>NC_059368.1:28997288-29642288 GCF_019703515.2 Myxocyprinus asiaticus
TGAATTTTACTTTAGGGTAATTCCATCACTGTCGGCTAAACTGAAATGTTTAATTGTCATTGTTTTATTTCCAGGTCTTCTACTGGTGCCATCCCAAGTGTCAATTATATCTCGGTACAGTAAAGCATGCAATAAAGAAAGTGTCTGCCTTCGGGTGCATTTACTATGAACCTAAACACTCTCTGGAAATCACAAGGTTTAAAAATGTACGTCTGGGTTTTAGTGGCATCAGTTAAATTTGCTTCAGAGAAATAAATGAGCAAAATCGAACTGCTAGGTGACCATGTGAGCAAGGTGAAAACTTTTCTCATTAGTCCATCATTATATTGCTCAGTGAATGAATGGATGAACCATTACTGACACCTGAAGCTTTTAATCTACAGTACCTTGAAAATAAACAAATAAACAAATAAATATTTTCATTCAATGAATTTATTTAAAATAAGTCTAGCAGCTTAGTTTTACCCTGCATGAATACACAGTAAGACAGTAGTTTTGAAAAATAAAGTCATTCAACCAGACCAATTCAAAAGGTGTGATATATATATATATATATATATATATATAATATGTTGAGAACTTCATTAATCTTAACTATTTATCACTTAAATTATTCCACTGTGTTTAGTTTCATTCCTTTTAAATCTACAAACTCACCCTCACTCACTTAATTCAAAACAAAATAGGAATATATAATATTATAATGTGTGTGTGTGTGGTATGTATGTATATATATATATATATATATATACACATACATACATACATACCACACACACACACACACACATTATTTACCATAGTAATACCGTTATTTTTATGACAATATGTGAAAATGTGGTCACATGGTTTTACAGTGACCGCTACTATAATTGAAGAAAATAAATAGAAAATGGCAGAAATATTATAATAGCTATTAATAACAGATAATTGTTGAATAGACGGAATCTATGGTTACTATAGTGTTTTTTTGTAAACGGCAAAAAAAATATTATTCTATTTAAAAAAATAAAAAATAAAAAATAAAAAAAAACTTTCGCTTTTAAAAAGGCTAGTAAAATTAAACGGCAAAGCAACTTACCAAAATAATCATACAGACGCGGAACGGAGAGTTTTGATACATCCTGATATGTGTGTCTGTGTGATCTGCCAATGCTGAAATACAAGAAGTCTCTGAACTCTCCACTGCGTTTATCTCGCAGACCTGCTCGAATAAAGTCCTGTCTGGGCGCGGTGTGAATGAGGAGGTGGCCGAATTTCATGCCATTGTAGTTTTTTAGAATGGGTGTGGCAGGTATAGCGGTTCTGTCTCTACGTTTATATATCAATAGCTCTGGACGCGAGGCTGCTGGAGTGTATTTAAAAGGATAAACTATGCTTTGTCGTCGAGTCGAGACTTCCTTAACTTGGAAAGCTTTGGAAGGCTTTGACTCCACCCCAGCTGCCCCCTGAAACTCCCTCTGACTTTATTGTTTGTGCGCGTGAGTGTGAGAGAGAGAGAGAGAAGTTATACTTTCACAGAGCAAACTTTCGCCAGTATTCCATCTGACTTTCTAGACGTGATTAATGCATGACACAATTAATCATTTGGGTGGAGTGCAAGAGGTACTCATGACTGCACAGACAGTCATCATCAGATTTACACATTTAGCTAATAAGAGACCAGTTTTACATTTAATTACCCATTCAGCCCAGCTGCATCATGCAATTGATCATTTGAGATGATACAGAGCTTTCTTGCTCGACATAATATAAAGCTTTCTGCCACTGACATGTGCACGCCTTGAAAACCATCCTTTATTTTCACGTGGATTTTTTTTTTTTTTTTTTTTTTTTTTTTTTTTTTTGCATTTATAGGATACAATGGGGCTCAAGGCACACCTTAAGGAAAATGTGCTTCTTTTTTTTTTTTTTTTTGATCACAAAGTGCATCAAGATTCGAGAAATACATTTATTTTTATTGAATATTGATGGAGCAGCATCATTTATGTGAAAAGAAATGACAACAGAATGTTATTTTGAATCAAATTAATAAAAAAATTATAATTAATGAATTAATAAAAGGTGGCGAGGGGGCCTTTACCCCACACTTCGTGGTTATATTAATATTGTGTAGATACCAGGCCAATAGTTATAGAGCACAATTTGTCAACTTATGCAAATACTTTTAAGACACTAATGTGCTTTTTTTGAGTAACAAATTAAAATAATACTTATTCAAAAAAAACCATTTCAGAAAAGGGTGCATAATTCCCTGTTAATTTCAGTCAAATTTGACATTTTTGAAAATATCAAGTATTCTATAAACAAATTATTCTCCATAGTGATTGAATCAGTTAAGCTAGCGTAAAGCTGACAATTTACACAAGGTTTTTTCTATTTCTTCTGCTCCACACTTACTTCAAACTTACTTCTCTGTCTGCTCGTATGAATGAAACACATCATAAGAAAGTGTTTCACCGCTGTTCAAACGCTCTTTGGATCGCATCATTTATATGTATAAATGTTTTCCATCTGAAAGGACTAAATGTTTAATGAAACAAATGACAATAAAATGCAAAGTAATCTCTTCGGTAATACAGTCCTTTGGTAGTTTTTGATGCTATTTAGGGTTTTGGGAGAAAATTAAAACAGAGGAGCCTTTTTATCCCGTGGAAACTTTAGCCCCATTGTACTCTACTTATTACCAGAGCAGGTGTTTGTTATGCTTTGTATGTAACAGGCTTTTGGTTGCCTGCATGGTTCTGCTGGTGCATTACAACTTTAAAAGTGAAAATATGTGACCTGTTTACCTAAAGACTCACAGAATGCTGTCTGGCTAGGAGGAATCTGAGAAAAAAGGGTGTAGAAGAGAAAATCCAACATGATCAGGAAGACAGGAATGGATATTTATCTCTTCAACCAAGCATTTAAAACACTGATAAGACCAAATATGTCTAGGAGAGTGACTCAGAGAGCAAACAAAGAAGAGAGAGAAAGCAAAAAACACATGAACTACTGTACTGTTTATGAACATCAAAAAACAAGGAAACTATTTTTAAACATTTTATTTAATTGTTTGAGGTTGTTGTTTATGCCATAGTACTAACGTTATTGTTGTTACTACAATACAAATTGTGATTGCATGGTACTGACCACTGTCATGACAAAAATAAAGAAATTAAACAAAAATGACAAAAATGTTCTGAAATCTTCTTATAATGGCAGCTGAATAACTGTTGTACAAAAACTATAGCATTTCCATGGAAAATATGGTTACTATGGGATATTTTTGTAAATGGCTATAGGTTAAACAGCAAGAATTCAGGTAGGCCTACAATAACTAATGACATAAAAAAGGAAGAAAAAAAGACAAAAAGTAACTTTTACATAATAAAAAACTTAGATAGATGCAACATATAAACATAACAAAATAAGAAAAGTGTTATGCTAAATAAATATAGAAACTATTATTTGCACTATTTATTTTGATTGTTTAAGGTGATTGTTTGTGCCATTTTATTTGCTTGTATCCTCTCTGGTAACTTAAATAGTGTTTAAAAAAAACTTGTCAGACTTTGTTGAAAAACTGAAAAGAAATTAGAGAGAGTAAGAAAGAAGGAACGAGAGACGCTTAGAAACAAACAATGGACAAAGGCAGGAAGAGTTTTTCACAGGAGAGTTAGATTTCTGTTTCTAGAGGTCATTCATCAGGTTTTGACTGTGAGATATTTTGGAACAGCCTGGAGATGAGCATGTTGCAATGTGGTGGTGGTGGTAGTGTGTGTGCACATGTGTGTGTGTGCGCGTGTGTGTGTGTGTGTTTGTGTGTGGTGGAGGATGGGTTGGGTGGAATGGAATTTGTCAGTGCACTGTCAGTGAGTGCTGAGTCTCTATAATTCTGCATGCAGCTAGAAGAACAGTGCGACATTAGGTCATAATTTATTCTTTTCATTTTACACAGGGTATAGGACACATTGATACATGAATGTTTTTTTAGAAGTGCACTAAAGTACTCTGAAAGAGAGAGAGAAAGAGTTTGTTGTCTAGATATAATAAAATTCACATAATGCATAATGTTGATTTCCACAAAAATCAAATTCGGCTTGTCCCCCTTTCCTCCTAATTTTATAAAAGCACTTCCATTAATTATTTTGTTAAAACTTGTGTATTATTTGAGCAGTAAAGTTCTTAAAATCTTCACTTTTGCAGGAATACATGGTTTACGTCTTTGTGATGAGGAGGTGGGTGTGGCCGGGCAGAGAGGATGCACACCCGGCGCTGAGTTGCTCAATCAGCGGCACAGAGATAAAGGAGGAGCCGGGGACACGAGAGAGAGAGAGAGAGAGACACACGCAGCCCACCCAGTCCTCAGCCGCTCTTCCGCCCCCTGGCAGATGACAGCGGTCTCATCTGCCTCCTGGCGGCCGGCAGCGGCTCCTCCGTCCCCTGGCGGACAGCAACAGCTCCTCCGCTTCCTGGCGGACAGCAGAGGTTCCTCTGCCTCCCGGTGGACAGCCGCGGGTCCTCTGTCTCCTGGCAGATGGCAACGGCTCCTCCACTTTTTGGTGGACGGCAGAGGTTCCTCCACTTCCTGGTGGACGGCAGCGACTCCTAACCTCCCCCCCCCCAGGTTTTGGCACCAGCGTAACAAGGTTCGGGAAAGGAGGACGCAGGGACCGGATTAACAATTAACAAGACTTTAATCAAAACAAACGCTGAACTTAAACATAACAACAGACATCCACACACACACACACACACACAGCGGCCACGTGCATCTCTCTCTCTCTCTTTCTGGCATCCTCGGCTCCTCCTTTGTCTCTCTTCCGCTGATTGAGCAACAATCATGCATCCTCTCGGCCTGGCCACACCCTCCTCCTCGTCACAGTTTTTATGTAGTTTTGCCAAATTATTTATAACAAAAAAAAAAATTTTGTTAGTGATTTTATCACACTAAAATCATGTTAACATTCATATTTTTTTATTTCTTGTTGTGGCTATACTTTTGAAACAGTGAGTATTTTAAAGTTTACTGTTTGGCCCCTTTCAATTCCATTGTAAATGCCTCACAGTAACCCAGATTCTTTTTTTTTTTCCTTCTTTTTTTTAAGAGAATTATTGTTTCAACAGATATTGCTTTTATTAATTTTTTTTCAGAGCTTATAGTCCACAGGTGTCTATTGGCATTGGAATAACATATGTAGT
This sequence comes from Myxocyprinus asiaticus, assembly GCF_019703515.2. NCBI lineage: Eukaryota > Metazoa > Chordata > Actinopteri > Cypriniformes > Catostomidae > Myxocyprinus > Myxocyprinus asiaticus. Next base: position 29,002,476 of record NC_059368.1, read on the forward strand.
AAAAGGAATGGTTTTCACATTAGTTTACCGCCCTGAGGAGCACCCAGTCCTTTTTACTTAGATTCTAAAAATCTTTAACATTATTCAGTTCATTTTTTAAAATAGTTTTCTCTCTATTTTTCAATTGTTTAATTTCTGGAATTGAGCATAATCTCTGTTTTGTTTTTGGTTTAATGACTTTGTCATTAAAACTCTTCATTTGTTCTTGACAGGAAATAATAATCCTGAATGAGACAAAAAAATAGTGTGACTGGTGATGTTGAAAGCCCTGAAGCTGCTCCTCACTCTGGGTGTGTATGTATCTGCCACACCTGGTGATGTCTCAGCACCTACAGTGGTGGCCAAAAATATTGGCACCCTCGGTAAATATGAGCAAAGAAGGCTGTGAAAAAAAATCTGCATTTTGATCTTTCATTTAAAAAATGCACACAAATCTAACCTTTAATTGAAGTTAAACAATTGAAATGGGAAAATCTCATTATTAAATAAATATTTTTCTCCAAAACGCATTGGCCATAATTATTGGCACCCTTTTATTCAATACTTTTTGCAACCTCCCTTTGCCAAGGTAACAGCTCTGAGTCTTATCCTATAATGCCTAATGAGGTTGGTGAACACCTGGCATGGGATCTGAGACCATTCCTCCACACAGTATCTCTCCAGATCCTTCAAATTCAGAGGTCCATGTTGGTGGACTCTCCTCTTCTGTTCACCACACAAATTTTCTATGGGGTTCAGGTCAGGGGACTGGGATGGCCATGGCAGAACCTTGATTTTGTGGCCAGTGAACCATTTTTGTGTTGATTTTGATGTTTGTTTAGGATCATTGTCCTGTTGGAAGATCCAACCAGGGCCCATTGTAAGCTTTCTGGCAGAGGCAGCCAGGTTTTGAATTTTTATCTCTGGTGTTTACTGCCAAAAAGCTCTGTTTTTGTTTCATCTGACCATAGAATTCGGTTGCATTTGAAGTTCCAGTAGTTTCTGGCAAACTGAAGATGCTTGAGTTTGTTGTTGGATGAGAGCAGAGGGTTTTTTTCTTGAAATCCTCCCAAACGACTTGTGATGTAGGTGATGTCTGATATTATTATTATTATTATTATTATTATTAGACTTGCTGACCCCAAGACCCAATTAATTTCTGCAATTCTCCAGCTGTGATCCTTGGAGATTCTTTGGCCATTTGAACCATCCTCCTCACTGTGCGTGGAGACAATATAGACACACATCCTTTTCCAGGCCTATTCTTAAGATCTCCAGTTGATTGGAACTTGTTAATTATTGCCGTGATGGTGGAAATGGGTATTTTCAATGCTTTGGCTATTTTCTTATAGCCACTTCCCATTTTGTGAAGCTCAACATGCTTTTGCCTCACATCAGAACTATATTCTTTAATCTGACCCAATGTGATTGATGATTAAGGGAATTTGGCCTGTGTGTTACCTCATATTTATACCCATGTAAAACAGGAAGTCATGGCTGAACAGTTTCATGTTCCTTGTCACCCAGGTGCACTAAAAAATTTAAAATATCAATGGGAATATACATCAGATATATTTTACTCATAAGAATTTCTAGTGGTGCCAATAATTGTGGCAAACGTGTTTTGGAGAAAAATATTTATTTAATAATGAGATATTTCCCCTCTTTCAATTGTTTTGCTTAAATAAAGATTCGATTTTTGTGATTTTAATTTTTTTAATGAAAGATCAAAATATATTTTTTTTTTCACAGCCCTTTTAGCTCATATTTACCAAGGGTGGCAATATTTTTGGCCACCACAGTAAGTGATAAATAAAAATCAAATAGCTCTGTCATGATGGATGAATCTGTGTATGAAACAGAGTTGGGCAAAAAAAAAAAAAAAAAAAAATCTGAATTTAGGAATTGACTCCTTTAATTAATGAGTTGTAATTTGAATTTAACTGGCCACACCCTACTGGATGCTGTGTTGGAATTTGAATGACATGAAGAGGAATTTACTGAATTGTAATTCACAGGAATTCAACACAGTTTTGAAAACATAAGCTCTTCCACCATGGTCCACAAAATGAATGTTAATTATTAAATATAATGAGATATCTATTAATTATATACAAATATATACAAAAAAAATATTACTCCTAATGGTGCCAAAAACAAAAATATTCTAGTGAGCGACAGTTCTGTGGACGGAAACGCCTTGTTGATGAGAAAGGTCAACAGAGAATGGCCAGACTGGTTTGAACTGACAAAGTCTATGGTAACTCAGATAACCGCTCTGTTCAATCATGGTGAGAAGATTATCTCAGAATGCTATTCTGAGATGCGGGTTGGCGCTGTTTTGGCAGCACGAGGGGGACCTACACAATATTAGGCAGGTGGTTTTAATGTTGTGGCTGATCCGTGTATAGTTGTCATTTCAAACATGATTTTAGAGTAATATCATCTACTGTTTCTCGAAATATCCCATGTGTTGTGTAAATGATAACATGGTTATGAATTATGTACAGTATGTTGAAAACATTCAATGTATTTTTGCAAACTACACTTATAGCAGCTTTACGAATTTCCCGAATTTCATTCCACTTTAATTATGCTTCCTTAAATTCAAATTTGAATAAACATTCTGCATTCTGTTTGCTACTCAATTAAAATTTTTTCATTTAATTGGAAATGTCACCCTTAAATGCATACTTTGGGTCTTAAGTGACCCGGGACTTCATTCTAACCCTCAACTTCATCCATTTTTTGGAGTTATGCCCTCACCTCTTTAGTATTCCTCAACCTTTCTCTTAAAAATAGTGTAACTATAAAAGAAAATGCATAAATTGTAAATATACTTTTTTCTAATCACTTAAAGCCACAGAGCGGAATTGCTAATATAAAAAATGTAAACAGCTTTCTGAAGCCCCCAGTATACGTTTGACCGCCAGTTGCGTTTCATAAGTTTTCGGTGAGGAAGTAATGAATTCCGTTCTTTCATTTTTTGTTCTTTCTTCACTTTGATATATGAAAAATAAAACATCAATATATAACAGAATATATTCAGTTCTATTATTTTAATTGTCTTGAAAATGCTTTGAAAATTTTACACTCTCTGGGTATTTTGTAGACCCATTTTTTATCGATATACATTCTGGGTCACTAAAGACAGAGTTATTTTGTTTGGCAAAACACACGTGCATTTAAGGGTCAAAAGGTTAAAAGGCTTTCATAATTCAATTCAGAATGGTGCACAGCCTATTGTAGCTGTGAAACAGAAAGATGAATTAAAGAAAGAGTGTGAGATGGGATGTTATAATTACTGACAGTGACTGTAGAGCTGCTATTAATATACACAGAAAGCAAACATTCCAGCTGCCTCCAGACCTCAAGAAAAACCACAAACCACAGAGACATTTATCGGTTTAACTCTCCAGTGTTGCTTCATAAAGCCTAGCCTTCAGTATTGTGTGACACTCTTTTATTCGGTGTAATGTGTTCTGCTTGCAAAAGCACTCATGCATGCAGGTAATTCTACACTTCTGAGGTACATGAGCTCACTTTGCTCTTTATTCAGGAGCACAGGGATGTGACTCTGTCCTTTCACATTTCCTCTCCCTCAGGTTTGATATTTTGTCTGTGTCCTGTGATAATATCTCTGTTCATGATGAAATGAAACATAGGAGTATACTATTTAGTATATGTGAAGCATTATCTTTGTTCTCACAACCAGTGTGTAATGTATTAGGATTGTCTATCGATTAAATATTTATTAATGGTATGCTGATTAACTGGTCATATTAATTTTATATTAATATTTACTGAGAAAGGCCCCCAAATAAAGAAAATTTAGTATAAATTATAATTACTATAATCTAAAAATCTATTATAATTCATTGTCTAAAAATAATAATAATTCAGAACATTCATATAATTTGACCTACATCATGTGCATGTAATGTGGCACCATCCAAGTTTGCGTTTAGACAATACAAAAATGTTGTACTGTGCACTCTTTAAAAGTCAAAATATTGTTTGTTTAATTCCCATATCATTGAACATAACCCTATTATTGCCCTACTTCCCTCTGTGCTATTTTTAATTGTTGGTCTATGGCTGCATTCCACTTCACTTTTAACATCCACTAGCTAACTACCCTAAGCACTTCCCCTCGGGGAAATCCCTGCCGCCATTTCTGAAGTCCGTTCCACTTCTTTAAGTGAGCGAGTGAAGTTTCTACTGACAGACTCTCAACCCCTCGATTTTGACCGAGGGAGCAAGCCTACTCTGATGTATGCTTCAGGCATCTCCATATCCCACAATGCAACTCGATTGTGACGTGATAGCAGATTGCACTTCATAAACCCCATACAACTCTAATGTATGATGGAAGTGAAGTTAGGTCAGTTAAGCCGTTTATATAATTTATATTGAGATTTAACCGCATAATACTTGCAGCTACCTTAAACTGTTTATCACACAGTTATAGCATATGTGCTCATTGTAATGTTAACATTTTTGTTTGTGTAAATCTTGATTAATCCTTTCTAACAATTCATTCTAATGAAAAAATTAAACATACGAGATCATAAGCCTCTGAAATCAATCTCCAAAAACATTGTTTTCTCAGGTGCAGCACTGACGTACATCCGAATCCATGAAATGAAGTGAAGTTTGCGAGGGAAGGGGTTACAAATTTGAAATGGAACGCAGCCTATGTAGGCAGGGGCAGAGCTAGGGGGTGGACTGAATTCACCATGGACCAAAGCCTGGCCACCCCATTGGCCACCTGGTAATTTTTTGTCTTGGGCACAATTTAGTTAGTCTTTCTACACCAACAACCACCAACCACCCTCAAGTTAAGCTGTGTCCTTCCTAGACCAGTCTTTTTGAGGATTTGGGCTAGACTCCTCCTCAGCATTCAGCTCTAGAACAAGACGGTCTAGTAAGTTCGCATGGCAAACCATATGCTTAGAACCATGTGGTATTTTACTTCCCTACTCACTTGATGTTGTGTCGATGTAGTGACACTAGGGGTCACCCTTGGGAGCCCCAAACACCTCTGATCTTTGAGAAAAGGCCAATGGGAATTGGCGAGTGGAATTTGCATGCCACTTCCCCGGACATAAAAGGAGCTGGCTTGCAACCACTCATTCAGGTTTTTTCTTAGGAGCCGAGCGGTTGTGTTTCAGTGAGCTGAATTCCTCCGCCGATCCATTCACCTCGAAAGCTGTTGGATTTACGGTGCATTACAGCGGTTTCTCCCCCTCTTGCACCGGTGGTGTGCAGAGAACGCCCCTGGGTGCTTCAGCAGCTAAAGAGTATATTCTTCCTAATAAAAGAGTACGTTTTCCTACTAAAATAGTGGCACAGATGGAGTGTCTTTTTAAAGATGCCTTTCCGTCTGTGTATAATTCCTGGTTTCGGTCGCTATCTCTCCGCTTCTGATGGCCATGATCGCTGTCTCATGTGCTTGGGCACTGCCCATGCAGAGACATCGTTCGTGGATGGGTCATGTCCTCATTGCGAGAACATGACCATGGCAACGTTGCGGTCGCGGCTTTCCTTCGTCAGAGGGAAAGCCACCCCAGCTGCTCCCCGGCTCATCTCAGGGCGAGTTCGTGATCTCATTCGGGGCTCGCGAAGAGGATGAGCTCTCGATCGCAGCATCGGAGAGCAGGCTCGTCCAGTCTGACACTGAGGACTCGACTGGGCTCCCACCCTCAGGTGCGGCCGCCCAGTCGCAGGCTGACGCAGAGCTGGCGGCCATGCTTGCCCGGGCGGCTGCGAGCGTCGGGCTGAAGTGGAACCCTCCACTCCTCTCTGAACCCTCGTGGCTCAACGATTGGTTCCTGGGCTCAAAGCGCCGCTCACAGCCACGCCCCACCCCGGTTCCTTTCTTCCTGGAGGTGCATGATGAGCTCACGAGATCGTGGTGGGCACCTTTCACTGCCCAGACCCGATTTATGGGCTCCTCCGCTCTCACTACCCTCGACGGTGGGGCTGCCAAGGGGTACTCTGTGATTCCCCAGGTGGATAAGGCGGTTGCGGTGCATTTTTGCCCTCAAAATGCCGACACCTGGCGGAACTGTCCGAGACTCCTGTCCAGGGCCTATAAGCTTACATCATCACTGGTGACTAAGGCCTACAGTGCCACTGGACAGGCCGCCTCCGCCCTGCATGCCATGGCTCTCCTGCAAGTGCACCAAGACAAGGTGCTGAGAGAACTGCACGAGGGTAGTTCTGACCGGGATTGATGCAGGAGCTTCGCTCGGCAACCGATCTCGCCCTCCGGGTGACAAAGGTCACGGCGTGGTCTCTCGGGCAGGCGATGTCCACCCTGGTGGTCCGGGAGAGCCACCTTTGGCTCAACCTGGTCGAGATGAAGGAGGCTGACAAGGTACGATTACTAGATGCCCCCATCTCTCAGGTTGGCCTATTCGGCGACACCTTCGAGGACTTTTCCCAGAAGTTCTCGATGGTTGAGAAGCAGACGGAGGCTATCCAGCACATCCTGCCTATGTAGGACCTACCATGGGGACTTCTCCACATGAGACACTGCCGACAAGACTCTGTAAGACCATGTGATGTATTTCCAAACAATGTCCTCCCCCTCGGACAAGGTGTGTCTTCCCCTTGGGAGTAACCCCCCCCCCCCCCCCCCCGACGCAGATGCTATATGGCCCTCAGCTGAACGATTTTTCCTTTTGGGGAGAAGAAAGAGAAGAGGCCGCGGCTGGTCCCCATTTTTGGGCAGTCGACTTGTCCCCGAGGTGCAGGGGACCGTACAACGCTCGTAAGAGCATTTGGGGAGGTTACGTGATGGCCGGGTGCACTGGCTACGAGGCACGCAATGGTCTGCCTGTCTTGCACTGCCATTTCACGTAACACAGTTCAGCTAGTTGTGGCTTTTGTATAGGGACCCCTAGTGTCACTACATCGACACAACGTTGAGTGAGTGACAGATAGGGAAAGTCCTGGTTACTTTCGTAACCTCCGTTCCCTGATGGAGGGAACGAGACGTTGTGTCCCTCCTGCCACAACACTGAACTACCCGCTGAAATGGCCGGGACCTTGTCTCGGCTCCTCAGCACAAAACCTGAATGACTGGTTGTAAGCCAGCTCCTGTTATACTCGTATGTCCAGGGGAGTGGCATGCAAATTCCACTCGCCAATTCCCATTGGCCTTTTCTCAAAGTTCAGAGGTGTTTGGGGCTCCCAAGGGTGACCCCTAGTGTCACTACATCAACACAACGTCTCGTTCCCTCCATAAGGGAACGGAGGTTACAAAAGTAACCAAGACGTTTGTTTAGAAAACCCATATAGGTTACAACAGGGCTAAGGCACCCCTTCAGGAAATGTAGCTTTTTTCTGCTCACAAAATGTATCAAGGTCAAAATAATGTATTTATTTTTATTGAATATTGATGGAGCAACATCATTTCTGTGAAAAGAAATAATATTGGAAGGTTGTTTCAATTAAAAAATGTAATTCAGTTTTTAATAAAAGGTGCTGAGGGAGCCTTTAACCACACACTTGGGGTAAAAGGCCCCAAAGGGGTTTAAAGTGATATCATGTAGATACCTGGCCAGTAGTTCTAGGGCACTATTTGTCAACTAATGCAAATAATTTCAAGACAGCAAGATGCTTTTTTGAGTAACAAATTAAGATTTATAGTTACTTGTCTTTAGTTTCTTCACATATTTTAGTTAAATATGCACTTTAGTTAGTTTTAAGCTTATAATTTAGAATACAATTTACTCTGATTTTAAATGTGGGTTATACCCTCCCCTCTTAAAATTATTCAAGTCCCATTTCAAACCACCCAAAGGCATGTATCCATGGACTGCAGAGTGAAACACTCGAGAATAGTCTTGCAAGGATTCTGAAAAAGCAGTATTCAGACCTTGGAGAAGAGATTGTATGAATGTTACCAAGGGATTTCCTAACTCAGGATAAATTAGAATTTTAGGCTTCTCCCTGTGTCTTACTGACCTTCTCAACTCCACATCATCAGTGTTGCCTTCCCTTTCAGGTGTTTCAGAACCACTTAACACCTTTCCAGAAGGATTAGATTCAGGTAAGAACATTTCTTTAGTTCTACCTGGACACTTAGTTATCAAGTTAGTTCAACGACTGTCTCCCACAGGCTTTTCTTTCACAAGGTTTCCTTTTACAGGTTGAACTTCAGAGATTTCAGGTAAATGAGTTTCAGTACTTTCAGGTTGTTCACTGAGAGATTCCTTAGGAATTTCAGACTCAACAGCAGGTAATTTGTTCATCACCTGGAATTCTGTTTCAGGCAGATTTTTCAAAAATTTCTGATGAACTAATGAGACTGGATCAGGTAAGCGAACATTTTCCTTATTCCCATCAGATTTTGTTACATAAGCAGCATGAACTGTGTAAGTCTCACTCACAACATCGAATAGAGGTTGTGAGTAATATACTTCCTCACGATCAGAATTTGAAAATTCAGCACTCTCCTCAATTTCAGGATTTTCGCAAGCTGTTACAATACGAGTCTTATGTTTTGTGACTGAGCGTTGAGACTCAGCATCTCTCATTTCTGATGAAAGTGTTCCGCAAGGAAGTAATAAATCATGGTTCAGTGTGCGGGTATGTCTTGCCTGTTGCTCAGGATGAACTTTATACATTGGCAGTTCTCCATGTTGGTCTACAACCACATGAACAATTCCTTCCCATTTATCTGCCAATTTGTTTTTCCCTCTAAGTCTGACATTTCTGACTAAAACTCTGTCTCCCTTTTGTAACACGTATGCGGTTTCTTTCTTATCAAAACGAGTTTAGTTTTTTTCAGCCATCTTTTGAGAGATTTTAGTTGCAATACAGAAACTTTCCTCAAGGTTTTTCGTGAGATTCTTCACATACTGTGAATGTGGAACTTCTTTATCTTTCAAAGGTAAACCGAAAGCTAAGTCCACTGGAAGTCTAGGTTGTCGTCCGAACATGAGTTCGTAGGGATTGAACCCAGTAGTCTCATTCTTGGTGCATTTGTATGCATGTACCAAGGGCTTTACAAATTCCTTCCAATGACTTTTCTTTTTGTGTTCAAGGGTTCCTAACATGCCTAATACAGTTCTGTTGAAATGTTCAACAGGATTTCCTCTAGGATGATAAGGCGTTGTTCTGATTTTTCACACTCCTACCATCTCACACAACTCTTTAAATAAGTGAGATTCAAAATCTGGCCCTTGATCACTGTGCAAGCACTCCAGATAGCCATAATGACAGATAAACTGCTCCCAGAGACACTTTGCTACAGTTTTCGCTTTTTGGTTGGGAGTAGGAATGGCAAGTGCATATTTCGTGAAGTGATCGGTTATCACTAACACATCCTTGGTGTTACTACTGTTCTAATCTGAGAAAATCCATGCACACTAGTTGCAAGGGACGAGTCATTATGTTCACGAGTGGAGCTGCTTTCTCAGGAGGAACTTTTCTCCGGATACAGCGACCACAAGTTCTGATTTTGTGCTCAACATCTGAAACTAACTTGGACCAATAGAACCTTTGTCTGACCAAGTCAAGGGTTCGTTCAACACTCATGTGCCCAAGATCATCATGCAGATGCTTTAGGATTTCCGCATGAAACTTTTCTGATAGAACCAGTTGGCAAGTATCTTTGTCAGCTATGCTCCTCTTTCTGTAGAGAATCCCGTCATGGAACTCTAGATGGTCCTTCTCCTGAAGGAGATAAGGTAACATAGGAAGCGCATTTCTAACTGTACTTGAAGGAGATTCTCCAGTTTGGAGTAAAGCAATAACTTCACGGATACAAGGGTCGGCTAATTGTGCATTTCGGATTTCAGAAGGTGAAAGGTGAGTGATTATAGGTAAATCTCCACATTGCTCTTCCTGAGCATAGACATCAGGCACAGCAGTTGCTTGCATTGCCAAGGAAACGATGAAGGAAATGGGTAAATCACTTAAACATTCAACCCACTGAACGAGACGACTGTCACAAATAGCTTGTACCACATCATCCTGAATTTCCTGACCATCAGTATGTGTCATGAGCTTTTCTGCAAACTGTAAGATACGACATTGTCAACTGGAACTTCTGCATGGGGTCTACGGGATAACCCAACAGCGTCAACGTTACGTTTTCCTGACCGGTACTGCAGCTTAAAATTATAAGTTGACAGAGCAGCTAACCACCTATACCCCATGGCATCCAGTTTGGCTGTGGTAAGCATGTAGGTAAGGGGATTACTGTCTGTTACCACAGTGAAAGTGCTACCGTACAGGTAATCGTGGAATTTTTCTACCACTGCCCATTTCAATGCCAAAAATTCCAGTTTATGAGCTGGGTATTTGGACTCACTGCATGACAATCCCCGGCTAGCGTAGGCTATGACCCTGACTTGCCCATCCTGTTCCTGATACAAAGCAGTGCCTAAGCCTGACGTGCTTGCATCCGTGTGTAAGATGTATGGCAGTCTTGGATCGGCAAAAGCCAACACCGGCGCAGTCATGAGTTCTTTGATGATTAATTCAAACGTTTCTTGACAAGTGGCTGTCCACCTGCCATCAAAGGATCCTTTGGATTTCTGTAAGGAGCATTATTCGCTACCTTAAAGTTCCGATGGGTAGGGGGATAACCTGAAGGTAACTCATTCAAGGGTTTTATTTTCTTTGCGAAATCTTTGATAAAACGACAATAGGACCCAAGTTCTTTCAAGTTTTTAGGAACTGGCCAGGTTTTGACTGCGGCTACCTTCTCAGGATCAGTTTGATCTCCTTTGTCAGACGCTATGTGTCCAAGATATTTGACTGAAGTCTGTGCGAAAACACATTTTTCTGGAGCAAGTTTGAGACCATATTCCTTGAGCCAGTTTAAAACTCGGAGCAATCGGTCCTCATGTTCTTCTAAAGTTTTGGAAAAACGATTATGTCGTCAATAAATACCAAGAATTCACGAAGGTTTATGTCAGCCATACACTTTCCATTAGCCTCTGAAAAGTGCTTGGAGCATTTGTGACTCCTTGTGGCATACGATTAAATTCGTAGAAATCTAAAGGACATATACGAAGGCCATTTTTTCTTTATCAGTCTCTTCAACTTCGATCTGGTAGTACCCAAATTTCAGATTGAGTACGGAAAACCACTTGGACCCAGTTAAGGCTATGTATGTGTCCTCAAGCTTAGGAAGTGAGTTAGCATCTTTAATTGTCTGCTGGTTTAGCTTTCGGTAGTCGATACACAACTGAATGTCACCGCTCTTCTTCCTTACCACAACTATGGGTGAGGAAAAGGGGATTCGGATTCACGAATGGCCTTAGCATCAAATAAATCTTGGAGGTGTTTCTTTACAGCCTCTAGATCCTCAGGATGGTTGGGTTGGGTCTGTGCTTGAAAGGGGTTTTATCCGCAAGATTAATTCTTTGTTTGACTTTATCAGTGCATCCGAAATCTTTGGAATGCAGAGAGAATACATCTGGCATTTCCTGCAACATTTTCACAAGTCTGCCCTTCCACTCAGATGGAATGGGTGAATTCCCAAAGTTGAATTGAAGAGCTGGGCTCTCAGTAACATTTGCTTCTTTGTTACAGCTCGGCTGTTCACCAGGAAACACGGAGTGTACTGCCTTCAACTCAGCAACCACGCATCTAGGAGGAATTTTGACATCATGAGCCGTAGGATTTACAACTACTACAGGTAAGTGACAGTTCTGAGTTTCTCCCAGAGTGACGACACACGCCTCCACCATTAAGCCGCTAGGTAAAGGAGAAAGAGACGGATGTTCAACAACTATCCACTTATCACAGTGCGATCAGCGGACGTGAGCTGTACTGCAGAGAACTGCACTTTGACCAACTGAAATTACTTGAGAGGTTCGTTCAGGCATTCGCACCAGTCCAACATGTTGCTTCTGGCGCAGTTCCAGGGTTTTAAGAACTTGTTTATACCCATAAGTAGGAGAGAAATAATGAGTTTCTTGCTTACCTATACAATTCTAATAAACAATTATACAATTAAACAAACAATAATCAATCAACTGAATTACCAAATGTACTAAATAACATTCAATAAATATCCAGACTCACAAATACCCCGACCTTTTCGTTGTCAAATGAATTCAAAGTAGAGATGAATTGAAGATTATTCGGAAATCCCATTGTACCCTACTTCAGAAAATGAGAAATATGTCCTTAATCTCTAAATTGTTTATCACAAAGCTAGAGTTACTCAAAAAAGCCTTTATATAATACATTTTACGACATTTTAATGAAAAAACTGAACCCTAGACTTGTAAAAACTATAAAACTTTTAAAGCTTTTCAAATTCAAGTAACTGCCCTTTTATTATTTTTTTAAATAATTTGGGACATGTGCAAAGGATTGTGGGTGATTGAAAGCCACGAAGGATACACCTGATGCATCCTCCAAAATATGGCAAACGAAGACCACGAAACAAGGCTGCCTTCCAGGTTTCCTCACAGTTGAGATGGCCTTCGACGATGCTTGATGAAGTGGTAGCCGATATATTCAGCCTAACGAGGCTGCAGCCTTCTGATTGAGAAGCACCCTGCCCCTACTGCCTGTCCCTAAGCTCTTGCGGTCCTCTTCTGAGTCCAGACTTTGGTGATGTAAAGTGCAGACCGATGGGGCACTAGTCAACAAGTCCATGAGGGTGCATGAGTTGTGCATTTGGGACAGACTTCAAGATTTCAATCAGATGACACTTTTTTTATACATTATTTTCTTATACATTATGTACACACAGTTTTACAAATTATTCTTTGAAATGTCATAACACTGATTTAAAGAAACTCTTGAATATTGGTTTTTTTATTGAATAATTACAAGAACACACTGAAAAAAAAAAGTATTAGAGAATTTAATAAAGAAAAACCCCATAGTTTTAAATATTTAGAGAACAAATGAACAAATGTATGTATATATATATATATATATATACACACACACTACCGTCAAAAGTTTTGAAACTCTTACTCATTCTTTATTATAATTGTTTTTTCACATTTTAGAATAATAGTAAAGTCATCAAAACTATGGAATAACATAAATGGAACTATGGGAATTATGTTGTGACTAAACAAAATCCAAAATAAAACAAAACTATGTTATATTTTAGCATCTTCAAAGTAGTCACCCTTTGCCTAGAATTTGCAGACATGTACTCTTGACATTTTCTCAACCAACTTCTTGAGGTATCACCCTGGGATGCTTTTTAAACAGTATTGAAGGAGTTCCCATCTATGTTGGGCACTTATTGGCTGCTTTTCTTTATTATTTGGTCCAAGTCATCAATTTCAAAAAAAAAAAATTTATTGTATTTTTTTTATAATGAAATAAATTAATATGTTGGCACAATTATATTTTTGTCTACAAAACTCATTTCAAACATTTAAGCATTCACCTTCAGATCAAAAGATTTTTAAGATCTGAGAAACATTTCAGTCAAGTGTTTCAAAACTTTTGACAGGTAGTGTTTAGGCACTTGTGAAAAATGTTGCATAGTGTGGATATCTTCAAAAATAATGCCATAAATAGTTTTCATATATCAATTAACGTCATACAAGGTGCAGTAAACATAAAACAAGCTAAATCAATATTTGGTGTGAACACCTTTGCCTTTAAAACAGCACCAATTATCATAGGTGCACCTGGACACAGTTTTTCTTGGTTGTTGGCAGATAGGATATTCCAAGCTTCTTGGAGAATTCGCCACAGTTCTTCTATCTATTTAAGCTTTCTCCATTTCTTCCATCTCTTCATGTAATCCCAGACTGACTCGATGTTCAGTGGGGGGCTCTGTGGGGGCCATGCCATCTGTTGCAGGGTTCCCTTTTCTTCTTTTCTGTTCTATTATATTTGCAAAAGGAATGTTTGGGATTCTAACATGTATATTTCCTGCTGACACACTAAAGCTGAAGATATAAATAACCATCTTAAGACAAATGTTTTTGTGAAACATCTTATGTGCCTAACACTTTTGCACAGTACTGTATATATAGTACTGTATATCACTAGTAGACCAAATGTTGCTATATCAATAAAGATAAGCAATCTTACAAGCAGCTATGTATAGGAACATAATGCCTCATGTCTTAATGTTTTGCAGACAAAATAAATAATGATAACAAAGGTTTAGTGTTAGGTCACTTACTTTTATGAATTTAAAACTTCCACAAGAAAAACTATTTAATAAAAACTGAATAGAATTAATTATATTTCTCTGGAAAACTGAATAAAACAAAGTTTTGAACCAGTTATACACATCAGATTTAAACGTGATACTATATACACATGATGAATATACAAGTGATCCATTATTGACAATCAGGGAAAAAACAATTATTAAAATAAATATTTAATCCACAATTGACATCGCCTAGTCTGCCATGATTTTTGAGTCTTGTGTGGTGTAACATGGTTCAAATGGGCAAGGATGAGGTGGGAACCGGATGAACAGTCAAAGTAATATTTAATGAAACAAAAAGACACAAAACACACACACACGGCAGCTGCGTGTGGCTCTCTCTCTCGAACTGCCGCATCCGGCTCGGCTTTATCCCTCTCCTCGGCCGATTAGCCCAGTTAGGGGCTGGCCGTGCGTACTCATGGCCCGGCCCCGCCCTCCTCCTCGTCACAATTGGATAGTTCAGAAATGCCTATTCTGGTTTGAAAACGCCCACTGATTATTACATTGAGATTCCCTTTTTTCATTGGGTACTTGAAAAACGCCCATCCCGGTTTGAAAATGCCCACAGATTGAGAAATGCCCATTATTGTTCCGTAGAGACATATACTTCAGATTTTTTCCCCAGCTCAGAAACTCCAGTCCGCTGTAATTGGTCAAGAGCATCAGGGTACAAAGGGATTGCTTGTGAGCACCTCTCGAAGCACTAAAATTTCAAATGGGTGATAAATGGGTGTCAAAGACCATGTAGGTGATAATCCAACGTGGTGCATGCTGTGAGGCGATCGCCTGTGATCCTCGACTGCAACCGGGTCCATGAATAACATCTAACGTGCGAGGAAGGGTGGGAGTTTCTGGTGCCCCTGTAGGGACTTGTCGTCCGGTGCAGACTGCGTAATATGCACATAGGGAACGGTGTTACTGCTAACATTCTGCCTAACATCTCCTCTTGTATTCCACAAAAGAAAAAAGGCATACGTGTTTGGAACGAGCATGCACATTGGCTGGACCAGCCTAAAAATTTTGTTGAAAAATTTAATTTCGTTTTTATCCATGATCTAAGCAAAAGAAGCAATTCTTGACCAACCGTTTGGAGATATTGGTCTTTCCCCATTCAAGTAGATAAGAGCAGCACTTTCATGCCACTTGTATTCATAGAAAACAGCTTTGCCTAAATATGATGTTATGGGGCATTAATATGATGGTTTGGGGGCTTTCAAATTCGTCATCAGATATGTCACTTGCACTCTGATTGTGACAGGTGCAGAAATGTTACAGGCCTGTCTTTATGACAAATGAGTAAAGAATGCCTTTAGTCACTGTTACAGCACAAGCACTCTCACGTGAATTCTACAATTCTGTCTCTCTTCACTCTACAGATAAATCCACATGAACATTTTAGATTATCGAGTAGAAGGTTTTCTATCATGAACAGAGTCATTTTTTTTGTATTAATGCAATGTTTCTGGGGATCCACAGCACTGCACATTTGGGACATCTTCTTAACCGACCTGATTCAGATCAATTAAATATAAATTCAGAGTTTTTCTGTGAATTGGGTGTGTCAGATCAGTGAGACACCTAAAATGTGCAGTGCTGGGGACCTCCATGCGAGAGCAGGAATGAGACACACTGTACTAATGTACTGTTTTTGCTGTACGACTCCTGGATTTGTACAGTACATTGAAACTGAAACTAGATTCTGAAAAGGCATAAACAGGGCTGAAGATTTACTTGGTATAGACTTTGATTGAATGGAATTGTATTAGAAACAATAGATAGTAGAGATTATTTCAGTAATGTGGAGATTAGTTTGCATTTTTACATTTAATGGCGGAAACGTTATAACAAACCTCACATATTGAGAATGTGTGAAACTAAGTCTTTTGACGAGACCATATACAGTGCACTACCAGTTAAAAGCACATTGCTGTAGGTGGACACAATTACGTATACTTTATTAATAATATTTTCCACAATTTAAAAGAATAGTCAACAAAGCTATGAAATAACACAAATGAAAGTATTGGAATGTGGTGGCAAAAAAAATAATAATAATATTAAAAAATAAAAAACAATCAAAACTTTCTTATATTTACTGTAGCTGCCCTAAAAAACTTCTTTTGTAAATAAATTAATTATTATTATTATTATTATTATTATTATTATTGATTTATTTATTGGTCTTCAAATTTTATTTCAAGCATTTAAGCATAAGCTTTTAAATCAAAAAGTCATGAGAAACATAAATTTGGTTAAGTGTGTCTAAACTTTTACTGGTGTTGGAGCATAATACAGCATTTATACTCTTCAGTAAATATAAACAGTGGCTAAAGATTGACTAAAAGTTTAACTATGCATGACTGTGTGCAGAGAAACTGTTTGTTTGAGACTAACTAGCCACTTCTCCTGACCCTCTCGCCTTATCTCGAGCTCAAGTTTCAGCCCAAGCCGTTGCTATGGAGCTGTTTTCATTCAGACAGTGCTCTTAAAAAACACTAAGACAGAAAGAAAGTAAAGAATGCTCTCATGCAAAGTGAAAGGGAAAGAGGTAGTGATGCAGGAAGAGAAAGGGAGATTGTGGTGCACTGAGAAAAAGATGGAATACAACTGTAACAACCATTTAAAGAGTGAATTTACAGAATGCCATTGTGAAACTTACAAAGAGCGAGCTGGGGAGCGGAAGTGACAGAGTGAGAGAGGAGAAAGAGAGTAATTACAGGGGTGAGATGAGAGAATGAAAAAAAAAGTAAGACAGGAATGCTGGCGACAGCACTCTGTCAGCAAGGGTGTCAAAGACCCCATGTAATCTACAACCCCCCCCCCCCCAATAAAAACAAGTGTTTTTACTACCGACAGGTGGCACTAATATGCATACAATTACATGCTGCTTGATTAAAGAAATAATTCATCCAAAAATGAAAAGTCTCTTATCATTTACTACCCTCATGCCATCCCAGATGTGTGACTTTCTTTCTTCTGCAAAACACAAACAAAGATTTTTAGAAGAATATCTCAGCTATCTTGGATATATCTCAGCTATCGTGGCCATAAATTTGAAGCTTAAAAAAGCACATAAAGGCAGCATAAAAGTAATCCATATGACTCCAGTGGTTAAATCCATATATTCAGAAGTGATATGATAGGTGTGGGTGAGAAACAGATAAATATATAAGTCCTTTTTTACTATAAATATCCACTTTCACTTCCACATTCTTCTTCTTTTGTTTTTTGGAGATTCAAATTCTTCATGCATCTCTCCACCTACTGATCAGGGCTAGTAAAAGGTAGAGATTTATTGTAAAAAAAAAAAAAAGGACTTAAATATTGATCTGTTTCTCACTCAGACCAATCATAATGCTTTAAGCCATTGGAGTCTTATGGATTACTTTTATGCTGCCTTTATGTGCTTTTTGGAGCTTCAAAGTTCTGGCCACCATTCACTTGCATTGTATGGATTTGCAGATATTTTTCTTAAAATCTTTGTTTGTGTTCTGCAGAAGAAATAAAGTCCAACATATCTGGGATGGCATTAGGGTTATTAAATGATGAAAGAATTTTCATTTTTGGGTGAAATATCCCTTTAACTCATTACCACACAAATTAGTAATGTGCCCATAAATGCACAACGCAGTTGTATTTTCCTCTGACTGTCACTCAAAATCAAGCTAATAAACAAATTACATTATTTTATGACCTAAGTTTTCATCAACATTAACCAAACTCTAAACTAATTGTTACATGAAAACAAACTTAAATCTATACACTTATTTACCATAGTACTAACTCACAAAATCTAACAGTACCCCTAACTCTAACCATACAACACCCTCTGTAAGATATTGAAGATAAAAAAAATAAAAAAATAAAAAATAGACCTGGATAATGCCCCACCCAATTCACAGGATAATTACACTGGTACAGATATTGAGAATTGGGAATCCACCCCCAAACCTAAACCTTTTGTGCAATACCTGCTCTAACACTAACACTCACCGTTTCCCAATGCCACAACTTCTTTGCCCCTTAAGCTTAGCACCACACATACACTTAATCATTAACCTAAATGTAAATCTAACCAGAGACCTAAACTACCCTACCCTAATGCTTTAACTGACCCAAAACTAACCCTAGCCTTAACTACCCTATTACTACCTGAACCTAAATTGACACCAAACTCAGTCTTTATGGTGGTTCATTTGAGGCATTATTTACTAAATAGAACCACTGAAATATTTTGGTCACATCCATAATTGGGTGTAAAAAATTTCTGCCTACACGGCCCTAAGATTTAAAAATCTTTTTAGGGTGCTTTTCCATGTGAGCGTTGAAGTATAGGGTGTTGTCTTCTGAATGATCACAACCCTACCTTCAGACACACCCTGCCTTAGCCATCCCAACACTCCCAAATGTCACTGTTCTCAGGCACTGATCTCACTATGAGTCATAAGCACATTGTGCACAGGAGACAAGTGTGTGCATGAATTGTCTACAGATACAGACCTGTGACTGCTTACCCTCCAAACTCAGGGGAGTTTCCTGCACAACTGGTTTTCTTCTCACTCTCCATCCAAAAACACCCTCAAAGACAGAGAAAATCAACATAGATAATTAAAAAGCCTAACCAATAGGTCAAAATAGCTGTACATTTCCACAAAGTTTATTGCAGATGTTAGTAGACATTTACAGATATGTTTCTATCCTATTTTCATCCAGCAGACAGCTAAGTTATAGATGTGCAATTCCACATACATATCTCTCATTGCTGAATTGCTTTTGTGCTCATTTTGTAACTGGTTATAATCTTGCCCAATATTGTCATTGGCTGGTCGACCACCTACCATGTTCCAAAAATCAGCTTGACCACCTTGAGCTTGTATAACTAGCTGGTAGGTAGTTTGTTGATGGATGGTAGCCTATACCTTTTACTAACTAATGACTAGCTTGAACCAACTAATAATGAGCTTAGACTAGCTAGAAACTAGCTACTACATTCCAAAACTATCAGCTTAAAGGAATAGTGCACCCAAAAAATGAAAATTCTGTCATAATTTACTTACCCTCATGTCTTTCCAAACACATATGACTGTCTTTCTTCTGCTGAACACAAGGATATGTTTCAGTGAATATCCCCCTCTGTCTTTATTACAAACCTACAAGGCACATGTTTTGGTGAGAAACAAACCATAATTTAAGTACTTTTTTGGTGAAAATCTGGATGTCTGTTGCCAGGGGCGATTGTAGGATTTGAACTTAGGGAGGCTTAGCCCCAGTGATACTATAAGATGTGCACATCCACTGTTGCATAGATAGTGTTATTTATTTATTTATTTTTTTTTTTTTATGCTATAGTCTTTACAGGCAAGAAAAGTCAACAAAATAGTCATGTGCTGCAAACTAGAGCTCATAATGGGCGAATACAGATTTGAATGCTGATTGCAGTCACAAATTTTTAGGGGGGCTGAGATTGAATTTGGGGGGGCTGATGACACCCTAAACAGGGTCAAGCAACACCTAGTCTGTTGCGTGTTCACGAGCGCACTATGAGAAAAAAGCTTGCTTGCAAATGCATTTTTTAACACAAAAACATGTTGTTTTTAGTGCTAAATATTATATAATGTAAATATTAACTAAATATTATTCCTAATCAATTAAATCATATCTTAAAGCTTGAATAACCAGCAGTGTAAAATGTTTATTAATTAAAAAGAAAAAAAAATCTGTTTTATTATTATTATTTTTTTCTCTCTTTGCACTTGCACTTGATAAAGCCAAAAAAAAAAAAAAAAAAGAAAAGAAAAAAAAAAGAAAAAAAATTTAGGCATGTTTTTTCCTCACTGAAATATTCAAATCTATTTGGTATTTCTCTTCATGTTCCCCATAGAAATGAAATGGTAACTATGGCAACAGGGATTTGTCTTCCCCCAAGCTGGACCACGACTACAGGGACAGAGCTGCACCCACTTAGATAATAAATAGTTGCCTCTTGTAATTTTTGTACATTTCATTTTTCTTTCAATTTAATTCCAAATGTTCTTTATTTTTATTTTATCATTGTTCTCCACTTTGAAAAATGCTTATCTTGAGCATCTGATCCAGAATGACCTGTAATTTACATTTTTCTTTTTATATATTTTCTTTCTCTTTGTCACTTTCTCCCTCCCTTTTTTTTTTTTTTTTTTTTTCAGCATTGGTGTCTGTGAAACTGATTTATGATGGCTCAGCTAGTGGAGACTTCATCTGAATGGAGGTCACATTCAGGGTATTCACCAAATGTGTGTAAATGGCAACGAGTTGCTATTGAGATCCTCTCTGTAGGGCCCCTTAAACATTCTTGATTTCAGTCTGCTTTTCCCTCTCTATGCCATATGCTTTTCTTCTGAGAGAGATTTGTGTTTTCTTAAAATTTTACTCTGTAATTTTTATATAGGAGAGACTGGAAGTGTTGTAACGGTGTGAGTTGAAACACTATTTTACTGGTCTGGTTTATAATAAGATTTGTGATCATGCGAATGAATGTTAAAAGACTGAACTGGCTTTTCAACATGTCTTCAAAAAACAGCAATGTAACTACAACTTGGGACTGTACTACTTTCAGCCTATAGGCCTACATTTGCCACAATAGACCTTAGCCAGAGCAGCACCATATTTGATTTTTGACAGCAATAAAAATGAGACTGTGACTGATAGACTTACAGTCTGTATCTTCAATGGGTTGTACTGTTGTACAGTATAGATTGGTTTTGATCATTCAGCTGACACTGAAACATTAAAAAACATGATAAATACATAAGTTTTTTTTTAGCTGACAGAAAACTACAGAAAACATGAGCTATGAAAATTAGATGTGATCTAGGACATTTATACAGTGCATGCCATTGTATTAACAGTAAGTCTATCCCTCACACATAACACGTAAACACACTGTCTGTTATGTTTTTAATATTGTTAGCATTTGTTTTGTGCATATTTATATTTGTTTCCAATATCATCTGCTGTTTTGAATTAAATGTATGTTATTTAATATGAATAAATATGAATTAATATGAATACATTTGATATGTTCACAATTAAATTAAATTGTGTTGGGCTGGGTTGGGGTTGGTGATGCGGCATGGCACAATAATTATTGTAAACAAGTATCAGAATCAGAATCAGAATGAGCTTTATTGTCAAGTATGCTTACATATACAAGGAATTTGACAGAAGCTTCCTGTGCACAAACAATACAACAACAACACAGAGATAAAAAAATAAAAAAATAAAAATAGAATAAAAATAAAAAGTGAATAGAAAATATAAGTATATATAGAAATACACAAGACAAAATTATATATATATATATATATATATATATATATATATATATATATATATATATATATATATATATATGCAGTACTGTGCAAAAGTCTTAGGCACATAAGATGTTTCATAAAAACATTTGTCTTAAGATGGTTATTTATATCTTCAGCTTTAGTGTGTAAGTAGGAAATATAAATGTTAGACTCCCAAACATTCCTTTTACAAATATAATAGAACAGGAAAGAAGAACAGGGAACCCTGCAACAGATGTCATGACCCCAACAAAGCCCCCCACTGAACATCAAGTCAGTCTGAGATTACAAGAAGAGACAGGAGCAATTAAGACGGCCGAAATAGATAGAAGAACTGTGGCAAATTCTCCAAGAAACCAAGAAAAACTGTGTCCAGGTGTACCTAGGAGAATTGGTGCTGTTTTAAAGGCAAAGGTGATCACACCAAATATTGATTTAGCTTGTTTTATGTTTACTGCACCTTGTATGACATTAATTGATATATGAAAACTATTTATGGCATTATATTTACATCCACACTATGCAACAGTTTTCACAAGTGCCTAAAACTTTTGCACAGTACTGTATATATATATATATATATATATATATATATATATATATATATATATATATATATATATATATATATATAATTTTGTCTTGTGTATTTCTATATATACTTATATTTTCTGTTCGCTTTTTATTTTTATTCTATTTTTATTTTTATTTTTTATTTCTGTGTTGTTGTTGTATTGTTTGTGCACAGGAAGCTTCTGTCAAATTCCTTGTATATGTAAGCATACTTGACAATAAAGCTCATTCTGATTCTGATTCTGATACTTGTTTACAATAATTATTGTGCCATGCCGCATCACCACCCCCAACCCAGCCCAACACAATATAATTTAATTGTATAATTGTATATATATATATATATATATACATATTAGTATATACATATGTACAAATACAAATCTGTTATATACAGATAGTGCAAGGGAATGTAATGGCAGAAGAGATAGGATATGTTGGATAAATATAAATAGACTAAATACATTTGATTACCACAATAAATTCATGCACACAATTTCAAATGTCCATTTTGTCAACTGTTCAAAATTCAAACTTCAAATGTCCATTTTGCCACGTTTCACTGTAGTGTGAAAATCACACAGTTTGTTAATTGATGCAGTTTGTTAACAGTGAGTTGTAGATTTTTAAAGTTAGAGTGAAATAAAAAAAGTGAGACAAAATGTTGAATTTGACTGGTCTCTCCTACTTTATATCTGGAAAAAAGCAGGGTTAGACAAATTCAGGAAAAGGAGTAATATAGTGTGATAGAGAGAGTGATTGAGTGAGAGAGACATAAAGGAGGGATAAAAAGCAACAGTTATCTCACCCAATCTCTGTTTCTCACACTTAGAAATTCATCCTCTGTCAAAATGCTCTTTGTTTATCACTGAAGTCCTAATTGCACAGAACAAGACAAGACACATCTGGTAAACTTTCTTTAGTAGATCTATGCAATTGGAGACTATGCGTTAAGATTTCAGTTATGAAACAGAAACATTACATTGCATGCAGCTGTCTATGTATACTGTCTGTATTATGTATATTGTACATTATATTGTGTATAGTGCTCAGTGTATATATTCATATTGCATCCCTTTATAAATTGTGTATTTGTGTGTGTTTAATCTTGTATTTTTCCTCACATTTCTGGATTTATTGTAATGTTCTGTATATATGTTCAGTGTTGACTCTGCAGTTTTGCTGCTACTGCACCATAATATCCAATTTCCCTCCCATGATTAATAAAACCTTACTTATCCCAGCCAAGTTAATGAAAATAGTTTTAAGTGCCCATTGAATAAAAAAAATAAATAAATAAATAAATAAAACATACATAGCCAAATCTCTTATTTTCAGAAAAATGTGTATAATCACACATACGAAATACAAAGACCAATAGACAACTATTTGTATATTAATCGGGCAAACCTCAGAAACGTTTCAACTGCCTTTATGACAAATCTGGCATAACCTCAGGCTAAGGTGTGTGTTACCGAGAAATCAATACATAGGCTTACTACTGTAGGTGTGATCAGTGAAATCTAAATGCCTCCAAGAACCTTGCCTCTGATATTTCCTGCAAGATTAACCGATTCCTGGGCCAGCTCCATAGATTTCCATCAGAACTACAGTACATCCTTACATGCACAGTGTGCATCCAAGTAAAGTTTTTTATTTTTTATTTTATTTTATTTTTTATTTTTATTACATCAATTTTAAAATAATCCCAGAATCTGCTTGTACAAAGTGTGCTTTAACACAAGTGTAATAACCGTGTTATAACAGTGATCAATGTAATTATTAAAGAATGCTGATACCATACTGTGCATGATGTGCATGATGATGATGCACTGTGATTATTTGTCCATCAAACAAATAAAACTGTTGTAAAAAAAAAAAAAAAAAAAATGTATAATAATAATTATCATGGGATGAAACAAAATCACATTTGAAAGGACTGTCAGTGAGTGTGTGAGCAATGAAATGTGCATAATTACAGGTGATGTTACTCATAGGACACTGGGTTTGTTCACTTGAGGAAATCTATTAATACTTCTCTGGGTGAGAACACCCATTGCCACCCTGTATGATACATGAAATGTAATTGTGGAAAATTATAGATTCCCCACCTCTCTCTCTCTCTCTCTCTCTCTCTCTCTCTCTCTCTCACACACACACACACACACACACACACACACACACACACGTTTTCACTCTCTGTCTCCCTCCCACAACACACACACACCCATCAGTATGACGTTTAGGTCCTCCTTTAAACCCGCTAGGTGTGGGTGTAGGAGAAACACGATGAAGGAGTTCTCTAAAGCGTTCCGCCACGAACTCATTCCCATTGTCGTCCATCATAAGCAACGAGAACACACATCTCGCCTCAGCTGAATATTAAAAAGTTTTATAAGCAGGTGGTGACAGCAGCAGATCTCAGGTGACCTGGAAATAAAGTCTTTCTGCGGCCATGGCCCGGCGTATATCGCCTGCTTTCGCATTTCTATGTTGTTTTGCATTATCGGTAAGTATTTTTATGTTTTAATTGGCTATATGTATTTCTGAACATGTGTTCATAATATAGGCCACTTCGTTTTTGCCTTTGGGCCTTTTATGTATTTAAAAGCATCATTTTGGGAACCGAAACAATCGTTATGCGTCTAACGGGATATTAAAACGGACTGCTTTACATTGCCGATTAGAATTAACAAAGAATTGAATCTCAGTAAAGGATTCACATTTGTACTGCCTTATCATGGATGTGTGCTGGGTAGAGATTTACTTGCCTAGAAAGAGCATGTGCAAACTCTGTGTTCCAGGGCTTAGTTTTGCCTGTGTTTTGTCTGTTTCTCAATTGTGCCCTTTGACAACATTACTGTTAATGCTTGTTGTTGTTTTTTATAGCAGTTTGGTCGTTTTTCGCTTTTGTTTTTAATAATTTGCAGACATGCTGTCTATGTAAAACAATACTTATGTACACTCCTACATATTGTGAGTGTATGAGAGAGAGTGTGTTTAAAGGAATATTTTGGGATCAATACAAGTTAAGCTCAATCTACAGCATTTGTGACATAATGTTGAATACCATTCAAATTAATTCTGACTTGTGCCTCCTATTCTTTAAGAAAAGCATAAATCTGGGTTACATTGGGGCGCTTACAATGGAAGTGAATGGGGCCAATCAGTAAACGTTAATAGACTCGTCAAGTGTTGCCACAAGACGTCAACAATATGCGTTTTAACATTATTTTAGGGTGATAAAGTCGCTTACTAACCTTTTCTGTGAAAAGTTATAGCCAGTTTTACAACTTTGTTGCCATGACACCATAACGCCGTAACCCTAAAACATCTGCAATAACCATGATTTAAACTTTACAGCTCAAATAACGCACAAGTTTTAACAGAAGAATTAAAAATGAGTGCTTTTATTAAATTGTAAGCTTCACATTTCTGCCTTTAAATCCTCCAAAAATTGGCCCCGTTCACTTCCATTGTAAGCGCCTCACTGTAACCTGGATTTGTGCTTCTTTTTTTTTTTTAAGAAAAGGAGGGATGAGTCAAAATGAATTTTTTTTGTGGTAATCTTTTATGCCGCAAATGCTGTAGATTGAGCTTAACTTGTACTGAAACCCAGAATCATCCTTTAAAGTTGTGTAAAATAGGCTATTAAAATGATAGCTGAATCTTCCCCTTGGATTAATATTCACAGAATTCAAAAATGACTAATAAAATACTTATTTACAATGACTGAAATGTGCAAATTTTTTGCAGATATTTTTCATACAAAGTATATAAAGTGGAACTATTGATTTCTTTCTTACTGCAGTGCCTCTTTGTGTTTCTACTTCACAAATGTAAAGTTTTGTTTTACCTTTGAAAATTCTACTCATTGATAGGATGAATGGGCCTTTGGTTTTTAAGTGCCAGCTTTATGTTAACCAACTCAAGAGTGTATGCATGTACCTAATGTAATGTCTCCAAGTATCACCATTAACACTTGTAGCAGACCTGACAAACTACTGAAGCTCTACACATTAAAATGCAGAAAATACATTTTTGAGATTGAAAATAGTCAAATTACATCCACAGTATTAAAATAGCCTTCAAGTAAGGAATTACATTTTTTGTATAATTCCACAACTGTGTGTCTGCACATGCTCTATCTTAGTTGTGTGTGGTCTGGTTAAGGTGATCTTGAGTTGAATGGAGTGCATGATAGTTAGGGCCAAATATTTCCTTATTTTTTTTAGATTGAGATAGAGAAAATGTGCAGAATATGTCGTGTTTTTCTGTCTTTTCAAAAGCTACATTTCTGTTTCCCTGCAGCATGTGTTTGAGGCTGAAGGCAGATTTCGACACTCTGTGGCCCTCAACAGGCAAAAAAGAGAATGGATCGTCCCTCCCCAAGTCCTAGAGGAGAATGTAGATTACACCAAGAAAGAATTCATTGCAAAAGTGAGTGAAACTTTCAGCATTAAACATGTGCAATTTTACTCACCCTAATGCTGTTCTAAACCTGCATGACTTTCTTGCTTCTGCTGATCACAATAGATGTTATGCAGAATGACAGCCTCAGTCACCATTCACTTTTATTGCATGGACAAAGATGCAATGAAAGTGAACAGTGCTTGATGCTACTATTCTGCCCTACAGGTTTGAGGGTGAGTAAATGATGACAGCATTTTCATTTTTGGGTGATCTAACCCTTTTATACTCTAACTCTCTTCATCTGTAATGAATGTAAAACGTGATAAAATAAATCGCAGATGCTGTGTGTTTGAATACATCAGAATATGAAGATATTCTTAATGCAAGTGTTAAGACATACTTATTTCTAATTCATTTAGATTCGCTCAGATAAGGAGAACTTCCATGGGAAAAGTGTGAGGTACTCACTAAGGGGCGTTGGAGCAGACCAGGAGCCGTTTAACTTATTTGTGGTCAATCCTGAAACTGGATATGTGAGAATAACAGGGATCCTTGACAGAGAGTACATCCATCAGTACAATGTAGGTGCATGATGATTATAATAATGGTGATGATGATAAAGGTGGATTTTTCACTAATGCTTATTGATAATGGTAACTGATCATGCCCTTGCTTCACTTTTGTAGCTTTCAGGGAAGGCCACATTCGCAGATGGCAGTGTTGCAGAGAATGACATTGGACTACGGATAAAAGTTAAGGATCAGAATGATAATACTCCCGTCTTTGGTGCAATGGTCGCTGGTTCTGTAGATGAGCTCAGCCCACCAGGTAACTGATCTGACACCTTCCACAGAACATAGCAACAGGCCCCCAAAGCTAATGCAGTTGTTGCAGCTTAAAGGGAAAGTTGTTTGTTTGTTTATTAGTTTACCCAAACATGAATATTCTCTCATCATTTACTCATCCTCATTTTGTTCTTAAGATGTTAGGCAGAATGTTCGCCTCAGTCATTCTTTTTCATTGTGTGGAAAAAAAATATGCAATGAATGTGAATAGTGACATTCTGCCTAACATTTCCTAATGTATTTCACAGAAGAATGAAATTAATACAGGTTTAGAACAACATGAGGGTGAGTAAATGATGAAAGAATTTTTATTTTAGGGTGAACCATCCCTTTAAGAGAAACTTGATTTGATGATTAAATAATAAAAATAATGGTAAGAGCTGCCAAATGCCTATAATTGTTGAACTCTACAGGTACACAAGTAATGAAGATTGATTGCTTTGATGCTGATGAGCTAGGAAACATCAACTCTCAAATTAAGTACGAGATTGTTGGCCAGCAACCAGATGGGCAACAAATGTTTTCAGTTGACAGTGAAGGGATAGTCCGTGTTAGCAGTCCTAACTTGGATAGAGAGGTAAGTGGTCACAATCAGGGTTAGTTCATGCTAAAAACATGCTCAACATTTCAGCTCAGTTTGTCCATACAGTGCATATAAAGGGGTATCATGACGCTACTGGCTGTTTGACGGTCCAAAAGTCATATTTAGGCAGCATAATACACATGACTCCAGTTGATGAATTAATGTCTTCTGAAGCAAACCGATAGGTTGGTGTAAGAAACAATTTGATAATAAAAATCGTTGCTTCTGCCCAGCACAGTATTTCTGTTTGAAATGAACTAACTCTTTCATGACTTTTGTTCCTCTGTTGTATACAAAGTGTGTGCTTCCGACTTCTCGCGTGAACGTGCCATTGCGCTTATGTCACTGATGCATCGACTGCTGGCAAGAGGCAATTTTTTAAAGTTAATACATTTTTTATTTTATCATTTTTTTTTTTCACAAACCTATTTTTGCTTCAGAAGACATTAATTGCTCGACTGGAATTGTGCGGATTACTTTTATACTGACTTAATCTGCTTAATATACTGAGAGCCTAAATTAATTATTTGTACTTTTCAAATGAACGAGTGAAGGCAAAGCAGTGATTTAAAATGTTAAAAACCATAAAAGAAATGGTGACCAGTTACGGGACATAAGATATATACTTTCCCTTACATATTCATATAAATATTAACCTAAAATCGGAATGTTAATTAAAAGAAAGTCCATCGACACGTTATGCATTATCTTCCCAGAGACACCCCATGTTTGGCTTTGAAATAGCTAACGCTTCTTTTTGACAGTACTATTTTTTTTTATATGTACAGTCCAGATGTTCTATCCCACATGGGCTTTTATTTTTTCAGTGTTTACATGAGCAGTGCAGGGACATGTACAGACACAATGACTGTTTTGTTGAGCTAACAGAATGCACAGTAAATGATTCCACCTTCTTGTTTACACGGCATCTCTCCCTGCAGACCATTGATCAGTATGTGGTGTTAATCAAAGCCTCTGACCTGAATGGTGCTCCAGGCGGCAATGTTGCCACAGGGACAGTCACCATCAAGATCAATGATGTCAACGATAACGTACCTACATGGGAAGGCCCAGTAAGTTAATATCTACAGAGTTTCAATACGTTGTTGTTGCAAAGTGAATACATGGAGTCTGGTGGTCCTAAATTAGGTAAATGTTCTGTAAAATTAGTACATTTTTCTTCCATAGTTTGATGGCAGTATTGAGGAGAACACACAGAGTGTGGAAGTGATGAGATTTAAGGCAACTGACCTGGATCTTGTGGACACAGACAATTGGGTATCCAAGTGCAGTATTGTTTCTGGCAATGAGGCAGGATACTTTAGCATTCGCACTGACCCCAAGACCAATGAGGCAATCCTGATGCTTGACAAGGTTTGCAATGTGTTTTATTGCTCTTGGTTTTGTATATTCCATTTCAGTTTCAATTTTATTTATATGGCACTGTAACAATTCAAGGATGGGAAAGGAGGAAGCTGGGACCGGCTTGACAACACATGTAGACATTTATTAATTATAGAACACTTTTCAGTGTCATACACGAAAGGTTTGCTTTTCAGTGGTCCCTGACACATGCTCTGCTTTCCAGCAGACACATTAACACACACACACTCAGGTAGCTTAGTGCGTCTCTCTCTCTCGTCTGCCGCTGTCTCCACTCCTTAAATACTCCCGCCGCCCTTCACTGGAACGCGAGACCGGTGGAACTCATTCACCACTTATCTTCCCGGCCTTGTTCTGCCCAGATGCCGCTTGGCCCCACCCTGCTCGCCACAGGCACTTTTTTACAATACATAATGTTCCAAAGAGATTTTAGTCATTTCAAGAACTGTTACAACTTTAAAGGAATAGTTCACCCAAAAATGATAATTCTGTCATAAACACCGAAGGAGATTTTTTGATTATCAAAGGCCATTTGTTCAATACAATGGCAGTGGATAGTGCCTCATTTTAAGGCTCAAAAGTATCAAAAAAGTACAGTAGGCCATGCGCTGCGTCATATCCCAAGTTTTCTGAAGACAGATTTTAGTTGTCTTTTTTTTTCTTTTTTTTTTTGAAACAACCTAAAATTAAAATTAAGTTTTTTTAAACTGCACAATTTCTTACATGAACATGCATGCCACTTTGAACGAGCTCCTCTCATGTGCTCATTATTTTTTTTAAGATTTAAAAATTTGCCTGAAGTGTGAGTGGAAGCATCTAATGTCTGTTCTTCTTGCAGCCTGTAGATTATGAGGATGTCAAAGACTTAAACCTTGGCATCAGTGTAGTAAACGTGGCACAATTCCACTCCTCTGTGACTGGAGGACAACAAGGAATAAATGTGAACTTTGGGGGCGGTGGTGGAGGTGGAGGCGGAGGAGGAGGAGGAGGAGGAGGAGGAGGAGGCGGAGGAGGAGGAGGTGGAGGAGGAGGAGGCGGAGGAGGAGGAGGAGGAGGAGGAGGAGGTGGTGGTGGATCATGGTGGTCATCATCATCATCATCATCATCATCATCATCATCAAGCGGTCAGGTCTACAGTGTCAACATAAAGGTGAAAAACCAGCCAGAGGGGCCCAAGTTCTTTCCCCTAACAAAGGCCATCCCTATCTCAGAGGATGGTAAGACATTTAAAATCAATGAGATCATCGCAAGGTACCCGGCCATTGATACAGACACAGGAAAGGAAGCTACGAATGTATGGTAAGTTTACACAGAAACAGTTCTGTCCAAAATAAAGAGGAAAAATACATTAATTGCAGATTTCTTTCAATTGTAATGAGAGACAAGTATGTTCTCTTTTCATTTAGGTATGCTAAAGGATTTGACCCAGATAACTGGCTCACCATTGACGAAAAGACTGGAGCCATTAAACTGAACAAAGCTCCTGACCGCGAGTCCAAGTATCTAGTCAACGGAACTTACATTGCCAAGATTGTCAGCGTAAATAAAGGCAAGTTTCATTTGTGAAAGAAGTAATGAGGGAAAAGTGGTTCTCTTACTTTTCATGTTTTCTCTGTTTGTTTTTTGAAAATACATTATGGCATTGTTTCAAACGCACTCTTTACACTGCAAAGGTTGCACAGAAGCTGCATCTGAAGTGGCATTTAGGCATATTTACACAAAGTTTAAAGGCCTCTCTGATGCAGAATTTTGAACAAAAGCACAGAGCAGGTTTAACTCGGCTGTGTAAAGATGCCTTAAATGAACAAAAAACATCTGCCACATCTATAGTAACTTTGTAGTTACTATACTGATTTTATGAGCGGCATTCAAAGCCATTTTAAAATGTTGATAATCATATACCTGGGCTACGTTACTTAGCTGTTGTAAACTGCCTACTGGCTAAACTATATAACTTTGTGAAATAGTTTATTTATTTTCAAATTGCCCTTCCTATGTGCCACATTGTTAAATCTATTTTAAATAGATTTTTAAAAAGAGTTATATATGGCGACAACAGGCCATTGTAGGTACATATATTGTCCTGAAGGTGGCGCCACCCTCACATTCAACAATAGTTACTGTATAACTAGGCCAGTGATGTATAAGCATTTAAACATCTGCTTACACTTTATATATATATATATATATATATATATATATATATATATATATATATATATATATATACTCTCTTAAAAATGTATTATATTTAGTCTTTTTTTCTCATAGATATGCCTTCTAAGACGGCAACAGGTACCATTGCCATCCAAGTAGAGGATTTTAATGACCACTGTCCCACTTTGTCAAGCAAAGTCCAGACACTGTGCACTGACAAGGATGCTATCTTAGTCACTGCAGTGGATGAAGACGCCCCACCCAATGGAGCTCCATTCACATTCAGTGTCCCAGAAGATACTAAGGGGAAGTGGACAATTGAGCATTTTAATGGTATGTTTGTCCAGTAACTATGTGATGACCCACACAACTAACCACCACAGCTTCTTTGGTCTCCAATAGACTTCACTGATCTGATCATTTTAATATTTCAGCAACAATATGTTAATTTAACACAAATAGAATATCAGGTTGGATAACTTCACATTTCATTTATGCTATTTATGGACAATCATGCTGGTCTAAGCAGGACTTTGTTTAGGGTTGACCTAAATAAATTATCATTGATCATTTATAGAAAACAAAGCACTACCAGACCAGCACTATGAAAGCATAAACCAGCCTGAACCAGCATGGGTATTTTTGCTGGTTTGGTCTTTTTAGCCATTTTGACTAAAATAAAACTTTGTTTTTAGGGAATCTGTTTCAAACCACTGTTAGCATTTTCCCATTTGTCAAAAATATGGTCAAATATATGAATAAATATGAATAGTTACTAGCCAGAGATCTGTTTAACAGGATGTTGAACTTTTCTGTTCTTGTTTTCATCAGATACAACTGCCATCTTTAGGGCCCACGAAAAGCTGTGGCCTGGACAATACGAGCTTATGGTAAATGTGAAGGACCAGCAGGGGCTTGCATGTCCAGAACCACAGAAGCTGCCAGTAGAAGTGTGTACTTGTACAGACCAGGGTGCTTGTGCCAGAATAGGAACAGGTGGAACTAAGAAGGGCTCCAAGTTTGGACCTGCTGGAATCGGCCTGCTGTTTCTGGGACTCCTTGCGTTATTGCGTAAGTTATTAAATTCACTCATACTTCTCCATTCTCCTAAAGGGGTGATATAATTGTATTTATTATCAGATTTTTCCCTGAGGACCACCTATATTGTTAGTAGCAATATGTTTTTGTCATGCGCCAAAAAGAGTCATCATTTAGTTTTTCAGGACCATTTTTTTGCCCTCTCTTTTTAAGGAATTTATAGGGCTGTTTTTTTGCTACTGTGCCCTTAAGAAATACTCCTTCACGTGTGAATTGAGCAATAGTGCTCTGCTAAGACGTGAGCTGTGGCTTTGCTGTCAAAAACGGTTAAAGTCAGACTGAGAAGTTCATGGATCTTGTTAAAAATACACTTCAGCCCCACATTGAGACAACAAAAGCACAAAGAATTGTGAATGCGGGCATGAGTTTGCTTGCGTTCAAATTTATTGTCTGATGTACTGCGTGATGTCAGAAAATTGCGAAAATTGTCATTTTGCAGCTTAGTTTCAATAAATGGTCTTTTTGTGCTAGGAAGTTTTGAGTTGTGAATGTTACAGTAAGTTGTCATAGTACGTCTCTTTTATCTCAAAAGATCAAGATGATGTGGTCCCTTTAAGTCATCAGCTGATTACTCATTACAAACCTCAATCACTCTCGTTGAGCACAGTGTCAGTGTTGTTAGTGTTGGCTTTTTAAAATATCAGACATATAATATTGATTATAGTTTGGTGTTGAAATAAATGAATTTCACCACTGTTACAGTCATCCCGCTCCTGTTGCTTCTCTGTCAGTGTGGAACAGCTGGAATGGCAGGAGCATTCGCAAGGATGCCCTTTGACACTAAAGAGCATCTCATCTCTTACCATACCGAGGGCCAGGGAGAGGACAGGGTAAGAACTTCAGCTCTTTTATTGGATTTACATAGCATGATACATATAAACATACATACATCTAAATTAAAGGAATAGTTCACCCAGAAATGAAAAATCTGTCACCATAATGTCTGTCAAGCTTGAAAAAAAGACAAAAAAAAAACACCATAAAACCACAGTAAAAGTAATCAATAAAACTCATCCTATATTCCAAGTCTTCTGAAGTTATCCTTTTTCACTCTCAAATTAAATCATAACATTAATAAAGCACTTAGATCAAATATATTTTACATCAATAACATCAAACCTCATTGGTTCTCATCCCGTCACATAACCAAAGGTTGTGATGTCATGTCTTTTCATATTTTGGTGAACTATACCTTTAATCAATATTTTTGTCTTGTTTTCCTTTAAAAATATCTAAACCTTAATTTATTTAAAAGCTAAATAACATAAGATACAAAGTCTTGTACTAAGCTGACAATTTAGTGAGGTTTGTGCTTAAAACAAGAAAACGGATGTGAGGTGAGGTAAGAAAAAAACATTTATTTTCCTTTTGAGTTAAGTGTATTTTTGCAGTGCAGGCACAAAATCTGTTTAAGATGTTGGTGTTAATGTTTGACTTTTCACTCAATATAAATAAAAAATAAAAAACCTTCTCTCTTACAGGATGTTCCAATTCTGGCCCCTGCAGCTGAGGTTGATGGGCACAACGGCTTTGGGGCACATATGGGTGCAGGTGCTAGCCGTGGTGTGTTTGCTATGCGTGGCGGTTCCATGCATGGTGGAGCATTGGACTCATCTTCCACAATGGTTGGCCATGGCTACAATGAAATGGATATTAGCCATATGGACTCGATCAGGAGGAATGGGACACATGTGTTGAGAGAAATGGGTGGAGATTTTGACGGGATGGCCGTAGCTGATGTTTTCTTGGATGAATACTATTCACAGGTTTGTAAATGTCTACACATAAACATTATTTACACACACACACACACACACACACACACACACACACACACACACACACACACACGCATGCACACACACATATGTACAGTATATGGGTCATTGACAAATAAGGACGTCTGTGGTGATAAAACTGTGTCTACCAACAACAACAAGAATTATGAATATTAATATATTATTTTGAAAATGATTTAATGACTTGTGTAACCATCAAGTAAAGGTGTTTAAAATACTTTCCTTACTCCTTGAATACATGAGAGTGTTCATAATGTGATCATTAATTTAAAAAAGTTTTCAAACATATTTTTGGGTGAAAATTTTTATCAAGAATTTTTCTCAGGGTTACACCAAATGACCTGACAAACAAAATGTGCCTTTTCATAAAATGTCAAAATATTGAT
Source organism: Myxocyprinus asiaticus (assembly GCF_019703515.2). Lineage (NCBI taxonomy): Eukaryota > Metazoa > Chordata > Actinopteri > Cypriniformes > Catostomidae > Myxocyprinus > Myxocyprinus asiaticus. Next base: position 29,037,202 of record NC_059368.1, read on the forward strand.
ATTTAATTATATGACAAAAAATATGTGACAAAATGGCTATCAACATGCTGGTTACACCATAATGAACACATATTTGAAGTTTTTTCAAACATGAATCATATTTTAAAATAGAAAAGGAATAGAAATAATAATAAAAAAATTAACAAATGTCACAATTTCTTTATTCAACAATTTCAGCTTTTAATGAGACTTTATGATTTTTTTAATTTTTATTTTTATTTTTTACTGTTACTGTTTTTACTGAATGGTTACAGCACATTTTTTACTTTATTTTTTATAAAAAATAAAAAATACTGCACTTGAACTGAATTGGCATCCTCAAATCACTGTGTAATTAGTAAATGAGAACTTCTTTTTTTTTTTTTTTTTTATGTTGAAAAATAGCCACTCAGTGTGCTAATAAAATTGTTGAAATGATTTTTGGACATTCCTGATTGTAATATTGTTTACATTTAATTTTGTGGAAATGACCAAATATTTGACTACAGACCCATCTCGGTATATAACAATATACAACATTGACTATTTATCTATCCAATAAGTAATTATTTGATTTTTCTTTAAAGATTTGTGCATGACCTAAATAATATTCCTGAGCAAAGCTTATAAATCTGTAAAAACCAGCACATATGCCCAACGTCCCTACCACATTATAAAACCAATTACGCCCATTCAGCTATAAGTATATACTGTAAAACCATGTAATGTATTTTCATAATATACAGTAGGCTCATACATATTGCTCTCTGTGTGTGTTACAGAAAAGCCGGGGAATGGATGACGGATTTGCGAAGAACGATGCACATGTGTACGATTATGAGGGGAAGGGCTCTCCTGTTGGCTCTGTAGGCTGCTGCAGCTTGCTCGAAGATAACAATGACTTAACCTTTCTCAATGACCTTGGGCCAAAGTTCACCACTCTTGCTGAAATATGTGGAGGTAAAAGGTTGGCAACTGTGGAACCCACACCTCTTCCTCCCCCTCCCAAACCTGTTGTGGAGGCAGTGTCTACATCAACCAACACTGTAAACAGTGGGAATATCGCCACTAACAGAGTTGTATCTTCAAACATGGTGAATATGGCTCCCAACGTTGCTTCATCTTCATCTACTCATGTAGAGAACGTGCTAGTCACAGAAAGCCGCCCTGCAGTGATTTCCAGTGTACAGCCAGCTCCAACACTTCTGGTTCAACAGCAGCCAATGTACTACATGGTTGAGCCACAGCACAGCACCGTAGTCCTTGCTGAAAGACCAACCATGGGACTCGGACAGAGCATGTACGTGCTGAACAACGCCAATGTAGCTGAGGGGGTTGTAGTCCAGGGCACCAACGTTGCAGCGAATGCTCTGAATCGAGGTGAGAGAATGGTGGTTCTAGACAGGGTTGGATCTTCTCAAGCTCTCAATACTGGGGTGCTGCATACAGGTAATTTGTCTGGATCACAAGTGCTGCTGATGGATGGGGGTGCACACAGCGGTCAAGTCCTTCAAGGGACGTTAAAGAGAGGGGTAGCAGGATCTCAGGGTCTGATGATCTTGGAAGGACAAGGGGGCCAGATGATACATGGGTCCCTTAGAAGAGATGTGCCCACTCATGGAGGATCTCAAAGTGTCCTTTATGTAGAGAATAAAGGAGGATCTGGAGTTGTTCAGGGGACTCCTCAAAAGGGTATGGCCTCCACTGCAGGGTCAGTTCATGGTAACATTGGATCTAGTGGGGCATCTGTCCAACTTAACCGAAATCCATCACAAAAAGTTGCTGTTCAAGAGAGAAAGGTTTTGACATCACAAAGTATCAAGTAACAATGCAACCCTGGTACTTGTACAGTTGTAAAAGTGTTACAGAGATTCGAAAATTGTAAATCTATTCTTTTGAAAAACAATTATCTCCAAAATGATAATTGCTTTATGAATGTTTGAGCTCATGCATGCAAATGTTAGAGCACTATCTTGTCATCACATATTAGGTCATGGAGAAAATGTAAAATAATGCTTGCAAAACTGGTTTTCGATGCCCTTAAGCTTTCCTCTCTCTATGAGCAGTACATACATGCTATATGCAAATGGAGATGTTATTTTTTTTGCATATTGGCTGCATATGACTGCGTTCATTCCGTTCATTGCGTTATACTGTATAAGACTGTATTAGACTGTTATTACATATCCAAAAGCTTGTTTGCCCTTAAGGCTATTCCAGTGAAGTTTACGCAAACTTAGTAATCTCAAAATCTATTTTAGTAATAAGTAGACACATGTATATCTTATTAAGTGCATAAATGTAAGCAGAAATCAGCCTAGTGGAGTCGCCCCAATAGATTGAAGGTCAGATGGGTTTTTTTTTTGGTTCCAGAAAATATGTGATAAATGAAGATTCATAAATAAATTTTGGAATCAAGTCAACTAGAATGTATGCTTTGGCATGTCATTAGGCTTTCTAAAAATACCATATCTGTGTGCTATATTTAGCAGCAGTTGTATGGCTTGCATTTATATAGTATTTTAAGACTTATTTTGTTTGCTTAGTCGCACTGTGTGCAACCCTTGTAATTCATGATAAGAGTAGGTCTAGTTGGAAGCTTGTAGTATTTGTTTGCATTGCAGTAGCCTTGAATTACATACAAAGACAAAACTCACATTCCAAGCAATAATGCTGATAAGTATGACATAAGTGTTCCTTTTTTAAAATAAATTATATATTTTTTGAAAATGCTTGAATTTAAGAGTACAATAGCTAACACACATTTCCTTTCTAGTGCAATAAGTAGGAATTAAATGCTAAAACTCTTAATAGTTGTGGTGTTGGGCTCAAAGACAACTTTTTCTGTTGACAGCTGTTCTTATTTGGTAAAAATGGTTGTTTTTCCATTTATTTGTTTGTTAAAGGGTGTGGGCACTGGGTACCAGCTTTACCAGAAATTGACTTATTAGCTGCATAGGGAAAGTACAATATAACTTTTGATTGTGAGATATAAGCTTTTTTCAGTGGTCTTTTAATTTGTTGTGCACAATTACCATAATAAACATATTTTCTACTAAAAGGAGTGACATAAGGCAGCATAAGGCTGTTTAGAATGATTTTTTTTTAATGTTACGTTTTGTAAATGTTCCATATGTTTCAGAAAATCCAAAAGACAATAAAGTTTGTTAAAATCATCTGGAGTAAATGATGCATAACTGTATATGTCTGTGGATACGTCTAAACAAATACTGGAATCTGTAAGATTCCCAAAGCAGTAATTAAAGGGAAACCAGCTATTGCTGAAACTATTTATTGAATGGCAGCACACAGGTTAAGTTTCAGAGAAAGCCAATGGATCATACAACCCATACTAACAGTATTAAACAGTACAAATATGATGGCAACATAGTAAGAAAGGCCAGGGCTAGTTGTCACATTTTTTACTCTACAGTGAATATTTCTCATTGGAGGTTTATTTTTTTATTTATTTTAATAAAAAATAAGAAAAGAAACAGAAGCTATTAACAAAAGATGAACACTACTGATACAGATCATTGAACCCACATTGACATTTTTTTTGATAACTTGCCCCAACAGCAGCCGGGTATATTTTCACACTATATAGAGTTTAGCTAACACAATGAAACCATGCCATTAAACAGCCTTCAGACATCTGAGCTAAATTTTAGGACAACAAATATTGTAGTTTCTAAACAACAAAATTAAAGGCCTAATAACTGCTATGGTTGTGTTCACCAACATTTTACTTTTGACCAACTTTAAAGCTAACCCTACAGTTACTGATTCACTGGCACACAAACAAAACCTGATGATCCATGTCATATTAGAGAATGTTTCAAAGAGCATCTGATATACTTCCATGGAAGCAAGGAAATCTGAGAGGGTTGTTTGATTAGTGACCTAGAAATAGAGAAGAATCTGAAATATTTCTTCTTAAATATTCATTTAACGTCTCAATGTTTCTTTGTTATAAAAACAACAACAACAACAACAACAACAAATCCTAAAACCTTCTGTTTATTTCTTGGTTTAAAATTAATTTTGAATCCCAGATTTTGAACCCCCACTGTATATCTGACAAGAGCAACATGCTACAAATAACCAAGAACAAGAACCTGAACAAGTTAGAAACCATTAACTGCTGCAGCATGTTACTAATTTCTTCACAACAAAATTTAATCTAGAAAGCAAAATGCATAAGGTAACTGTTGTTATCGTCATCAAGTACAAGGCAAGTCTGTAACCATGTAACAAGTTCACCAGTAACCTAATCCCTTAGAACTATTCAGGGGTGTAGCCATCATTTTAAAAGTGAGGGGGACAGAATGTTTTTCACTGGACATGAGGTGTATAAGAAATATATTATTATTTTAACTTTATGCTGCTTTAATAACTAATATTGCGCCAAATCAAAAGGGAGCACATGGAATTTATTAAATTAATTTGCCAGAAAGTTTTTGATTTCTTACAACTTTCACTGTAAAAAGGTAAATTTTTATATTGTGAATCTATTTCTACCTGATCTAATCTTCAAAAAATACTTTTGTTGCTAATGTAACCAGATGGATTTAGTCATAATTTGTTTTTCATTTAAAAAGCAGTTAAATTAGATGTTACCATTTTTTTTTACCTAGCACAAGCTACTTGACAAAACATTTTTATATGAACTACATGAGAGTGGTAAAATCAGTCAAACAAACAACAGTACTGTCCTTCAAAGGCAAAACACAGAAACAACACATTTGAATTGGGTACATTTACACTCTTTAGAAGAGAAAAAAGTTAACCTAAAAATGTGCTTTATGTGGTAACATCTAAATGGTAACAGGTTTGATTGTCAAAAGTCAAAAAGATTATTTAACATAAGTGGAAAAAAGCCAGCTTCAGCGGGTAGATCAAGAAGAAATAGCTTTTGAAGGTAACAGTTGCAGGTTGTGACAGACAGGTTTGGTTAAACTAAGATTCTGAGGAAACTTTTATAATGAAGATTTGGCAGGAAATAAATCCAAAAAGTTTCTGTGTTGGCATAGTTACTCCATTTCACATTTGTGGGGCAGAATTTCAACAGAAAAATTAATTTTCATAGCTGGATAACATTTTATAAGCCATCTCAAACCCAGCATTAATACTTAAATTATATGGCTAATTTTAATTTTTCTCAGTCAAACTCCGATGTCAAAGAATTCCTACTAATAAAATGTATAATTCTAATGATCACTTAGTGAAGACTTGGAGGCTTTGAAATTTTTTTTTACCCATTGTCTCTTGTACCTGCCTTTATTGTTGTGCACGGCTTGCGCAATCGTCAAAGTGGGCAAATGAACTATGCTCTAGCACAGTTGTGCCACCAACTATGATCCAGTGTTGGATGAAAAGCGCAAATACATTTGCTAGTAGGCGCAAGTTCCGATTGCGCACATAATTAAATGAAAGCTTTTTCCGCTTTCCGATTCAAGCTATCATACCATTATAATATCAAAGATCATCATCAAAACATGAACAGATGCCAAATGACAACTTGCATTGCTTGATGTCACGGTAAAAACATGAGTGGAAGGTATTTTGCCACATTGAGTTTGTGACCAATGACTGGTGGCTGCAGATCTAGCCCAGATGACTGATGTGGTTGCCATGGAAATGACGCTACAAGGTGAGCTCATTCAGTGCGTGGTTGAGCAGCTGTCTCATCTGTTAAGAGATTGACCTGTAAATTTAAACATTTACATTTACATATTTACACATTTGCTGTATAATACAGACAACGTAAACAAATTTGCCCTGTGAAAAAGTGCGGGGGACAAACTTAGGTTTTATTGAAAGTGAGGGGGACACGTCTCCCACATTCCCCGTATATTCTATGCCCATTTAGTCATGTTGCTCAACTTGCAGGGTGATGTTTCAAATGAACCTTTCTTTCATTTTCAATTCATTTGTATTTCAAACAAATTATTTGAAATGAACAATTCCACATGCATCTGATCCATAACCAATCATATTTAAATGTTATGTACATTTACTGTATTGCAAGGAAATCTCCCCAAAGAGCTTTCTGCACTCCTTTCTTTCACTATAAGTGGGAATAGACCCTACCCTCTAAACCATTATGTCCCTCCCCATATCACAGACATAAACAAAGAGTGAGAGAGTCACATGATGAGGTTTTCATTTTGGGCAGACCAAAGGTTGATTTGCTCCTTATATTTGTGGTGCCAAAACCAATGCGCACACACACAGTTTGTTAATCTCTGCTGATGAGAACACTCACTCAAAGGGCTTGTTACAACTCTCTGGAAGATGCTTCCTCAATATTTTCTGGGTCCAGCCTGGTTGCTGTTCTTCACTGCCCAGGTATGTAGACACAAATGAGGATGCAGCTGAGAACTGCATCAAGCATTTAAAGATGGTACAGTTTGGGAGTTTGGTGTGTAATTTAACTGAACTGATTATAGTCTGATAATTGATAACATCTAAAAAAAATAATAAAAAAAAAAAAACACTCAGTGAAAGACTTTGGGGTCTCTGAGACCTGGCGTATAAAACAGGAATAAAGCAATGAATGTTCACAGTAAAATTCTCTGTTTAGAATATATGCTGTGTTTATTTAAATTTGCTTTAATAATTTTTTTAGCAATGGTGTCTTCCTGGGGTCAAATTGACCCCAAACACAAATAGAGTTGCTATTCTGGATAACAAACACCTTTCTGAAAAGTGCAGGCCTACTTTGGTGGTAAAAACTTAAATAATACCTATACATTGGGCTTTAATTATAACAGAGGAAAGTAATACATACAGAAGTTGTTCTTTGTAAATGTACAACTTACAGTACATTGGAAAGGAATGGGGCCAATCCGTTAACATTATTAGTATTCACTGTTTCTATATCCAATTTTACAACTTTGTTGCGATGATGTCCTAATGGTGTTAACCCTGTAATCCCGCAAAAACATCAGTTTAAACAACTTTAAATCTCAAATAATACACAAGCTTTAATGAAAGAATATAAGGAATTGCTTTTATAAAATGATAAGCTTCACATTTTTGCTTTTAAACCCTCCAAAATACTGGCTCCATTCACTTCTCTTGTAAGTGCCTCACTGTAACCTCGAAGAAAATAATAATAATAAGAATAATTTTTGTCGTAATCAACAATGTCACAAATGCTGTTGATTGACTTGTATTAAACCCGAAGTATTAGTTCATTACATAGTCCATTGCATTAGAGCTGGCACACCTTTCAGAAAAAAGTTTGTATCTTTTACTAAAAACTTTATTGTTTGAGCACTTGCATTCCTGCGATATACAGGACAACAGTGTGGCTCACTGTTACATTTTCTGACAGTTCTGAGCAACAAGTGGGCTCTCAATAAATATGTTGCTCTTCAAAACAATCGAGTGTGTGTGTGTGTGTGTGTGTGTGTGTGTGTGTGTGTGTGCGTGTGTGTGTGATTACACAACTATACATAAACCATATCAATAAAATATCTTACCTGTTGAGTAAGAAAAAAGCCATCACTGGATCGCTTTTAAATCCTTTCAGATCTTGGATCAGATGTTAAATGTTTTTATGATGTTGCCTTCTAGTCATTATCATGTAATGACATCTTCCCAGACAGGGTGGTTTTAAAAACACATTTCAAGTAATTCAGGTATGGTACTCATGTTGGCACACACATTTGTATCATTCTCACACTGAACCTTACATCCTTACTAAACTATTTCATATATGCAGGCATTCACAAACATGTAGACATCCCCTGAGGTAATGTGCAACTTTAACATGATATGGATCACTCTTAGAGAATAACCTAGTCCATTTTTATATATGTCTCAAGTTCCAACTGCATTGATATAATGGTGAAAACAAGTTTTTAATGTAATTGTTATTTTGTATTTTGTGTATTCTCACAGATCCTAAACACTGGAGACTGTCGGACAGTTTCACAAAAGCAACGGCATAAAAGGGAGTGGGTGGTCCCTGTCAAAAAGATCATAGAAAACGTGGACTATAGTAATGTCCCCTTTGTTGCCAGGGTAAGGCAATGCCTTGACAACACTCATTGAATACTCACAGAATATTGTGATACTGGTTCCAATAATAATCTTACAGTTTGGAAACATCAGTTATTCAAATTCTCTCTCAGAAGATGAATCAATCAATTTAGAATTTATCGAGTTTTAGGGCTTTTTCACTCATCTTTAGTGATAGCAGACTAACCACTTAGTATTATTGCAATTTCTCAGATACGATCAGACATGGACAAATCAGTGCAATCACTGCGCTACACTCTTAGAGGGCCAGGAGTTACCCAGCCACCTGTTGGTTGCTTTATGGTAGAGGAGTACAAAGGGTGGGTTCGCATCACACGCCCTCTGGATCGCGAGGAGAGAGAAAACTACACAGTGAGGATAAAAAACACACTTACAAAACATTATCATAAAATTTTAAATACCCAAACAATCAGTCAAATTCAAAAAGTGCTATTTCTGAGTAATAGAGAATGCAAAAATTCAAGACAATGTATTTTTAAACAAAGTATTTTTCTAAGCAAAATCATATTTTCATGCATGTTTTTTTCTTATAGCTTATTGGTGCTGCATGGTTCATGAATAACACCATAGCTGAAGATAATGTTAAAATAAACATCATAGTGGAGGACCAGAATGATAACTCGCCAGTGTTCATCAAGCCAGAACGAGGCAGCGTTTATGAGGGGAGCCCACCTGGTAAACCTGATTTGCAACCACTGCATTGTCAGAAATAGAGTATTTCTGTCAGAATTTCTAAAAAAAAGAAAAAGAGAAAGACATTCGGATAAATACACCTAACACCGATTGATCTTTAACAATCTAGTGTGCATTTTAAAGGAATATTTCACACAAAAATCGAAATGCCATCCCAGATGTGTACGACTTGAACACGTACAAATATTTTTAGAAGAATATCTCAGCTCTGTTGGTCCTTTCAATGCAAATGAATGGTGGCCAGAACTTTGAAGATAAAAAAAGCGCAACAAAGCAGCATAAAAGTAATCCATATGACTCCAGTGGTTAAGTCCATGTCTTCAGAAGTGATAAGATAGTTGTGGATGAGAAACAGATCAATATTTAAGTTGTTTTGGTCAACTTAAGTCTTAGGTGAACAAGCATTATGTTCAGCCGATCGCGTCCGTGATTCGAGCAGCACAAGCACATGTGGACGCCTGCACACCACTGCCTCTGTGTTTGACAGACGCGGAGTGTATCTCTGCGTGCGTTAGGTGTTTCGACACAAAATATTTCCACATACAGTAGAATCCACCTGTGCATCCTCACTCAAGCCTCCTCATTAAGCTTCCTCTGTCCTCTTTTCAATTGTTTTTCATATAAACATGCACAAGATGAATGTCTTTTTGCCATGTTTTGCTGTGTTTTTAGATGCTGTAAAACAATTTCAACCGTTAAAAATGCGTCTCGAGATAACTGCGTTCTGCCTTATTCATTGCGCTGCATCTTGCTTTTTATTGCACAAGAATGTATTTGGTCTGAACCAGGGTCAGAAATTAACAAGGACTTAGGGCAAAAATGCCACTGAAGGTGACAAAAATGACCCAGAAATTGAAAATGTGGGGGCAAAAAAAAAAAAAAAAAAGAAAAAAAAATTTGATTTCTATTTCTTATTTGTAACACCTAGTATATACATATCACATTAAATTATTTGATGTTCATTTAAATTTATAGGTAACCCCTTGTCTGATTATTCAGTTTTAACATGTATTTTAAGGAATTAATTAATGTGCAGTATTTGACATTACACAATGACGTCATATTGTCATATTTTGTATGGCTAGAAAACAATATGCCCTAACAATTCCCTCATAATGGTGAAAAAATGTCCCTAAAAACAACTCTAGGGGGCAAATGTTGCCCCTTAATAGAAAAGTTCATTTCTGACACTAGTCTAAATAGCCTCTTTTAGAAATGCTTTAGTTAATATAGTAATTACATAAATGCACTACATACTCAAGAAAATAATAATAATAATAATAATAATAATAATAATAAAATGCTTCTATCAAAGTCACCAGAATTTAATGCTTTGGTGTTGTTTTGCCAAAATAAAATAAAGTCTCTACAATAGGGGTACACTTAAAATATGTTTTCAAATATAACAAAATAACAAAATCAACAATGTTGGTAGATGAATGTCGGAAAATTTACATTTGCATGCTTTTACGTGTTACTTGTCACACTTTAACAAGTGTTGATAGATGCATATCACAAAAAATGACATTTGCAGGCTTTTACGTGTTGAGATATTTTTCAAAAAATCTTTGTTTGGGTTAAAAGAGAAAGTTGTACTCATATGGAATGGTATTAGGGTGAGTAAATGATGATTTTAATTTTTTGGTTAACTATTCCTTTAAGGTTAGTTTTCGTGACTGCTGTGTCCTGATTTCTAGGTACCTTTGTAACCCAGGTTGTGGCCACAGATGCAGATAAGCCAAACACTCTTCACAGTAAGATAGCTTACACCTTAATCAAACAAGAGCCAAACAATGGCAAGTTTTTCTTTGCCATCAGTAAAGACAATGGAACAATGTATGTGAAGGACACAACACTTGACAGAGAGGTATTGCTTTCCAACTATATCTCTATGTGTTTACAAGTTCCTTAAGCTATATATTTAAAGCTCAATCATATGCTAAACAGCAAGTCCATGCTATCTTCCCACTCTCTTGTAAAGGAACAGAGCTCCTACATTCTTACAGTGCAAGCTATTGACATGTATGGCAGTGATCAAGGAAATTCTGCCACAGCTACTGTAATTATAGACATCCTCGACATCAATGACAACATTCCTACTTTGGAGAAGGATGAGGTGACAATGTCAAATTCTTTTAAATTGTCCACTGTATTGGCTTTTAAATTGCTTGCCTATAACAAAATGTTCAGAAAAAATAAAAAATAAAAAAAGACAAACATTCTGGTTTACTTATTTTTCCGGTTTCTTAGTTTTCAGCAAGTATTGATGAGAATGTGGCATCCATTGAGGTTTTGCAAATCCAGGCCCTGGACATTGATGAAGTATGGTCAGACAACTGGTTGGCCGTGTTTGAAATAGTCACTGGGAATGAGGATGGACATTTCACTATTGAAACTAATCGAAATACTAATATGGGAGTTCTGTATCTGACCAAGGTCAGTACATATTTTTGTACACATTTCTAAGAGCTGAGTACCTGTGATGAGATCAAATGAATCAGGGCTGAAGTTTATGAAGGAACCTATAATATTAGTATAATAAACAAACATTAGTGAATGTGAGAGTGTGTGGTCTATTCACCCCTATATTTGATTCATGGTTTAGACAGAGTAACTTATTTCACCTTGTTCTCTCCTTTAGCCTGTAGATTTTGAGTTAGCATCTAATCTTAATCTGAGCCTGGTTGTTGCAAACAAAGCTCCTCCAGGAGCACCTCTAGGGACTGCGGCTGGAGGAGGAGGAGGTGCAAGTATAGGAACTGGAGGTGCAGCTGGAACTTCTGTGGCAGGGGGTCAACCTGGAGCTTTAGGAGGAGGTGGTCAATCTGGAGGTTTTCTAGCAGGGGGTCAACCTGGAGCTTCTGGAGGAGGTGGTCAGTCTGGAGGTTTTCTAGCAGGGGGTCAGTCTGGAGCTTCTGGAGGAGGTGGTCAATCTGGAGGTTTTCTAGCAGGGGGTCAGTCTGGAGCTTCTGGAGGAGGTGGTAAACCTGACGTCACCAATAAAAAGACATACTTGGTGAAGATCAGTGTAAAAAACAAGCGAGATGGACCAAAGTTCAATCCAAAAGTGAAGCCCATACCTGTGTCTGAAAACTCCAAAGATAATTCCATTCCAAGAGTAATTACAACCTACACTGCTATAGATGAAGACACAGACAAGAAAGCAGAAAATGTTATGTAAGTGGTTTTAAAGCTTTTTTATTGGATTTGATTTACTCAAATATGATGAGAATTATTTTACACCTTGACATTACTGAGTTGTAATATTGTACATATTAACCATTCAAAGCTTCACACAAACCAAAAAACCATCCAATTGATTTCCAAATTCAGCATTTAACATTTGTGTTCTGCAAATAAAATGATTTTTTTTTTTTTTTTAGATATGCAAAGGGATATGACCCTGACAACTGGATTTCTGTTGACACGGACACAGCTGAGATTATACTTAACAAGGTACCAGATCGTGAGTCTCCATTTTTGGTAAATGGTACCTATTATGCCAAGATCCTCTGCATAACAAATGGTAAGTGTAACTGTGTCATTAAGTTTTTCAACATTTATGTACAGTTAAATGTGGTTCCGCAATATTAAGCCATTAGAAAAATCTCTCATAATTAAAAATGGAAGGTTTAAGATTGTTAATTGAAATGTGTTTTGTTTTGTTCTTAAATTTTAGAAATGCAATCTCAGACGTCGACAGGGACTATAGCTTTGCAGGTTGAAGACCTGAATGATAACTGTCCGAAGCTCCTTGATAATGTGCAGTATGTCTGCAGTGATGCCAAAGTTATGAATGTAACAGCAGAGGACGTAGATGCAGATCCTAATGGTGCTCCTTTGGAGTTCCTTTTGATACCAGAAAAGACAAAGGGGAAATGGAACTTGCAGATGATAAATGGTAACTCTACTAAGATCTAGTAGCTTTACCCTGAATATTTGGATATTAACCTTTTCACTAATTGTTTAAACTAGGCTGTACATTCATCAAGATGTTTGAAGTCATTTATTCTGCAAGCTCTTGGTCTGAATGATTAAATATTTCTAATGCAGATGGTAGCCATTCAGGATTACATTTTACAGCAGAAGCGTTATGCACTTGCAGCTCTAATACGTTAATTGGCACTATAACCGTAGATTTGTAAAAGGCAGGAGTTGAATGCCTCAAAGCTCATTCTCACCAGTAGCAGCCGTGTAAAAAGGATGTTGCATAATACATACACACCGCCACAAATGCCCGCTATAAGCTTGTGTTGACTTGATGGTCTGACATTGCAAAATGGAGTCATGTTAGGTGTCATTCACACCAAACATTTTTGTGCAAAAAAAAAAAAGAATAAAAAAAGAGAGAGACAGGAAAAAAAAAAAACAGATGAGGGTCTCCAGTAGAATGCAGGTGTTTCAAAACCTGTTTTTAAGGGGCCGTTCCCACCAATGCATACTTGCACAAAAAAAAAAAAAAAAACTAGAAGCAACACAACGAATAGAACAGAATGCAGGAGTCTTGATATATGTTTTTAAAAGTTGACATTGTTTTTAAGCGGACATGTCAAGTAAACAATGTGGCTCTCCTGTGTGAAATGCTGAAAAATCAATGCTGTGCAATAGGTCAAGTCAAGTCATATTTATTTTTATAGTGCATTTCACAACACACAATGTTTAAAAGCAGCTTTACAGAGTATTATGCAGTAATAGAAAATGATGCTTTTAAATGCAGGCGGACACAGACATGGAAATGCATTTGGTGTGAACAGCCCCTAATAGTCAAAATCCTTTATAAATCTGACACGGCATCTGAAAAATAGCAGAGACACTGTAAAAATAGAAAGACGTGTTGTAACACTGTAACACCATAACACTAACCTGCAACTCTATTAAAACATGCAGAACTTATCGTTCTCAAGGGTGCCTATGCATTGAAGGTGTGTGTTTACATTTGCTCAATGACCACATTAACATGCACTTAAGAAAACGGTTTGTTCCAGGGTTTTTGTAGAAAGCGCCGCCCCAAAACAACATGTAAACATGTCAATTTCCTTAAGCCGCTTAAGGGATTAAGAGAAAGGGGTTTAGAACACTTGGGTTTCTCTCGGAGAACATGGCTTATGTGGTTGTAACAGGGTTAAAAATGGGAAAGGAGGAGGCGGGAACCGGCTGAACCATCAAAATAATGTTTAATGAAAACTTAAAAAGACATAAACATGAACACACACGGCAGCTGCAAGTGGCTCTCTCTCTCCCGAACTGCCGCATCCGGCTGCATTTATCCCTCTCCTCGGCTGATAAGCCCGATTGGGGGCCAGGCGTGTGTAGTCACGGCCCGGTCCCGCCCTCCTCCTCATCACACTCCTCCCTCCTTTGCCTCAGGCCGGGGAACCCCGGCATGACGTACATCCCCTCCTCCCTCCTTTCTGGACAAAAAAAAAAAAAGAGGAAAGAGAAAGGGCAAGGCGGAGCGACAGTGAGAGAGAGAGAAAGAGGAGAGAGAGAGAGAAAAAAATTGCTCCCCGGTTGCCAGACACGCCGTTGCTTGGTCCTCGACCACTCCTCCACCCTCTGGTGGAAGACAGCCACTCCTCCCCAGGTGGACCGGAGCAAGTCCTCTGACCCCTGGCAGATGGAACACCCCTCCACTTTCTGGCGGCCGGTAGCGAGCCCCTCCGCCCCTGGCAGCGGCTCCACCACTCCAGGCGGCCAGCAGCGAGCCCCTCCTCCCCTCATGGATGGTGGCCATTTCACCACGTCCAGGCGGCCAGCAGTGACTCCTCCATCCCCCGGCGGATGGCCACGGCTGCTCCTTTGGGCGGACGGCAGTGGCGAGGACTCCATGACAGTGCATCCCTCCTCCTTCCTGGGCTTTGGCACCAATGTAACAGGGTTAAAAATGGGAAAGGAGGAGGCGGGAACCGGCTGAACCATCAAAATAATGTTTCATGAAAACTTAAAAAGACACGCATAAAAACACAGCTGTGTGTGGCTCTCTCTCTCTCCCGAACTGCCGCATCCGGCTGCATTTATCCCTCTCCTCGGCTGATCAGCCTGAATGGGGGCTGGGTGTGCATAGTCACGGCTCGGCCCTGCGCTCCTCCTCATCACAGTGGTCATGTACAGTAAATGCATAAGCGGCGTTCTTACAGGTTTTTGAGGAGCGCACATGTGCGTGAACAGATCGGATAGCAAATGTTATAGGATGGAGCCCAACAACAAGTCAAAACAGCATATAGAATTCAACTATTCTGGGAGTACAGTGGGAAAAGCACATATATTATAAACTAAACCCATTAATGCACACCATTGTAAAATCTCGACTGTCCCTCACGTTTCCATATATGTGCTGGTACATCGGGGGAATCCAGGAGTTTCACATAAGAGGGAAACCTCACTATTGCAGTGCAATTCCACTACAGGTAGCAATTGAAAGTGATGGAAACAAACACAGCAACAACTCTGGAATATCTGAAAATAAAGCGATAATAAACGGCAATAAAATGGTGAAGTCTTCCTCGCATGCTATGTTTGTTATTTACACAAGAGCTGCAGGAAAATTACCCTTGCTGTGGGGAAAGCTACATGTATAGGGAGTAAAGAGTATGCTGCTTATACATTGCATGTAAACAGGAATGCCACTTTCCCTATCTGTCACTCACTCGACATTGTGTCGATGTTGTCAGATACGAACAGGTAAGTTGGCGGGACAACTGGCCGGGTGTACCGCTTGCGTATAGTGCCATTTCCCTCCTGGAGGGGGAGACGTGCGCTTGTTACTCCCCAGCCGTGTTCACGAGGTCGTGGACCCTGGATGTCCTTCCTCCTTAGCCCTGTGGCAGGTGAGTTCACGGGGACCATACGATGCTCATAGGAGCGTTGGGGGAGGTTACGTGACGGCCAGGTGCACTGGCTACGAGGCACGCAATGGTTTGCCCCTCTCGCACCGCCAGTCCATGTAATACAGTTCAGTTAGTTGTGGCGTTTCGTATAGGGACCCCTAGTGTCACTGCATCGATACAACATCGAGTGAGTGACAGATAGGAATGTCCTAGTTACTTTCGTAACCTCTGTTCCCTGATGGAGGGAATGAGACGTTGTGTCCCTCCTGCCACAACTCTGAACTACCCGCTGAAATGGCCGGGACCCTGTCTCGGCTCCTCAGCACAAAACCTGAGTGAGTGGTTGCGAGCCAGCTCCTTTTTCACCCGTATGTCCGGGGGAGTGGCATGCAAATTCCACTTGCCAATTCCCATTGGCCTTTTCTCAAAGATCAGAGGTGTTTGGGGCTCCCAAGGGCGACCCCTAGTGTCACTACATCGACACAACGTCATGTCCATCAGGGAACGGAGGTAACGAAAGTAACCAGGACGTTCTCGCAATAAGCTGCTTTCTGGTTTCCATGTAAACGTAGTCAATGTTACTGTGTCTGTTGTCTATAGTTTAATAATCTTGAAAGCTACACAGTATTTCATTAAAAACGTCTCAGCCGCAAGCATCAATATTGCACCATTGTTTCTATGATCGAAATCTCATAGCAAAAGTAATTTCTTAATTTGCATCAGGAGTACATAACATACACTGCTTAACAAATGCAGTATTTAGCACTGAGAGTGATCAAGCTGCATGTTGATTATTGTTTCCATACCACCTGTTTTTAAAATATTTAAAGCTCACAGTCAGGACTTTCACTGTTGCTCACCTCCTCAGATGCAAGTGCTTCACTGCTAGCTGAAGAGGACTTATGGCCTGGTCTTTACCAAGTCACCATGGAAATAAGAGACAAGCAGGGACTGGCTTGTCCTGATGAGCAAGTCCTCCAATTAGAAGTGTGCACCTGCTTAGAAGGAGCAGTTTGTGGTGCAAAAATGGCAGCAGTACGCACCACATCAGTGACCCTTGGAGTACCAGGGATTGGTCTGATGATTTTTAGTTTCTTCTTGCTTCTCTGTGAGTATGAGGTTTATTTCGCCATGCCTCAAGTCAACTGATCCACTAAATTTGGAAAGTTTAGTTAGTTCACAGAAAAGTTTTAATTTTTTATGTTTGTTTGTGTTTCTGTACTTTTAGTGGCTCCCATGTTCTTAATAAAATGTACCTGTGGTAGTGCTGGAAGAGATACATTTACTGACCTTCCATTTGAAAACAATGAACACCTTATCTCCTACAACACAGAGGGAAAAGGAGAAGGCGGGGTATTAAAAATCCTTTTATGATCTAAAGCAAATCATAACTTTATTCTGAGGATTTTAAGTGACAGTGTAAAATAAAGAACACCTTTGCAGCATATGATAATTGACAGTGGTTCTTTGTACAGGATGTTCTCCTGATGAGTATCCCACTCAAAAATGGAGGTGTGAATGAAGGAAGAGTGTCCACAGCAGGTGTAATAAAGGCTTTCAATTTGAATTTTGAAAGCCCAAGAGGTGAAATTCATGACCCCATATCAGACATGGCTACCAATCAGAGCATTGAAATGTCAAAAAGGATGGAGGAGAGTGCATTTGGAGGTCTCTACTGTGATGAGCTGACAGACACAGGACATGAAGAATTCCCTGTCTATTATCAAGAAGAAGATGAGATCTTGACTGATGCATTACTAAAGCAATACTTTACACAAGTAAGGCCCTATTTACACCTGGTTTTAACATTCATACTACTGAAACAACCACTTGTGACCACTTGTAATCAGATTTCAAGGGGAGAGTCTCTGATTATTTACTACATACATTACTTGCTACATCACTGTGTTACTTCAAAACAGTCCAAAAAAAGTTGGCACAATGTTGTTTCCCAATATACTTGAATTTTTATCAAAAAATGTCTTCATGTGATTCTCATGATCCGTGTCACTGCATGTGGTGTCAAGGATGCTATTTAAGTGAAGTCTTGTGCATGTATTGTATGTGTATAGGCTTTTTTTTATTTTATTTTTTATTTTTTTTACGTTTTTCAATCTGATTTCTTAAGCTGCACGTAACTAACAAAGTGTACAAAGGACTAAATTTTGTCCATATGACTGTGCCCATTCTTTTGCAGAAAGCCATGTTTATATCAGAGGCTGCCTCTACAGTGGACAGACTTAGAACATACAACTATGAGGGTGAAGGATCTGTTGCTGGTTCCATGGGCAGCTGCAGCTATGATGAGTCTAATAATGACCTGGAATTCTTGAATAACCTGGGTTCAAAGTTCCTCACCTTGGCTGAGGTGTGTGGATTCAGACCTACACAATCAGTAAACACTTTATCTCAGGCTAATCACAAAGCTATTGCAAATACTGTCATAACAACTCCAACAGCCAGGGAAAATGCAATTACTGAGGCATCTTCCAGTCATGTGACCAACACTGTCCAACCCAGCCCCATGGAAATAACACCAATTTCACCACCTGTCCAAAATGCGCTTTGTCAGAGGATGGCCATGCAGTATTCTATGTACCACAGGTTGGACCAGCCAATGCCTAGCAATATCTTGTTGTCAGGGGAGCCTTCAGCTGGCCATAGGCAAGGTGTGTACGTAATTAATGGCTCTCCAGGAGCTGAGAGACTTCTGACTCAAAGTAACAGCCATGCACATGCAAATTTGCAATTGCAACTGTTCAATGGTGGTCTGCCAGACACCATCATTGGTGATCCCATGATCATATATTCACAAACTGCACCTCACAAACCAGTCATGATTAAAGAAGGCTTAAGTGAAGTAAATCCTGCTGTAATCCAGAGTCTATCACCAGCTAAAAACAATTTAATGGTGCAAGAACAAGTAGAAGTATCAGAGCAACAACTAAATGGAATTGGTTCACTACAGATGGTTGGAGTACCCGCAGGGTCAATGGTATCAGGAGACAATGGGCAGAGCAGAGTAACCCTTCTAGATGGCTCAGTCAATAGAAGTGGTGTTATTGTTGGAGGTCAAGGTCAAAATTGTTTTGCCATGAGCCCTCAATCGCTTATCCCAGCAAGCTCTCATGTTTTGAGTGGCCAGGTAAATACAAACCAAGCATTAGATAATGGCTCCTTTGTATCAAGGAAAGGTGGACAGGGCAGAATAACAACTCTAGAGAGTCCGTTCAGTGGAGGTAATTTATTGATTGGAGGTCCTGGCCAGCATCCTATTTCCATGAGATTAGGAACTCCAAGTGGTCCCTTCTCAGGTGTCCAGAACTTTGAATCAGGGGAAGGTGGATCGAGTAGAATATTGGTTAGAGGTCCCTCTATTTTACAGGTTCCAGGCAGTGGCAGTAATGTATTGGTGGGAGGCCCAGGTGAGCAGCCTAGTTCCATGAGATCAAGAAATCCAAACTTAACGAGCATGCCTCAAGATGCAAATAGCCATGTAAATAACAGTCAGCTATTAGTAAATGGTCCTCTCTCTGGTGTCAAAAACATTGAATCAGGAGAAGGTAGAGGTCCTGCCTCTACCTTACAGGTTCCAGTCAGTGGAGTTAATGTATTGATTGCAGGTCTAAGTCAGTGTCCACTTACAATGAGTCCAGGGCCACATAGGCCAGTAGGCTTGCCTCACGTGCCAAACGGACTGTTAAACCAGCCCAGTTTTATGTAGTAATTCCTTTTCCAAAGTCCTGAATTCTGACTGTGGTTATGGCACCAAGATCCAGTTGACTTGTTACAAAATTGAACATGAGGGGCTCTATTATCGTGACCATGCTAGGTGCAACACTATGCGAAGAGACCATGTGCTGCATATTATCCAAGTGCTGCATCTTATCCGAGTGCTAAATTTAAGTGCAATTTTTGTGCCAGCGCAATGCGCAAGTGGCCGTGGGTTGAAGTATTTGCGCTATCTGTGGGTGTATGCTCACAAACTGTGGGTGTATTGTTTGTTAATGAAGTGGCGCATAGCACAATTTGCTACTTTCCTGAGAAGAAGGTCATTGTGATAAGACATCTGAGAACCATGTCTATTCTTGCCATAAAGTCTAAATTCAGTTCCTGCATTTGCAGATTGGGAATTCAATTTCCAAACTCTGAAAATACAGTGGTTCAACAAATTATGCCCCTCACAATTACAGTTAAAAAATGATGCTGCATGTCAAATAGAGCTATATGAATAATATAATTCTCTTTAATTTACAACAGTCAGTCATTGTTTGCAGATGCCATACAAATTAATGGGGAGAGCCGTAAACTGACACCTACCTGTCACAAAATTGTCTGTGACTTCTCTGATAAAACAGCAAATTTATAGTAGTAAACTACACACATAATTAATTCCAAAAGCATTGTTTATTGTAAAATATGCTGAAGACTAGTGAAGACTAATTCATTAAGCGAAGAGCTGTTTCCTCACAAAAGCAGTTTATTCAGCACTCTGAAGCATTTACATCTACTCCATTAACATCCATTCAAAAAAGAACAGCCTCTGGTCTCCTCGCCAGTGTACTGCCCATAGAATATCTATGGGGTCGCTGTGTGACACATTTTGTTGCTAACCTTGCACGTTCCCCTCTGTGGAAGGGCTCTGGTATTCAGCTGGTCATGTGATTAACATGTCGGCTCCAATGAGGTGACCCCTTCCATGTAAATTAAAGCACTTTTTATAAGGTCACTGATATTAGTTATATTAAACATACTTTTTAAAACTACAGCTATTTTCTTCAGGGGTAATTATTGATTATTATGTCTATTCAAACTATTTTTATTATTATTTACTGGTTGAAAACACTGTAGCTGTCAGATGGTGTTTGTAAGTTGGTATTTGTGTTTTTATACTTTTTTTATTTTTACATGTTGCCTTGTGTTGTGCAAAGTAATAACCTTTTTTACAATGGTTTCAAAAACTAAAAGATACATGTAAACAATTATTAATTGTATATTCTTTCATTCAACTTGTTAAAGAAACCTATTAAATGTCAAAATCATTGTCAAATAATTTCCACAGCTTGCATGTGTGTTCTGCATTGCTTAGCTACAGTATACATTTGGAAGCTTTCAATACTGTTGTGTTACAACTGCACCACTCTAAAAGCATTTAAGAACCGTGTTTGCTGTGATAAGTTGTTATTTGCACCATCTAGTGGCATGGGATAGTAGGTCTACTGGTAAATTTTTACCATCTTTCATGTTTTGCTTTGGGGGACAGCATTTGGGTGAGACTAGTTAATTAAAAGTGTAACACAGTAACCACTGGGATGCAATATATGTATGGCCCCTTGTGCCTCTAATAATTTTTCATGTGATACTCATGTGTTCATGCACAAAAAAATAAATAAAATAGACACAATACACTAAACACGGTCACAATGGCTTTAGTTTTCTTTTCAGGTCAACTCTGGTTAACTTAGGTTTGCATTTTGTGCACACTTTAGACAGTGTGAAAAATGGGTGGAGAGAGAGAAGAACAGAGAACGTGTGTAAGTGAGAGAAAGGAGTAGTAGGGGGCTCCTCTACTGTGGCAAAAATTCTCACATTTGGGTGTGTTCAAGAGAAAGTGCTGTTTCAGATGCCCCACCCAAAAAGTGATCAGGAACCAAGCCCCCACCCTTTTCTCAAACCACCTTCAATAGCACAGCTCTGATCAACAGGTTAGGACTGCAGGATGAAGAACAAGGCCAGGAGAAGATAAAGAACCGAGGACTGGCCGCTTACTTCAGACCTTGAAATCTCATGTCTCCTCTTTGGCTTGGAAGAATATGTATGGTCCTTCTGCTGTGCAGGATTGTGGTAAGTGACACCAAACCATCAAGTGTTTTGACATCAAAATGATGTTTCAGCAAAATGTAGTTTCTCTCACAGAAAATAGCAATTCATCGATTCCAGGTTATAATAAAGCATATTTATTTTTAAGGTACTGTACATACTTTTCATTGCTTTTCTGCACTTCATCAGTTTCAACTATGAATTTTATGTGCAGTGTTCAATGATAAATTGGGTCTGATCAGTTCTTCGAAGATGTCGTATGTTTATATTGGTAAATCCATATGTAATTGATCAAACAATTACACCAGAACATAGTAAAGTGAGTGTTATAATAGTCAAAGACTAATTGATGTGGTCTATTGCTATCTTAAGCATTGGCAGTGAGAAGTGTCTGCCACTTATCACAATTAGTATTGAAAAATGCCTGTGGGCATCATCTCAAGTTTAAACCTGTGTTCACTGCTATAGTAGCAGGTTCTTATAGAAGACAAAAAAAAAAAAAACATAAATGCATTACTCTCACCTCAGCACATACTTGGAACAGTATGAACTAGTACAATTTACAGTAAAGAGAAACATTTAAACAGACAGTTTGCATTAGTCCACTTGGCAAAATTCATTTAAAAGAATACTAAGCATTGAATAATCTCTTATAAACACATAAATCTAACTGAATCAGTCAAAACAAATAAATCTCTTTGAAATTGCAAATTTAACACGTTATTTTAATGATTAATTTAATGAGATACATTATGAAACAATATTTATTTATTTATTTATTTGGTATTAAATTTTGGACCTTCTGAAAATTCAAAGTAATTAATAAGGCTGATAGGGTTGGTTGACCAAAAGGGCAATATTAATCAAGACTCATACTGTAAATGTTTTATGAAAAAAAAACAACTTTTAACTGTCTTCAGTTCTGTTAATTCCTATGAAGAAATACTATGGACACACCTGGTGCAGTGTCACACAGATCATAAATACTTCACAAAAGCATTCACAAGCATAGAGTGCCAGTGTGTAAAAGAATAAGGAAAACAGCTTTCAAAGGATGCATCACTGACATAAGAATCTCTGTAAATTGTTGTTAGCATCAGCATTCAGCACACTTGAAGAATGGCATGTGGAACTATTCTCAGCAAACCATAAACAGCTGCAAGCTGTAAACAGTTGACATTGTACATAACATTGATCTGACTAGAAAAAAATCCTTAATTTTGTTCTGTATTTTGATAATCAGATTTTAGTTCACCACTGATAAAGTCACAGATTATTTAAATACAGATAATTTTACACAGGTCAGACATAGTTAAATGTATATGGGAAACAAAGTATACTAATATAATATAAATATAAGATAAAAACAAATTCATAAATATAAGTACACTAAGTAGCGTCATGGTCAAAGCATTACATGTGTACTTGATGTAATATTGTAAATGTAATGTTTTTTTAAAAATTCTTTAGGCATCGAGAACCCATAGCAGATCGAGTCGAAAGAAACAAGAATGGATTCTTCCACCAACAAGACTGTTTGAGAATGTTGACTACAGAAAAGAGGCGTATGTGGCAAAAGTAAGCATTTTATTTCTCCATTATATATATATATATATATATATATATATATATATATATATATATATATATATATATATATATATTTTTTTTTTTTTTTTTTTTTTTTTTTTAATTGTGTGATACTACTATTTATTTATTTATTCATTTATTTTATGTTGGCCTAAAAACTATACACAGATGGTCAAAACTATTGCACTGGGTGGTCAAAGCTTTTGCTGTTTCTGTTGTCATAAACTTGAGATGACAACTGGATCTATTGGTTCTTAAAGCTCAACTGTTTTCTAAATTTCTTCACATTTTGACCTGTTTCATGTCCTACATACTGAGCAATCTATCTTCGTGAGACTCAGCAGAAAAAGACAAATTCTTTTTTTCCCCCATTCATGCTCTGAAACCCCTAATAAGTTGACTCTACTCAGTTGACTGAGTAAACTTGTCCCCTCAGTTGTAATGGTGTCTCCAAAACATGTGTAATTTATGTTAACTTGGTTTTTCACAAAGAATGAACATAACTATTTAAGTTAAGGTAATAAGATACAAGTAGACTTAACTGAGATTTGTTATTTAAATGTTGCTGTTTCAACTTAATAACTGTAATTGAATGGACTCAAACTTAAGTCATACAATAACACAGTTTTAAAAATAAAGAATATAACTTTTGGTGAATTTAGGTTAATCATCAAATTAACTTGTTTCTCCTTAGACATTAATACATGCCTTTACATCAGTTGAACATGTAAAAGAATAACTGAAATAATGTTAACAAACAGGGGCTAACTTGACCAAAGGGGACACAGATCACCCTAATGGTGGCATCACACGATACAACTATTTTCCCTTTGACCAAGGAAACATAATTAAGTAATCCAAGCACAAGGCATTGTGTGTATTCCCCATAGCCCCAGTCCCCCATAGTACCCAAGTACTCCCCATAGTACCATAAAAGTTTGCGTTATTAACACTTAAAATATGTATTTCTAAGAAAAATAAGTCCAAAGCACTTAATGTAGCAGATAAAGGATGGGCAAGGAGGAGGCCGGAAGTGGCAGAACAGTCAACATAACTTTAATTACATAAATAAACATAAACAAACATAAACACACACACAGCGGCCACGTGTCTCTCTCTCTCTCTCGTGACTGGTGTCTGGCTTGCTCTTAAAGCCCGTCTCCACTCTCACTGTAATGACAAACATCTGTTAGAGACAATCATTGCCAGGTGATGATCCTTACCATTCTAATCTCCTGATCGGGTGATATGGGCGCTCCTCCCCCTCCACCACCTGGGACAAAACTGCTCCCAACCCCCTGTCCGATGCATCAGTCTGTAGAACAAAAGGGAGAGAAAAAATCAGGAGCATGTAACAATGGCCCACCACAAAGCACAGCTTTCACTTGCATAAAAGCCTGTTGGCATGGCTCCGACCACTGGACCGGGTCTAGGGCTCCCTTTTTAGTGAGATCGGTCAGCGGGCTGGTGACGTCCAAATAATTAGGCACAAACCTCCTATAATAGCCGGCAAGCCCCAGGAACTGTCTCACCTCCTTTTCTGTCTTAGGTCTCAGGCAGGCCGCAACCGCTGCAGTCTAATCAATTTGGGGGCGCACCTACCTGTGACCCAAGTGGAACCCCAGGTACTGTACCTCCACCCATCCAGTTGGGCACTTCTTGGGGTTTGCCGTGAGTCCCGCTCGTCGCAGCGACCTCAGAACCACCCTCAGATGCTACATATGCCACTGCCAATCATTACTGTATATAATGATGTCATCCAGATAGGCAGGGGCGTACACAGAGTGCAGTCTGAGGATTCGGTCCATAAGGCACTGAAACATAGCCGGTGCCCCCAAACAAACCAAATGGAAGGGTCACGAATTGGTGTAAGCCAAATGGTGTAGAGAAGGCCATTTTCTCACGGGACATTGAAGTTAAGGGGATCTGCTAATAACCCTTCATTAAATCCAGTGTCGAATAAAAGCTAGCCACGCCCAACTGATCGGGCAGTTCGTCAATACGAGGCATTGGGTATGCGTCAAATTTAGACACCACGTTGACCTTTCTATAATCCACACAGAACCACACCGAGTCGTCACTCTTCGGAACCAGCACCACCAGGCTGGCCCAGTTACTGTGGGATTATTCTATTGCCCCCATATTTAGCATGGCCTCTAATTCTTCTCTAACCACTTTTTTTGTGCTCGGGTAATCGGTAGGGATGACTGCGTACCACTACCCCTGGGGTTGTTTCGATATGGTGTTTTATGAGGTTCGTACGACCGGGAAGGGGCAATAACACATCTAACACATCCCTCCATGGTTTTAAGAGGTGGTAAATCTGACATGCTCCAACCCTATCCGTGTGTTTAACCCCATAATCGACTTCCCTGACCTCAAAGGGCCCTTTCCACTTTGCAAGCAATTTAGAGTTTGATGTGGGTAGTAATACAAGGACTTTATCTCCCTGTGTAAATTCCCGTAGCCAAGCTCCCCTATTATACAGCTGGGTCTGATGTTCTTGAGCCTGTAGAAACTTCTCCTGTGATAGTTGCCCCAATGTGTGGTTTTTTTTTCACAGGTCAAGAACGTATTGAATTTCGTTTTTGGTGTTTGAAGGTCCCTCCTCCCAGTTTTCCCTCATGACATCTAAGATACCACGAAGCTTACACCCATACAATAATTCAAATGGGGAGAAAACTGTGGAGGCTTGCGGGACCTCTTGCACTGCGAATAACAGTGGTTCAAGCCACTTATCCCAATTCCAAGCATCTTCGTGCACAAACGTAATTTTCCGGGTTTTATTAAACCGTTCAACCAAGCCATTTGCGGGTGGTACACACTTGTCCGAATCGATTTAATGCCCAATAATTAGTACAGCTCGCGTAGTGTACATGACATAAAAGTGCCTTGATCAGTAAGGATTTCTTTTGGAATCCCCACTCAGGAGATAATTTTGAAGAGTGCCTCTGCAACACTACGTGCTGAGATGTCGCGCAAAAGCACTGCTTCCGGATATCGCGTTGCTTAGTCAACCAGAACCAACACAAAGCAATACCCATGTGTCGTCTGTCTAATGGCCCGACGAGGTCCATGCCAATTCTATAGAAGTGGACTTTTGTCAAAGGAAGCGGGCACAAAGGTGCTCTTGGGGTGGGGATGATTCACCAGCTGCGAACATCCCCACGAATGCCCGGCCAATAGTAATGGGCCATTAGACGCTTCAGTGTCTTTTCCTGTGCTAAGTGACCCACCATCAGATTATAATGAGCCATCTGGAATAACATTTCCCGATGGTTCTTCAGGATCAGTAACTGGTCGTATCTTCCTTTGTCTGAGTGTCCTGCGTCACTTGATACAACCGGTCATTTATAATAGAAAAATATGGATAGGTGAGTGCAATGTCTGGCTGAAGATGGTGACCATCAATCACTCTCACTTGATCGAAGGCGTGCCTAAGAGTCTAGTCTTGCGTCTGTTCCAGAGGGAAATCCCCTGTAGGAAATCCTCTAAAGGTTGGGGAAGCCGAGACTTCCCCCTCCCTTACATCATCCTGACGTAATACTGACGGAGATGGCCCCGGCTCCGCCTCCCCAGCCAGCGCATCACAAATCCCACACCGAAACGCTCTGTTACGGGATCCATCCACGCAAATTTCCCATAATAACGTGGAAAACGCTGGCCAATTCGTGCCCAAAATTAGAGGATGGGTGAGGCACAAACTAACCGCAGCCTCGACACTATGCTTTTGTCCCCGAAATTGAATCGTAATGGTCACTACAGGATAATAATGGATATCCCCATGCACACACCCACACAGCGGCCACATGTGTCTCTCTTTCTCTCGAACTGGCGTCTCCCGCTCCCCTTTATCTCTTTCTCCCGCTGATTATTTGACTCAGCGCCGGCCGTGCACCCTCACGGCCCAGCCACGCCCTCCTCCTCATCACACTTAGATATTTGAGTTATGAGCCTAAAACTTGATATTTCAAGTAATGTTTCAGTAGGACAACTTGATTTTTCCAGAAATGAAAACATTAGGGTTTAAAGTGTGGGCACCAGTATGGTGTAATCCTGTTCAGAAATGTGTGGTAACACAAGACTCCTCTAACTAGTATGACTCTAGTATCTACTAACTAGAGTCAAAGAGCCAGAGATGCATTTCTGGCATTAAAGAGATGCATTACAAATGGGTGGCAGTCCTGGCTACAGATTCTTCCCTGGCTCTTTTGCCAGCCTTCTTTAAATAACCAGATCGGAACAAAGAAATCTTCAACTCAATTAAGCCTTTAATTGGAATTTAGCCAGTGACACAGTGGCCACACCCATAACCCAGGGGTCACACCCAAGGGTGATAATGGTATAAATATTGGGCGGGTTGTAATTGCTTGTTTTGATTATTAATCTTCAGCTACGCCCCTGGTCACACCAAAAAAAAAAAAACAACAAAAAAAAGGATTTTAAGGGGAAAAATGTGAATGACTGGTTACAGGAGGATGTTTTACACCTGTATAAGGGGGACTTAGCATAGTGTCCTTCACACATTCAAGTTTATACAGATTTTCATAGGTATACTTAAAATCATTTTGCTCTTTTATAGATCCGGTCTGATAAAGATCTTAACAGGCAAATGGTGGAATATGGACTAACAGGTCATGGTGCTGACAAGGCACCCTATAATTTGTTTGTTATCAATCCTGAGAATGGCTTTGTCAGAGTAACTGGCTTGCTTGACAGAGAGAAAACAGCCTTATACAATGTGAGTTACACCTTCATTTAACTGACATCAATTTCCTTTCCCACAGAAGATTCCACACTCCTAATTATTTTAGACATAAGAATAAAATGATGATATTTATGATGACTGTACAGCATAAGAATGTGATACAAACAGCTTTTCTTATCGTTCACTTCTGTAGCTGACTGGAATAGCAAAATTCCACAATGGATCAATTGCAGAGGAAAACATTGAGCTGAAGATTAAGGTTGATGATCAGAATGATAACCCACCAAAATTCAGATTACAAAAGGGAGCTGTGAAGGAAAGCAGCAAGATCGGTGTGTAAAATCCACCATTGACTTTAAATATGTGAAGTCGTTACTGGACAGTGTCTGTTGACGAGCTGTAGTAATTCTCTTAAGACAATGACAATTATATCTATATTTAAAGCTTAAGTGTGTATTCCTATCCAGGAATAGTTCACCCAAAAATAAAAAAATAAAAAAGTTTAACATAATTTTCTCACCCTCATCAAGTCTTTTCAAACTTTCTAATGTGGAACATAAAAGGAAATTATTTTAATAAATACTCCAATCCTTCTATTCAATACAATGGCAGTTGATAGTGACTCATATCTTTAAAAAAATAACCCAAAAGTATATTAAAAAGTAGTCCATGCAGCTTGTGTGTCACATTTCATGTCTTCTGAAGGCATACGATAGGTTTTGGTCTGAAATAACCCAAAGACGAATACATTTTTCAGTGAAAATTCTGACATCCTCTTCACGTTAATGAATTCTATGAAAGAAGCTTGTTTAAAGTAGCTTATGTGTTCAAGCCAAAGCTTGTGTTTTTTTTAGCGCTAATCGCTAGTTGTCACTTGAACATGCAATCCACTTTTTCCAATTTTTTTTTTATTTATATTTCTTTTTTTTTTTCAAATAACTTCTGAAATCAAAGATTTTGGGTCGGGAATATTCATTTTTCCAACCAGTGGAAGAAGGGGGAGTTTTCGAGTAACCTGTTTGAAAACTAGTGGTGCAGAAATTATATAAGGTGTGACACCTCACCTTTTAAATATTTATCAAAAACAGTATCTTTTTTGGCTTCTTGAGAAATACTGGACTTGACCATAGAGTACTTAGTTGGCCATGCTCATCCCGAAAACAGCCCTGGCTCGGGGCTAACTTATTGATCATGAGTTAATTTTCAGTTGGCATGACTAACGTGCATCAATGTGAGAAAATAGCTGCAAAAGGAGAGCAACCCCGGCATTGACAAACATTCCAAAACTGATTAAAATTGTAGAAGATAGTGAATAACTAAGTCTTTGAATAGCATTAATGATATGTTTAACATACAGCACTTCCAAAAGCATGTTACATGTATAGGTTACAGCATAGCCATCACTTACAAAAATTAGATACAAATAAATGTATATTTCTGTTCACAGCCCCCCTAATGATTGATGTTATACTCTTTATACTTCATAAAAAGAACAAATTTTTTCTATATACTGTGCATTCAACTTTGTTTCTTCTGAATCAACAGGAACACCTGTCATGCAGATAACAGCTACTGATGCAGATGAGGAAGGCACTATTAATTCCAAAATAGCATACAGTATAGTAAAACAAACACCAATGGAATCTGGTCACATGTTCTCCATAGACAGAGATACTGGGAAGGTCTATGTAATGGAAAAAACCCTGGATCGAGAGGTAATTGAAAGAAAACTGACACTGCACAACATTTACAATATCAGGTATCACAACCAGGGTTACTAAAGTTTTGAATTTTTATTTTATTCAGTTTGTCTTTTCAATTTAGTTTAGTTTCCGTTAGTTCTCAGTCATGATGGTGGTCATGGTTAATTTTAGTTTTTCCAGTGTCAATTTATTTATTGCTTTTCAGTACATATAGTTTTTAGTTTATTTTAAATTTGTAGAGTTTTTGGGGCTATCAAAGATAATGTGTTTACTGATACAAGTTATGTATAAATGTCTAATAAAGGCGCGCGGTAAAGGCTTCAAATTTTACACATCAAAAACTGAAATTAATATTTTAGTTAGTTTTGTAGCTTTTTTTTTTTTCTTCTTTTTTTTTTTTTTAAGATAACAATAATAACACAACTTTGTGTAAAAAGTAACACTGAGCATTTAAAAATTTCTCTCACAGAGACACGACACATACTTTAATAGTTCAGGGGGTTGATATGAATGGAGCCCCATCTGGCAACACAGGGACAGGCACAGTTCAAATTAGAATTTTGGACATAAATGACAATGTACCCACTCTTGAGAAGGAGGAGGTAAGGTGAAATGTTGATTGTCAGATCCACAAATATCCCTGAATTTGAGCTTTAATGAGAGCCAGCATTATTTTACGACACATCAAATGTTTATCACAGGTTGTTGTTTTTCTTCTGTCAGTATTCAGGCAGTGTTGATGAAGGTGTGGTTGATGTGGTTGTCATGAGAATAAAAGCGCAGGATAAAGATCTGAAATTCACTGATAACTGGCTGGTGGTTTTTGATATTCAAAAAGGAAATGAAGATGATCTCTTCACCATTGAAACTGACCCTAAAATGAATGAAGGAATTCTAAAACTTGTCAAGGTATATGCTTTTAAATGTACTTATAAACTTTTGAGATAATCATCATTTCAGACACTCACTGTGCATCTCCTGTTGAAGTTACATTATGTGATCTTATTTGTGTCTTTTCATCTTTTTTTCTTGAACAAGCCTATTCACTTAGCCTGTAGATTTTGAAAAGGTGAAAGCATTGGACCTCAGATTGGTTATATCAAATGTTGCTCCTTTTATAAATGGAAGCGCTTTAGAGTTAGACATTGGTCTGGACAGGGGTGGACTAGAGGCTGGAGCAGGCATAGGGGCAGGGGCTAGGCTGGGTGCAGGGGTGGGAGTCGGGGTTGGGGTAGGGTTAGGTGTGGGAGTAGGTTTAGGGGTTGGAGTGGATCTTGGGGTGGATGCTGGGGTGGATTTGGATGCTGGAGTGGATCTGGATGCTGGAGTGGATCTTGGTGCTGGAGTGGATCTGGATGCTGGAGTGGATCTAGGTGCTGGAGTGGACGTTGGAGTAGATGCAGGTGGTGGGGCTGAACCTGATATTGGGCTTGGGCTTAAACCTAAACCTGGAACTAAGCCTGGAACCATGCCTGGCCCCTCACATGGTGTCAAGCCAGACGTCAAACCTGGGACAAAACCAGGACCAAAACCTGGCTCCAAACCTTCTGGAAAACCAGCACTTGACCCAGATAAAAAACCAAGTGGGAAAGGTTACCCAGTTAAGATCAGTGTCAATAACTTACCTGATGGTCCTAGCTTCTCACCTTCTGTGAAAGACTTCCCTGTGTCAGAGGATCCTGGTAATGCAGAAATTCCAAAAGTGCTGGGCACATTTGCTGCTTTGGATGGTGACACTGGAGAACCAGCTGAAAATGTGAGGTGAGCTTTAATACCCAGACAAGGTAATAATGGAGGGTCTCACAAACAAATACAGCTTATCTTAGTCAAATTAATATTCATGTCAGTTATTTATACACATATAATGACCACTTTATCATTGTTTCCATAGAGACATAATATTAGTAATCTTTGGTCAGTCATTGTATTGTCATTGTTTAAATCATATTTGGAACACCCAGGTATGCTAAAGGTCATGACCCTGATAACTGGATAACCATCAATGAGGAGACAGCTGAGATTAAACTGGCAGAGAATCTAAATTTCTTGTCAATGGAATTTACATCGCAAAGATTATCTGCTTGACTCAAGGCAAGACTATTGTTCATCAGTAATTAATAACGCCTTCCTGACTAATTCAATGCATGTTATTATTTTGACTTTTGAGGTGTAGAACGTGTATAACAACTTAAAGGAATATTCTGGTTAAAATTAAGCTCAATCCACAGCTTTTGTGGCATAATGTTGATAACAACCAAAAAAAAATTCAATTTGTCCCTCCTTTTCTTAAAAAAAAGCAAACATCTTGGTTACAGTGGGGGACTTACAATGTAAATGGGGCCAGTCCGTATTTATATGGATAAACATTAATATACTCACTGTTTCAAAAGTATAGCCACAAGACACAAACAATATACTTGTTAACTTGATTTTAGTCTAATGAAATTGCTTACTAGCCTTTTCTGTGTACAGTTATATTCAATTTTTGAACTTCGTTGCTATAACGACATAACACCATAAACCTTAAAACGACTGTAAAAATGGTGATTTAAACAACTCTACAGCGTATATAATACACAAGTTTTCACTGGAAAATTAATGTAAGTGCTTTTATAAAATTATAAGCTAGTCCCCATTTACTTCCATTGTAAGTGCCTCACAGTAACCTCGATATCTGCTTTCTATAAAGAAAAGGAGGGACGAGTTGAAATTATTATTATTATTTTTTTCTTTTTTGTGGTAAACAATATTATGCCAAAAAAAGATGCTGATTGATCTTAACTTGTACTGAACCCAGAATATTCATTTAGAACCAACACCATTGCATTGAATATGAACTCAGAAGGCCAAATATTTACATTCAAAGAAAACAGAGAGAACCTGTTAAACTACTTTCTAAAGCATTTTTGGAATAAGTAGGTACGATGATGTGGGGTATTTTTTCTGTAAATAATTTTCTGTAAATAAACGTAAAGTATATTATTCTAAATTTTCTCATTTTAATTTGTACTAAAATATGCAGATGTTTACACAATGACTATTAGATTTGCTTAAATTCTCCTATTGAACCATTTTGAACATTGTTACATAGTCACAATTTTGAAGTGGTCTGGTCAGTTAGCTAATTGTTCTTGTCAGTCACAGAAGCTTTTATATTGTGGGTAGTTTTGTGGGTCATGGGTTCAACATTTTGACCAAAAATGAAGCATATATTCCATTGATTGAGTAATTGATTAAGCAACATAGAGTATAGGTCAGTTTTCCCTCTTCATAATATTTGCTTATTTTCTCTCAATATTTTAGATGTGCCAGCTAAGACTGCTACTGGGACAATAGGTGGAGGACTCCAATGACCACTGCCCCACACTGACCAGCACCTATCAACAAGTCTGTGATGATACTCAAGTGGTGAATGTCACAGCTTACGATGAGGATGTTCATCCTAACGCCGCACCTTACAAGTTTGTTCTGGTTGAGGAGGAGACTGTGGGAAAATGGGAGATGGTACCTATAAATGGTAAAATAAAGCTAGGTTTTTTACTTAAAACACACAATTAAACACTAGTTTTAATTCATTTCATGAGAATCACTTAAGTGTTAGAGATGTAGTGTACATGGGTGGTGCAACATCTTCACATGTATAACTTATTCTTCAAAATTCTTAAAGGAATATTTCGCCCACAAATGAAAATTCATAATGTACTCGTTCAAACCTATATGGCTTTCTTTCTTCTGTGGTGCACAAAAATATGTATGAATTTGGGTTGCTCTTGTCCATGCAATTACAATGAATAGGGACTTTAGGCGAAATGTATCATATGACTTCAGAAGACTTGGAAAATAGCACACTAGTCATATGGACCACTTTTATGATACACTTTATGGTGCTTTTGCACCCTTTTCAAAGCTTGAAAGCTCCGGTCCCCATTTATTGTAATTGTGTGGAAATGAGCGACCAAGTGCACATTCTTTAAAATATCTTATTTTGTTTTCCATTGAAAAAATGAAAGTCATGCAGGTTTGAAACAACATAAGGCTATAATTTTTTTTATTTTTCCTTTAGTGAGCAATTCATATATGACTTAATATATTAATCAGACAGACTCTTTATTAGTTGCTGATGTGCAATCATTAATGAATGGCTTTGTTAATCATGAGACATACATTAACTCATTATTATCTGTGCATTATTTAAGCATGTACTAATGCTTATTAATGCACCCGTATTGTAAAGTGTTACCAAAAAAATAATTTCATGTCACTTTATATATCATTTGGAGTAACAGATATCCAAAGGAATTTTTTTATATATTTGAGATATTTCAGATTTTATGAGTTGTATCTCCCAGGATTCGTTGCCCTATTAAGATACAAAAAAGTTAATGTCATCAATATTTCTGTGTATTATTTGATGCAAAAAATTTCTGACTTCCCCTCTTATTTTAAAACAAATCAGACATGTGTGTGTGTGCGTGTGTGAGAGAGAGAGAGTTTGTGAGTGTGTGTGTGTGTGTGTGTGTGGGGCGGGTTTGGGTGGTTTATGAGGACATTAAGTTACAAACTGGTAATTACAAGGGTATTATGCTATAAATGTGGTTTATGAGGACATTTCTAGTGTCCTCATAATTTAAATAGCTTAAAAAACATACTAAACGATGTTTTTTTGAAAATGTAAAAATGCAGAACGTTTTTTGTGAGGGTTAGGTTTAGGGGCAGGGTTAGGGTAAGGGGATAGAATCTATAGTTCGTACAGTGTAAAAATCATTATGTCTATGGAGAGTCCTCATAATGATAGCTGCACCAACATGTGTATGTGTGTGTGTGTGTGAGAGAGAGAGAGAAAGTTTAGCTGTAAGGAATATATGACATGTTTAAGTGTAATAAATGTAATAAAGTATATGTGGAATATTGTGGAATAATAAAATATGCATTCCTGCATTTAAAACTAAAATTACAACTTGCTTTTGTGTCAATCTGTGGATATGTCATCTGGAAATTGGTCAACAACACTTCCAGCTTTGGCCACTGGGGGCAGTGTTTCAAATTTCAGTAAGCACAGACCAATTTCAGCAGCAGAATTTTCGGCCTCCTTTCGCCAAATTCACAGTGTAATCAGTTTGTTGCAATGCCTCTGTCAAAAAGGCAATTGGCTATTGTAATTATAAAGCAGGGACTGCAGCCACCATATTTAACTGTACTTTTTCATCCATTAATATATATGCAAGGTGTTGTCTCATCCCTTCTAATAGCTCTGGCCCACCCAATCATTAGCTTTGCCCAACCGCCCCCATCACCCACATCGTTATGGCATATCCTAAGAATACTATGGCCCACCTTACATGTTAGAACTGAAAACGGACCTGACAGTCAATCTGCGTGTTATAGTATGCCATGCTATATACATGTTATGAAGATATTCAAGGAGCCGGCATGAATGCAATTTACAGAACTTTTACAAATCTGTATAAATCAAGCATCACAAAAATACTTTATCTTCACAACATGTGTTTGTAATGCGAACTTGATTTTGTTTTTTTATGTACTCGCACTACAGGAGGTTCCACTTCTCAGCAGTCCTCTTCCTACAACAGACCAAAAGCCCCTGTGGCAGGATGGCAAGGATTCAAACAAAGTATGCTCGATGACTGCTCATGCAATTGTTACTAATGAAAGCAGAACATTCAAACAGGAAATAAATGGAGGTTTTTCAGAAGCTGACAGCAGGTTTTGGTCCTGACAAAGCACCCTTGCAGCCAACTGGCGCAGCAGCACTAACTATTCTACATCACTAAGGCATGAAAAGAATGACATTTATGAGGATATGGCACTGGCTGATGAGTTTCTAAATGAATACTACTCTCAGGTTTGAAATTAACCATGTTTCCATGCATCTTATCCATGCACTATAAGGCCAAAAGAATGTGCACACCCAAATACCCCATTTAATTTAAAACCCATTATCATTAGAATGGAGTTGCACCTTCCACTCTTCTGGGAAGGCTTTCTACTTTAAGTTGGAACATGGCTGCAGGGATTTGCTTCCACTGAGACACAAACATTAGGGTGGCCTATTCATCCAAAAGTTGTTCACTGGGGTTCAGGTCTGGGCTTTGTGCAGGCCAGTCAAGTTTCTTATGGACCTTGCTTTGTGCACAGGGTCATTGTCATGCTGGAACAGAAAAGGTCCCTGTGGGCCCTCCCCAGACTGTTGCTATGATGTTGGAAGCACATTCTTTAGCATGTCATTGTGTGCTCTAACATTAAGATCTGTCTTCACTGGAATTAAGTGGCCTAGCCAAATCCATTAATTAGAAGGGAGTGTCCACATACCTGTACTTTTGGCCATGTGGTGTAAATGTAAAAATAATTTTAAAAGATTTCGCTTCATGTCTCAGAGTAGCAATTGTGAACAGTGGGGCACCCATACGAAATTACAGTTTAGTATTCTTCTTTGCAGAAAGCAAGCTGTGCTGCACACAACCCTCCTCTGGCAGACAGTCTTCTGGTGTATGAATATGAGGGTCGAGGAACCCCTGATGGCTCTGTTGGCTGCGGCAGTCTTCTTGAGTCAGATGATGACCTGGAGTTCCTGAATAACTTGGGTTCAAAGTTCCTTACATTAGCAGAGAAATGCCATCCTCCAAAACTTTACTCACCTCCACCCAAAATTGAGCAAAGAGTCAAATCAGTAGAAGCAAGCTTCAAAAGTGAGAGCTCTGTCACCACTAGCACTCTCCAGGTTACCAAAACCTCTCCACCTCCACAACAGGAACAGCAATGCTCCATTACCGAAGTTAAGGAGACAGTCCACAAATCAGCCACCCTTCCAAATGCCAAAGCAAGTCAGACCATTATTGTGCAGCAGCAGCCTGTGCTCTATCTGGTGGAGCAGCAAATTCCTAGCATGATTCTTCTAGCTGAGAGTCCCACACAGGGTTTGTATGTAATAAATGGGAAGCCTGGGATGGAAGGTTTGGTACTTCAAGGCAGAAACATTTCAGCGCCAACTCTGAGCAGAGGACAACAGGCACTGTATGTGATTGATGGAGCCCCTATATCTCCTAAGCAGACAGTACAGGTGAAAACAGCAGTGCAGGAACAGGAATCTGTGCTAGGATATAGCCCTGTCTCATCTCCCATCGGAGTGACTGGGGGTGTAGTGTTAATGCAGAATCTGATCAGCACAGAGAAAGCAGTGCAGAGGGAGTTCAGCAGAACACAAATGGTGCTTTCTGATCCTAGAGCATTGGGCAAAAAATATAAGAAGATGCCATCTCAGGCACTGGTTACTAAGGTAGAGAAGGCTGATCTAAAAGCAAAAGACACTAGTGTATCATCTAAATAAGTATCAGTGGATCCAGTTCGACAAGCTCAGATACACAGGATCCAAAATTAATCTGCCAATGACAGTAATGTTGAATTACTGGCTGTAAATATTTCTTACCAGCTATGAAACTGTATTCTGCCTTCTTTCATTACGTACAATTATACAGTATTGTTTGTCCCTTTGACCAAGGAAATTGTACAGAAAGTCACTCACAATATCGTATTCTATTGTGACCATAATTCATTTTGGTGGCTTAATGCTATAGGAATTTGTTACCACATGGAGTTATGACAATACAAGAAAATAAAAAATAAAAAAATAAAAAAAAATAAAAAAAATGGCTTCCTAGCTAAACTTCTGATGGTGAATTTTCCACTGAGAAAAAACATTCTTTATATCTCTTTGATTTTATTTGCTCACATTGCTAATGTCTGTGAGGGGCCGTTCACACCAAATATGTCAAAAGCTATTTCATTTTATTGCAATTCCTACAAATGCATGTATTATGTACTCACCAAAGCCAATTTATTCTCATTTGTTGCTTATGGATTCTGCCTAAACAGGTTGTTGAAACTAATGATAGATCTAAAACAACTTTACAGATTTTAAGTCAGTGGCTGTGTCTCAAAAATGTGTTAGCTGTCTGCATAGGAAGCAGCATATGGGATCATAGGTGTGGTCTTGATATGAAGGCTGTTTCAGATAGAAAAATGATCCTTCTAAGACACCTGTTGGCTATGATGCATTGTGACAAGCTTAGAGGGAAAAAAAATATTCAAGACATTGGATGAAGCTGAGGGAAATATTGACTATAAAAGTGTTTTTACTCATTATAGAAAAGCATTATTAAGTAATAGTTTCACATATACACCAATCAGCCACAACATTAAAACCACCAGCCTAATATTGTGTAGGTCCCCCTCGTGCCGCCAAAACAGTGCCAACCTGCATCTCAGAATAGCATTCTGAGATGATACGTATTCTTCTAACCATAATTGTACCAAGCGGTTATCTGACTTACCGTAGACTTCAAACCAGACTAGTCATTCTCTTTTGGCCTCTCTCATTAACAATGCATTTCCATCCACAGAATTGCCCCTCATTGAATATTTTTTGTTTTGTTTTTGGCACCATTCAGTACAAATTCTAGAGACTGTTGTGTGTGAAAATCCAAGAAGATCAGCAGTTACAGAAATACTCACACCAGCCCGTCTGGCACCAACAATCATCCATGCGATTATCTAATCAGCCAATCATATGGCAGCAGTGCAGTGCATAAAATCATGCAGATACAGGTCAGGAGCTTCAGTTAATGTTCACATCAACCAGCAGAATGTGGAAAAAATGTGATATCAATTATTTGGACCGTGGCATATTTGTTGGTGCCAGGCGGGCTTGTTTGAGTATTTCTGTAACTGCTGATCTCCTGGGATTTTCACACACAACAGAATTTACTCCTAATGGTGCCAAAAACAAAAAAACATCCAGTGAGTGGCAGTTCTGTGGACGGAAATGCCTTGTTGATGAGAGAGGTCAACAGAGAATGGCCAGACTGGTTCGAACTGACAAAATCTACGGTAACTCAGATAACCACTCTGTACAACTGTGGTGAGCATGTGCATTGCATTTGTGCTTATTATTTTGTGCTTGTTTGCCTTTTCACATGCTTATGACAGAATGAACTTGTAAGAGAGTGAACACATGGTTCACATGAGGAGCACAATTTGCTTTCACTGTCTATGAAAAGCAGAGACTAAAATAAAATAAAAAAATTTCATTTCGGTTCGTTCTGAGTATTTTTCCATTCTGGATCTGGTGTTCCGCAGCCTTTTTTCCAAATTGTAACCGGTTAGAATGAAATAAAAGTATGGTTAATAATGTTCTTTTAAAAAAATAAAACAAATGACAGTACTAAGGGTGAGTGATTTACCAGTTGTAGTGTTTTTCTGGAAAAACAAGCTCAAAATAAGGGACTTGCCTCACCCCAAAAAAAAAAAAAAAAAAAAAAAAAAAACTTTTCCCACATGGGGGAATTATCAGGATAGAAATCATAAAAAGCATAGTATACAGTAGCCTATGTAATTTAACGTATTTTCAAGAAATGTATTCTTAATATTAAATACTGTATGTCCCCAAAAATATTAAAAATATTCATTTGGCCACCTTTAATTCAATTAATAGCCTAAATCTCCCTTTCCTGTACGCATGCACACAATGCGTTGGTGCATTTGGACTAAACGTCACTTTTTGTGGGCTGAATTATTTATTTATTTAATTATTCATCATTTTTTTTTTAAACTAGAGGTTTCCTTCAGAATCAAAGCACATGCTTATTTTCTATTAATAAGAGAGAAGCCTCATTTTTCATTGGTGTAATTCTGAAAATATACTGTAACAAACCCTTTGGTCTTTGGTTTCTTTAAAAGATTATCGCAACAAAAATAACTGGTTATTAACCAGTTACGAGCATTTAAAAAATAATGTTTTCACTCCAGAACAATTGAAAGGGATTTTGTTCCCGTTTTCAGTTACCTTCTGCAAAAAAATTCATTCAGTTTCGTTCCTTGAACCATTTTTGTGTCCCTGATGAAAAGTACCTTAAGTTAGACATTTGTTCCATTCCATCTCATGTAAGCATTAAACAGCAAGCAAGCTCACTAACTTTTGAGACACAGTCAATGTCTGCCAAAGTAGTCAATGCAACACATGACAGGAGTGACACAAAAGCAATGAAATGTTTTAAATTTCTGAACAGGCAGATACGATCATAAAGCTAGATCAAAATCGGTCAGCCTTGAAGCAAATGGGTATCTGCTTCTTTCTCAGACGACATAAAGACAGAGGAGAGCAAAATAGCAAAACTTGAATCTACTTTATCTACTGAAGCTACTGGTTGTTTGGATCCAACTAATGTTGTGACACAATTCTGTCCCCTGCCCTTAATCCACATCGGTTTTTGTCATATCAAAGGCCCACAAAAACTATTTTAAAAAGAATATATACAGGTGCATCTCAATAAATTAGAATGTCGTGGAAAAGTTCATTTATTTCAGTAATTCAACTCAAATTGTGAAACTCGTGTATTAAATAAATTCAGTGCACACAGACTGAAGTAGTTTATGTCTTTGGTTCTTTTAATTGTGATGATTTTGGCTCACATTTAACAAAAACCCTAAATCTCAAAAAATTAGAATACATCATAAGACCAATAAAAAAAACATTTTTAGTGAATTGTTGGCCTTCTGGAAAGTATGTTCATTTACTGTATATGTACTCAATACTTGGTAGGGGCTCCTTTTGCTTTAATTACTGCCTCAATTCGGCGTGGCATGGAGGTGATCAGTCTGTGGCACTGCTGAGGTGGTATGGAAGCCCAGGTTTCTTTGACAGTGGCCTTCAGCTCATCTGCATTTTTTGTCTCTTGTTTCTCATTTTCCTCTTGACAATACCCCATAGATTCTCTATGGGGTTCAGGTCTGGTGAGTTTGCTGGCCAGTCAAGCACACCAACACTATGGTCATTTAACCAACTTTTGGTGCTTTTGGCAGTGTGGGCAGGTGCCAAATCCTGCTGGAAAATGAAATCAGCATTTTTAAAAAGCTGGTCAGCAGAAGGAAGCCTGAAGTGCTCCAAAATTTCTTGGTAAATGGGTGCAGTGACTTTGGTTTTCAAAAAACACAATGGACCAACACCAGCAGATGACATTGCACCCCAAATCATCACAGACTGTGGAAACTTAACACTGGACTTCAAGCAACTTGGGCTATGAGCTTCTCCACCCTTCCTCCAGACTCTAGGACCTTGGTTTCCAAATGAAATACAAAACTTGCTCTCATCTGAAAAGAGGACTTTGGACCACTAGGCAACAGTCCAGTTCTTCTTCTCCTTAGCCCAGGTAAGACGCCTCTGACGTTGTCTGTGGTTCAGGAGTGGCTTAACAAGAGGAATATGACAACTGTAGCCAAATTCCTTGACACGTCTGTGTGTGGTGGCTCTTGATGCCTTGACCCCAGCCTCAGTCCATTCCTTGTGAAGTTCACCCAAATTCTTGAATCGATTTTGCTTGACAATCCTCATAAGGCTGCGGTTCTCTCGGTTGGTGTGCATCTTTTTCTTCCACACTTTACCCTTCCACTCAACTTTCTGTTAACATGCTTGGATCCAGCACTCTGTGAACAGCCAGCTTCTTTGGCAATGAATGTTTGTGGCTTACCCTCCTTGTGAAGGGTGTCAATGATTGTCTTCTGGACAACTGTCGGATCAGCAGATTGTGTAGCCTAGTGAACAAAACTGAGAGACCATTTTGAAGGCTCAGGAAACCTTTGCAGGTGTTTTGAGTTGATTAGCTGATTGGCATGTCACCATATTCTAATTTTCTGAGATAGTGAATTGGTGGGTTTTTGTTAAATGTGAGCCAAAATCATCACAATTAAAAGAACCAAAGACTTGAACTACTTCAGTCTGTGTGCATTGAATTTATTTAATACACGAGTTTCACAATTTGAGTTGAATTACTGAAATAAATGAACTTTTCCACGACATTCTAATTTATTGAGATGCACCTGTATAATATCTATATTCTTCAAAAATTAATCTGTTTTTTAAATGTATTTCTTTACACATTGACTCTAACAAGCACTATTGGCTAGTGCTTGCATCATTACATACTGACAATTCTGACAAATATCTAGTGATTTATTTTTGCCTGTATTTATGAACTGCTCAAAAATGTTATATCATGAGATTTCTGACAATAGTCTTTAATAAAGTACTTTAACACTCTCGCAGTCCTCTTACGTCTCTGTGAGTTATATACTGTCAGCTTGACAGCTTTCTCGTAAACCCTGAGGAAATGTTTAAAAAAAAAAATTATCTTTTCACACTACCTGCTAAAACCTACCTTACCAGCAGTTTTCTAATTCAGCCATTAACTTGCAACTAGCTTTTAACTTAAGTGGACGCCTTATTGCTATGGGGTATGAGCAAAAGAA
The DNA here is from genome assembly GCF_019703515.2 of Myxocyprinus asiaticus. Taxonomy (NCBI): domain Eukaryota; kingdom Metazoa; phylum Chordata; class Actinopteri; order Cypriniformes; family Catostomidae; genus Myxocyprinus; species Myxocyprinus asiaticus. The sequence goes on from NC_059368.1 coordinate 29,078,892, forward strand.
TGAGAAGTAGAGCTCACCTGAACCTCTCACAGAAAAGACTGACACTACTTCATTTACAACCCCAGTCCAAAAAAGTTGGGGCAGTATGAAAAATGCTAATAAATACAAAAAGGAGTGATTCGTAAATTATATTTCACCCTTTGCTAAATTGAAAACACCACAACTACACATTATATGATGTTTAACCTTGTGAATTTCTTCTTTTTTTTTTTTTTAATGTACAGTCATTTCAAATCAGATGATTGCAACACGCTCCAAAAAAGTTGAGACAGGGGCAATTTAAGACTAATAACAATTTGACGAGTTAAAATAACAAGACAATATGAAACAGACTTTAAACAGGTGAGGCTATCATGTCATAGTATATAAGGAGGAGCCTCCACAAACAGATTAGTCCTTCAAGAGCAAGTATCACTCAAGACTTGTCAATTTGCCAACAGATGCTTCAGCAAATAATCCAGCACTTTGAGAACAATGTTCCCCAAAGACAAATTGGAAGGCTTTTGGGCATTTCACCCTCTACAGTGCACAATATAGTTAAAAGATTCAAGGAATATGGTCAAATCTTGGTGCATAAAGGGCAATGAATGTCATTCATCTGTAATGGATATCATGAACATGGGCTTGGGATTACTTTAGTAAACCTTTGTTAGGCAACACCATTCGCCGCTGCATCCACAGATGCAAGTTAAGACTTTACTATGCAAAGCAGAAGCCCTACATCAACACTGTCCAGAAGCGCTGCCAACTTCTCTGAGCTCGGTCTCATCTTAGATGGAAAGTAGAACAGTGGAACTGTGTTTTTTGGTCCGACGAGTCCACATTTCCAATAATTTTTGAAAAACACTGCCGTCGTGTTCTCCGGGACAAAGAGGAAAAGGACCATACAAGCTGTTATCAGCGTCAGGTCCAAAAGCCAGTGTCTGTATGGGCCAGAGGTGTGTCAGTGCCCATGGCATGGGTAACTCACACATCTGTGAGGGAAGTTAAAGCTCGGTCGCAAATGGGTCTTCCAAATGGACAATGACCCCAAGCATACATCCAAAGTTGTGGCAAAATGGCTTAAGGACAACAAAGTCAAGGTATTTGAGTGGCCATCACAAAGCCCTGACCTCAATCTGACAGAAAATTTCTGGGAAGAACTGAAAAAGCGTGTGCGAGCAAGGAGGCCTACAAACCTGACTCAGTTACACCAGTTCTGTCTAGAGGAATGGGCCAAAATTCCAGCAACTTATTGTGAGAAGCTTGTGGAAGGCTACCCAAAACGTTTGACCGAAGTTAAACAATTTAAAGACAGTGCTAACAAATACTGACAAATTGTATGTAAACTTCTGACCCACTGGGAATGTGATGAAAGAAATAAAAGCTGAAATAAATCATTCTCTCTACCATTATTCTGACATTTCACATTCTTAAAATAAAGTAGTGATCCTAACTGACCTAAGACAGGCAATGTTTTCTACGATTAAATGTCAGGAATTGTGAAAAACTGAGTTGAAATGTTTTTGGCTATGGTGTATGTAAACTTCTGACTTCAACTATATGTACAGGACTTGTCACTGTACCAGGAAGAGAATGTCCCTACCAATGTTTCTAGCAGTTGTGACTGCTTTGAGTGTAATTTAAGTATAATATCTTTCTGTCATGTTTTCAGTAATACAAGGAATTAATTTTTATTTCAAGTTAAAGGGTTGATTCACCCAAAAATAAAAATTCTCTCATCATTTACTCACCCTCATAATATCCCAGGTGTATATGACTTTCTACCTTCAGCAAAACACATTTTAAGATAAAATAGAAAAAAATCTCAGCTCAGTAGGTCCTTAAAATGCATGTGAATGGTGATCATACTTTTGAAGCTCCAATACAAACAGACAGTCAACATAAATGTCATCCATATGACTCCAGTGAATAATCTCTTCTAATGTACCACAATCACCTTTGGTGCAATATTTAAATATTTTGTAACTATAAAGCATCGCTTTCAGTCAGCAGCAGTATGCGCATGTGACTTAATCACGTTGGCACGTGAGACACGTGAGAACTGACGCACGTGCATCACAGCCGGAAGAGCAGTGCTGATTACAACTAGTAGGAGGAAAGCTGTACAGTAGGTTCGTTGGTTTTGGTTTAGATCTGTATTTTATCTGTTTGTACAGAAATCTGTGATTTTTGGAGCTTCAAAAGTCAGTTCACCATCCACTTGCATTTTAAGGACCTACTGAGCAAAGATATTTTTGTATTTTTTTTCCACATTTTTTGAATGTGTTCTGTTGAAGAAAGAAAGTCATACACACCTGTGATATCATAAGGGTGAGTAAATTATGAGAGAAATTTCATTTTTGGGTGAACTATCCCTTTAACAGTGACTGTCTACCATGCAACTGTGGGCACGTTAAGCCTTGTTTATACTTGATGTATTTGTTCGAACCACAGCGGGTGGCAAATGCACCTCAAAAGAGCCTGAATCTTTTTAATAAAATAATTTTAATTGTATTTTTTGAACATTGTCAGTGTACAAAATGTAGAGGACAAATACTTAAATTCTTATATAAATATTTTTCTTTCTAAACTAGAACAACCGATATGATCACACAGGAAATCGACAAGTTGTTTCCGAAAACTCGTACCCTGAAATCAACCTCCTGCAGCCCAATTTCCCCCGACATTTTTACATAATTTCAGACATAAACAGAATTCCCTGTAGTTCTACTGATAACACGATGAACCAGCAACCTTCAAGATCTGGGGTCTGGTCCCATGGTAACCAGGAAATAATTATGCTCACATAAACAATGGTGAATGTAATTCGAAGGTTGCATTTTCACTTTTTTATTCCAATGACGGTTAAGTTTAGAGTTGGAGTTTGGGTTAGTGGGTAGGCAGTGATTAAAATTTTGGTAAGAGTGGTTAGGTTTCAGCTGCAACACCTTCAACTTACTTTTGCTGAATTCACAACAGGCAATTTCACAGAGTATGCAAAAACATCTGTAGGCTATAGTTTAAATTTTAAAATGTCCCTATATGATAACACCAAACCTTCACCCTTGCTAGAAAGTCTTCAGTACTGCTTACAAGCAAAGGAATACTGCTGTTCTCCACTTGTGATTCAATGTCTTTGGCAATACAGCTAGAACTTGGAAATATGTGAAAAACAAGTGTATGCCCGCCTCTCAATGGGTAACTGTTCACTTTTCTTTGAACTGTCAATAAGAGCTCAGACCCTAAAATTTCTGCTGCCAGAAATATTTCACTAGTGCCCCTGTTGATTAGGTTTCCCAGAAAGCAAACAGACAAGCAAAACAATGAATCAGATCTTACAACAGAGTGTATAAAGATTGAGAATTAACATCTGGGAAATGCACAAATTCTAAAGACTGGGTGTGTTTAATAATTCAAAAACAAATATAATAGATAAGTGGATTTGCCATATATTGGTTCAGTTGGATTAACAAAATCCATTCAGATATCTGCTAAATTTGTATGGAGTTACTCATTCCCCTCTTTATTTACAATGTCAACAGGGAGCTGTAGATACCCCTCTTGAGTCACCTGATTGCAGGGTCGACAGCTGTACAGTATAAAGGGCAATATGGGCGATATCTCTTGTAGTCTTGCTGTAACATGGCTAAAGCAGTGATCTGTGTGCTTCTTGCATCTCTGTTCGCCTTGTGTACATCTGCTCCGGTGGTAAGTTTAATCACTCAGTGGTGAATAGAACATTACCATGGGACGTTACAAATGTTTAAAATCTATTTATATTTAAAAGTGAAATTAAAAGTTTGAATATCAAGTGACTAGTTCAGTGCAAAGTGCAATTCTCTGCTTACGTTCTCTCATTGTAAGATGTTTATCAAATCTATCTATCTGTCTATGTCTGTCTGTCTGTCTATAAAAAATCACACCTGTCAAAATAGAGTAAGGTGCCAGCCCACGCTTTTTAAGGTTATCAAAAAACTAAACAATTCTACAGTAAATGCTCTCTGCTTGTGAGTGATTTGTCATTTGCACGTTTGGGTTTGCTGACATAAAGGCAGTGTTTTTGAAGTTAGCAAAATTGGCTGAAATCGCTTACAGCACCTATAAGTTATATTTAACTTGGCAGAGACACAAAATCTATTAAATGTATATCATAGATAGATAAACTATCCCCTTAGTTGGCCCCTTCTGGGTGAGACTAGGCGCTTTCAGTTGTTGGACAGGATAACATATAGGTCACAAGGTTATGTACACTCTACTATACTACAAAATTCTGCAGTAAACTCTCTGTACCTGGAAAAAAACACACAGTATGTCCAAGCGGTCACTTACCCCACAACGGTCAGAGCTAATATAGCCCACAGCTACTGCCATCCATTTACAAACTAAATAAATACATAACAACCAGGCAATTTTACTGCATAATCAACTGCAAATATGACATGAAAAATTCAACCTGAGGAGGATGGGCTCCAACATGAGTTTTGCCAACATTTTCTCCCTTTTCTACCTAAACATCTTAAGGAATTTTTCCTTTCCACATTTAACTTTGGCTTGCTCACTTGGGAGATTTGTTAGGCACTTTTTTCAGCAAAGCTGCTTTAAAATATTGTGTATTGTGAAAAGCACTATACAAATAAGACTGACCTGACATTTGTATGCGCACACTGATTCTGAATGACACTGACTTGTGTCCCAGGGTTTTCATGGTGGTTCGGATGCTCACTGTCCTCTGACCGTAAAGATTCTGGATGCTGTGAAAGGCATTCCAGCTGGAAATGTTGCTCTGGATGTTTATCGCCAGGGTGGAACATGGGAAAAGATTGCCAGTGGGTAAGTTCACATTAACCCTCATGCTCTGACTGACATTTTCTTTGAGGTCCCAGAGACCCTGTATTGGTAAACAATTTTGAAATTTTACTTTCCTCTGACCCAATTAAAACCAAGACACAGAGATATATTGTACTCCAAAAATAACTCTTTGGCTAAACTTAATTCAATCATGGCCAATGGTTCCACATGTTTGACATGAGTTTTCTTGAATTAAAATTACCATGTAAATTCAACTTTAATACTTCAAGCAGAAGGAACCTAGCCAAATCTAATGTCAAACTAACTCAAATAAAACTATTAATGATGTGCTAGCAAGTTACTGGTAATGTTTATGAATATAATCCTTTATATTCATCTTGCACAAAGATTAATATTTTAACATTAAGCATGCTGAGAACTAGAAATCCTCTGCTGTTTCAGTTAACCAAACAAATAAAATAACAAATAGTTTTTGTCTAGTAATTGTCCCAACGCAAATGGATTAAGTAAAGCTGTGAAGACGCTTTTTAGTTGAATCAACTCAGTTCATTTAAGTTCACTTGGTTTCATGATTTTTTTTTTGTAACATAAACATGGCAAGATTGAGTGAAACTGACGATAGTGAATGTTACTTTGAGCGTGTTTTATACCTGGAGACCCCAAACAGATGTGAATGATTTCATGGAGGATATTTAATACATGTTATCAAGTTGAAATCTTGTTACTTTTTAAACATTTTAAGTCATCATTAACCTTTGTTTTTAAGCCCCATTAAAAGGGCTAATGATGTCCTTCCTGTACATTAAACATTAAAACATGGCACAGGACAGATTTAATCAAAAACAACTAACGTTGTAAATTGAAAGAAACTGAAAGGAATTGTTGAATTACTAAACACTAGCTCTTTTCATGATTCTACATATTTTCATTGTCTCACATATCTGGTTTCACTTTCCTTTTCCTGCAATTATCATCTTATTATCCTCAATCTTTCTTGATCTCAAACAGGAAAGTAGATATGTCTGGTGAGGTGCACAACTTGATTACAGAGCAGGAATTCACTCCTGGTGTGTATCGGGTGGAGTTTGACACTAAAGCCTACTGGAAGGCTGAGGGCCGTACTCCTTTCCACCAGATGGCTGATGTAAGTGGCACTCTGACTGCACTCTTATATTCATGAGCAATCACTGGTTGCTAAGTGACAGACTATTCTTGTAATGAGACACCTAAACAATTAATAATCAAGATAACTGATCTCTTCTAACACTTTAGGTATATGAATGCATACAATTCAAAGTTTTTAAAAAAAGTCCTATAAGTAGTATTGCTCTGCTGGAAATATGCAGATTATTATTATTATTATAATATATAAGTAAAGATATTTATAATTTATAGGGAGCTCCCTCTTAAAAGGATAGTTCACCCAAAAATTTCAATTGTGTAATTTTACTGTGTATTTGTTCCACAAACAAAGCTATTTTATAGTGTTGCAGGGAAAAGAACAGTTTGCATGTAAAATATCTCTTTTTGTATTCAAACGGGGTGGGTTGGGGGGGATGGAGGGATGGGAAAATCACCCATGTTTGAAGTAACATTGATGTGGGTGAGTAAGTGACAATTTTCGTTTTTGGGTAAACCATCACTTGTTATATGGATGAATAGCCTATATTTGAAAGCTCTTATGAAATTTGTATAGAGGTGTGTAAACTCATCTTTGGTGTTAAGAGACACCAGAAACTCTTTCATTGAGCAAATACATCTGTAGATTAATACCCTGAATGATTGTCTTGGATGGGAACCAAGAGCTATAACTGTGGGGAGGTAAATATTTAAGAACCTATATCTTGTTTTCTATAGACACACAGTAAATTTAAGATAAGAACATGACAGATCACTGAAGGACAACCCATGTGTACAGGCATGCATAGCACATAGGCTGTTCATGTAACGAGGCATCGACAACTATTAAAAGGGGGTATTCTCACATGGCTGATACTTTTTTTTACTGATCAGACCAGCAATGATCAAGGTGGTTTGAGATGTGACTCAGCCTTGTTGTTCAGGCCACATACCTTTTCCAAACAGGACTATATCCGCATATAGAAGTTTGGGGGTCTCACAATCAACATGAGGAAACAATAACAAATGAGAAATATGGATGGAGTGACCGCAAATTTCAAATACAAATTGCCATAAGGGGGTGAACAGAGCGTTCATTAGGAACTCTTTCAAATTTAGACACAAAATGATCTATGAAATCATAGCATAATTTTGCTGCTCGTCCTTAGCATCATGACAGCAGTGAGCTCTTGTAATATTTGCATTCAAATCTTTAATTGTAGATTTGATTTATATACATTTTGTGGACTAGAGAAGCCTAAATGGATCAATCAAGACAAAGACCAAGAGTAGGCTCAAAGAGCCTGTGAGGTGACAAATATACAGTATACACATACACTATATCAAGACACTCTTGTTTACCACGTGTTTGTGTTGAGATGGTTGGAAGGTGTTTCTTATGGTTTCTTGTGTGTTTGCAGGTGGTGTTCGAGGCTCATGCGGAGGGGCATCGCCATTACACTCTGGCTCTCCTACTGAGCCCCTTCTCATACACTACAACAGCTGTAGTCGCCAAAGCACATGAGTGACATTACACATCCATGTCAAAAACCCATACATAAAGAAATTAAATTTCACCCACCCTCACTCACTCCAGCCATATCAATTAAAAAGATCAGACTGTAAGTTTTCAACTATAAAGTCTTTTAATGATCATTACAGAGCGTCACACAGTGAATGGACCAGTACAACAAAAGAAAAGGAAATCTGGAACCAGGATTGTACATGTCAAAGCAGATGCCATCAAGAGATTCTGCTTCTTACACTTGTCTAACAGTTAAAGTGGACCCTCAGGAACAGAAAAACGCAAACAGAGGAGAAGGTCCTAATGTTTTTCAGTTTCAAATCAATGAGACATTTCAGGTTTATGGACATAGCTCCAGATTCAAATTAAAAACTCTGAATAAAAAGTAAATGTAAATGTGCACCCCTTTTATTTCGAAACTTCATCCACACGCACCCCACTGCACATCTCAACAAACAATGTGAAAATGAAAGTGTTTTAAAAAAAAATTATAATAATAATAATAAAACTCAAGGCACAAATATGAATACTGCAAAAATTTAACACTCTACTTTACAGATTTGTAATGACGAATAATAAATCCTTTTTTTTAAATTCTCTATTGTTTCTGGATATTTTCAAAAGACAGCTGGACAGGATGGGGCAGATATGAGATGATAAGTTAGGGGTGGGAACTGAAATGAGATGACTCTAAACCAGCAGACAGACAACAGCATTGAACAAAAGCTTCCTCAAAAGCTACAACTAACCACCAGATCAAAACGTTATCAATCACACCAGAGCAGTCTCACTGATGAATTTACACAGGAAACACAGTTGGCATCAGCCAGTTCTTTAAATCTGGGGAATGGGGCATGACAACAGCAGAAGAATCAATGTGACATTCAATATTCATATACTGCAACCCACCGCAGTTTAAGAACAGTTCGTGTAACTTTTAGTCCCCTTCTGTGCAACCCAACAAAAAAAAAAAAAGGCGCAACATTTTTCCAATGCGCAAAAAGCTAATGATTAAAGCGATAGTTCACCCAAAAATGAAAATTCTGTCAATTACTCTCATGCCGTTCAAAACCCTTTCATGAAACCCAAGAGGATCAATTATGAAAAAAAAATTATATAGCTCTTCTTCCCATTCAATGAAAGAAAATGGGGACTGAGGCGGTCAGTTCCTAACATTCTGCCCAATATCTCTTTTTCTTTTGTGTTCCATAGAAGAAAGTCATATTGGAACATGAGGGCGTGTAAATGACAGAATTTTCATTTTTGGGTGAACTAAAGCTCTAAAACAAGTCATGACAGACCAATCAGATGCTCTATTGGGGTGTAAGAAAAGTTAGTGCACAATGCAATGATACTTTTTTTACTTGAGCATACTGGAAACTAAATGGGCTTATATCAGCTTGTGTAAAGAACTACATTTCCCCTCTTTGAAAGTCTGTACCTGGTCCAAAATACCTCTATTTCTACATTAAACAGCAAGCATAAGTGGTTATAAATGGATCTCATCCATTGCTTTAACACAAACACATGGCGTAATTCAATAGCTCAGTGTCAACATCCTATCTTTGGCGGCAAACTATAAGCTATAAGATCTTGCACCTATATAACGTACTTTGCTTATGCACATTTGTAGGCAATGTGTAGCGGAAAAGCGAAGCGAGGGTTTTTCCCGCTGTGTTCCAGCTATCCTTCCACACAAGACCGCATATGAACGTGATCAATACACTTTCAACATATACACACACTCACGTCACACATACCAAAACCCTGTTTGCAGACTCAGTGTGGCTGGACAGAAGGTTAAGATTTCAGCTGATGTCGTAAAAAGCTAAACTTCCCCGTGCAAAGCTTAGGAAGAGAGGTCAAAGCTTTTATGTAGAACAAGAGGTGAAAGAAAAGCAGACTTTGGCACCAGTAACCTCCATTTAAGTCTTTTATCTTTTGTTCCTCCTTTAGTTACTTATCTAAAAAGACAGGATTTTTCCATTCAACACCAGGGTTGGTCAAATGGATTTCTGTAACCATAGTAACCAGGCCCAATTTGACCCAGCCTTTAGTCTGCCAGTTTAATGAGTGACTGTTAACAACAGACTGGGCACTGGAGGAAGCTATCACATGAAGAGTACATACAGGACTGGATTAAGAAAGTTATCAAGAGTGTGCACTAGGGCCTAAGAGAGCATCCACTCAGAAGAAAAAGCAGGTAATATCAGAGAAGCCATGGCTTAACTACGCCTCAAAGACATGCAGAGAAAGAGAATACCCTACAAGAACCTTTGAAACAGGTGAATTAAAGCACTTTTCACAGATCTTGCTAGCTAGGATTTGAAGCTGTGAGTGTGTCTCAACTTCAAGTGTCAAGAATCCAATTAGTGTCGCAAACCATGCTGCTGACATAATCTCGCTCCTGGGGAGCGGATGTGTAATTCTCTGAGTGGACTGAAACAAACAAACAAACAAACACACACACACACACACACACACACACACACACACACACACAATATGAAAAAGGATATGAAACAGCAGTTTAAGGACATTTATAAATAACTTAACATCAACAAAATTAAAGCAACTTATGATACATCAAAAACTAAAAAAAAAATGTTTTTAAATTATATACAAAGGCAAACATGTAACAACAAAAAGACAGTCTACGTGTCGTTTTCCAACAGCTTGTGATGCTCAAAACTTTAACAGCATAAAGTCGTCATGGCCCAAGTGTACTTCAAATGCCATTCAAGAGCAACGCAGTCATCGCTCTCTCATCTTGGCCCAACTCGCGTTCCGATCGAAGTGCAATATCACCCAGTACTTCACACTGAGAGCTACATACACAGACAGACAAAAACACACAGGTTTAGACAAGCCAAACCCTGCGGAGGGCTTTTTGGCTTTAGCAGCTGTGAACCCGACTGATCATCATGCCTTTCTGCGAACGACCTGGGAGACAAACTCTCGTAAACACCTCGTTATCATTTCAGTCGTATCTTTATTTCATCTACTACCACGGAGTGCACTTCAAAACATAGACGAGAGAATGATTATGCCATTGAACGTATAGTTCGCCCAGAAAAAAAGTGTCCTCGTTTACTCACCCTCATTTTAATCCAAACCCGTATGACTTTCTTCTGTGGAAAACAAAAGTAGCTATTTTAAAAGATGTTCCATTTTCTGGATTCAATATAATGGCAGTCGATATTGACTCACTTTAAAGTTGAAATAAAAACACCCCAAATTGTCAAAAGTATTCCATGCGACTCGTGTGCAATATTCCAGGTCTTATGAAGGCATATGATCCCTTTGTATGATGAACAGACCTGAAATTTAAAGTCGTCAATCACCATCAAAACAAATAATTGTAAACCGAGCTCGAATCCAATATGGCAACATGTCAATAACTTCAAACCTCATTGGTTCTTGCACGTCTAGTGACCAACATCATGTCATGACAAAACCACCAATGAAGTTTGATGTTATTGAAATGTCACCATTATGTGATTTACAGAGTTTATTAATTACAACAAATGTTGGTCTGTTAATCGTACAAAGTGACTATGTTTTCAGAAGAACTGAAATATGAAACAACTGCGTAAACTACTTTAATTACACTTGTGGGTGTTTTTTTAAGCTTTAAAGAGAGTTTTTAAAGTGAACTGAGTATGGAAGTAAGCAAACTGAACATACTTCAATATATATCATGTGTTCAACATAAGTCATAGGAGTTTGGAACGGTATGATTAAATAATGACCGAATATGTTTTTTTTTTTTTCAACATCACTTTTTTTTCTTTTCAACATCACTAAAACAAAAGTTCTTTTAAAGACAAAAAAATCATGTAACCAAAATAAATGAAGGCAGCTGGTACTGATTTCTGTATGTCTCTGAATTGCTTTCCTGCATTCTAACTGTCATTGCTGATATTGTGTCCATCAATCAAAATATATCCCACACCCTTAAAGAAAAAAATGTATAAATAAAAAAAAATTAATAAAATTAACAGGTCAAAATAGCTGCCAAAAGGAAGAGTGCTTCCATTGGAATCAAAGGCGTTATTAGGGGGGAAAAAAAACAGTTTTTTTTAAAAAAGCCAGTTATTTATAGGGGAGTCTGGGTCTTGCATGCACTTGTTACAGCCTTCTGTATGGCCATGGGATTGAAATAAAAACACACCACTGGAGTGAAATGTATCTCTCAATATAAGATGACAACATGTTACTTAAGCTGAATTTAAGATTTAAAATACATCCATTTAAACTGCATTGACTTCTGAACAAACTTTGTCTTAAAAAAATGATATGTATAAAAATTATACTAACAGAACATGAAAAAAAAGAAGTCTATTGGCATCAAGAGTGCTGTTGTAATGTAAAACCAAACTTTCGACAATGTAAGCACAGATTAGTGGATTTACAGAGTCTGATAGCCTATAAAATTTAATTAAGGCCTTGCAGTAAACATCTGATTTGTTGACGCTGGCACTCCCCAACTGTTTTATTTTATTTTTTTATGTGTTGCGATTCGCTAAAGCCAGCATGGACACAGGAACATGCAGTTAAACGTAGGCAGTCACGCTACACACCTTCACTGATATGATCCATTGATCTAACACACACACACACACACACACACACACACACACACACACACACACACACACACACACACACACACACACACACACACAACGCAATTAACTGTGCATTAGACAAGCCTTTGCAGCCCTCACTCCTGTTTTTAAGGGCATTTGGCATCGATACATCACGTTTTCCTCCACCCTGACCCCCAGGTGGGCGGAGCCTGTCAGTACTCTGTTATGGGGGCAAGCTCGGGACTCAGATTCACTGTGATGTTTTTATACAAGCTGCTCAGAGAGATTTCTGGAGAGTAATGAAGATTGTTCAAGCCGTCCAGATGCTGCCTCTCTTTCGAGTACCTCAGCAACTTGTACCTGAGAAAGAGAGATTGATCTCTGGTTAGCACGTTTCCAGCATGTCCTTGGGATAATCTACAATATGCAAAGATCGATACAGTTATTACTGTAAATATGTTTTTGTCAAATGTAAGTCAATCCACTCTGGGTTACATACCAATACAACCTTGGTTTGAGGTCAGGTTTAGTGTAAATAAATCAGAGGTAAAGATCAAACAGTGCAGTGAAAAGAAAAATGTTTTCCACCCTCCAAATCTTAAAGGAATAGTTCACCCAAAAATGTAAACACTGTCATTATTTACTTGCACTTCACTCTCATGTTGTTCAAATTCTTGCATTGATCAACATTTTGAAACATTAACACAATAATAATAATAATAAAATAAATTAAAGTAGTCCATATTACTACAATAAATTGGTAATCTTCAACTCTTCAGAAGCTCACATCCAGATTAAAAAATGTGGCATCATTGTTCCTGACAAGCTTTGGCCTGGGTAAGACTGTCAGTAAATAATTTAAATTTGTTGTCTACTAAATTTGTTGCCGTTTCTCACACAAACCTTTTGTAGGGTTTTGGAAGACTTAAATCACAGTGCATGTACTGTAAGTTTCATATGGACTACTTTTAAAGGAATAGTTCAGCCAAAAATGAAAATGCTCTAATTTTTCTCACCCTCATGCCATCCCAGATGTGTCTGGCCTTCTTCTGCGGAACACAAACATTTTTAGAAGAATATTTCAGCTCTGTAGGTCCATACAAAGCAAGTGAATTCAGTGGTATAATCCATGTCTTCTGATGAGATACGATAGGTGTGGGTGGGAAACAATATGCAAGTCCTTTTTTTTTTTTTTTTACTATAAAACTCCACATTCACTTCCACATTATTCTTTTGTTTTTTGCCAATTCACATTCTTAGTGCATATCGCCAACTCCAGTAGAGGCTGGGAAAAGGTGGATATTTATAATAAAAAGGGACATAATTATTGATGTTTCTCACCCACACCTATAATATTAGTTCTGAAGACATAGATATAACCACTGAAGTCTTATGAATTACTTTTATGCTGCCTTCTTGTTATTTTCTGACCTTCAGGTCACCATTCATTCACATTGTATGGACCTACAGAGCTGAGATCTGAAAACCTTCATTTGTGTTCTGCAGAACAAAGAAAATCATACACATCTGGAATGGCATGAGGGTGAGTATATGATGAGGGAATTTTAATTTTTGGGTGAACTATCCCTTTAAGACACTTTTACAATGCGTTTGTCCTTTTTGGAGCTTGACAGCCATGGTAACTATGAATGACAATGATGCCAATGTATTGCAATAGCTGCTTAAAGATTCATCAAAAAAGACTCTATTTTTGGGTAAACTTATCCAAAATAACTGGTGAGAAACAGAAGATTGATTGATCAAGAAGGTGGAGCAGTGATTATGCTCCCAAACAAAGCAGAAATTAAGAGTTTGTTAGAAACAAAGGTACGTCCTCAGTGAAACGGGCCCTCTGCAAACTCTTATCAAGCTTTCCTACTAACGCTTGTTCTGCCACCAGAAAACATGGAGAGAAGAGTGATCGCATTGAGTGAATTACCTTAGGAAATATTAAATAACATCTGGAAAACACTGCATTTATATTTAGTAATCTTATATAGTGGCAAAAAAGGACTCCAGTATGCCATGGAAGACTACATCCAAAACCTGAAAGTGGGCAGAGAAATGTGTATTGGACAAATTTGCTTCATAAACAAAGCTAATCCGTGTTTAACTAAAAAGAGACCTCATTTATTGCTTTGATTTCTAATATATATATATATATATATATATATATATATATATATATATACACACACACACACACACACACACAGTTGAAGTCAGAAGTTTACATACACTTAGGTTGAAGTCATTAAAACTAATTTTTTAACCACTCCACAGAAAACTATAGTTTTGGAAAGTCGTTTAGAGCATCTACTTTGTGCATGACACGAGTAATTTTTCCAGCAATTGTTTACAGATTGTTTCACTTTTAATTGACTATAATCACAGTGCACTAAGTTAACTGTGCCTATAAGCAGAAAATGATGTCAAGTCTTTAGACAGTTAGCTTCTGATAGGCTAATTGGAGTCAATTGGAGGTGTACCTGTGGATGTATTTTAAGGCCTACCTTCAAACTCAGTGCCTCTTTGCTTGACATCATGGGAAACTCAAAAGAAATCAGCCAAGACCTCAAAACAAACTGTGGACCTCCACAAATCTGGTTCATCTTTGGGAGCAATTTCCAAATGCCTGAAGGTTCCACGTTCATCTATACAAACAATAGTACGCAAGTATGAACACCATGGGACCACACAGCCATCATACCGCACGGGAAGGAGACACATTCTGTCTCCAAGAGATAAAAGTAGTTTGGTGCGAAAAGTGCAAATCAATCCCAGAACAAAAGCAAAGGACCTTGTGAAGATACTGGAGGAAAGAGGTAGACAAGTATCTATATCCACAATAAAATGAGTCCTATATCAACACAACCTGAAAGGCTGCTCAGCAAGGAAGAAGCCACTGCTCCAAAACCACAATAAAAAAGCCAGACTACAGTTTGCAAGTTCACATGGGGACAAAGATCTTATGTTTTGGAGAAATTTACTCTGGTCTGATGAAACAAAAATATAACTTTTTGGCCATAATGACCATTGTTATGTTTGGAAGAAAAATGGTGAGGCTTGCAAGCCGAAGAACACCATCCCAACCATGAAGCATGGGGGTGGCAGCATCATGTTGTGGGGGTGCTTTGCTGCAGGAGGGACTGGTGCACTTCACAAAATAGATGGCATCATGAGGAAGGAGAATTATGAGGATATATTGAAGCAACATCTCAGGACACCAGCCATGAAGTTAAAGCTCGGTTGCAAATGGGTCGCAAAATGGTTCAAGGACAACAAAGTCAAGGTATTGGAGTGGCCATCACAAAGCCCTGACCTCATTCTGATAGAAAATTTGTGGGCAGAACTGAAAAAGCATGTGCAAGCAAGGAGGCCTACAAACCTGACTCATTTTCACCAGTTCTGCCTGAAGGAATGGGCCAAAATTCCAGCAACTTATTGTGAGAAGCTTGTGGAAGGCTAACCAAATCTTTGACCCAAGTTAAACAATTTAAAGACAATGCTACCAAATACTAACAAATTGTAAGTAAACTTCTTACCCACTGGGAATGTGATGAAAGAAATATAAGATGAAATAAATCATACTCTCTTCTATTATTCTGACATTTCACATTCTTAAAATAAAGTAGTGATCCTAAGACAGGGAATGTTTTCTATGATTAAATGTTAGGAATTGTGAAAAACTGAGTTTAAATGTATTTGGCTAAGGTGTATGTAAACTTCTGACTTCAAATGTATATACACTGGCAGCCAAAAGTTTGGAATAAATGTACAGATTTTGCTCTTATGGAAAGAAATTGGTACTTTTATTCACCAAAGTGGCATTCAACTGATCACAATGTATAGTCAGATCATTAATAACATGAAAAAAATTACTATTACAATTTGAACTACTTCAGAGAGTTCTCATCAAAAATTCCTCCACGTGCAGGAATGACAGCTTTGCAGATCCTTGGCATTCTAGCTGTCAGTTTGTCCAGATACTCAGGTGACATTTCACCCCACACTTCCTGTAGCACTTGCCATAGTTGTCTTGTCGGGCACTTCTCACGCACCTTACAGTCTAGCTGATCCCACAAAAGCTCAATGGGGTTAAGATCCATAACACTCTTTTCCAATTATCTGTTGTCCTATGTCTGGGTTTCTTCATCCACTCCAAAATTTTCTTTTTGATTTCGGTTTCAAAAGTGGCTTTTTCTTTGCAATTCTTCCCATAAGGCCTGCACCCCTGAGTCTTCTCTTTACTGTTGTACATGAAACTGGTGTTGAGCAGGTAGAATTCAATGAAGCTGTCAGCTGAGGACATGTGAAGCGTCTATTTCTCAAACTAGAGACTCTGATGTACGTATCCTCTTGTTTAGTTGTACATCTGGCCTTCCACATCTCTTTCTGTCCTTGTTAGAGCCAGTTGTCATTTGTCTTTGAAGACTTTATTGTACACCTTTGTACGAAATCTTCAGTTTTTTGCCAATTTCAAGCATTGTATATCCTTCATTCCTTAAAACAATGATTGACTGATGAGTTTCTAGAGAAAGCTGATTCTTTTTTGCCATTTTTGACCTAATATTGACCTTAAGACATGCCAGTCTATTGCATACTGTGGCAACTCAAAAACAAACACAATGTTAAGCTTCATTTAATGAACCAAATAGCTTTCAGCTGTGTTTGATATAATGGCAAGTGATTTTCTAGCACCAAATTAGCAATTTAGCTTGATTACTCAAGGATAAGGTGTAGGAGTGATGGCTGCTGGAAATGGGGCCTGTCTAGATTTGAACAAAAAATAACTTTTTTTCAAATAGTGATGGTGCTGTTTTTCACATCAGTAATGTCCTGACTATACTTTTTGATCAGTTGAATGCCACTTTGGTGAATTAAAGTACCAATTTCCGTCCGAAACAGCAAAATCTGTACATTATTCCAAACTTTTGGCCGCCTGTGTGTGTGTGTGTGTGTGTGTGTGTGTGTATATATAAGTACACACACACACAGACACAGACAGACACACAAAACAATGCAGGCAGATATATTTTTTTGATACATTTTTTTCATTGCTGTGTGAAAAATGTTTCATTAAATACTGACTGTTCAAAAATGTTCAAATGTGCAATAGGCCTAGCTTTACTTTAGTTTTTTAATCACTTTTCTATAAAAAGCCTTTGTAAATGTTAACCAAAATCATTATAAGTAATATATATTGATATATTAAAAAGTCAAGTTGTAAACAGGGTCATGACTAGGTCATGCATGCACTTGTCATAGCTTTCTGTATAGCTGTGTGATTTAAAAAAAAAAAAAAAAAAATACATATGAAACTGGAGTAAAATGTATATCTCAAAAAAGAATTCGAAAGTACATTTAAAATATATTAGTAAATATATTTCAGTAAATATATATAATATGGTAATATTTAAATAATATGGTGAATGTTTTGCTTACATAACACAGCCGAGCTTGTGTGTATATGTACTGACCTCCCCAGGAATTGGACCTCTCCTCTGTGGTGATGGGAGATTGATTTGTATTTGCCAATCTCTCCCTCTGGCCTGGTAACATTGAAACCTGCATAATGAACCCTGAGGGCAAGAAACACACCCACAACATACATTTCTATTATATGTACAGTACATCTATTTGTTTATGATAACATAACACATCCATCAGTAACAAAAACAGCATTTTGGTGATGCAAGTGTTTGCTGGATGTACTGGGCTGTTTATAAAAAAAAAAAAAAAAAAAAAAAAGTGTGATATAAAATTAACTGGACAGTTATAAATCGCTAGTTTTGCTGCTCTAATGAGTATGCACATACAACTGGTTCAACATAACTGACCTGTTCCAGAGGTCATCGTCCTCTCCGCCCCAGCCCCAGAACGCATTGGGAAAGCCATTGATCTTGTGGAATTGTTCGACAGTAAGTCCACTTACTCCACCGAAGAACTCATTGTAAGGAAGGCTGAAATAAACATTCACACTTAGTAAACTAAACTACCTCTACTCCACCATCACTTGAAAAACATTTTAAAACAAAATCAGAGGAGGGGAAATAAAAAGAATGAAACAGAAACCTTACCATCAGGAATCTCTTGAAAGCAATTGGTAACAAAGAACAAGTCTTTTAAGAGTTTAGACTGTGATGCCACTTCACAAGGAGAGACAGCACATATTTACTCCCTTGCAATCTCCCCCTGTAGAAAACCCTGGGATTCACCCAGGATATGTCCAGAGGAAATAAATAATATCTTCAAGCAGGCAAAACTTCACCGCGGGGTCTAAAACCAGTCCATGGTGATGCTTAAAGTAGTTAAATTATAAATACACCAATTCAGACACTTCTGAGAGGCAATTAGGTGTTTACAATGAGGACTGCATTTACACCTCATTACACAAATTAAACTATTTGAATTACACACATGACCCTAAAATCACCATGTCCCAAAAGTATTTTAGCCTTACATTAAAGTTTTACGAAATAGGGATGTGCACGGTAAGTTAACCGTGAGATCGTGTGTTAATGAACGGTTATTCGGTTATTTGTTGGGAGTGGGGACTCGGAAATAAAGAACTATTATTGCAATGGATATGAGTCAAACACTACTCAAAATAGCAGGGAATAAAGTGCACAGTGAGCTATGAGCCTAAATCGCACAATACTTACTTCTTCAAATAATGAAAACTCACATTAAAGTCAAACAAAAATAATCAAACTGTCACTGCTTGCAACAGTATTCTTAACCAAGAGATAATACGTTATTAAGTGCCAAACCAGATACATGATCGGACCGGTCAAGTTAACAATTCCGTGAGCCAGCAAACACTAGTATTGATATGTGCACGGAGTTACACTGCTGCAGTTTAGTATCCTCTTGATTTTTGCTTGCTTTGATTTTTAAATGGGTTAGCATTAAACTTGTCATGTTACTGTATGTACTTGTAAGTATGCACCACAAAGCAAAAGGGAAAAAACACGGGCTTACCGTTTATCATGTTCTGAAACTTTGTCGGGTGAAAAACGTTTTACAGGAAACAGAACACAGGTACCTTGAGATGCATATACAAATATTGAAGTTCTTTTAAACTTGACACTAAAATGGGGCGGTCCTGTGCGAGACATTGGGAAATGTCTTGATTCAACAAAATGGCGTGCTTCATTAGACATTTCACTGCAGTTTCTCAGTGAAATGTCCAGCGGGGGGCACCAAAATCATGTGAAATTGTGTATTGATGATGAGGTTTTTAAGGTAAATATTAGACAGAGGTTTTAATGAGTAAAGCCTTCATGTTACCTAAAACTTTATTCTAAACCCAACCAATAGTGTTCTAAAAGCAAATGAAAGGTGAACAAATCTGATATTATTACCCTTAATCAACACCTAAACCTAATCTATAGTGTTGAAAAAGCAAATGCGACATGAAGAGCACATTTTCTGAATTAACCACGTCATTTAGTATTGCTTCTATGACACTTTTGTCTCATATGTCAGCTTGCGTGTTAGGCTGGGCTTGAACCTTGGTCTTTGGAGTCCTAAGTCAAACACTCTATTAGGTAAGCTACCGCGCAAGCTAATCATGTTGGAATACGTGCATAAATGTCAGCGGATCTGTAATACAAGTGTTAAAATGTATTGTTTTTCAAATGATGGGTTATAGTAAAAGTGTTTCGATATCATAAAATAGCAGTGTGAGTAATAGTGTGAAAAATAAGTGTTTATAAAGTCATAATCAGCCGTTTTACTCGTGATTTGTGAGAAAGTTAATAAAACACACAGTTGTTGTAGCGCCTCTAGTGTTAATTTCACCAGGAAACTGCAGCGAAATGTAAAACATGTCACGTTAAGTCAGTTTGCAACAATGTAGTTATAGTAACCATCATTCTATGAGACTAGGTTGCAAACGCACAAAAAAGCATGTGTGAACAGCCCCTAACTCACTCAACGATTGAAAAACTAACCCAATCCCAGCCGGAAAACCAGACGGATTGTAGTTCCTATTGGGCTAGGGTCAGGTTGCAGACCTCTATTGCACGAGTAGAATAACCAAATAATAATTTTGCTTTTCTAATACAGGAGAGTCACTGGTTAACTCAAAGTCGAATATCCATGCACTTACCTACTACGAACCATTGTGAAAATGCTGAGAATTTGAGAAACCATAAATAATAGGAAGAATTAACTTTCGCCACGCAAAAGCAAAAGGACCTTATCTCAACCATGTTCGTGAGGGTCCTGAAGAATGCCAAGCTTCCAACACTAAATGCCAGAACATTTAGGAATACTGCAACTTGTTGTGAAATGTTGTGTTTTGGAAGGCCAAATGAAATGCTGCAGTATATTCTCTAACCCAACTGACACGCAAACTATTCCAGTGATTCAAGCAAACAACTCATAAGTGACTTTGCAAAAAGCAGCAGGCCAAAAAAACCTCCAACATGTGGGAGATTATCAAATTCAAGTTGGACTACAGATAATAATTATGATGAGATCCCACAAGCTCATCTTGTGATGAAGAAAGTGACACAGCTAAACACACACAAACATTGTATGATACCAATTCTAAAGAAGTCAAATCACATTTCAAAGTGATAAAAGGGAAGCTGTAGTTGATGAACTATTGTTAGCACAATACTGGATGGCACACGGTTAAAAAGACTTCGAAACACTGTTTTCTGTACGTGTGCTTGACTGTCTATTCTAAAGTTTGGTTCGTGAAGCACTTTTTCCACATTTCATAAAGTTTTTGTTAAAGTGAATTTCAAAACTGTTGATTTTTCATCTCTGGTTCAGTGAAAAGGGCCTTGCAATCACCTTTTATACTCAGATGGACAAAACCTCAACCACTAACAAACACTCCAACCAACTAACTAAACACTGGATATTTCCCTTCAGATATGCAAAGTTCTACAGGTGGTAGATGACAACAACAGTCTGTACTATCAAACACACTGAAACAAAACATAATAAAATGGGTGCTCTATACCTCTACAATGGTTTTAAATACAAGTCTAGAATTGTTTCAAATATTCACTTAAAAAAAAGAAAAATCTGAATTCAACTTAACTGGATTTAAGACCTGAAACATCAAGAGCTAGGACACACACACACACACAAAAAAAACATATATTAATTGTAAAACAATAAGACAAATGTGATTATGCTTAAAAAGGAGAGAGGATGGAAACAATAAAAAGGGTGTAGTGTAAAGAATAAATAACTTTGGAAAAGTAAATCAGTGCTTTCTGGTGGTTTACTTACATGTACATGTACTTGTCGAGCTTCGCTGCGAAGTGTCGAGGCATCTGACCACAACCGTAGTAATTACGGTCATTTTCCGGAATGTGATCGACGTCGTGAAACACCACACAGTCCCAGTCTAGGTCTTTCATGGCCTCTTTAAAGCCCACATTAAACAGCATGGCACGGTTGAACGGCTGAGTACCTGTCTGAAAACATAATTACTAATTATTTCAAATGCATAGGCCAGACAATCTTAAAGACAACATGCAATCAATATTGATCCAAAAATATTTTCAATAAATGCCACTGGTCTCAATTAATCATTGATATTCATGATCATGTTTCCTAAATCCATCAAAATCTCACATTCTCAGCTGTACAAAACTATGAAATGACACAAAGAGAAGGACACTATATAGTTAGATGTGACAAATATTGTTACGTTTCCACATGGAGCCGGCATGTGTGTCTGTTTGTGTTTTCTCTCTCGCTCTCTTTTTGCTGTCATCTTCACAGACACACGCAATTGGTCCGGGGTCCTGTCAGTCATCGTTAACCGAGTGACGTCACCTCCCTAATCTTGCCAATCGGAGCAGACAACATTGCCATAAAAAAAATAAAAATAAAAAATAAAAATAAAAAAAAAAATCGATATTTTGCTAAAAATACTGCAAAACACTTAAGTTAGATACGTTGTAAATCCACCAAAGGCTGAATAAGGAAGAGAAAAAGATTTGATCAGCTGCACGTGTGATCAGCAAAAAAGTGTTAGTTAGTCTATTATTTCTGAACATCTGGGTTTATCAGATTGTAATTTATTTTACATTTACACTCCGTTGACAACTTCCCCCTGTGGTGCATTTTGTGCATTTGTATATTTTTCTTATACACCTTTGTTTCCTATAATGAAAAGAACTTGGATTTCTCTAACCGGGTTGTCTTGCATTCTAATACAGAACATGCCATTTGAATCATGCTGGAGTACATTTAAAAGTAAAAAAAAAAAAACAAAAAAAAAAAAATCAAGAAAAATCATGAATCGCTTACAAGTTTGATAAAAACTGAGATTTTTTTTTTTTTTTTTTTGCCATATTGCCCAGCCCCAGCACAACCCCTAGGATTCGTGATTTTGTATAGATTCACCAGGTTTAGGGGCGAGTGCCACCCGCTGTCATTTTTTTTTTTTCTATGATAGTTAGGGTACTTTAGATAAGGTTTCGCTGATGCTGAATTTTATTTTTCTTTAGACAGTTTAGAGGTTTAAATTGTTTTTAGTTCTTTTCTTTGGTACCGTCCATGTCCCTTGTCCCCTCCCCACCTAGTGTGTCATTGTAAACTTCAATTTTATAGTTTTGTATACATTATAAATATTTCTTCTACACTTTATTTGCACTTACCACTGAAGTCATTATATATATATATATTATAAACTCATTCATTTTTGGTACATCTTGGGTCTGTCCTTGCTTCCCAGCACTCAAATAGTTTACCATCTAGCTTTTATTTAATGTTATACCCCTGTTACCCCTAGACACAAAGGGGGTCGTAACAAATATATATACTGTATATACATACACTGGCGGCCAACAGTTTGCAATAATATACAGGAAATTGGTACTTTAATTCACCAAAGTGGCATTCAACTGATCACCAAGTATAGTCAGAACATTACTGATGTAAAAAACAGCACCATCACTATTTGAAAAAATTAATTTTTGATCAAATCTAGACAGGCCCCATTTCCAGCAGCCATCACTCCAATACCATATCTTTGAGTAATCATGCTAAATTGCTAATTTCGTACTAGAAAACCACTTGCCATTATATCAAACACAGTTGAAAACTATTTGGTTCATTAAATGAAGCTTAACGTTTTCTTTGTGTTTGTTTTTGAGTTGCCACAGTATGCAATAGACTGGCTTAATGTCTTAAGGTCAATATTAGGTCAAAAATGAATACAATAAGTTGCTGGAATTTTGGCCCATTCCTCCAGACAGAACTGGTGTAACTGAGTCAGGTTTGTAGGCCTCCTTGCTCCCACATACTTTCAGTTCTGCCCACAAATTTTCTATCGAACTGAGGTCAGGGCTTTGTGATGGCGACTCCAATACCTTGACTTTGTTGTCCTTAAGCCATTTTGCCACAACTTTGGAGGTATGCTTTGGATCATTGTCCATTTGGAAGACGCATTTGCGACCGAGCTTTAACTTCCTGGCTGATGTCTTGATGAGTTGCTTCAATATATCCACACAATTTTCCTTCCTCATGATGCCATCTATTTTGTGAAGTGCACCAGTCCCTCCTGCAGCAAATCACCCCCACAACATGATGCTGTCACCCCCATGCTTCACGGTTGGGATGGTGTTCTTCTGCTTGCAAGCCTCACCATTTTAACTCCGAACATAATGATGGTCAATATGGCCAAACAGTTACATTTTTGTTTCATCAGACCAGAGGACATTTCTCCAAAAAGTAAGAACTTTGTTCCCATGTGCACTTGCAAACTGTAGTCTGGCTTTTTTGTGGTGGTTTTGGAGCAGTGGATTCTTCCTTGCTGAACAGCCTTTCAGGTTATGTCGATATAGGACTCGTTTACTGTGGATATAGATACTTGTCTACCTGTTTCCTTCAGCATCTTCACAAGGTCCTATACTGTTGTTACTACGTTCATCTCAAGGAGATAGAATGCATTTCCTTCCTGAACGGTATTATGGCTGCGTGGTCCCATGGTGTTTATTCTTGCATACTATTGTTTGTACAGATTAATGTGGTACCTTCAGGCATTTGGAAATTGCTCCCAAGGATGAACCAGACTAGTGGAGGCCCACTATTTCTTTCTGAGGTCTTGGCTAATTTCTGTTGATTTTCCCATGATGTCAAGCAAAGAGGCACTGAGTTTGAAAGTAGGCCTTAAAATACATCCACAGGTACACCTTCAATTTAGTACACCACCTATCAGAAGCTAATTGTCTAAAGGCTTGACAACATTTCCTGGAATTTTCCAAGCTGCTTAAAGGCACAGTTAACTTAGTGTATGTAAACTTCTGACCCACTGGAATTGTGACATAGTCAATTAAAAGTGAAACAATCTGTCTGTAAACAATTGTTGGAAAAATTACTGTAATTACTTTCGCATTACAAAGTAGATGTCCTAAATGACTTACCAAAACTATAGTTTGCTAATATTAAATCTGTGGAGTGGTTAAAAAATGTGTTTTAATAACTTCAACCTAAGTGTATGTAAACTTCTGACTTCAATTGTATCTCTGCTGTGTGTGATGCTCTCATGGTTTTTACTGCTTACCAGTATGTCACAGTGACCTTTTGATACTGACAACAGAACTATTCATAACTGTTTCAAAACAAATAAATGTTAGAAATTCACAATTAAATGTAATTTTTATGTAATTTTGGTAACTATAAAAAGGTTCCATTCATTAATATTAGTTAATGCATTAGGTATCATGAACAAACAATTAACTGTGTGGGGCATAAACACATAACTGCACAATATAACTTGCAAAAGTGTGGCAAATGGCCTTTTCTTAAAAATCGGTATCGGCCAATCTTAGTGTTAAAAAAAATCAGAGATAGGTATCGGCCTCAAATTTCCTGATCGGTGCATCACTAATAGCTAATGAACACCAGTGGATGGCAGTACAACATTAAAGCACAGAACTGCATGTGCTCACCTGTTCTATGACATAGAAGGCAAACTGCAAATGTTGGCGTTGGAGCATAGGAGTGAGGTGCTGAAAGAGAATGGGGAGATGTTCATGGCGATTCCTAAAGGGGATTAATATGGCCACCTGGGAAAAACACAAAATCAGTTATTCTGATGCCCTAAATTAACACATAAAAATAGAGATACATGTTGACATCTCTCTTGTTTGTAAGCACCACATTTAAAAAAAATGCCTGTACAAGCTGGAATACTGTATATCTGCTAGTGATAATTTAATAAGTAATGCATGATCGTTATTGCATTAACTGTAATTTATTACTATTTATTGTTACTTAGCATTTGCACTTTTTACAATTTAAAATTGTATACTTTTAAAACATCATTCAATACCTAAATAATTACAAGTTCCCGTTCCTGTTTGTATGTTCATTTTCTTCATATCTATGCTTCAATTTTGCATCTGAATGAGCTGAATTTCACTTATATGCAGGTGAAAAAATGAAGTGATTAAGAGAGGAGCGGGCACTTGAATTTTTCTGCCGATGGCGACTGGTTGATTATAATGGGAGCATTCTATATTAGATGTTTTGGCCTGCTTGCTACATTTACTTTTAGGATACAGAGTGACCCCTCAGGGTGAGAGACAAAGTTAATTCTGAAAACCAGACTAGGTGTGCACTGTAGTGATGTGACTTGATGATGGCAATGATGAAGTTGTGCTGTTATGTCAAAAAGATGCAAAGCAATGTGACATACTTAATCTATTCCAAATCCGATGCTACATTCCACTGAAAAGGGGCATTTATCTGCGACGTGCTCGCCTTGAATTATGATCACTGTACATTAAACATAGAACATGACACGCATTCACTGAACCAACATTAGCGAATATTTAACAGACATATTTATTGAAAACAATTGAATGAATAGTGCAGGATCAATGGAACAACCATTAAAAGCCTGTTCTAAACGGAAATCACCAAGTAAAAGTTACTTAACATATTAAAACAGTCAGGACATTGTTGAAAATAATTAACAGGTAGACTAAGCCAAATCTATGAGAGAGAAAAAAAAATGCGCTGAAAAGTTGCGCGTATTTCACGACGTGCAGTCGTGCATTAGCCATTGATCTAATATGACAGCTATTCGGTAAAGAACGTCAACCAATAACAGTTACGATGTTAAAAAAAAAAGAAGAAAAAAAAAGTAGCTATAGGATAGAAAAAATAGGCCTGTGATGCAGCCTACAATAAACCTAATGTATTCTAAACATGACGTGCACACAGAATAAAATATAGTTTAACCCGTTCGGCGGTCAGCACCTTGTTGAAAATAGCCTTCTTAATCAGCAGATTAAAAAAATGGCATATCTAGCCTAAAACACTCATTTTCTAGGCTACTTACTCAAAAGCATAATTATTTGGATGAGCAAAATTAACCTGTCGACATGGTCCGGTGAAACACAGGACTCGACTCACCTGAGGCGGCTACCCTGCGCTTGAAAAAGCCTGCTCAGCGGACAACGTACAAGCATGCACAGATGTAAAGAATCTTTATCTGTATCTGCTCCAGATATCCTCTTTATTAAATAATATTTGTATTATTCTATTTAAAATATGTAACATTAATAAGACAGTAATTTAAGTGCAGCCGCTGTAAAAATATACATCCAAACGTAAATGTGTAAAAATTATGATCAAAATATTAACCGACTAGTAATTCCAGTGTCGCCTAGCAGCATCAGAACCGTTTAGTCGACTAGTCTCGCACATCCCTAGTCGTAACATCCAAATATGTAACCGCCAGAGTGACATACCTTCCAGCGTGGTTTGCAATCTTTGGGCTTCCAGTGGCCTCCAAACTGAATGTCCAGGTGTTTAAGCCTCAGTTCAGTCACCTCTATAGGAACCTCTGTCATGTTGACGTCCATCTGACCCTCTGCAAGGAAACACAGCTGCATTACTCAACCATCCAGTTAAGAAATAAAAACACTCTCTTATCTGGAATGCGTCTAAAGTGCCCAGTTTTCTGGAGCATAAAATCATACACTCAATCACTTTATTAGGAACACTATGGTCCTAATAATGTGCATGACGTGGTCTTCTGCTTTTGTAGCCCATTCGCCTCAAGAATCGACGTGTTGTGCATTCTGAGATGCTATTCTGCTCACTGTACAGAGTGGCTATCTGAGTTACCGTTGCCTTTGTCAGCTTGAAACAGTCTGGCCATTCTCAGCAGAACTCTCTCGTCAACATGGCGTTTCCATCCGCAGAACTGCCGCTCACTGGATGTTTTTTGCTTTTGGCCCCAATCTGAGTAAACTCTAGAGACTGTTGTGTGTGAAAATACCAGAAGATGCTTGTAACAATTACAGAAATATTTAAACCAGCCAGTCTGGCACCAACATGAAAATGCTGCCTTTGGAGGCTGTATATAGAGGTAGGAAGGGATCAAGGCACATCCGAATCCAATGTTCGTTTCACATCCTGTCTAACTGAGATACCTTCATCTGATGGATTTTGGAAGGCAGCACAGATGTATCATTCACTGCCTATGGAATCCCACAATCCGGTGAGCAGGGTTCCACAACGGTTGAGCTGAAGAAAAAAAAAGGTTTCCGAAGAGGCGGTTGATAGCCAATTTGTGAATAAATGTACTTTGGGTTTTTTCTTAACTTTTTCCAACATTTGAATCCATTTCTTGTGAGAAATTACTTTTGTAGTTATGAAATATACACTTGGTTATCACCAAAACTCTCTTGATTTTGTTCTAGATTATTAGACCTTTGTGGTTTAGTGGACATCAGGTGACGATAATCAGTTGCTGATATCCTAGCAACGATGTGACTTATGGTGCCCAAATAGCCTGTCCAAAACCAGTTTCTGGAGGTACCTTCGTACACAAACGCTCTCTGTTGAGTCATTTACTGACAGGGCAGCGAGGCAACAAGACCTTTGGATTTGGATGCAGCTTGTATCTATAACTCTCAACTGCTCCACATCACCACATTGAGAAGCAGCTAGAATTCCAAGCAAATTTACACGAGAAATGTGTGATAGGTGTGCTGAGAGAGATTTGAAGGTTTTGAAGAAGCTCTGAATCTTCTACGGAGTCACTAGCTCAAAGAGCTCGTTTCAAACCATACTTATGTAGGTAGCATTTTAAGGCATCATATGGCACTCCAAACATGAAAAGCAGTTTAAAAAGTTAGGATAATCCATTAATTATGCTACCATTAAAGATACCATCTTTTGGCCAAATTCTAAGGCAGCATTGCATAAGGCAATGCCATAATGCACTGCAACAAACTCAGTGGAAGAGTTCCATCCAAGATGATGCATAAAGTGAGAGAAATGTCAATTACAATATAATTAATTCAATCATGAATATATAAAACAAAATAGTTTAATTAAATCTGCCTTTATTTTACCCAGTATTTATTAAAAATAAACTTTTATGCTTAAAAAAAACAAAACACATTGATTTCACCAGGTTTACGTCTCATTCACACTGGAATGCCGTTTTCCTCCACCAAAACCGGAGCACCTCAAAAATGCTCTTCATTATCATATAGTTTGGAAAACTGATAACGTTGTTTGAAAACAAGTTTTCAAACGAAGACATTTTAGTGTTGATGTGGCATTAGAGTATTGCAATGTTAGCTTAGCAACATGCTAACAACTCTATTTACAATTATATTAAAGTAATTTGCATGAGTGCATAAGAGAAGCGTTGTTTAGTGCTAAAAACATGCATGCTATTGTTAATGAACAATGGCATGCATGTTTTTTAGCACTAAACAATGCAAGATATCGTATGCCTTCAGAACATGGGCTAAAAACTAAATGTTTCTCATTTCAGGTCGTTCTGAGCAAAAACTGTATTTTTTCGTTCTGGTTCAGAAGTTCCGCAGCCTCCTTTCCAAATGGTAACCGGTTAGAACAAAAAAGAATGGTTAATAATTTTCTTTTTAAAATGACAGTATACTCTGTGCTAAGAGTGGGTGAAATACCAATTGCAGTGTTGCCAGATCTCGCAAGAGAAACAAGAAACCTGGTCTGGAAAAACAAGCCCAAAAAAAGACACTTGCATCACAAAAATAAGAGAAAATAAGCAGTTAATTATTTTCCTGTGTGGTGGATTTATCAGCATAAAAATCATAATAAGAATACAGTTAATTAACAGTTAAGTATAATTTTAATTACATATCTGCTTCTCAGTCAAACCCCGGTCGCAACGAATCTATATAAATGCATCATATCTAACAATAATTCAATGAAGAATTCGACAACTAAGAAATATACTTTTTGCCTCTAATAATGTTTTCCTTGTATCCGGATTAGCTGTGCATGTATATGTAGTAATTAGGGCACTTAGGCAAAGAAATGTGTGATGCAGCAGTTTCCTTCAGGATCAAAGCACTTGTTTAATTTTTTTTCATTTTTTACACAATTCCTGTTGTAGTTCCAGGAATTTACTTAGATAAATCCTTTGGTTTCATTAAAAAATTGTCAGAATGAAATTAACTGGTTATAACTAGTTACCAGCATTTAAAAATAACGTTTTCACTCCGGAACAATTGAAAATCACTTTGTTCCCATTTTCAATTGTGTTCTGCAAAAAATCTAGTTCATTTTCGGTTTTCGTTTCTTGAACCGTTTTTAGTCCCTGCTTCAGAAGACATTGAATAATACACTAGTTTCATAGACTATGACGATCCTTTGAAATGATCCTTTCAGGCCATTTTTTTAATTTCTAAAGTGGGTCACTATCAACAGCTTTTGTATTGAAAAGGCCGACCAGGATATTTAGTTAAAAAGAACATCATACAGGTTTGTTACAACATGAGTCTGAGTAAATGATTTTGGAATTGTTTCATTTTTGGATAAACTAGCCTAATCTTTCAGCTCTCAGTATCACTGAATACAGTCTGGGAGGGTAACCACACAACTATACAACATGGAGTCATGAAGACTGCTGTAGCAAATAGCTGTGATGCACCTTTTAATAAGGGGAACTGAGGGGAAACATGTTTGTTTAACTTAAGTCACTTACTCATAGAAGGTAACCGCTCGGGGCAGGGAAGGTTCTGAGCAAAGGTGAAGTTTTCAGGGAGGTATGTGGTTGGCTGAGCAATATACTCACTCGAGTTATTCCCATCTGGATAATCTATCATAAAACAAACAAACAAACAAACAAACAAACAAACAAACAAACAGAGATTAAGGCAAAGCAACAGGACATTTGGTAATAGGATTGAGTTAAGAGTAGTCTAGTTATTGTACAGTTCATCTGGAAAGTATTCACAGCGCTTCACTTTTTCCACATTTTGTTATGTTACAGCCTTATTCCAAAATGGATTAAATTCATTATTTTCCTCAAAATTCTACAAACAATACCCCATAATGACAACGTGAAAGAAGTTTGTTTGAAATCTTTGCAAATTTATTACAAATAAAAACAAACAAAAAAATCACATGTACATAAGTATTCACAGCCTTTGCTCAATACTTTGTTGAAGCACCTTTGGCACCAATTACAGCCTCAAGTCTATTTGAGTATGATGCTACAAGCTTGGCACACCTATTTTTGGGCAGTTTCTCCCATTCTTCTATGCAGGACCTCTCAAGCTCCATCAGGTTGGATGGGGAGCGTCGGTGCACAGCCATTTTCAGATCTCTCCAGAGATGTTCAATCGGGTTCAAGTCTGGGCTCTTGCTGGGCCACTCAAGGACATTCACAGAGTTGTCCCAGAGCCACTTCTTTGTTATCTTGGTGTGCTAAGGGTCGTTGTCCTGTTGGAAGATGAAACTTCGCCCCAGTCTGAGGTCCAGAGCGCTCTGGAGCAGGTTTTCATCAAGGATGTCTCTGTACATTGCTGCATTCATCTTTCCCTCGATCCTGACTATTCTCCCAGTTCCTGCCGCTGAAAAACATCCCCACAGCATGATGCTGCCACCACCATGCTTCACTGTAGGGATGGTATTGGCCAGGTGATGACCGGTGCCTGGTTTCCTCCAGACATGACGCTTGCCATTCAGGCCAAAGAGTTCAATCTTTGTTTCTCATGGTCTGAGAGTCCTTCAGGTGCCTTTTGGCAAACTCCAGGCAGGCTGTCATGTGCCTTTTACTGAGTGGTGGCTTCCGTCTGGCCACTCTACCATACAGGCCTGATTGGTGGAGTGCTGCAGAGATGGTTGTTCTTCTGGAAGGTTCTCTTCTCTCCACAGAGAAATGCTGGAGCTCTCTCAGAGTGACCATCGGGTTCTTGGTCACCTCCCTGACTAAGGCCCTTCTCCCCCGATCGCTCAGTTTGGCCAGGCGGCCAGCTCTAGTAAGAGTCCTGGTGGTTCCAAACTTCTTCCATTTATGGATGATGGAGGCCACTGTGCTCACTGGGCCCTTCAATGCTGCAGACATTTTTCTGTACCCTTCCCCAGATCTGAGCCTTGATACAATCCTGTCTCGGAGGTCTACAGACAATTCCTTGGACTTCATGGCTTGGTTTGTGCTCTGACATGCACTGTTAACTGTGGGACCTTATATAGACAGGTGTGTGCCTTTCCAAATCATGTCCAATTAACTGAATTTACCACAGGTGGACTCCAATCAAGTTGTAGAAACATCTCAAGGATGATCAGTGGAAACAGGATGCACCTGAGCACAATTTTGAGTGTCATGGCAAAGGCTGTGAATACTTATGTACATGTGATTTTTTTGTTTGTTTTTATTTGTAATAAATTTGCAAAGATTTCAAACAAACTTCTTTCACGTTGTCATTATGGGGTATTGTTTGTAGAATTTTGAGGAAAATAATGAATTTAATCCATTTTGGAATAAGGCTGTAACATAACAAAATGTGGAAAAAGTGAAGTGCTGTGAATACTTTCCGGATGTACTGTAAAGGGTTTATTTATGTATGCAGGCACGTGCTTTTTCTCTTACCTGTCCCATTCAGAGTACTGTTCTTATTGGTGTATAGCCTGATCATGTGGCCAATGGTCCGTACATTGTCTCGTAACATGATACCCTGAGCTTGTACCATGAAGAAATACGTGTTGACTACGCAAAAGAGAAAGAGAGAAATGTTAAGAGTTGTGAATCGTGATAACAGTAAAATCACACCACGACGTAGAGTGTGACTAAGAAAAAGAAAGTAGAAAAAAACACACCCAGTCAAAACGGAAATTTGCAAATGTGCATATGTAAAACTCTACTTGGAGAGTAAAACTGAAGACCTTGTTTTCTGTTGTTTATTTCAATAAATTAGAAAAAGTTAAAAATATAAACCTTTTTCTTCCTTTCACTAAGGAACTTTCAAGAGCAGCATTATGAGAGAAGCACTCCAAGAAATGTATTCATAAGGACAATTATATCATTAAGCCTTTAGTCCACTAAAAATAACTCAATTTGGCCAGTAAAAAACAAATATAGACAATTTGCTGTAATTAGAAACATGCCATCATTTATGTATTTTTTTAATACAAAAAAAAAAAAAAAAATGTTTATACCTGGGTAACATCAATGGATAATACAACAAAAATATAAGATATAGAAAACAGTACTATTTAAAGGGATAGTCCACACAAAAATGAAGCTGTCAATGATTTTCTTTCATGAAACACAAGGAGCTGTTAGGCAGTATGTTAATCTCAGTCACCATTTTCTTTCATTACATATATTTTTCATACTGTACAATGAAAGTAAAAGGTGACGGACTGTCATTCTGTCAAACATCTCTATTTGTGTTCCACAGAAGAAAGTCATACAAGTCTGAAACAACATGAGGGTGTTTGATGAAAGCACTTTAGGGTGCACTGTCCCTTTAAGAAGCAGTCAGAGAGCCTGTTTCCACTCACATCAATACCTAATAACTCCCAAAAATAAGCATATTTTTTGTTAAAAATCTGACAAAACAAGAAAACCACATTTAAATAAGATTTGACAATCACGTTATTCTCTGCTTTTGACATCAAACCATGATGAGGCGTGCACACTGGCTAAGCAGGTAAGAACGCCAGTAAAGGTGTTTACATGCAATGCAAAATCAGGATAAAGGGCAAAAATATTCCCATGTCGATCAGTTTATTCAAGCCATTTATGTCCTTACATCAATACAGGAACACTGTTTAATGCATTTACATGACCACACACGTTGTCGGCTTGTTAAGCATAATCGGTGTAAGAACGTGTCAAGGCGCTCACTTTCTAATGTTATCTAATGATAACATGTACATGCATTGCATCACAAGGATTAGATGCAGTGGGTCCAATCACTACAATTCCTGAACAAATGTTCTTCTGTAATCCACCTCCTTCCCACCTTTATCTCTGCACCCAAGCCGCCCTGAAGCATTGCATTTACAGACGGCAATAATTTTAAGAATCGATGGCTGCCTTAAACAGGTTACCCTGTTCTTCTCAGTTGAATGCAGTTTTAACATAACCACATCAATCAGGGCGCATCAGCATTCTCGAGACCAACATTTTACAGTCCAGATATGAGAAGATTTGAACAGAGATCAGCAGAATTTCTACTGTGGCATTTCCGCCACAGGTCTGACTGTTGGACTGGAATGTTGAAAGGGAAGCTTTTGGTGTCTAGTTTCACGCCCTCAGGTAGGACAAACAATATAAGCATAGTATGAACCCATAACAACTGCGTTGATGGATTGAGCCTTTACACTGTCCTGAAATACTCTGACATTGTTTCCAGCAGCACAGCCCTTTACTGACTCTACAGCGTAAAACACAGCTCTACCAGTGTATTCGATTCCCGATCGAACAAGTCTTGAGCCGGTTCTTTTGAATCTAAAAGTGCAAAACATACAGCGCTTCCATTTATAGTCCGGTATGCAAGTAATCTTATACTGATGTACAAGTTATGAATGTCCAACTCTAAATTAAATAAGAACTGTTGAAGTCTCACAAGCCAGAAGTACAACATTAGGCTACAAAAGACAGTTTAAACTGTCTCTGGAACTGTTACTGTTTATTTAATGATGACCTGTGTCTCTATTAAATCAAGCAGTGCAGTTACTTACTGATTGTTCATATGAAAATGTATAATTAAAGATAGGGCTGGGCGATTAATCAAATGTTATTTTCAATTACGATTTTGGCTTCCAACATTTATGAAAACAAAATAATCGAGATAAAACGATAATTGTGACGCATTCCGTTTCACACCGATGCCCTCGTTTTGCCAGGCTGTGACATGTTTAGTTCAGCCGAGTCAAGATGATGGAAAGAGGACCTCTGGTCATTTTTATATATTGAATAAATGTTTAGTAGTTTTCAGTTGGTTGTGGAAGTGCACTTGGGCCCGATGCCGATTGCGAAACTCAATCGATCAACGATGATCGACAATATCAGGAAATGGCAAAACCATGGATCTGGGAAGTCAGTAAATATATTAAACTGTAGCCCAGCCCAGGGTATGAAACTAGCACGCGCCACCCGCCAAATGCAACGAGTCTGAATCCAGTTCGAGAGCTCCTCATCCAAATGTATTTCATGCACGAGTAATTTTGCTCATCTACCCGCAACAGGCGGGTGACCGTCTCGGAGTGACGCATGACAAGAAATGCGCTTGATGAAACACACTTTATTATATTTTAGACAAAAGAAAAGCCATCAGAGGCATGCAGCACGAGCCCGTCTTGTGGAACAAGTGCGTGTAAAGAGTTTTCACTGTTTTTTTCTCCGTTTCATTCGTCTGAAAACTGTTTGCAAGAATAATCTCATCTATGAGAATGCTGCAAATTATCGCTGATCATCTCGGGAGGTGCTGTGAGTTTAGTTCACTTTATTTCCACGTGTTTAGCATGCATCGTAAACGCAACTCTGCAGATTCAGTAATATACAGTATATATTTGTGTTAAAGAAGCAAAGACGAAAGTGATTAAATCTTAAAATAATACGACACGTTCACATTGAACATAAAATTACGTTTTATTCTATTTTCTTTAGGCAGCATTCTTACCAAAATTCAATACAAACAAATTTTTTTTAATCACTTCGTTATTTTAATTACTTTTTTCGTTTTGTTTAAAGTGCAATTTCAATTTAGAAATGTCTTATGTTTTTAGTGTTTCAATAAATTTTTCAAGCAAAATCAATAAAAGAAAAAACAATTCACTGACCCACGGCAGGGGGGTTGACAATTTAACTGATGAAATATTTTTTCACATATCGCCCAGCACTAAACTACAACATAGTTGATCTTACGTATTTTGATCTAATTTATTTTTATATTATTTATTTCTTTAATTTATCTCTTTTTTTTTTTTTTTCAGTTGAAATATTTAAAGTTCAAGGAAATCCACTGTTATAGGGACTAGTTTTTTTTTTTTAAAAGTTCAATAAATACATGATGTTTCCAGTCAACGATTAATCGTGTTAAATAATCGTGATATCAGTTTTGACAAAAATAATCGTGATTATGACTTTTGCCCTAATTAAAGATATGCAAGTTATGTTGTAATCCGTGGAATTTTAAAAAATATTAAATTAATGCAATACTAGGGTTGCTCTGATACCAAAATTTTGGCTTCGGTACGATACCAGCCCTGGTACCTCGGTATTGATACCAACTCAAATATATATATTACTTCTGGTAAAAAAACAAAAAAGACGCACAACAGAGCTTTACAGTATTAATGACAACATTAAATGAAAACAATCTGATTACCAGAGGCAAAAGGCTGCAGTGGCTGAATCACAACATGCTAATATGTGATATAATTGTGATATTGCTTACAGATAATAATACTAATAATATAACCATTTAATATTATATTATTGTTATTATGAGTATTGTTGCGACTACTTTAAATATTACACTTTTATACAGTAGTAATATTTTTTTGTTGTAATGACTTCAATTTCACACATCCAGTTGAATAGAGCTCTTATTTCAGTGGGACTTTTATTCTGAAAGACCTCTGAAGTCCTTCCTGTTTGTGAATAGTTTGCTATATCAAGCTTCCCGCGACTGGCGAGCTGAAATCTAGGAGCTGCAATGGTGAAAATGGTCATTTGAGAGTTCACAGCCGATCATACACTAAAACATTGCTCTGTGGCTCTGCAGATGGATACTACTGGACACACTGCATGAAAATAAAGCATTAGGGTGTGTTGTGTTTGTGTGCGCGCCTGCTTGTGTGTGTGTGTGAAGGAGATGACAGAGCAGTACGGAGCCGCTCAATCATTCTGTTATGTAACTGTATATTATTTCATTAAATTATATCCTTCTGCTGTTTAATGATCACACTTGGCAATATCGAGACTTTTTTTATTATTATTTTCCAAATGCTCTTTGATTTCATCTCACATTACATTACATTTTGCTAATGGCAGCATACTTTAATATGGTACCGAAATTAACAACAAGATGATATCGTACAGTATCGTGATATTTCATTAGTACCGGTATACCACGCAACCCTAACGACATCACATTTCTTGTTGGTTTAGATTCTTTATTTCTTTTTTTATATTGTTAGGATCTATTATTGGATTGTAATGATGTCTCTAAAAAGTCTGCAAACACACCTTTTACAAGAATTGTATTAAATGTATTTCTGATTTGGAATGTCTGCTCTTTAGAAATCTGAAATGATCTCGTTAACCTCACCCGTGAACTGCCAAAATACAGACAGCACATTACATGCCCCACCAGAGACAGAAATATACTGGATCACTGCTACAAAACATTAAAGGATGTTTATTTGGGACTCTCTAATCACTGTCTGGTTCATCATCTGATGATCCAATCTACAGGCAGAAACTAAAATCAGCTAAACCTGTAGTAAAGGCTGTAAAAAGATGGACAAATGAAGCAGAGTTGGCACTACATGCCTTCTTTGACTGCACTGATTGGAGTGTTTTTGAAGCTGCAGACACCAATCTGGATGAGCTCAAAGAAACTGTAACATCATATATCAGTTTCTATGAGAATGTTTCCAAGAAGACGATGAGACTGCATACAGAAGAGAGGTTGAACGGATGGCTCACTGGTGCAGTCATTACAACCTGGAGCTCAACGCACTCAAAACAGTGGAGATGATTGTGGACACCCCAACACTTACCCCACTCACCATTCTAAAACAGCGCTGTGGCAGCAGTGGGGTCATTCAGGTTCCTGGGCACAACATCTCACCTGAAGTGGGAGACCCACATTGACTCCATTGTGAAAAAGGCCCAGCAGAGGTTGTACTTCCTTTGCCAGTTGAGGAAGTTCAACCTGCCACAGGCGCTGCTAATCCAGTTTTACTCAGCAGTCATTGAGTCTGTCCTCTGCACTTCTATAACTGTCTGGTTTGGTTCGGCTATGAAATCGGACATCAAAAGACTACAAAGGACAGTTCGGACTGCTGGATTAATTGTTGCCCCCTGTCCTCCCTTCAAGAACTGAACTGAAAAATCAATCTAGACCCCACTCACCCTGCCCACTACCTTTTTGAACTGTTGTCTTCTGGCCGACACTACAGAGCTCTGAGCAACAGGAACGTCAGGCACAAGAAGTTTTTTCCCCTCAGGCTATCCATCTCATGAACTGTTAAAACTGCCCCATTGTGCAATACACAGCTTAGTCAATTATATTTCACATATCCTACCTCTTCTGCATTACATTCCTTTGCACTGTATATAACAGATTTTATTTGTACATACTTGTGTGTGTGTATATATATATATATATATATATATATATATATATATATATATATATATATATATACACACACACACACACACACACACACACATACATACACACACAGTCTTGTGTATTTCTATATATACTTATATTTTCTATTGCCTTTTTTTCTTTTATTATTATTGTCTTGTTGTTGTATTGTTTGTGCACTGGAAGCTTGTCACCAAGAAAAATTCCTTATATGTGTAAGCATACTTGGCAATAAAGCTCATTCAGACTATTTGGTAACAGACAGCAGATGGTAGTAAATACAAAAAGTGTTGCATTGATCATTTCCAAAAAAAAAAAAAAAAAAAAAAGTACTAAAATAATTTATGGAAACTGGAACCGTTAAAGAATCGGAATCGTTAAATTCCTTACGATTCCCAGCCCTAGTACTGAACCCAGAATATTCCTTTAACAGCAATGTACTGTTTTCCTTGCCAGTTTATTCCAGTGATAGAATGATATATTTGGTACTTTTGAGGTTATCCACATCAGCCTGAACCTGCTCGACCAATTAACAAAAGTGTGATAAAATATTTTGGGTGATTTTTTTTTTTTTTTTTAGTCTCATGTGAATCGTTTTCATTTGGCCAAAAGTAGTGGTTGACCGATATGGGTTTTTTAATGGCCGATGCTGATATCCAGAGAGCAGGGTGGTCGATACAATGCCAATATATCACAATTTAATATAGTAAATAACAAATCATAAATTTGCTAAAAAATAAAAAATTAATAAATCTTATTTAGCACTATATTTACTCAATTTCACACAAAACTTATAAAAAAATTATATTAATAAACTTTTGTTATATTTAATTATCTTTAAAAAATAAGATTGTATATTAAATGGTAGATAGTAGTTTCTTCTGATTGCTGTTTTGTCATACAATTTTAGTAATTCATTTCTGCATGAAGAAATTGTTATTATTATTAGAAAGAAGGAAATTACAGTACACACAGTCCAGCAACAATGGATGGCATTTGAGCATTACCAGTCGCATTTTCTCATTAAAGACCCAATCAAACCAACTGTACATACAGTACGTAGTGTGAATATGGCATTTATTCATAGTGCACGTGAAGCGCTTTTCCTTTGATGTTACACTCACGATCCAGCGAGAGCCTGCTTGGTTATCACAGACTGACCATCATGATTTGTGAATTATTAGAGGAACATTTGATCCTTATTCTTAAGTTTTTGACTCTGGCTGATAGAATACATACTTCAGGAGGAAGATATTAGATGAGCGCTGGACAGGAAGAAAAAGCTGGATTTCGTGAAGTTTGTGAATTACATCAGTTTAAACTAAATATCCACATATTTGCAGACAGTATATGATATACGTTTTATTGATATTTGCCTTTTTATCATTAGACAAGACAGTTAAGAGATACAGGGAACTGTTGCGGGAGACGGAGAAAGAAACAGGCGAGCAATTTAACGCGTCATGGCTCTGATATGCGGATCATTAAATGAGACTGTTGCACAACGGTCTATTATTGTAGTAGCACAATGGCACGTAACAACAAAACGAACTGTGATTGGTTGTTTACATGTCTAAGACGATCCTTCACATGCAAATAATTCTCTGCGCCCTTGTGGCCTTAAGAAAACAATCGGCCAAATGGGAAAAATTTTTAACATTTTAAAAATTTAGAATATCGGCCGATTTATCAGCCTTGGCGATATATCAGTCGACCACTAGCCAAAAGTATATGGACACCTGAACACCCATATGTGCTTGCTGGACATTTAATTTCAAAACCATATTAGGGAGTAGGTCCTCCTGTACTGCTACAACAGCATACACTATTCTGGGAAGGTTTTCCACTAGATGTTGGAAGATGGCTTTGGGGTTTTGCTCCCATTCACACAAAATAGCATAAGAGAGATCAGGCACTAATATTGGCCGATTGTACTGAAGTTGGTTGCATTTCATCCCAAAGGTGTTCATTGGGGTTCAGGACTGGGCGATGTTTTTCTACACCATACTCAATTAACCATTTGGTTATAGACCTTTCATTGTGCGCACAGAGGCATTGTCATGCTGGAACAGAAAAAGGCCTCATTCTACTGTAAATGTTTGTCTAAGGAGAATGCATGGCAGTATACTTGATTTTATGCACCAGTTAATAATGGGTGTAGCTAAACTTAAAGGAGGAGGCTTTCCACATACTTTTTGCCACATAATGGATATGCAGTTTATTAGCTGCTTCTGGATGCTTTGATTTTTTAAAAATGGTTTAGCATTGAACTTGTGAAATTACAGTCTGCACACCAGAGTAAAAGGTGAAAAAACATTGGCTTACCGTTTATCAAGCGCAGAAACTTTGCAAGATGAAAAACAATCTGGAATCATGTGTAACAGTGTACCAGTCACATGATGCATGCAGCGCGACGAATGAAACAAAGTGCAGGTGTCTCAAGATGCAGGCGCGTTGAACGTTTAACCGAATAGCATGCACAACATCCCTAACATTTATCTGTTTTGTGATATAGACATGGTATACAGGCATTACATCATCTGCATTGGATATTGATAAACCAACATCGGTCGATCACTAGCAAGTCCCAAGTTAAAACAAGCCTAAAAAAATAATTATAATGCAGCAAACCCAAAAGATATCTGGACACTTTTGGACACTAACCCAGGCTTAAAAATGAATGTACAATTTAACAGAATTAGATGAAAAAGTATCAAACCAAGTGACAATTGCAAACAACTGATGTTGGACCTTTTCTCAAGACTAACTTCTCTTTTCTCCACCAGTTTTGCAATTAATTTAACCAACTGATTCCAAGGTGATTTTTAGTGTTCTCCTCAAGTTCATGTGTTCTTGCAGAGTAATCACAGGTGCAGTTCATCACATTAATAGAGAGGTTTCATGCAGTCCTGTTAAACACTCAAGCCTTTATTTTGGTGGAAGTTTTTATTTTGAAAACTGAAGGAACATAAGTTCTGTTGTTTGTAGTTGAGCAGACAACATCCTTTTAATGCAGTGAAATGGTCTCATCTGCCTTGCTGTCCACACAAACCCACTGTCATGGGGTTATTTTAAATGTGTATAGTAAATTGTAGCGGTCAAACAGAGATACGAGCAATTACACAAATGTGCAGCATTTTAGCGCACGTTAGCACACCAAACCAAACTCGGAGCACATCTGTCAGGACACAATTTAGATAGAATCCCTGTGTATCGAGCACAGAACTGCTCTGAAACCATTGAAAAGGTGTGTAATCCACTGACACTGTTAACATGCATTTTAGGGCTGCAGCTAACGATTATTTTGATAATCGACTAATGATTATTAGAACAATT
Source organism: Myxocyprinus asiaticus (assembly GCF_019703515.2). NCBI lineage: Eukaryota > Metazoa > Chordata > Actinopteri > Cypriniformes > Catostomidae > Myxocyprinus > Myxocyprinus asiaticus. The sequence goes on from NC_059368.1 coordinate 29,119,871, forward strand.
ATTTGACTATTCGGGATGATTATTGCAATGATTAATCATTAGCTATTAACCGACTATTCAGCTTGTGCCCCGACTTAAAAGGTTGTATTAAATGTGCTTGCTAACAATAAAGAGGACAAAATCATCTTTTAAAAATACCTCTAAATGACATTCACTGAATTAAAGGATTTAAGTTTAACTCAGTAAAACAAATTCACTACAAAAAATTATATTCTTATCAAGTGTTTTTATCTTGTTTTCCATTTAAAATAGTCTAAAAATCCTTAAAATAAGCTACATTTATTTGAGAAGCAACATATAAGATATTTAGACTTGCTTTAAGAGAATGTATCTTAAGTTCATTTTGTATAGAAGTGTATTTTTTCACTTGGTTATACTTCTGCAAGTGCAGTAAAGACAAAATATACTTATATTCAAGATCTATTCTCTAAAAGCAAGTCTAAATATCTTCTATGCTGCTTCTCAGGTGAATGCATCTTTTTTTTAAAGGATTTTTAGATATTTTAAAATGTGTATTTTTAACATTAGTCAACATTCTCAGATAAAAAATTTTTTTCTTCTGCAGTATAGCTGCTAAAGAAAATGTACATTGTTTTAAAGGAGTTTTATATATTTATATTGGAAAACAAGCCAAAACAAAAACAAATCAAATATGTATTTTGTTGCAGTGTATAATGGGGCGAAGACTCTCACCTTTCTGTTCAATTCAATCCATCTTTAACTCACAAAAAAAAAAAAAAACCCTTAACAAGGCTGCGTATTGCCAATTTTCTTCACGATAAGAAAGCACAGTGCCACATGTTATGATTCAATAAGTCGCAAACCATCACGTTATAATCTAGCTGCAGCAAGTGCGCATGCTCGAGGGATGAGCGTCCCGCGACTGTGTCCATCAGCCAGGTGCCGTTTTTGAAGCTCCAAAAATCACAGTCAGTCAGCTTAAACTTTATCGATACAACGCGTTGCCATGATACAGACGTAATTTCACATTCTCCACTCGGTTGAGACATCCAGGATAAGCACATAAATGCACCAATGTGAGTAAAGAAACAGATAAATAAAGCTCTAAACCAAAACCAACCAACCAAGCTACTGTACAGCGTTCCTCCTCACTTGTAAACACAGCACTGCTCTTCCGGCTTTGACGCACGTACATCAAGTTCTCACGTTTTTCAAACGCCAATGCGATTACGTCACAAGCGCGTACTGCTGCCGACCGGAAGCATGATTTAGAGTTTTAAAAAGTACTTAAATATTTACAGTTGCAATCGAAATTATTCAAACCCCCCCCCCCCCCCCAAGACAGTAAGGATTTACAAAAGTACGCTTTTCCGATGACCCAGAATTTTTAAACTTTACATCTATATCAGTTGAGCGACACACTCAAAGTGTATATGTGAATATATAACCTAATATTTCTAAATAGCAGGATTTTGTTTTTTAAAAATACAGCCATGTCATAATTATTCAGCCCCTATTGCATGTAGCTGTTTCTTAAATATGTAAGGCTATACACATGTAATTGTTTTAAAACAAAATTAAATCAAACAATCTGCAATGGCACTTATTTAAGTTTTAAAAATTTAAGTTTAGCGTTGTAAGCAAAAATGTATTTCTATGCAAAAAATGTAATTAAAAATAAGCTGTCTCAAAAGCTAATAGAGGAGATTATTTCATTACACAAGAAAGGTCATGGCTAAAAGTACATTTCCAAGGCACTTCAATTTCCAATAGACAAAGTTGGCAGAAACCATTCATACATTTTTTAAATATGGTACAACAACAACCTTCTTGGGGTGTGGAAGAAAGCAAAACTTCACCTAGGGAAATGTTGACTTGAATATTCAATAAGTATTTAGGAAAGACCTGTGGAGTCCTGGAAGTAGGTTTTATAGACGTATGACACTAAACTGAAAATGAGTTTTAGACCCATGGGTCAGCAGTACGTCTGGAGTAAGATGACAAGAACGACACCATCCCCACAGTCAAGCATGGAGGTGGGTCAGTCCTGTTATGGGGGTGTTTTGCAGCTGCAGGAAACGGCTATCCTGACTATGTGACTGATACCATGGATTCTTTCAGGTATCACGCCATTTTGGCATGAAAAATGTGATGCCTTCAGTGTGTAAATTGAAGCTCGATGATCACTGGACTTTCCAGCAAGACAATAACACCAAGGATACATCCAGGTTGTCCACAATCTAGTTCAGGGATAGGTCGTGGAATGTCCTTAAATGGCCCTTTCAGTCCATCATTAAAACCCCATTGCAAACCGTTGTTGGGATTTCAAGGAAGCAGTGGCAGCACAGAAACCAAAGAATGTCAATGAGCTGGAAGCTTTTCAAATCAAAATAAAATCACTTTTATTGTCAAACAATCATATACACAAGTGCAATAGTTTGTGAAATTCTTGGGTGCAGTTCCAAGCAACATAGCAGTCGTGACAGTGATGAGACATATACCAATCTACAATAAACATCAGATTAACACAACACAATTTAAAATCTAATATACACATAATTACACACAACACAATATACAAATAATAACATACAATGTACATTATACAATACACACAATATAGAATACACATTATACAATAAAAAAAGTATATATAGTATATATAAAATGTACAGTAGGTTATATCGTACTGTATTGGCATGTCGGTTGATAGTCAGTTGCCAGTGTGTTGTTAAGAGAGAATATAATAATTTATGACAGTCCAGTGTGAGATAATAAGATTAATAAAGTGCAGTGCTGATGTATATTGATCGTGAGAGATCAAGAGTTCAAAAGTCGGATAGCTTGGGGGAAGAAGCTGTCATGAATTCGGCTGGTGCGGGTCCTGATGCTGCGATACCGCCTGCCTGATGGTAGCAGTGAGAGCAGCCCATGGCTTGGGTGGCTGGAGTCTCTGATGATCCTCCGAGCTTTTTTCACACAACGCCTGGTATATATGTCCTGGAGGGAGGGAAGCTCACCTCCGATGATGTGTCTGGCAGTTCGCACCACCCTTTGCAGGGCTTTGCGGTTGTGGGCGGTGCTATTGCCGTACCAGGCGGAGATGCAGCCAGTCAGGATGCTCTCTACAGTGCTGGTGTGGAACCGTGTGAGGATGTGGCGGTTCATTCCAAACTTCCTCAACCATCTCAGGAAGAAGAGGCGCTGATGAGCCTTCTTCACAACGGCCTCAGTGTGGACAGACCATGCGAGTTCCTCAGTGATGTGGACACCCAAGAACTTGAAGCTGCTGACTCTCTCCACTGGTGCTCCATTGATGGTGATGGGGCTGTGTTCTCTTTCTCTTCTCCTGAAGTCCACCACAAGCTCCTTTGTCTTACTGACGTTGAGGGAGAGGTTATGCTCCTGACACCAGCATGTCAGAGTGAGCACCTCCTCTCTGTAGGCTGTTTCATCATTGTCAGTGATCAGACCTACCACCGTCATATCATCAGCAAACTTAATGATGGCATTGGAGCTTTGTGTTGCCACACAGTCATGTGTGTACAGGGAGTACAGGAGTGGGCTGAGAACACAGCCCTGCGGGGCTCAAGTGTTGAGGGTCAGTGATGAGATGTTACTGCCCATTCTAACCACCTGGCGTCTGCTTGACAGGAAGTCCAGGATCTAGCTGCACAGCGAGCTGTTTAAGCCCAGAGCCTGGAGTTTCTCATCAAGCTTGGAGGGCACTATGGTGTTGAATGCTGAGCTGTAGTCTGCAAACAGCATTCTCACATAAGTGTTCTTTTTTTCCAGATGGGAGAGAGCAGTGTGTAGTGTAGATGCAATGGCATCATCAGTGGAGCGGTTGTTGCGGTAAGCAAACTGCAATGGGTCCAGTGATGGAGGCAGCATAGAGCAGATGTAATCTCTGATTAGTCTCTCAAAGCATTTGCTGATGATGGGGGTCAAAGCAACAGGACACCAGTCATTTAAGCAAGTGATTTCGGATTGCTTTGTTACAGGAACAATGGTGGACATTTTAAAGCATGTGGGGACTACAGACAAGGAGAGGGAAAGGTTGAAAATGTCCGTAAAAACACCAGCCAGTTGGTTTGCACATGCTCTGATGACGCGGCCCGGAATGCCATCTGGACCCGCGGTTTTACGGATATTCACCTGTCTGAAGGATCGGGTTACATCCGCTACAGAGACGGAGAGTGAACTAACCTCTGTAGCGTCGGCCGTGAGAGCTCTCTCTGCAAGGACGGTGTTATTTCCCTCGAACCGTGCATAAAAAGTATTTAGCTCATCCGGGAGAGAGGCAGCGGTGTTCACGGTGGAGTTTTTATTCCCTTTAAAGTCCGTGATGATATTAATTCCCTGCCACATGCTTCTAGAGTTGGTGGTGTTAAACTGCCCTTCAATCTTGTTCCTGTACTGGCGTTTTGCTGCTCTGAGGGCATAACTGGCTTGTTTATGCTCCTCCGCATTCCTGGAATTAAAAGCGGAGTTCCGCGCATTAAGTGCCACGCGAACATCGCTATTAATCCATGGTTTCTGGTTCAGGTAGATCCGTATTGTTTTGGACGGAACAACATCCTCTATGCACTTTCTGATGAAACATGTTACGCTATCAGTGTAAACCTCGATGTCGTCATCAGAGGCGGACCGGAAACATCTCCCAGTCCGCGTGATCAAAATCTTGTAGCATAGATTTTGATTGGTCCGACCAGCACTGGATCGTTCTGAGGGTGGGTGCTTCCTGTTTCAGTTTCTGCCTGTAAGCAGGCAGAAGCAGAATGGAAAAGTGGTCCGATTTGGTGGGCGGGGGAGGGATTTGTAACCATCCCAGAAGGGAGAGTAGCAATGGTCCAAAACCCGGTCCCCTCGGGTGTTGAAACTGATGTGTTGGTGGTATTTTGGTGCGACTGATTTGAGATTGGCTTTGTTAAAGTCCCCGGTCACAATGAACGCGGCCTCAGGGTGCGCAGTTTCCTGCTTGCTTACAATCCCATACAGTTCCTTGAGTGCCCGGTCTGTGTCGGCTTGTGGCGGGATGTACAAAGCTGTGATAATGACCGCTGTGAATTCCCTCGGTAGCCAGAATGGTCGACACAGAAGCAAGAGAAATTCCAGATCAGGAGAGCAGAAAGACTTGATAGAATGTACGTTCCTCTGATCACACCAGGATTTGTTGATCATAAAACATACACCACCACCTCTGCTTTTACCTGAGAGGTCTTTCGCTCTGTCCGCTCAGTGCACGGAGAACCCCGCGGGTTCGATGACTGAATCTGGATTCTCCGCAGACATCCAAGTTTCTGTAAGGCAGATAATGCAGCAGTCCCTCGTCTCTCGTTGGAAAGAGATCCGCGCTCTCAGCTCGCAGAGATTGTTGTCCAGTGACTGAACATTTGCCAGTAGAATACTGGGTAGTGGGGGTCGATTTGCACAATGTCTTACTCTGATGAGAACGCCGGCTCTATTTCCCCTTTTCCTTCTGCGTTTCCGCGGCCGGGCAGCCCAGACAAAGGGCTCCGCTGGCGTGTTTGTAAACAGCAGGTCGGCATTGAGGAATTTGAAGTCCGGTTTACGGTGTGTAATTGCAGAACCAATGTCCAAAAGTGTTTGTCTGTCGTAGACAATAAGACAACATCCAAGACAAAAAAACATATGAATTGCAAACAAAAAACTACAATGTTGTTCCGGAGCTCCCAATGCAGCAGCCTTACTCGGCACCATCTTGAGTCCTCTAGTTTTTCCTCATGAGAAATGTGTAAAAATTTTAATAGAGAGGTGTCCATAGCCTGAGAACACTTACCTGAAACATTTATTTGCTGTTATTAAGGATAAAGGATGCTCCGATATAACCTACTGTACAAAATAACAAAGAGAATTTGTTATTTTTTATTTTAAAATTTGGGTAAACTGAACTCTTTGTTCTCAAAATCACTCAAATGTGTATTAAAAACTTACTTTGACTGTTTACTGAGGTTTTAGTTGATGTGTTTTAATTCACATTACCACAATATTTTGCTGGTCAGGGGGGTTGAATAATATCGATTGCAACTGTAGATATTAATTTAACAGCTGGTGTCGTATGGATGACGTTTATGCTGATTGTCTGTGAATTTTGGAGCTTCAAAAGAGAAATCTCCATTCACTTGCATTTTAAGGACCTACTGAGCTAAGATATTTTTCTATTTTTCTTCAAATGTGTTCTGGTGAAGAAAGAAAGTCATACATACCTGGGATATCATGAGAAATTAAGTACATTTGTTTAAAATCAATGTGTAATGCACACACATATAATGACTGTTAAAACAAATGTTGTCAATTGGAACAATACTGATTGTATCCTATTGCCCTGTACATTTATTTGTCTTATACATTTGCTCAAAACCCTGTGTGTTACTAATTAAATGTGGCAACATTAAATGTTCCAAGAGTCTATATAATGGACAAAATAAAACAAATTACAACCAACAAATCCCATCTTTAGTGACTGTTTGACCCATTATTAGATACTTCAAAACTTAACTGCTGTCAATGACTGTAAATGATAGCACAGCAATAAATGTAAATGAGTGGTAAATGAGTGTTCAGTAGTTTAGGTCTTCAGTAAATGAGTGGTGCTCTGCTGTGTTACACACAAACTACATCTCAAATGCAGATGTTCGATAGTTCAGTTCGCTTATAAAACGCATTAAAATCGGAACCGGAGAAGCAATTCACCATATTTTGAATGAAAAGCATATTAAACTACTGTGAACTAGCTCACGCAGACACTGTAATGCTGCATTCCATTCAAGTCGGATGTGGGATATGCCTACTTGATATCTCCGATCTCCAACCATAAATGCAATCCATTGCCAGATGCTCAGAAGATGACGTTTAAGGAAACAAAACTGCAATGCTCCCATTAGCTTAGCATGTGTTTGACTGTCACCAGAGATATCTCTAGGCTACCCAATTCAGAAACAATCTGCAACGCTAGCATTTGTGCTACAGGTGTACGATTATCAAAAGAGAGTATAATTTACAGGGGTGTAGATTCCAGGGGGGATGGGGGGAGGTAACCTGCAGCCCCCCAAATGTTCAAGCCAAATCTACGCCCTTGATAACTTACCATGTTTTGAACACGTGCTACTCTGCTAACGTTAGTTAAACACGCTTTAATATCATGGAACGTAGGAACTTTTAATCATTTATCGGATTTAGTACAAGTGAATATTTATCACTTATTTTGTATATCTTCCTGGGTGCCGACATGATTCTGTGACGTCACGCACCTGCATTTCGGCTAAATTTCCACACGACTTTTCAAGTTTGAATTACGACTTCAAGTGGTGTTCCAATGCACTTTCCCCAGTAGGAAGTTGGAAAATCTGACTTTCCGAGTTGAATGGAACGCAGCACAGGGTCACCGTATTCCTGGAATATTCAGTCAAAATAAAAGCCGCAGGGTTTTAAAGTGAAAAACTTATGACTGAAATAGATTACTTTGGTATTCTAAAATGTTAATATTTTTAATTGTTATTAATAACAATTATTATTATTATTTTAGTTTTATTATTATTTATATTAATATGTATAAAGGAAAAAAAAATCTTAATAGGCTACATTGTTTGTTATCTCTATTTTATACTAACACAAATTGAAGTTAGATGTTTTTGTTTCTTTACATCTAAAGAGTACCTACAATTTGCTCCACACAGTGAGGTATAGATATTATAAACTGATTAAGAAATGAACAACACCGATATCGCATCGGGATCGGTATTTGCCGATACCGAGAGTTCAGGTACTGGAATCGGATCGGGAGAGAAAAAAAATGGTATCAGGGCATCGGCATCCTTGGTTATTTTGCTAAACTGTGATACATAAGGCTAATATAGCTCACAGAGAGATAACTTAATCCCAGTCATGGAGTTTTTGCTCTGAGCAGTTTCAACAAGAGGCAACGGAGCCATGCATACAGATATAAACAGTCCATAACTCAAAACAACTCGTATCTTCAAATTGAGGAGGAGCTGGCAAGCCAGACATTAGAAACTCACAAATGGTAAAATAGTGGACAATAAACTGATAATGCCAAATCTGATCTAATTTCTCCTTTAAAGGTAATCCAACAAACTAGTGGTGCCTCAAAACCCAGTGAGCTGCCTACTTAGACTGCACTGTATAGCATAACAGCATTTCTAAGCATCATTCCGAGCCTGTGATGATTATATTGCCTATGTAAGCACGCAGCTCACAGTGGCGATCAGTGATGAATGAAACGCGATTAACACAGACCCGCTACAGTTTTGATCACATTACCCCAAATCCTCCTCATGATCAATACGGCCGAGTGATCAGATGTACTTACCTATTCCAGGAGCCACATAGATGAAGTACAGGCAGGTCGTGGACATGGAGAAGAAAAAGAGAAAGGCCATTAAGGAGCGGTTGGACAACCGCATCAGCCGTCTCCACTTCCACATTGTATCTCCGCTACGAGCTATCCCCGTAAATCCCACAAAAACTCGCAGATCGCAGAAAAGAGACGCTGGTCCGATGTGGTGAAACGGTCATCCGTGTGAATCAGGGCGCTGGTAAAGTCCGCATCGTTCATTCAGCCGGATGCAGCGGATGTTAGGCCGCACTGCTCGCTCGCGCTCTCCCAACAGTTAAGAAATTTCCAGATCAAAAAAATAATTAACAAAATGTGTGCCGCGGGCCTACATCAAACAGCATCCGGGCTCGGCGCGCGGTCAATGCGATGCATTTTTGTTCGCTTGATTCGGCGTGTGCAGCTGCTGCTTGATGTTCCGGTATGTTTCTATCGCAACGCCGAGTCGAGTGACCGCAGACACGCCTCGTCGCGTTGATGATGATGTTTGAGAATGATGAAGGGAGTGGAAGTGATGATGATGATGATGATAAGGGGCCTGCCCTTTCTTACTCTCTCGAGTAACCCCCGCTCCAGTAGCCAGCCCCCCGCCCCAATGAAATCCGGCGCGGAAAAGCGCTTGACCTGCGGGGTGGGGAAACACAGATAAGTGGGTTGGGAGCGATCGAGCTGAGAGAAATGTAACGGGCTCGACAAGTAATCGAGTCCCCTGACAGTCGGGTCTCCAGGGTGTAGCCGTTTGTAATGCCTGATGAAAAAAAACCTATCGTGTTATCGCGATAACTTGCAGCTCTGTAGCCTGTATGCTAACTGCTCTCTGTTTATTTTAGCAGTACAGATGTCTGTTGTATTGTACTATAACAGGCGATTTAAAGGGAAAAATTATATGTAATCCCTGTACTATTATTAATAGTATTCATAACTTTTGCATGGATCTCTGGGGGAGGCTGGGAACTATCTAGTTAGTTAGTTAGTTAGTTTTAATCAATATAAAGATTTTTTAACGTTGTTTTCTGTATTATGTCATTATTATATCACGCTATTAAGTTGTCTTATTGGAAAGTAGTTGTTAGGTAAAGCAGTGGAAAAGTTTTGAGGAGATTGTTAGTTTCATATTTGTTAAACTTCAAGACTAAATGATAACTTTTATGCATACCCCCTCCCATCTCTCTTGCTGTCCTGTGCTCAGTCCACCTTTTTTCTCAACACATTCTTTATAGGGACACTCTACTTTATACACATACACAGATTTTCTTCAACAACAGCAGTAATAAATAAAACTCGAATGACAGTAAATTTAGAAAAATAATCTAAACATGGACTATATAACAATGTACTATTTGTATAATGCTAAGAAGCATACTGGACAGCAATCCAAATGTACATTATTTAATATTTCATAATGTAAAGGTCAAAATTTCAAAGCAAAATGGGCCAAAAGAGGGATGGGTGTTGTCTTCAGCACCTGCTGTAGACCGACCCTGTCAGTGGCAGTGCAGATATGCATAAATCTACTTGAAACACAGAAGGAAGTGTGAGGGAAAATGCATTTATTGATTGTGGGTTTTGATTATATTGCATGTCTGATATTACGGTTTAGATGTTAAGTTGCATATTAATCCCTTAGATACTAAATTGACATTTAATTGTAGAGTTAAAAATGTTCATTATGACTATGATTTTGTTAGTGTGTGTGAGCCTTGAAAGAGAACTCAAAGTGAGAGCTCTAAGGCGCCAGGTTGTTTAAACACAGCATAAAGCAGACTGTCACATTATACACTATCACATACATCACACATATCAGAACTTTATGGTCAGTGTGTACTATTTCCATGTCAGACGTGTTGTTTCTTGAAAAATAAATAAACTGTATCTCTTGGGGGAAAAAAAGACTTCTCTTGAGTTTTCATTATTAGGATATCAGGTTTTAAAAAGAGCTTTTCCTGTTGAATGGTTCTGCCTTATAATTGTGATTGTTTCATCTATGTGTTAATGTTAATATATCTGTTTTTGTCAAGACTGTGGTGGTCAAGCCATCTGGTGATGCAGTTATGTTATTTGGATTAGGTCCAAAGGATTTCATCCTTCATTCTTCCCTTTGATGTTTAAGGGTGTCATATCTCGAGCTTTGTGTAAATTAAACACCTGTACCTACAGAATATCAAAAACATGCAATGTAACCTTACTTGGTTAGACCTAATGACTGCAACATGAACAGCAAAATCATATGTGTTGACTGATGTTCCTGATCATCTGCAATAAAGAATACTGCTTTATATATTTGCAGGTCTCCTGTTCTTCTTACAATTCCAGTGTCCTTGGGAAGTGATGGAAGTTCTGGCTCCATGAAGAGGCTGTTTGTTACAGTATATCTACTGCCTCCAGTATACAGTATACAGTTGAAGTCAGAAGTTTACATACACCTTAGCCAAATACATTTAAACTCGGTTTTTCACAATTCCTGACATTTTATCGTAGCAAACATTCCCTGTCTTAGGTCAGTTAGGATCACTACTTTATTTTAAGAATGTGAAATGTCAGACAAATGGTAGAGAGAATGATTTATTTCAGCTTTTATTTCTTTCATCACATTCCCAGTGGGTCAGAAGCAATGTTCCCTCAAATTTTTTACAGCAATGAGCAAATACATTTTTTTCTGAACGTAAACTTAAAAACTGTGAGCAACTTGCACAAAAATGTCTTCTGTGACCATACCAGCAGTCTACATAAAACGGGCATGTTACCATAAACTAATATAGTTTTGGATGACTTACTCCCTTCTGTTAACTGTTTTACAATGAGTACAGCAACTAATAATAATGACAGTAAAAAAATTTTGTCAGTCTGGTTACATCATCTGTACCATGATCAAAATCGAGTGTTGAATCCATTGTTTCTAGGTTAAAAGCAGACCATTCTTTAAGCTCACCTTCAGGAAATCAAGCATCAAGATGGTCACAGACTTGAAGGACAAACAGAATAATATCCGCTGTATTTACTGCACTGTTACTTGTTTCCAACAGCTCGTTCACTCGATTGCTCCAGTAAACATGCTCTCCGAGATACGACATGCTCTCCAAGTTTTTCCATTTTAGCTCGGCAAGGCAATGGGCATCAATGATGGTAAGATTGCTTCGCTGCAATGAGACACAGAGCTGAGCTAGTTCTTCCAACACATATCCAAGCACAGTAAGAGCCACTCTGCACTTCGGATTGGTCAGTTTTTTGTGACAATATTTTGCAATCGGGTCGTTGTTGTCAGCTTCTTTCGTGCAGTACTCTGTTAATACACTGTAATTGCGCAAAAACGCATTTACAGCTTGGCAACGTGACAGCCAATGTACCTTATTCAAAGGTCTGAAAGACAGTGAATCCACCTCTAAAACATTTGCTAACTCTTTGAATTTGCTTTTCTTCACAGAAGACCTATTAAATAGTGAATATACTGTTCTAAGCAGTGTTTCCACTTCCTTCATCAAAGACACACCTGTCCAAGCATCATCAATTCCCAAATCCTCTCTATGAGCAACACAATGTTGCTCCGTAAGGTGCGGTATTTGTCGTCTCAGTATTGCAGTGAGTCCATTGTGTTTACCTAACATGACAGAGGCGCCATCGGACGTTAACATTACAATTTTCTGTAAATCAAGTCGGTGATCCGTGTAGAACTTTATTATTGCATCTGCAATATGCTGAGCGCTGCATCCTGCCAGCTGAATGATCCCGGCAAACACAGTTATGTAATTTTGCTTCCTAAACTTAATGTAAAGAACCAGCATTTTATGCACTGTAATGTCTGTGCTTTCATCGATTATCAATGTGTGAACATGATTTCTCACACTTTCCATAGTCTCAGCTTGTACAACTGCATTAATTGACTCCACAAATTCAAATGCATAGTTTTTACTTCTCCAGCTGTTGGGAAGGCTAACATATTTCACCAGATGATCATGAATTTATTGAACAGACAGCACTGACGTGTTCATTTTTATGGCAATAAGCATGTTATCGATCATTTTTTAAAATTTTGTTCAGGGTTTGACTTGTTCTTATTGGCGAGGTCAATACGCTTTTCTCTCAATTCTCTCGACTCCCCAAGAAGCTGGTTAATCGAGGTTCCATGTTTTCGATTATATGATGTTTTCACAGCAGCAACGTGACCTTTTTGTGTTAAGTGGCATTTTAGGTAGTCGAGTTTCCACTCGGTCCACATTTTCCCGATGGAAAACTCTCCTTCGATTTAAGCTTCAGAGCACAAAAAAAAAACCAGACCCCACTAGCTCCGTAGCAAAATATGTCAGACATGTCTTACTAGCACCATCACTTGTATCTGTTTGAACTATTGAATTTAGCCATTCTTGTTTGAAAGTCAAACAAAAATTTTTCTTAAGAGGTTCTAGAGGTAACGTTTCTTTTCGTTTCGCCGTTGCGACTCACTGGACGCTTGCCTACTCGGTAGCTAGTAAGTTTTTGTGCGAAGCCTAAAACTGTGCTGCGCGGGACCTTCAATTAGTCTGCGTGGCCACGCACACATGCAGCTTTTTACATAGACTTAGTTAGTGTTTGGTAGCATTGCCTTTAAATTGTTTAACTTGGGTCAAATGTTTTGGGTGGCCTTCCACAAGCTTCTCACAATAAGTTGCTGGAATATTGGCCCATTCCTCCAGACAGAACTGGTGTAACTTAGTCAGGTTTGTAGGCCTCCTTGCTTGCGCATGCTTTTTCAGTTCTGCCCATGCATTTTCTATTGGATTAAGGTCAGGGCTTTGTGATGGCCACTCCAATACCTTGACTTTGTTGTCCTTAAGCCATTTTGCCACAACTTTGGAGGTTTGCTTGGGGTCATTGTCCATTTGGAAGACCCATTTGCGACCAAGTTTAACTTCCTGGCTGATGTCTTGAGATGTTGCTTCAATATATCCACATCATTTTCCTTCCTCATGATACCATCTATTTTGTGAAGTGCACCAGTCCCTCCTGTAGCAAAGCACCCCCACAACATGATGCTGCTACCCCCATGCTTCATGGTTGGGATGGTGGTCTTTGGCTTGCAAGCCTCACCCTTTTTCCTCCAAACATATCTCATTATGGCCAAACAGTTCAATTTTTGTTTCATCAGACCAGAGGACATTTCTCCAAAAAGTAAGATCTTTGTCCCCATGTGCACTTGCAAACTGTAGTCTGGCTTTTTTATGGCAGTTTTGGAGCAGTGGCATCTTCCTTGCTCAGTAACCTTTTAGGTTATGTCGATATAGGACTCGTTTTACTGTGGATATAGATACTTGTCTACCTGTTTTCTCCAGCATCTTCAAAAGGTCCTTTGCAAAGAGGCACTGAGTTTGAAGGTAGGTCTTAAAATACATCCACAGGTACACCGCCAATTCAGTACTAATTAAACCTCCAATCAGAAGCTAATTGTCTAAAGGCTTGAAATCATTTTCTGGAATTTTCCAAGCTGCTTAAAAGCACAGTTAATTTAGTGTATGTAAACTTCTGACCCACTGGAATTGTAATATAGTCAATTAAAAGTGAAAAGTGAAACAATCTGTCTGTAAACAATTATTGGAAAAAGTACTCGTGTCTTGCATAAAGTAGATGTCCTAAAAGACTTGCCAAAACTATAGTTTTCACCAAGAACAAATAATCAATCTGACTGGCTGATGAATCTGACAATCTGACTATAGTTGCTCATTCATTTGCACTGTTGAGGGATTCTGTGGAAATTATGAAGGCCTGAGGGGGTGGAGCTCAGACTCACGCGCTGCTTCAGCTAAGGAGCTCGGCTTTGGGCGTGTGATTGGTGAAACAGCTATCACACTTCGCTTGTAAGCATCAAGGAATAAATTATGACTGGATAAACTTTTTGTTTTTCTGTTTGTTTGTAGATTAATTACATAGGCAAAAAGGTGATTGAGAATGAAAGGATGAAAAATATTTATTTGGCATGTTAGGCCAGCAGAGAAGGCTTTGCTGGCCCTGAGAATTCGCCACTGATATATATATATATATATATATATATATATATATATATATATATATATATATATATATATATACACACACACACACACATACATACATACACACTGTCTGCAAGTTTGGAATAATGTAGAGATTTTGCTGTTTTGGAAGGAAATTGGTACTTTAATTTACCAAAGTGGCATTCAACTGATCAAAAAGTATACACTGTAAAATTTGACATGTTCAGTTTACTTTAAAACAAAAATAAGGAAACCGATTGCCTTATTTTTGCAAAGCAAACTTACAAGCTAAAATGAAGTTATTATAATGTTCATATATAAGTAATGTGAACTTGTTATTCTTAATTAAACTAAAAAGTAAATGTCAAGTTAACTTAATTGAAATATTTTGTTAATTTACTATAAATTAATTAGTAACCTTACTAATTATTTAATAGTAAGATTACTCTATTAAGTCAAATAAATTAACATTACTACAATTCGTTCACTTTACATCTGAAATACCACTAATCTCAACATGAGTTTACTGTATCACTTTAAGTTATGGACACTTAAAATACTATGTGCAATCGGTTTCCACATTCTCTTTAAGTAAACTGAACATAATTTTACTAGTTCAAATACTATGGAACGCACATAAGTTTGAAATTCTCAACTGTTTATTTGTGTAATAAACAGCTAAAACTCTTTAAGAACAATACAATAATAAAACTATGCCTTTAAAACCTCATCTGTTCTTAAGACTTAGACCCCTTGCAGCACTCTGCTGCATGACAACATTATATCTGGACCTAAAACAAGGTACAGAGCATTTGCAGAACAGGCACTGTGCAAACTCCAAAAAAGAAAAAAAAAGAAAAAGAAAAGGAAAAAAAATGCCTTGACAATTTGGAAAAACCTGCATGTGGGCTTTGGAAAGATTCTAAAACTGAACTGCAATTACAGAAAAATATGACAGAAACAAGTTCAGCTTAAAAGCTGATTTCCAAGGGTTTGGAGTTTGGGTTTGAGATTCTTTCCTCCCAAAGACAGAAATACCCACTGAATACAGTTAAATGTGTTCCTCATTGTCTTTGGGTAGTCTAAATTTAGATCATAGATCAAAGCAAAGAGGAGACATACAGCATGTGGCAAATTTGGGACATCATCCATGACAATTCTTCCCTCCAGAATGATTGCCCATATTTCATCCATGTTGAGGGCATGTGGACGTTTAGAAGGCATGCCTTCAGGTAAAACTGTGAGCAGTCCAACATCTACTTCACTGAAGTCTGCATCTACATCTGAATCCTATAAGAGAAAGAAAAATAGGAAAAGTGTGAATTTCTTATTCATTGCAACAGTACTGGAAATATTCTAGTGACCAGGGGCTGTTCATTAACAAAAAAATAAAAACTTCAGTATTTTACAATGCTTGATTCAATTTAATGACCACAGCAGGTGTGCAGTGATCAGTGCAAACATCAAGCACAAGGAAATGTAATCGAGCTTTAAATCACAAGAGAGATTACATGATTTATAGAGGTACAAAACAGAACATATTGTTTCAGAAGACATGGATTAAATCACTCAGCATAAGGGAGAATTATAATTTTTGGGTGAACTATTCCTTTAAATTTTGTTTTCTAGTTTACTGTAACATATTGTATGTCTTCAGAAGACTTGGAATTTCACAAGTTCAATGGAATACTTTATTGTACTTTTACGTTGTTCTCATTATTAAGAACATAGAATTGAATTTACAGTATATTTCATTGCATCAATTTAAGGAATTCAAATCACCAGTCACAAATCAGAATTTTTTCACAAGAGACAAATACAGTATCGACTGTAAAAGTAAAAGAAGTACACCCAGAACTTTTTCATAACCTGATTTATAATATTATGGAATAAAGCAATTTGACAATTTAAGAAAGCATAAACAGTGATACAAATACTTATGAAGTTCATCCTGAAAAATTCCTCTGGGTCATCCCCCAGGAGGACTGGAAGACCCTGAAGTACTGCAGTACGAACATATGTTACATCAGATGACTACGAAAAAGTAGAAACAGGTAGACGTGAGGGTAACAGTGATAGCCAAATCATGATTTAAAGATGACAATAATCACAAAGGAATACTTTGAGTCAACATGATGCAAAATGTAATCGTGTTCTTCCCTGATTTCCTCAATTTTCCCGAAAAATATAAATCAAACGTGCAGAGTGCGTGTCCAACGCTGCGTAGAACTCAGATCTCAGATTAAGCAGTTAAGACCTAAGCAAAAATATGGAGTGGTTATGAACATTCAAATACACAATTCATAGAAAAAAAAGTAACTCTGGGTTTTGAAGAAGAAGAGGAAAAAAAATTAGCTTTCTGTGAAAAGTGCTGGCCACTTCTCCAAGATCTCACACACAGGAGGTTCAGAGTGGATGATTTCCTTCCTTCTCAAGGCAACAGTTCTGTCCATCTTCTGGCCAATCAGGCTCATGTTTGGGGGCCTCTTTTTCATTTCATCGACAAGTTGTATTCTTGCGCATTCTTGACTTTCTTCATCTTCCCCATTAGGAAAGTTTGGCAAGAAATTTAATTCAAATCGCCTGGGTTTTTTAATGCCGGACTTCATCGTTGCACCTTGTTGTGGAGCGTGGAAAATGTTTCTTCCACTCTCTGTAAGAAAACTCTCAAAGTCAGGAGTTCCAGGTGTCAAATGTTAAGAGTTTATTGAACATACCAACAAACCCGAGATGTCAGCTGAGATCTGACTCTCTCTGTCAAAACACTTAGTTCTTGTAGTTTGTTATCTAGCAGTAACTCATGCCTGTGCCATCTTAATATCTTTTGTATCCAATCGATTCTGTTTCCCACCATTATTTCACAGAGCTTCTAACCTCTTTTCAATGGTGGGAACCTGGATTTTAATTAAAAAAATAACTTTTTTAATTCATTTATCATGAAAGTATACATTCAGTTACTTTGATTATTGGTTGTGTTACTTTTTGACTTTGCTGTACTTTCCAAGAGCTTTCTCATGACTCAGTACCATTGTTCTGTGCTTACAGCTGAGGACACAAAAGTATTTCTTGCAACATTTCCGCTACAGCTTAGTGCACTGAGCATTTCTTGTAACATCAGCAATTTTAGTCCTCATATGCCTTCTCCTGGGTCACACAAAGTCCACACTTCTAGTAACCTCATATGCCCTCTCCTGGGTCACACAAAGTCCACACTTCTAGTAACCTCATATGCCCTCTCCTGGGTCACACAAAGCTATTCTATATTAGTACTTTTCTTCATTTTATATATAAAAATCTATTATACCCTCAACAGCACTACAGCCACATTTACGCAGTTTTGTTCTATAGTTGGACATTTTAAATTTCAGGCTGTTTTTCCAGCCAGCTGAGCCTGTCGGGGAGCTCTGTTCAGTCAAACAGGTATGTGTTTTGATTAAAGCTGCTGCAACTTGGGCCAAGACTTCATCCCTTGGATATGCCTTAAAGGTGTACAAGTGCTGGCAAGCGCTTCCAGTATGTCATGTTTTATGTCTCTTCCAACATTAAGACTTGTACCATCTTTCATAAAAGCAAGGTTTCCCTGATGGAGATGGTACTCAAAATTAACAGAGAATTTGGTTATTTCAAAATCCCCTGGCCAGTCACACTGTCGTTCAGCAGACAACTGATCTGATGCATCAGAACCCGAGGAATTATTTTCAGGGTTGCCCTCTGGCAAATCATTAATGTCATTGACATTACATAATGCATGATTAAAGTCAGAATCTTCATATTGGACACTGAATGAGTATGTGAGCTGGAGCTTTTCTAGCAGCACATGTTTCAAGGCATCAGCATCAGCTGATTATTGAGGAATGATTACTTTTCGAATGTCACTGACATGCACAATAATGCGAACTGAAATTACAAAACAAAGAAAAAAGCAGGAGTCAAACATGACAGCATTAATACAATGCAGTGTCATTTAGCAGCAGATATAATACTTCAATGTGACAAAGAACTGTCCTCAGATATTATAAGCTGCCAAAGGGAAGGGGTCATTTAGTTCAGTAGGCTGAACAACATGCAGTGAATGCAAACTGCACAACTCATCAGAGCGCAAATGCTCAACGTACCATGCAGTCTGTGGTTTGCAGAGGAACATTATGCCAGTGTTGATTGCCAAGATTTTCTCAGTCTGCATGAATTTGGGCAAACCTGAACAAGATTAAACTGAAACCACCATGTCTGGGCAGTACTTAATGCCATCAATATAAACACTGGATGAAACGAGCACAGTACTACAATTAAGACTCCGCAGCTGCAGATATTCCTGAACATTGTCAGGAAAGGCTGTGATAAGTGAACTACACACCCTGTCCATTTGTACTCTTGGCTTGAAAAACGAAATGGCATCCATGTGATAGGCAACTGCCATTTGATGCTTCTTGGCCAGCATTAGGGGGACATTTTAAAATTTTGTGCATCACGGATCACTTTCTTGAAGAAGTTATGTTTCCCCTCAAATCTGATTGTCCATAGATTCCTCAATGGCCCATACATTCTGATCAGTTGTGGATAATGCTCCATGTAGTGATTTAGAAACACTTTTTGAAGCAAAGCTCTGTGTTCTGAGATCTTGCAATTCAACATTAGAATTTCCCAGGTACGGTCATTCTCTCCCACTTTATGGCCAATCAAGAGTGGGAGGAGCCTTAAGAGGGCCCAATTCTCATGGCCATTTCCCCCTGTTGTTCGCTTACTTGGGTACGATTTTGGAATTGGCTGTGGCTGGTCAGTCCTGTCTGAAAATCTTTAAGGGAATCCTGTAAACACAACGCTATCTCTACAGGAACAATACCCTCCAAGAGATCATGCAAGGGATCTGGGGGGAAACCACCTATTGCATGAAAGTGTTTCAAACTGTCACTCAATGGACATCTACTCTTCACGCCATACTGTGTCACCAAAGTACTATCCTGTAAAACATCTTGAACATGCTGTTGGTGTTTTTCTTTTGTCCTCATTTCAAAAGAGCCTGACCTAACTTCCTTGACTTGAATGTCCTCCCTTGTGGCCATGCAAAATCTACAAGGGAGCTTCACTCTAAAGCTCTCCTGAAAGCCTGCCAATGAATGGGCACCCAGATTATCTGCCAGGACATGCAGAACAGATCACCTTACACATGATCCCAACTGCTCAACATATACTCCCTGCTCTTAAAGACATTTCAGGTCTTCAATTTTTCAACATTTGAATAATTGTAATATACACATAATATTGATCTTCTCCATCTATTTTGTACTCAACAGGCATAACAACTGGAAATTCTCTCGTTAAGTATGATGCTCTCCTACTGGTCGTGGAAAGAGGACCTCCTTCATTTGTTCAAAGTAACAGCACACTGCTGTCTGTAACTGCCCTAACAAGGTCTTTCACAACTGTACTGTCTACCTCACCATAATGCTTAGCAATAGTCTGCTGTACTGTGCTAGATAACAGTGGCTCTGATAATAAAATAATTTTATTCAACTGTTGGATAATTTCTTGTGCCGCACTATCAGAAATATGCAAGATTGTCTGCATTTTCAAAAAAGTAATGCCAAATTGTGTTCCAGCTTTTGTTTTGTGTCATCCAAATTGCCTTGCTCCTCTGCCATATTACATTCATCTTCACTGCCTGAGCTGTCAATAAGCGGAGGAGCTGTATCTTCATCTGTGTGACTAGGTTGAGTACTTGACACAACCCCCAGTTTAAAATGTTCTTGGCAGTGGTGCTGGTGTGCCTTAATTTTATGGGCATTATTTCTCAAATGAGTATGCAAATAGGCAAAATAATCTAACTCACTACATGGTAAAGTCACAAATATGGCACTTGTAACATACCGAAGCATGACCAGAACTAATTGATTCCTCAAGTTTTGGTTGGAAATGGATTTTTGATAAATGTACTTTTAATGCATTGAATGACTTAAAAGTACATGGACACTCCGAATGAAGACATGGTATTGGAACAATTCGAGAATATGTTCCATGGCTTATGCGATAGTGCTTAAGAAGTTGTGCCCTCTTTTCAGATGTATAAGTGCAGAACTTACATTCCACTGCATAGCAGGTCATCAACTAGTACGCTTAAAAACAAAACAAAAAATTAATCCATCACTCAAAAGTAAATGAAGAAACAACAAAATCAGATGCATACGTTTCTTCAAATTGTGGGCCACTTACAATGTTGGACAATGACTTAAATGGAAATAGGTATTAAAAACTAAGCCTGTTGAAGTTTATGTGCTAATTTATATTTAAATAAGATAGAAATAATACTAATAATGATAATAATTCTCTACTTGAAGAGGTGGAGGCGATGGGGTCTGCTGAAGACTCGCTGATAAACTCAATTGAAAAGCACCTCAGAATGAGTTACTTTAAAATAACCAGGCTCAAGATGTCGCAGTCTGTTACATCCATTTGTACTTTGTCTGGATTGCGCTCTCTCTAGAGTGAATGCATCCATGTCTGTCTGTGCTGCCTCGTTCTAAAAAGTGGCTCGCCCAGCACTCCTGAGAATATGTTGAGTCATGCAGAAAACTATTCCGTATCAATCACAAATATAAAAAAGTTCCCCATTTTACAGAGATGTCAATGAATTTCAAATTCTATAAGAAGTCACGTATCACATAATCATGACCAGTCATCAGTTCAAACTACTCCAGTACTCGTGCCCATCCCAAAATATACATTTCTAAATCATTTAATGAAACCAATTAAATCAATGAAGTTATACTAAATACATACATATTTTCAGTTAAAATCATGTTGTGTTTACTGACTTTCAATACATTACATTACAGCAAAAACTTATAATAATAATATCTAATGCATATAATAATTTAATTACTACTCTCTCTCTCTCTCTCTCTCTCTCTCTCTCTCTATATATATATATATATATATATATACACACACACACACACACACACACACATTTCATTGTAAAAATGTTACATTTCTTTAAATATGTGTCTTGTCCTGAAAAAAATAAATGGTAAATAAAAATAAATGAATAATTGAACATCAGTACAACACATGGGGTTTCTTAGCATATAATAGATATATAATAGATTTTTCCATGTCTAACATTAACATAATAACACTACAGATTGCTGTAATTAGGTGTAAGGTAAATCACTTGAAAATTTTGCATACTAAACACTTGTGTAGGGTATATGCTAAACTAGCAAACTAATTGGCTAGCGTTAGCTTACAAAATGTAAGCTAACTGAAAAAACACACAGAATGGGTTATATACTATTATGTGTAACATACATATGGTTTAATAATAATTAAATGTCATATTTACAAAGTTATATCGGCATACACCATAAAACGGTTTTAAAGGATTTCTACTCAGGCAGTGAGTGAATATAGTTCCCATTAATAGTTCCCTCAGCCAATGGGATTGATGTGACGTTAAAGGGGGTCCCTATTTTCAGGGGGGACACGATTGATTATGACACCGGGATTCCTCCGTTTTTACTTCTGCTGTTGATGCAGGTGCAGACTCCGTTTCCGGTAGGCGTGACCTACAAAATTGTTGTCGTGAGATGCGTCATCATGATCAGAGACTATTTAGCAAAGACGGGCCACTTCTATTTAAATGAATGGGAGAAATGGGAACGCCCAACCAAGAAGCTCTAGCGCCCAACAGTCAACGGATGTAGAAAGGAAGTCCCGCCTTACAGGTAAAAGAGCCAATCATCTTTAAGATACATACATTGCCTGTAAATCATCTTGAGAACACGCATGTGTATTAGCTATCAAACTTTTTCCTACGTCCCGTGACGCTTAGCGAGATATATGGGCGTTACTTCCATTGTCAAGTAAACACAGCTGTTGTTGCGGCATACATCCATTCATTCTTTCGTTGTGGTGTTGGGATTTTGAGGAGTGCATGTTTGATTTTGTATGGACTTACATCAGTCACCATATCAGTGTGTTATTTAATGATAATAAACTGCAAAAAAGTCATAAATTAAAAGAATGTGTGAACAAAACCGGTTTAATCTAAGCACAAATGCAACATTTTGAGCAAAATTATTGGTTGTTTTTGTGGAGTACCTGTTTTAGTTCAGTATGTGCTTGTACTTGTCACCCTGCATGTTCAAATCAGACAGACACACTGAGGAAGAGCTGTGAAGTTCTCATATCTGGGAATGTAATCGCTTTTTCAAGTTTTCCAATCGGACGGTTATTTCCTTTTAAATCCGCACGTAAGTTTAAACATTTGTTTGGCGGGTGATTGACTGGTGAGAGGTGGTGCTTTGCTGCCATCCGGGACGCATCAGGATGCCATTTTAAACCTCAAATGCGATGTGGTTTTTGACTACCTCCCTATGTGTTTTTGTGACCCAATCACAAAACGTTCTGCACCCAGTTTACAACTATATATATCGACCTTTGCAATCAGATCATCCAAAACGCGTCTTATTACCAGCTGTAAACAAGGTCTTAAAATGACTGCAGTCAGAGCTAGGGAATGCTGTAGATCGACTTCCGGCGGAAGTCCCACCCACATTCGTTAATAAGACCCACAGGAAAAAGGTGGATACAAGCCGGGGAAATTGCATTTTTTTTTTTTTTTTTTTTGCATAATCTGAGGTAAAGAAGCACAATTTATGATACCAGTGTTGTCATATTTTATTTGAAATATGTTCTTTGATTGTAATCTTGAGCAACTGTTTTTGAGATTTCTGTGTTCCCCATTCAAGTAGATAGGAGCTGCACTGGCATGACTGGAAATAGTCTCCTGGGAGCTTTCCAAAGATGGCCGACAGTGGACTGACTTGCTTGAAAGACTTAATCATGGTTCACGCTTGAGATGTGTTTTTCAAAATAAAAGTCTATATACGAACAGGTTTGCTTGACACCATTTAGTATGCTGGAAGTATTTTTTATTTGTTTAATTATTATTATTATTATTTTATTTTATTTTTTTACTTGAGATGGCTTATAGTAAAAAAAATAACAATTAAAACAATTAAAATAAAAAAAAAACAACTCCAAAAATCTAAGTATCGTTAAATGTCAATTATAAAAGTAAAAAAAAGTCATGTGAAAGTCAGTCCTAAAAATAAAAATAGTTTTATTTTAGCTTTCAAAATTGTTTCATTGTTCATTTTAAAACTTTAATTGTATTATTAATTTCTAAATGGTAATTTAGGATAATATGATAGGTGTGAGTGAGAAACAGATCAATATTTAAGTCCTATTTTATTATAAATTCTCCTCCCAGCCCAGTAGGTGGTGAAATGCACGAAGAAAGTAAATTGCTAAAAACAAAAAGAGAAGAATGTGGAAGTGATAGTGAAAGTAGATATTTATAGTAAAAAAAGGACTTAAATATAGATGTGTTTCTCACCCACACCTAACATATCATTTCTGAAGACATGTATTTAAACACTGTAGCCATATGGATTACTTTTATGCTGCCTTTATGTGCTTTTTAGAGCTTCAAAGTTTTGGTCGCCATTCACTTGCATTGAATGGACCAACAGAGTTGAGATATTCTTCTAAAAATCTGGGATGGGATGGGGTGAGGGTGAGTAAATGATGAGAGAAGTTTCTTTCTTTTGTATTTTTTTTTTTTTTTTTTTTTTGTGAACTTTTTCTTTAAATATCTAATTTCAAAACTAATAATTGTGCATGTATACTATTGATGGCATAACTTATTTATAACTTATAACTTTATTTGTCCGTATGACCAAATTACACACAATATTATGTTTCTTGCAGTTGGGACAGTCTGTGGCCTTAAACTAAAACTTACTTAATCTACCACAGTCACATAGCAAGATATATATATATATATATATATATATATATATATATATATATATATATATATATATATAAAGTGAATTTGTAGTGTCACACTGCATGACAAAAAAAGGTGAAAAGTGCCTTTTATGAATTTGTTACAAGGCCAAACTGACCTCATCGCACTCAGAGTCACACTATACTGTATATTACCTCACCATATTTACTCTGATAAAAATCTATTGACTACAGATAATCGCTGTATTATAAATGGAAGACAGAATTTACAGTATTGCTAAAATACTTTTTTATGTATTTTCATGTTTTAAACTTAAAATGTAGAATTTGTGTTAATTTTATTTCAGGCTGAAACAAAGAAAAGAATGTCTTGAAGAGTCACATCATATGAGCATTGAGCATGTTCATTTTAAATTTTGAATTGTAATGTTTCAGTAAAATTCTGCATACTAAACTATATCTATACAGTATATTCCACAAGATACACTTAAATGTTTAAACAATTCCTTGCCTTTTATTTTTATACAACACCCTGCACACATAAAAAAAAACCTTCAAGACTTGCCAACCACCAATATAAATTGATGGTTAACCCAATAACAGTCTTACAGATAAAATCGCTATGTGGTAACATGGTCAGACTGAACAATATATTCCATTCATTTATGGAGTATTAGTGCATCAAAGAACTCTTTTTCATGTTAGAAACTGAGAGGGTGTTTAATCTTGTGAAACGAGGCCCCAGTTCAAGAGAACTGACACAGAACCCATTTTTAGCCAAGGTCATTCCAAAGTTCTGTGCACAAAAGTCTCTAGATTACAGCTTTTAGGGTTGTTGAAAGAATATCAGCCTGCAGAGTGCATTTAACAGCAGCTGATGTATCAGTTGAGATTAAGGTGGAAAGGAAAACCAAAGGACATTGGACAATAAAATTATCTTTTCTTTTTTCCAGAAAGCCTTTTATTGAGATATGACTCTTAATGTTTGCATTGCAGTGGATAGATAGGAAGGAAACAAACATCTGAATTGTGGTTATAATTTACCGTTTGGAAGAAGCTTTTTATCTAAAGCAATTTAAAGACCAAGTGAAAAGTCCCTGTAATGTAATTGAGGTTTATGTCTGGCTGGGGAGTATGTGATAAAGCAGGGCTGCTATCAACCTCTGAAACAGTACTGCTGGTTCACTTTTATTGTCATGATTTTTAATTTTCAGTGATTTATGTGGAGAATTTTCTGCAGTCTTTATAGGGAAAGATGTTATTCCAACAGTGCAAAGAACTGTGCTGCACTTTTACCTTATATTGGTTTGTACTGTATGTTGGTTCTCAACAGCTACTGAACCTAAACAGGCAATATATGGTTAGTCCCAGATCTGGCCTCGTTACTTGCTTATTGAGAACTCAGAATCAGAATGAACTTTATTGCCAAGTGTGCTCACGTACACAAGGAATTTTTATTTATTTATTTATTTATTTATTTTTTTGGTGATAGGAGAAACAAGCAAGCAAGTGCACACAGAACATTATGTGAGACACAAAATATAAAACAAGGTAAGAGTATAAATAGACACAAAAAAATAGGACATATAACATAGAATGGCAATGTAATATATGAGCAAGGTAGGGGTATGTACAGTTATTGAATTAAATATGAGTGAATTTACATGTGTACAAGACATATTTATCCATGATTGCACTATAGGAGTCCTGAAGGCCGTTAATTGTTCATGTGGTAAATGGCCTGAGGGTAAAAACTGTTCTTGTGCCTGGTTGTCCTGGAGCTGAGTGCTCTGTAGCACTGGCCAGAGGACAACAGTTCAAAGAGGGAGTGGGCAGGGTCCTGTCCTGAAGTCCACTATCATCTCCACTGTTTTGAGTGTGTTCAGCTCAAGGTTGTTTTGACCGCACCAGACAGTCAGCTGTTCAACCTCCTGTCTGTATGCAGACTCGTCACTGTCGCAGATGAGGCCAATGACCGCTTTGTCATCTGCAAACTTCAGGAGCTTGACAGAGGGGTCCTTTGAGGTGCAGTCATTCATGTACAGGGAGAAGAGCAGTGGACAGAAAACGCATCCCTGAGGAGCACTAGTGCTAACAGTGAGGGTCCCGGATGTGAATTCCCTAGTCTCACTAGCTGCTGACAATCTGTCAGAAAGCTGATGATCCATTGACAGATTGTGGATGGCATGGAGAGCTAGGTCAGTTTGGTTGAGAAAAGATCAGGCTTGATGGTATTGAAGACTGAACTAAAGTCCACAAATAGTATCCTTGCATAAGTCCCAGGTCTGTCGAGGTGTTTCAGGATATAATGCAGTCCCATGTTGACAGCATCATCCACAGACCTGTTTGCTTGGTAAGCAAACTAAAGGGGGTCTAGCAGGGGTCCAGTGATGTTCTTCAGGTAGGCCAAAACCAGTCTCTCAAATGACTTCATGACTACAGACATAAGAGCGACAGGTCTGTAGTCATTAAGTCCTGTAATTTTGGGTTTTTTGGGGACCAGAATAATGGTGGAGTGTTTGAAGCAGCAGGGAACTACACACTGCTCCAGTGATGTATTGAAGATCTGTGTAAAGATGGGGGCCAGTTGGTCAGTGCAGACTTTCAGACAAGCAGGTGAAACACCGTCTGGGCCTGAAGCTTTCCTAGTCTTTTGTTTTCGAAAGACCCAGCACACATCCTCCTCATAGATCATAAGTGCAGATTGAGTATAAGGAGGGGGGTTCCAGGAGGTGTTGGTGTGTGTGTGTGTGTGTGAAGTGAAGATCAGAGAGGGGGAAGGGTGTGAGACTGGGCTTTTCAAACCTGCAGTAAAACACATTCAGTTCATCAGCCATTTGTTGATTCTCTACAGAGCACAGGGGAGGTGTCTTATACTTGGTAATTAAAGTAAAAAAAAAAACAGAAAAAAAAAAAACAACAAGTCTTCAGTGGGGATTGGTTTTCAGACAATGTAACAACTCTCCCCAGCCGTGTCAGGAATTATATTTTCCAGCTGTTATAGAATGGTGGTTTGATATTATGAAAAAAAAAAAAAAAAAAAATGATTCAAACTGTATTTTAAAGGCTTTTTTAGTATTTTTATGTTGATTTAAAAAAAAAAAAAAAAAAAAATATATATATATATATCAGCCCTAATAAAAATACTGTTAAACTTTTAACTTATTAGATTTAAATTATGTTTTCACCTCAGAATTTATCTTTTTTTAAAATGTAGAGTGTTGCTTATATACAGTATATTGTATATTGGGTATGTACACTAATGGGAATATGACTCTATCTTGTTCTTGTTTTGTAGAACAAGTATTGTAACAACTAGCTGGTTTTACAATCATACCCAGTCTCCTCTATATTGTTGCCTGTTTGCTCTCAGGAAGCTTGATAAACTACATCTGATACCAGCCTTATTCACACCTTAGCTTAGACTACCATTATTTATTCATTATCATGAAACAGCTACACTATAAGCTTTATGTTGTTAGATGTGAGATGAGAACACAGGATTTGACAGTGAGACAGTTTTGTAACATGCGGTGTAACATACTGGCATATATAGATCTACAGAGTGCCACGGTTCTGGTAAGCCCACAGGTTTGTTTTGTTTGTTTTGTCATTTTCTCTTCCTCGTGTTTCGCAGGCACGACTGGCATGATCTGCGTTTCCATGGGAACGTTCATTGTTCTCAGGGCGGCGCCGATTATGCCACTGATTGCTTGTTGAGCAACACCTGTTCCAACCTGATTGCACTCCCTACATATGCCCTCATGTTTCTCTGTTTCTTTGCCAGATTATTATGCTAAGTTGAGTACTAACCTCTCTCTCCTTGTCTAGCTGGTCCTGTCTTGGCACTCTGTTGGTTTGCCCGCATTTTTCGCGTTGTGGTTTGCCTTCCAGTCTTCGCTAAGTTCAGCCTGGCAATCCACAAAGGAATTCTGCTCTATGCCCACGGATGTCGGGATCTACACTTCTGCTGTTGCTTGCATTGTCCACTGGGTATCACTCTCATCGGCAAGCTTCTACGGAGGATTCTGCCAAGCTCCTCTTGACTTCCACGATGCACACACTCCACTGACGCACACACTACTCTCTACTCTGCACGGTGGCACATTACTGACTTTATTAATAAATATTTTTGGAACTGTTACCTCTGCTCCTGGGTCATTCTGTCTAGAACCTACACATTACAGAATAATCTGGCCACAACCTGGACCCACCGGAGGATTCCACTCTTCACTTCGCCCTTTCTCAGCAGATCGCTGCTGCTAACCAGGCTTTGGAGGTGATGGCCTCACGTCTCGCCGATCTCACCTCCTATGTGCAACAGCTCCGCCCATTTCCGATTCCTGAATCTCCACAGGAGGTTTCCTCACCAGCCCCCGCGACGTCTGTGTATTCTGGACGTTTTGAAGCCCGCATTCCGTATCCTACCCCGTATTTAGGTGAGGCTGAATCCTGCAGCGCTTTCATCTCACAGTGTTCCCTGTTCTTTACGTTGCAACCCTCCACGTTCACCTCGGACACCACAAAGGTGGCTTGTGTCATTACACTCCTCACCGGCAGGGCTGGTGAATGGGGCACTGCTATGTGGGAAAACTGACATCCCTGCTGCGCTTCATATCAGACATTTATTTTGGAGCTCCGCTGAGTGCTTGATCGCTTGGCTCAAGGTTGCGAGGCATCGAGAATTTTGCCTGGACTCTCCCAAGGAGATCTACATGTTGCGGATTACGCAATCGAGTTTCACACTCTTGCTGCTTCTTGTGAATGGAATAATCATGCTATGAGAGATCGCTTTCTGCACGGGCTTTCTGGTGACATTTTGGAGGAGATTTATTTATTGGATTTGAATAAATGTGATTTGATGGGTTTGGCTATTCCAGTTAATCAGCGCCTCGCTCTACGTCGCCATCAACGCCGACGCCGCTTTCCACCTGCTATGGCAGTAGATCATCCTGCCCGCTCTGCCTCGCCAGCCTACTCGCCTGAACCTCGACCTGATCATGAACCCATGCAAGTCGCTAGGACTCAAATCTCCCATAGGGAGAAACAGCGGCACCTTATTAATGGACTGTCTGTATTGTGCTGTCCCGGGTCACCTTGCTGCCGCCTGCTCATTAAAAGACATCGCTCATCGGTAGGAGAGGGGTTACTGGCGATCGCAACACCTTTGGATAAATCCCCTGGACTTCGGACACTTCTTCCGACTCAACTGCAGTTTGGATCGGCATGTCATGCTGTTTCTGTTTTGATTGACTCCAGCGCTGAGGGTAATTTTATGGACCTTGAATTGGCATCCAAATGGCGACTTCCCACGTTTTAGCTGGATGAACCTACCAACGCCCATACCCTGAGTGGAATACCACTGTCCGTCATCACTCATTCCACTGAGCCAGTCATGTTTATCTCCGGGAATCATACAGAACAGTTATCTTTCTTCCTTAATCTGTCTCCATCAGCTCAGGTAGTGTTGGGGCAACCTTGGTTGGTAAAGTACAACCCACACATCGATTGGTCAACCAACACTGTTCTTGCTTGGAGTCCGTATTGTCTTAACTCTGCTGTTTCCCCTGTCCAGTCTTGTGGTTCATTGCAGGATGAACCAGCGGACTTATGTGGAGTGCCGTCAACATACCTTGATCTGAGGGCGGTGTTCAGCAAGTCCAGTGCCGCGACCGTTCCTTCTCATCGCTCGTACAACTGTGATATCGAATTGCTCCCTGGCACTTCTCCACCTTGGGGACGGCTGTATTCGCTCTCGGCTCCTGAGAGGGAGGTCATGAACAGGTACATCAATGATTCTCTGGCAGCCGGTCTCATTCCCCCTTCCTCCTCACTGGCAGGGGCGGGGTTTGTTGTGGCAGATTCCCCACAACAGCCATCAAAGCACAGTCAAGTCAAAGATTTCTCAGAGGCGCAAAGTTCTTATTCCAAAAATAGACATTTATTACAGCGTAACAAAGCTGAGGTGTTCCATGGAGCATCTAAAATTACACTTCAGAATCATGTTTTTTTATATTTTTTTTTTATACAGTTTCTGTTCCACCTTCACTCTTTGAGTGATGGCTACTTCATCCAATAAAATCATCTTATGCCCCCCTAGTTTCGTCATCACCGTCTCCCTTCTAGCTGGTCATCCTGACCCAACTTGCTTCAATAGTGGCAAAAGCATGACTATTTCATTTCATATGCATAAAACACACTGTAATTACTTCATATGGTTACATATTTTATATTAACTAACAATCATTATTTTCTGCATTAATTTGATTAGTATATTAAATGATTTCCCTTATTACAGTCGTTGGTTACACACATTCCTGTAAGATGGGAAATGTGTACACACCCACATACATTCGTTTCATCTTGTTTCTAGCACTAATTAATGCACATGTATCCTCTGCCTCTTTCAGGCAGGTACCAGGCAGTGCCTGGCTCTGTTCTATTTAAAAACATTAGATCATCCCTTTAGTATCAATACACACATTTTTTCTTGGTCATACACAGAAAGTATCGTTCAGGGAAAGGCTGTAATTCTCCCTAGAGATGTTAAGCTGCATTTTTCCATTGATTTGCGCTTTGATTATTAAACTAAGTAAATGATAATTAAATCAATAAATTAATGATTAAATATCTAACATATTGAATAACATTCATAATGCAGTTATTCATAGTACATTGATTACACATTGTAATTTTTAGATCAATGCATATTGCATACATATTAATTCAGTTATCAAAAATGGATTAACTGAATGATTAAATAAAAATATTCCATAGGTTCTTCTTTGTTGAGAAGAAGGATGGCTCGCTTAGACCTTGTATAGGTTATTGGGGGCTGAATGACATCACGGTAAAGAATCGTTATCCTTTGCCGTTGATGTCCTCAGCCTTCGAACTCTTGCAGGGGGCGTCCATCTTTACGAAGTTGGACCTACGCAACGCTTATCACCTTGTCCGAATTAGGGAGGGGGATGAGTGGAAGACGGAATTTAACACCCATTGGGGGCACTTTGAATATTTGGTTATTCCTTTCGGATTGGTCAATGCCCCCGCCATCTTCCAGGGGCTGGTGAATGACGTGCTTCGAGACATGGTCGATCGATTCATGTTCGTTTATTTAGATAATATTCTGATCTTCTCCCAGAATATACAGGACCTTGTGCAGCAAATCAGGTGGGTGCTCCAGTGACTGTTAGAGAATTAGCTTTTCGTCAAGATGGAGAAGTGTGCTTTTCATGTACAATCGGTTCCATTTCTGGGGTTCATCATTTTGTACAAGGGAGTGTGCATGGACCCGACTAAGGTAAAGGCTGCTTCCGATTGACCAACCTCAGATTCTCGCAAGGCCTCGCAGAGGTTCGCAAATTTGTATTGGAGGTTTATTAGGAATTATAGTCAGTTCGTCGCACCTTTGACGGATCTCACCTCCATACGCACTGATTTGTGTTGGTCCCCAGTAGCTGAGGACTCTTTTTCAAAATTAAAGAAGCAAATTTCTACCACACCTATTCTAATTACTCCTGATCCTGCAAATCAGTTAGTGGTGGAGGTGGATGCGTCCGAGTTTGGTGTCAGAGCAGTTCTGTCCCAGCGCTCCCCCTCGGATCAAAAGATGCATCCGTGTACTTTTTTTCGCATCATTTAACCCCAGCTGAACAGAATTATGACGTCAGCAACTGAGAGTTATTGGCTGTCCGGTTGGCCTTGGGTGAGTGGTGTCACTGGTTAGAGGGTTTGGGGGTACCTTTTGTGGTCTGGACAGATCATAAGAACCTAGAGTATATTCATAGTGCCAAACGTCTCGACTCTAGGCAGGCCCGCTGGGCATTATTTTTCACACGCTTTAATTTCGTGATGTCGTATCGCCTATAAAAACATCAAGCCCGACTCTCTCTCTCAATGTTTTGAAGTCGAGACCTCCACTGTCCCACCGGTTACCATTCTACCCTCTACTCGCGGGATGGGCATTAGTATCCTGGGAGGTGGAGGCCAAAGTCCGCACGGCGCTACGCAACACCTTGTCTCCAGCCGCATGGTCCCGCCTCGGGACATCCTGGACCGCGCCCTCATAGATGAGTTTAACCTCCAGCAAGGTAATTCTGCCGGGGTATGCCAGGAGGCATCCCTAAGGGGGGGGGGGGAGTCTGTGATGGTTCTGGTAAACCCACAGGTTTGTTTTGTTTGTTTTTCATTTTCTCTCCCTCGTGTTTCGAAGGCGTGCTCGACTGGCATGATCAGCATTTCCATGGGAACGTTCATTGTTCTCAGGGCGGCGCCAATCATGCCACTGATTGCTTGTTGAGCAACGTCTGTTCCAGCCTGATTGCACTTCCTACATATGCCCCCATGTTTCACTGTTTCTTTGCCAGATTATTATGCTAAGTTGAGTACTACCCTTGCTCTCCTTGTATAGCTGGTCCTTTCTTGTCAGTCTTGCCCGCATTTTTCGGGTTGTGGTTTGCCTTCCAGTCTTCACTGAGTTCAGCCTGGCAATCCACAAAGGAATTCCGCTCTTTGCCCGCATGCCGGGATCTACACTTCTGCTGTTGCTCGCATTGTCTGCTGGACATCTCTCTCATCGGCAAGCATCTACGGAGGATTCTGCCAAGCTCCTCCTGACTTCCACGATGCACACACTCCACTGACGCATACACTACTCTCTACTCTGCACGGTGGCGCATTATTGAATTTATTAATAAATATTTTTGGAACTGTTACCTCTGCTTCTGGGTCATTCTGTCCAGCACCTACATGTTACACAGTGCTTCAATTTTTTATATATAAATTTTTGCAAAAAAAGTTAATCTATCCAATTATCTGTCAGTTTAGATAAATGCATATATTCTCCAGCTTATTGAAGTTTCTTAAAGGGATAGTTCACCCAAAAATGCTAATTCTCTCATCATTTACTCACCCTTGTGCCTTCCCAGATGTGTATGACTTTCTTTCTTCTGCAGAAAACAAATTAAGATTTTTAGAAGAATATTTCAGCTCTGTAGGTCCATGCAACAGGGTCCAAATCTTTGAAGCTCAAAAAAGCACAAAGGCAGCATAAAAGTAATCCATACCACGGCAGTTGTAAAATCCATGTCTTCAAAAGCTATATGATTGGTGTGGTTGAGAAACAGACCAATATTTAAGTAAATTTTTACTATAAATCTCCACCTTTTACCAGCCCTGACCAGTAGGTGGTGATATGCACAAAAAAAGAATGTGAAAGAGAAGATTTATTGTAAAAAAAAAAAAAAAGACTTAAATATGTATCTGTTTCTCACCCACATCTATCATATTGCCTCTGAAGACATGGATTAAACCACTGTAGTCTTATGGATTTATTTTATGCTGCATTTGAGTGCTTTTTCAAGCTCCAAAATTCCAGTCACCATTTACTTGTATTGTATGGACCTGCAGAGCTGTGGTGTTTTTCTAAATCTGGGTTCTGCTGAAGAAAGAAAGTCATGCACATCTTGGATGGCATGAAGGGTGAGCAAATGATTAAGTGAGTGCATGAGAGAATTTAAATTTTTGGTCAACTATTCCTTTAATGTTTGGCTAATTTGTAACCTCATGCAAACTGTAACAGCAAACAAATCATGCAAGAACAGTTTTGAATTAAGAGCTTTTTCTTTTTTTATGTTCTTTCAGCTATTGGTATGATTTTCTCATAAACTTTATAGAACATGACAAAACTGCAACCCTGCCAAAAATCCCTGCTCTGAAATGTCTTATTTTTCACACTTTAGGCTTTATCAGTATGCTATACAGATTAATGTGGTAAAAAGTTTTACTCTGACCTTGCTTTTTTGATTGAAAATAAATAAATAATAATCTGTAGGAAAATTTAGGCTCGCTATTTAGTAAGCTGAACACTGTAATGCATTCTTCTGACCTGTAGATGGAGACACTGCACACAAGTCGTGTTATGTAACACCTACCCCTTTATGAGATCAGCTTGATGTGCAATCACGACTTTTATCAAATAACCAATGCTGTTATCTCCCTTAAATCTCCCAGGAAATAGTGGTGAAGCATATACATAAATAAAAGAATGTGAGTTGAACTAGCTAATCTCTAGACGCTTAATTCAGTATTGATTTCATATTCAGTGTTATCTTTTGTTTACATTTTCATTTGGACAAGGCTCCAAAAGGACCAGCTTTTTTTGTTTTTTGTTTTTTACACAACAGGCTTTTGAAAGTGAATAGATGAATGGCCCAACTTAAGTAGAATGTAATGAGGTTGTTTGTCCACAGTATGATTCAAATTTCATACAACGCATTAGTCTAATAGCTTCTCCATTATTGCACTCGTGAATATGTAGATCACTCATAGTCATCATTTGTTAGTCTGATCTGCCTTTGTCTGTCAGATTGGATTTGTTTGCCTGGATACATGGTCATACATGTTGCAAATGGATTCTTAACAAAACTGGATTCCTCCTCATTTCACCTGGTCCTCTTTGGAACTTTTCTCTGCTGTTACAGTATGCGCACATGTGTAGAAATGATTTCCCTCTATACCACTAAGCATTCTCTGACCTGTTTAAAGTGTTTTTTCCTCTGCTTTGCGGATGGCTCCCCTATTTATTTATTTATTTATTTTTATCAATCAAAGGCCTGTGAGTGTGATTGAAGATACTGTAGCTGCCCACAAAAAATCCACAAGCCTGCCTGATGCAGTATCAATTAGTACTTTTGTATTTCATTAGCTGATAAAGTTTATTAGCAGATCGAAGCAAGGATACTAATCAATTCGTGTGTGAGAGAACGAACAATACTTTTACAGCACTTGTTAATCTTGGTTAATGTTAATTTTGACATATGCTAGTACATTTTTTACATTAAAGGTTATATGTTAACACTAGGCAAGCTCTATGAACCTACTTGACCTATCAATGAACAATAGTATATTTATAAATTAACCAAGATTGATAATTGTAGTAAAAATATTACTCATTGTCAGCTCATGATACCTAATGCCTTAACTAATGCTATAGAACCTTATATAAGTGTTATCAATGTATCTTACAATTTGTATTATTCATAGTTTACACTAATTTGTGTATACTTAATGTGAGGTAATTAGTTTGTAAAATTACACAAACATATTTATTTATATGTATTACTATAATGGTTTATTTCTTTATGTAAATAGTTCTTAATTGTTTTACTGTTAACTAGATTTAATATCCTAATGTGTTCTGTTTTTCCATCAGCCACACCTGTCAATTTGAATAAGTATAAAGACTGGTTTAGGCTTGTTTAATTTTGAAATTACAACCATTGTGTGTTTTGTGAGATGTGTAAGAAAGAAGGAAAAAAGGGTCATTTTGAACCTTGTCACTACACCATGGATGCAAACAACACTTTTTATATTTTATATTTAATCGCAGAGCCTTTAAAATGAAAAAAAGAAGGGGAAAAAAACGTAGTGCTGCTTTTGTACTACAAACTTTACAACTGCGGACAAGAGAGCGGAGGTGACACATTTGTGTGATTGTCTAGTATCAACATATCTGCAAGAATTACATTCCTACACCAATCCAATCCACTGCCTAATGTTTAGGATCAGACAGATCACTCTGTATTCATTACCTCCAGCCTCAGGGCTGTATGTACAATATGTCAGGTAGAGTGGGAGTTTAACCTAAAGTTTGAATTGTCAATTATTTCTTCCCATTTACTGCTACATGCCCAATTATTTATTTAACTAAAATCACTACCACTGAGTACAGCAGGAAACCATGCTCTACTGTATATAGGCTATGCAGATAGATGACCCCTTTTAATATACTGTACAAGATAATAATGTAAATGTGCTCCCCTCTATAATAAATGATACATATATGTCCTTGATCTTCATTCCTTGAAAGGAATGGGGGTAAAACGACAACCTCTTAGGATTGCGCTCAATCAGCAAAAACTGCACCTCCATGACAAACTGAGTCAGAAAGGCCCTGCCCAAGTTCTGTTTCTGCCAAGGTTAATGGAAGTATCCAGTCCCAGCCATGGCTCTGCTGGAAATTAAACCTGTGGGGAACAACAAAAGCAGAAGAAGAAGACCGTTGATCAACACAGTTTATATGATGATTGGGGGGGGGGGGGGGTAGTAAAGGCATCAGGCAAAGGGAGACCAGTCAAATCTAAACTAATAAGTGGAAACATTTTAATGACCATTTTTGCCTTTATCTGACCCTTACAATTAAACAGGGCATTTCTGCTGCTGTGCCTATAAGACTTTGTGGCAAAATCACAAAG
Source organism: Myxocyprinus asiaticus (assembly GCF_019703515.2). Classification (NCBI taxonomy): domain Eukaryota; kingdom Metazoa; phylum Chordata; class Actinopteri; order Cypriniformes; family Catostomidae; genus Myxocyprinus; species Myxocyprinus asiaticus. The sequence goes on from NC_059368.1 coordinate 29,156,260, forward strand.
CGATCTGCACTGAAATGTGTCAGACAAACTTTGAAAGTCAGACTGAAATGGTCAAGAATCTTGTTTAAAATAAAGTTCAGCCACTCCTTTCTAACATAAGAATCCTTCAGAAGGATATGCAGAGTGTAAGGTGCTACACTCTGGAACAGCACAAGGTTGGACATACTTTCCCACGTGTTTCTTCTCATTAGTTCTTCTGGGTAGGGTTGCACCAGCTGTGCGTAAGGTCTCACTTAAGTTGAGACGTAAAGGTCACACTAAGGGCTTAGTAGCTACTAGTTAGTTTGTAACTAATCGGTGCTTAGTTTGGTTGCACCACCTGTTCTTAAGGCAAGACTTAACTAGTAGGTCGTAAGCTCTCTGTAAAGTAATGCGAAGTCGCATATTATGACGTTTACCTGTATTTATCCAATAAAAAGCTTTCAAATTTATACACAGAAGTGTTAAAAAGCCGTGAACTTCAATTTGATCTTGTTACGATTGATGTTCAAACCTTGTTTGCTCATGTAACTGTCAGCTGTAATAAATTATATCCCCATTCAAATATGATACATAATAAAAGTAGATTTGATAAATAGTATATTTGCCCTGTGTAAATAACAATTTATAGGAACTGTACCTAAAATAAATAAGGGGTGATAAATAAATACTTACACAACAGGCTGGAAAAATAGACATTTATTCATTTTGATATCCTATATATATTTTGAATGTGTTGAAACTTGACACCGGGCGACGGACCCTGAAAACGGTTAAATGGTTTCATGCTGAAGAGCAGCTTAAAAGTATGTTTTTTCTCTCTCTTGTAAATGTAAACGAGTGTAAAATAACATCATACTGTATGTCGAAATGATTGATGCCTGTCACGCAAAACATGAGTTCATTGATGTCATAAAATATCAGTCTGCTTATTTATGAGTCTTCTGTAAATATTTTGTTTATGCGTAGGGTTACGTCCTACCTAAGTTTATTGGTGCAACGCTCAAATATTTAGTAGTGCGTAAATTGTGACTTAGCGCCCATTTACGCCACAACTAGGCTAAGTTGTAACTTACGTATAATTGGTGCAACCGGCCCCTGATGTTTGAAATGACCAGATTGATCTCAATCGAAGCACTTCCCCCAGTCGCTAAAGCAGGACGTGGTTTTGAACTGTAAAATTCAGAAGCAATATACTGACTTTCTGTTGAAATAACAGTATCTGTCCTGCTTTATTCTTTTAACTTCAAATACTATAAGGGATAATGCACAGTCAACTGGTTGTTATCACACAATAAACCCCAACAGGGTGATCAGTACCGCAACGCAAAGCGTGGTGCATTGTGTGGGGGGATACAAGTGTGGACGAAGATATTTACTGAGTGGTCCGGTCAGCCAGTGGTAAGTACCATTGCAGTTCACCTTACCTAACAATCTTTAACTGAACACAGATTCTCTTAACAGATAGGTATTTACCATGATATTACCCTCCTTACATCCTTTTAATTTCTGGCAATAAGGTATTTTTGATGACATTCCTAATAATTATGTGTGTGTTTTCAGTTCTCATTTTGGACATATGCTGTAGCTACCAGACACATATTTGCACTTGACTTAACCAGTTGTAATGTGAAGAAGGCCTTGCTTAAAATGACTAAGTACTAACCCTATGAAGTATTGTATAGTTACTATATATTCCATCACATCCAACTTCCAAAGTAAATGTAGCCAAGTGGAGAAATTTCATGTAATTTAACTCTGGTCATAAATTGGACATGAAAACATACTGTACGTTGGGGAAAAGAGCTCCCGGTTTTGTTAATCGGTTTATAATTCTTTGGGTAAATATAAAATTTTACACAACATGTTGTTAAATTGCATTAAATATGTGTTCACAAGAGTGTTAAAATTGAGTGTTTGTTATGGATCATTTTAGAAGGATGCATATGGATTGCATGTGTGGAGTTTGACCAAGTTTTGGCACACGTTCAAGGACTGGGTATGTAAATTTAGTACTAATCATATCTCATTTAAAGATTTATAGCCCAGAGTGTTTAGTGAATAAGTGTATTATGTGTTATATCTGAAAACATATGTAGTGAGAGTTTTATTGTTTTGAGCTGTTGTACATGTCCTTAAAGCCTGGTTAAAAATGCATAAAATTATTTGAATGATCTAAGCATGTGTTAAATGCATAAAATGCTTTGAGTTATCTAAGCATGTGTTAAATGCATAAAATGCTTTGAGTGATATAAGCATGCGTTAAGGTGATGTATGCTGAAGCATATGGGTAGGCTAATGCCCTGTTTGCATTTTCTTTTTAGTCTCTACCATATTTCGTTGAATCATATTTAATTTTTGTCTTTCATTTCCATCTTTTTTTTATATACGGCCCCATCGACCACTGTTTATTTTCTTTCTTTTTATAAACAGCCGTCAGATAATACCCCCAAGAATAGTTTTTTGTCATATGTGTTTATTCATAACCCACCGGCTGCACATATACCATTCGGACTTGTACTCACTATTATCTATCATTTTTAAAGTATTGGTACTGTAATGTTTCACATTAGTTACCATGTAGGTACACTATAAGTGAATGCCTGTTATTATCCCACACTTGTCTGTAAGTACTACATATTTACCATTTGTGTAGCATTGAGACGTACTGTAAAGATTCATATTAGTTACCATGTAGGTACACTTTAGATAAGTATGTATTGTTATGCAACATTTGTCTGTGGGTATAACATATTTACCATGTACCATTGGTAAGTACAGTAATGTTTAATATAAGTTTCCATGTACGTAAGTAAGTGCCTGTTATTACCCCACACTTGCCTGGAGGTACAACATAATTACCTTGTATGAACCATTGGTATGTACAGTATAATGTTTCATATTAGTTACCATTTAGAAACACTTCAGGTAAGTACCTCTTGTTACTAGACATTTGTCTGTAGGTATAACACATTTACCATATATGTATTAGGAAAGAACACGTACTGTAAAATAAAGTGCTATCTACATTTTTATTTGCAGTTATTACTGTGAATTTTATTCTCCTGCAGTAAAAATGTCAATACACATTTCACAGTTTATCAAATGTGTTTTGATGGCCTCCACTCTCCTCTGATGACTGATCAAGCACTGTTTGAAAGGCATGACAATACTACAGATTCAGCCTCATACAGCACTTATCCCTCTCAACAGGACACAAGAATGCCTCCAATTCCAGAATACAGATAAGACATACACATACTGTAGGACAAAAGTACAGAAAGATTTAACCAACTTCTCAATCTGTTTTTAAAGTCGAATGTGGGGTAGGCTCAGAAAATAATGATAAATTCAAGTAAAGAACAAAAATAAATGAATTGTAAAATTTGATTCAAAGAGACCTGAAAAGTGATAATGAGGTAACTACTGTATTTATCAGCTAAGTAGGGAGTAGCTCTGTCCCAGTGGTGGTGGTCAAGTGTTTAGTAAAATGAATTCATTTCTATGGGGGAAATTTGGAGAAATATCCAGTAGATTTTGCACGTTATGCAAATCCAGAACTGAAATCCAGAACTGATTTTTTTTTTTTTTTTTTTGCATTAAATATTTCACCACAAAATTCCAATAAAAGAAGCTAAATTAAGATTAGAAAATAAATTATTACAGATCAAATAAGTAATAAGTAAATACCGTCTGATGGGATTGTACAAGTTCACCACGTTCATCATGTTGAACATTTCCAAAAATCTAAAATATTATGTGTTTTGTTGATTTTATAACATATAGTATAACAATCAATGACACTGCGTGATAAATATCTGATAAAACTTGAAATGGTCGAAGTATAGTTTCCTGCTGTATTTCAGTGGAACAAAGTCACTGTATAAGATTTTGAAAACCCAAAACCAAAATAACAATTTGTTGGCATAACAAACCCAGAAAATTTTATTATTTCTTAGCAAAATCTTCAAGTTTATTCAGTAAAACAACTTGCCATGTGATTGTGATTGAATTTGATTCCTAACACTACCTAGTACTTGGCGCATGTGCAGAGAGCTAGATGGCGCTAGGAAGTGTAATTGAGTTTGAAATCATGATTGCAAATGACACTGCTGATGTCAAGATTTATAGTGAAAAAGGAGTTACATTTTGCCTGTTCTGTCAGGATCAAGGAAGAAGCACAATTGCTGGACAAGGTAAGGTAACTCAAAACACTTTATTGAAATAAAATATTCCATGATGGGTGAGAAGGAAAATGCAAACAATCAACTAAAGTACTCACTCCTAGGGTGGCAAACAGGTAACAAAACAACACTGAGAATAATCTGATAGTAACAGACTAGACTCAGGATAATGTCCCATCAAACTCACAGGCAAATTCAAGCTAGAGTGTCGGTTAGATATTGTTCAGAGCTTAAATAAACCCTAGGGAATGAGACACAGACAACATAGCGGGGAGTAAAGCACCTTCACTGGATCCATGGCAATCCCTTTAGGAGAGATGATAAAGCCTAAAAATAAGGTACTCGACACATGAAACTCACACTTTTCAGCCTTCACATATAACTGGTTCTCAAGCAGGCATTGGAGAGTCTGATGAACGTGCTTCTGATGATCTTCCAGGGATTTGGGAAGATAAGCATATCATGCAGGTACACGAACGCAGACCTGTTGATCTGGTCCCTCAGGACATCATTAATGAAGGCCTGGAAATCAGCTAGACAGTTAGGTAATATGAAGGGCATCACAGAGTATTCATAGTGGCCAGTAGGGGTGCTAAACACAGTTTTCCACTCATCTCCTTCTTTGACACACACTAGATAGTAAGCATTGTGTAAATCAAGCTTTGTGAAAATAGTCGCACCCCTAAGCAGGTCAAATGCTGAGGCCATCAATGGCAAGGGATATTTATTCTTAACAATGACCCTGTTGAGAGCTCTGTAGTCAATACATGGCCGAAAGCCTCCATCCTTCTTAGCCACAAAGAAAAAACTAGCTGACAATCGGGGCTTAGAGGGTCGAATTAAGCCATTTTTTAGTGCCTCACCAATGTACTCCTCCATAGCTGAGGTTTCAGGAACAGAGAGAGGATACAGACAGCCTCGAGGTGGTAAAATTATTGGCAGTAGTTCTATGTCACAGTCATATGGCCTGTGAGGGGGTAACACAGTGGATATGCTCTTGCTAAAGACCTCACATAGATCGTGATAAGCCTTGGGGATTTTGCGGAGATCTACCTCAGGGAGGCACTGTTTCACTCTGGACTCAACCCTAGTGGAGACAGTCTTAGAACAAGTAGAAGAGAAGGGAGTAAAAGTTAGGTGGCCGGAGGTTTCACAGTCAGGGCTCCAACTAAGGGGCAGTGGTAGCTCAGCGGTTAAGGCTCTGGGTTACTGATCAGAAGGTCGGGGGTTCAAGCCCCAGCACTGCCAAGATGCCACTGTTGGGCCCTTGAGCAAGGCCCTTGACCCTATCTGCTCCAGGGGCGCCGTATCATGGCTGACCCTGCACTCTGACCCCAACCTAGCTGGGATATGTGAAAAAGAACAATTTCACTGTATATGTGCAAATGTATAATGTGTGATAAATAAAGAAAAATTAAAAAATTAATTAAATTAAAATTAATTTAAATTAAAATTAAATTAATAAAATTAATTAGTAGCTGACAAGAAGTCCAATTAAATTGAGGGTTATGAGTACTGAGCCAAGGAAATCCTAGCACTATAGGGTCTTTAGGAGAATTCACTAGGGTGAATTGAATTGTCTCTCGATGGTTATTTATTTTCAAGTGGACAGATTTAGTAACAAAATCTACTCTGCCTGGTCCTAGTGGTCTGCCATCTAAGGCCTGAATGTTCATGGGTTTGGGACTCACCTCCAAAGGAATGAGTAGCTTTCTGGCCAGGGCAATGTCCAGGAGGTTCTTCTCTGCTCCAGAGTCTACTTGGGCTAAAAGCAGTCTCTTCTGTGGGCCTGCACATTCCCAGGATAATAGGACCTTCACAACTAGGCATTTATGGGGTAGTGAGGACTGTACCGCTCCGCTTATTAGGTTGCCCTGATCTCCTCTAATTTTCCCTGGAACTCAGGGCAGTGATCACGAAAATTTCCAGTGGCACCACAATACAAACACTCCCCTCTCTTCTGCATCGTTCCCTCTCAGCAGGGGAGAGTCGAGATAAATCCACTTGCATAAGTTCCTCTGCCAGAGATAGAGACAGGATGTTAGGCAGGACGTGAGATTCACAGGCAGTCGGATGCAAGAATCGAGGAGGAACTGGAAGATATAATCTTAGCTCCCGTTTCCTTTAACGAAGACGTTGGTCAATGCTGATGGCAGCAGTTATGAGATCTTCAAGAGAATTTCCCCAATCAAGGCTAGTCAGTTCATCTTTAATCACCTCTGCAAGACCGTTGTAAAATGCTAGAAGCATTGCTTCCTCATTTCACTCACTTTCTGCCGCTAGCATCCAGAACTCAACGGCAAACTCAGAGACAGGTCTAGTCCCCTGCTTCGAAGTCATGAGGCGTTGGGAGGCCTCCCTTCCGCTGATGGGATGGTTGAACACTTGACAGTGAGTGGAAGGGAAGGACTTTGTATCACTACATCTTTGCATGGCTGACTCAAGCTCGCTGCACATCTGCATCGTATGTGACATATCTTGATTTGGTGTTGGTAGGCTACTTTGCCATATTGCTGGAGTATGTTGTCTGCAGGTATATGCTGCTCAGTCTGACCCTCATGAACTTGTTTAAATGAATGAGTGTGTGCTGTAGTGTGTGGGCTCCTGTCTGTGTACGTGTGTGTGTGTGTGTGTGTGCGCACTGTTTTGTATTCTGCGCTGGTCTCTATCGCCAACAGCCGATCTAAATTTAGCCTCACGTAAGGTAGAAGGAACAGGAGGGTAATGCTGCTCTAAAAATATCTCTTCATCCTTCTCTCCATCAGCCTTTTCAATAGAACTTTTCTCCATTTCTTTCATCTTTTCTCAATCATTAAAGGATTCTTAAAATGATCTCTGTTGTTTTCTGTCAACTCATTGTTTGTTGTTTTCAAATCCAGAAACACCATGAACATTTTTTTTTTCCATTTCTCCTGTCCTGACAATTCTTTGCATTTTCCTCCCCCTTAGAATATATAATTATGTCTTATTCTCACTCCCTTAGTCTCTGACACTCCTTCTGAGGCAGATCATACATGACTGATCGATTGATATGGTGTGTATGATTACCTGACTGTGCAAAAGTTGATCTATAGATAAATTCTATTCTGTGCTGTACATGTGTTTATCTGTGTTGACAGTGTGTATTTCCTAATTTTTCTTGGCAGATTTTATTCTCGAGTTCTGTAAATCTGTGCGTGCGTGTGGGTTGCAGCACGTGCCGGTTGGTGGGAGCATTTTCTCAATCAAGCTGATGATGCATGTTTGTCTTACAGTTGCCAGAAAAACACATTTAATTTATACACACTGTGGCAGCGGGGGCGTGGTCAAGCATCTCTCCGGAGAGAGAAAGCGGTAAGGGCGCTTACACCTGAGCGAAATTATGTCTAACACCTGTCTCTAATTTCAGTAAGCACGGGGAGAGCGGCATAAATAGACACACCGCAAACAAAAGAGGGAGAGAGACTGGACACGACAGACCTGAACCAGAGCAAAGATTTTTATCACGAGTATTGAGAGTTTATTTTGTGAAGCGGTGTGTGATAGTGGTTAACTTAGTGCTTAACATGTGACTGTAAATTGTGCTGCAAGAGGAAAGAATAAATCCTTACCTAAATAAGGAAAGCTGCTTCTCGCCTCCTCCTTTTCACACACATAGCAAATACACAAATACTGGACCAGTAAACATTCTGTGCACACGCTTATGCTTTCTTAATCACCCACTCAATCTTTTGAAACACTGGGTCACACGTTAGTCTAATTATATTAGTCTTTACTGTGTAATTACATAGTAAGTAATGAGTAATAGGCCTAAGAATGGGCAGCTAATGTACTTAAGATTATTAACTAATGATTTTTGGTATTATTAGTATTGTAATGAATCAATTAATTGACTAATTTATTTACGTATAATATGTCCATGCTACTACAGAAATCTGAGATTTGGGAATTATATGCAAAACACATACATGAAATACTGTGTATGTTCATATATGGTTTTCACTGATATAAAAAGTCATATAGCTGTACATATGCAACATATATTTAATATATTATATATAATAAATCATATATAGGCCTAACATATCTGCCACATATATTTTCCCAAATGGAATTTCAATACATATGCACAAATATATGAACTGTAATTTTATATATAGCCTTTTTTCATATATGGCCACATATTTCTGTATACTCATCATGTAAAGTATTACTAAATTTTGCTGTGACCATATATGTGGTGTATTAACATAGGTAATGAATTCAGATCTTCACTCAGATTTCTGATAGTCTGCTCAATTAAATCATTCAAAAGAGACATTATAGATCAGGAATCAGTTTATATCATTCTTTCTTTGTACTGGGTTTGGATAGAGGACTGAATCTGGATGATTTTCCTCAGGTTTGTGTGTTTGCTTGTCATTTCATCTCCTGATTTTGTTGGCAAGAAATGTCACACGCAGATAAACAGCTTGGTTGCCATGGCGATGATACCTTAAATCCACATGCATCAGTGTTTTTTGATCTTTACATGTTCAGACGTCAGCTTTGCACATACAGTGCACCCAAACGCACAAGCACACACACAGAATCTGTCCAGTGCATAATGATGTCTTTATAGTATTAATCCACTCCCTTTGCTTTCACATATTTAATGTTATTAAAACCAAGTCCAAGGTAGAAATTCAATTAAACATCTTAATAGCTTAAGAATTGCTGACTCATTAGCAGTTAACTGTTGACCCAGCTCTAACTCCACATTAAAGTTATGTACTGATATGCACGATGCAATTAAGTGGGTCAGCCTAAGAAATAAAATGCAGTGTCAGGAACTGACACAGTACAATACATTACAAAATAAAGCATTAGAATGTAACATTATATTGATTTAGTTTTACAAACAATTGATTAGTAATATAAAAATGTATACTAAAACTAAATTTTTACTAAAAATGTCTCAGATTATGTTACTGAAACTAGATTTGATATGGAAGCAACTTGAAATTTGTCTCCCTTTTTAAATCTTAAACATGCACGTACAGTACATCAAGCATGAAACAAGCATACAGTATGTGAATTTATTTGTCTGTTTATCTATGCATTTGACCATCTGACCGTTTATATTTCAGGCTGACATAATTGGTGCGTGGTAATTAATAGGCTTGTAATGTTTACAGGATTTAGAGGACTGCAAGTGCCTTTGACAGCTTTTTATCATGGTGAGAAATATTCTGTGCTCAATAAAGTGCTCATGACCACATATGCCTTCCCACTCAACTGAAATTCACTTGCAAAAGTCTATCAGCTTTTACAGGAATGCTGTCTGTCATCGCAACAAACATGGCAGATGAAAAAGTAAGATTAAACCAATCATATCTTCATCACATCTGTTTTAATATGTTTTTCTTGTAATGTTCACTTTTCGCATTTAAAACAAAGAAATCCATGTAAAGGATCTACAGACAATAATTATTCAGTAACTTTATTAGTAAGTATTAGTAATGAGTTGTAGAATAAGGTTATGATAGTACATGTTCTTATTTTGCCCTTTTTTTTTTTTTTTTTTTGTGCTATAATTCTTTAAAAAGGTGTTTAAGACCCCAGAAAATGGCTTGGCAAGTGCAGCTTTCTTTCCTGTGTTGATGTATTTCATATTGAAACAGAAAGTTGAGATGGGACATAATGAAGGGTTTGTCCCTATACATTATACAGGCAATAGCCTCCAATTAAGATTTTCTACTTGCTATTTCTAGTCATACAGAGGTGGTATTAGGGGATGGGACATTTTCATTGTAGAGAGTATTTTATTCTACAGAAATCTGAAAAATATCGAAAGATGAACCATCAAAAATTTTGGTCCATTTTCTTGAAAATGAAAGATTGTGAATTTGAAATGCTTTTTTTTCTAAAAGTCTACACTAGCAAGTAGATGGCCTCAAAGCTAGCAGACATGGACTAAAAGCCACAAAAGTCACATTTTTGAATCAATAAGCAGTACTCAAAGTGAAATTGTTTGTGTTAATATGTAACCCCACCTGCCTGTCTGTGTTTAACACTTGGAAATTGAGAAAACAGACTGAGGCATTAAAGACATTATGTAGTTCTTCTTTATTTTATTTAATCACATTTGATTTTTAGCTTAAAAAACAATCTGAGTCTTAATTTTTGCAACTGAGGCTTGTCCAGTTTAAAATGTCCATCAGCACCACAAAAGCAGCACCACAAGTTGAAATTTATACTTGGCATTAGCAAAGTCCTTTTTCCAATCATGCAATAAATATCTCTTTTGTTTAAAAAACTCTGAGACATTAGCCACAGTTAAAGGGCTTATCTTAAATGAATAGTCCACCAAAAAATGGAATTCTCTCATCATTTACTCACCCTTATTCCATCACAGATGTGTATGACTTTCTTTCATCTGCTGAACTCAAATTAAGATTTGTAGAAGAATTTCTCAGCTCTTTTGGCCCAACAATGCAAGTGAATGGGTGCCAAAATTTTGAAGCTCCAAAAATCACATAAGTCAGCATTAAAGTAATCCATAAGACTCCAGTGGTTAAATCAATGTCTTCAGAAGTGATATGGTCTAGGTGAGAAACAGATAAATATTTAAGTCCTTTTTTACAATAAATTCTCCTCCCTGCTCAGTCAATCTCCACTTTAACTTTCACATTCTTCTTCTTGTGTGTTTGGTTATTCACATTCTTCATGCATATCACCCCCTACCTTTCTCACCCACACCTATCATATCACTTTTGAAGATCTGGATTAAAACACTGGAGTCGTTTTTATTTTTTAATGATATCTTTATGTGCTTTTTGGAGCATCAAAATGTTGGCACCCATTCACTTGCATTGTATGGACCTACAAAGCTGAAATATTCTTCTAAAAATCTCCATTTGTGTTCTGCAAAAAAAAAAGAAAGTCACACACACATTAATATATATTAATTATATATATATAATTAAATAAAGTTGGTAAATAAATAGCTACCAAAATACTTTTGATTGGAATTATGATAATGCATTTGATAAATAAAAAGCATATGATATATTACTTTCAAAAAAGTGCCTTGATCAGATATGATCTTCTCTAGCTACTGAATGAGGTTGACAGTGCAATATAACTTATACAAAAAGAATCAGTAATGGAGAGACTGTAAATCAGTTCAGAGATGAATAAAAAAAAAAAAAAAGAAGAAGAAGAAATATAGGCTTATTCTCTATGCAAATTTTGAGAAGATCAGAAATGAAAGTGAAAACATGTTTAATATAATATAATTCACATTTTAAATAGTTTTTGGGATATTGAGTCCATTTCCCCGATTTTTAAAGGAATCACACAAGATACACTATACAAGAATTCTCAAACTAAATATATGTTGATGACTCATCTTGTAGCCATCTTGTAAATGCAAGTTCTTTTAAAATCGTCCAAGGAGACCAATTATATAATTATGCATAGTGACACAACATGGGTGTGCATGGATACAAACATGGTCATTGGTCTAAATAGACTAGAGTCCTGTTCACTGTTTAGTGGGTTTAGCAGCTCTGGTTTGGTAATGGGTAACAGATGCATGAGACAAACCCAGTTTATTGAATGCCACAATACATCCACCCATCTACAACTATTCCCTCAGTAGGTAGCAAGCAAGACAAATTCAAGGACATGCATGACACACTGATTTGTTTAAAAATTCTTTGTGATAAAAAAAACTAAAATAACCCAAAATATTGTTTTAGTTGTCCATATGAAACCTCTGTTTTACAAAAACATAACATTAAAAAACAATCAGTGAAATCTTTTACAGACACATCAACATACAGTACACACACACAAATATTTTTTCTTAGTTGAGGCATATGTAATGTTACTTATTATGTGCATACAAATGCACTTAAACACACACATACTGTTTAAACACATACCCATGCATATGCCCAGTTCTTATGGTTTGGCGTTTTTGGCAGCTTTGCTGTGTGCAGGCACCGTTTCCAAGGTGATCTCCAGACTGTCAATCTCTGAGCATTTCTGCCCCCTAACGATCACTCGCACAGACTTTTTCCCTTCCATTGATAGGCTCTTTGGTCTCTGCTCTTTAACCACTCTGGGTCCTCGTTCTAGCTCAGGCTCCAATTCCTGCTCAGTGCTGTCCTGAAGAGACAACTGCACAGTGTTTACGTTGACCAGACAGTGGCGTGGGTAGTGCTTAAACTGCTCGAACAGGTCATTGCACCTCTCACAAGGGCAGTGACATGGGCCTACGGGTCCCCCCAAAGACTCAGAGATGGGCTGGCTTTGTCGCCACAGGGGCCGCAGACTGCAGCATGAAAAGCATTTGCACAGGCAGTGGTGCATGCAAACCCCATGCAGGGAGTGCATGTCCTTGCAGAGGAGGTGGCGGAAATTGGGTTTAAGTAAGAGGTAAATGAGGGGGTTATAAAGGGTGGAGGATTTGGCAAACAGGGCAGGTACAGCAAAGGCCAGGGGTGAGATGTCCTCGAAATGGCCAAATGCCGCCCACATAGACACCAGTGCATATGGACTCCATGCAGTGAAGAAGCCTATACACACCGCCACACTGAGCTAGGGAAAGAGGGAGAAAGAGGATGCAAGAAAGAAGTGTGACAAAGAAAGAAGCACTATTTATAGAAACTTTATGTGCATGTAGTAGTCAAACGTTTGGACAAATCTCCTCAGTCTTTATTATTACTGTTTTCCACATTTTAGAATAAGTGTTAAGTAATCAAAATTATGAAACAACACAAATGAAAGTATGGATCATATTTTAGCTTCTTTAAAGTACCTATCCTTTTGTCAAGATTTCAGTTCTGAACACTCGAAGCAATCTCTCAACCAACTTTGTGAGGCACCACCTGAGATGCTTTTTAACCCGTAATCACTGTTTGGGTCATTTTTTACCCGAATTATTATTATTATTATTATTATTATTATTATTATTATTATATATATATATATATATATATATATATATTGTTTTTTTAAAGGGTTTCCTTAATCTGAGCGGTACAAGGCTTGGTGACTTTTCTTAAACTTGCCACCAGAATACAAAACAATTGGTAGTCTAGGTGGTTTTTATCAATCAGCCTCAATGCAGAACACACACACACACGAAGAAATGAATGGGTGAGACAATAACAGAGCAATTTTTTATTTATTTTTTTGAATTTTGTCAAATAAAAATCAATCAGCCACAATGCAGAACACACACAGAAATGAAGGGGTGAGACTATAACAAATCCTCAATGCAGAAAACACAGTATAAGGTATAAAATACCATAAAATCCCAAAAGAAATGCAAGAGAGTTATTACATTTCTTTAAAAATAAAAAAAGGGGTGGGGCCCACATTTCAGGTTCTCTACAGATAAAAGGTTGAACAGTATTGAAGGAGTTTCCATGTATTCTGAACACTTTGGCTGTTCCTTCACCATCCGGTCTAACTCATTCATTTATATAGTTTTTCATAAAGAGCATTTGATTGGACAAAACTTGTTGTACAAGATGAGTCATCAATATTTTTGTCTGTTTTCTCTGTTTGAGGAAGGCTGTTCATTTTAAATATGTCTGTCTGCTGAAAATGAATGTGTAGGAGTACACTAGCATAAAGATATGTACCTCAAAGCTAATAGACATGGAACTCTAATTTTGATTTCATGTAGTCTTTTAGCATAAGCCTTTATATGAAAAGGGTTTTAAGACCATGACTGATAGTATACATCTGTGCATTTCTCACCTTCACTATGATGGTCTGGATGTTGCCCATGCGTGTCTGTGCTGAGATGTGTTGCTCTACTGCTCTGCGGGACTCTCGGACTGTGAGCAGTATGCGTGTGTAGGAGACGATGATAATGCCACAGGGCAGCAGGTAGCAGGCGATGAAGAGCACAGTTATGTAGGAGCGGGCAATGGAGTCATGATTGGACCAGGCCCAGTCGATACAGCAGGCCGTGCCATAGGGTTCGGGACCATATTCCCCCCAGTGAGCGAGGGGGGAGCATGCGAACACGAGAGCATAGGCCCACGCGCATGCTATTAGCACACGACCATGTTCATAGCTGAAACTTTTACCTAAATACACACATGCATACACATTTTCATAGTTAATGGCTGCAAATGTAATTGGTATCACTACCTAATAACTGAGTACAAGTGTTTTTACTTAAGTTTATTTAGTCATGTTAAATAATATTTTTAAGTTGAATCAGTTCATTTAGATGTTATACAAGCAAATTTTTTAGGTTACTGGTTATTAAACATGTTTTTATAATGCATCTCTATACAAGGGCTTTCCGCACTGTATATGTTAGTTGGTTTTAATTCATTCTTTTTAAAAACGTTTGCTCACAGATTTAACGCACATATACATGGGTACGGCATGGATAATAAATGAGGCCCAATGTGTATGTGTGTGTGTATACCGTGAAGTGGATAGCAGACTTTTAGACAACAAACAATGCTGAGTATAGTGAGAGTGGTCAGTGAGCAGATCCCGAATAAAACACCACAGAAGGCATAGATTACACACACTGTCCTTCCATACAGCCACCTGCAAACACAAACAGCACTGTTCAAAATAAAGCTTCATAGGTTCTTTGCAGCATCTTGCACAGTGTGTACACTGGAAGCAACATACAAAGCAAGCTGATCACTAAGGTCCCCTGGCCACTCTGTGCATTTATTGGGGGAATGGGAACGCCATAGATATGTCCAGTGCAGGAACATACTCCAGCCCTTTTCACGCATATGATGCGGTTTCAGTAAATAAAGTAATTTAATTTTAGACGGATAGGAAAAGAATGTGACATCAAAAAGAGAACAGGGTGTCCGTCCACTGAAGGAGCTTCACTGGTGCTTGCAGTGTAGACAGCTGTAATGGCAGTGATCTTGTTTTGAAGCATCGAGACGTGCAAGTGTGTCCAGTGTAGACACAGTGTTAGGTAAAGCAAGGAACCCTCTTCTTAACAAGAACCAGTTTTCTCTCACGGTTCTTGAGGTGGCTATATGGTTCTTGGAAGATTAAAAACCAATACAGTTCTTGATGTTACATTCTTTCTTCAGATCAGCATAGTGATGTCTAGGTTCTTTAAACACCAGTACAGATGGTTTTCTAAAGAAATAGAGAATAAAGCTCTTTGTGGAACTTCAAAATGTTTTTTTTTTTTTTTTTTTTTTTGTCTGGAAAGAAAGAAAGAAAGAAAGAAAGAAAGAAAAAGAAAGAAAGAAGTCTGACTAATGGGAATTCAGATGCAGTGTGAAGTCACTTGAAGATAAGTGCTTGTAATTGTCATTCTTAACCACAGTATGGGGCAAAGGACAGTTTAATCTTGATGGCAGTGGTCTGGATTTATGTGTGAGATGTGTTCTAGCTGTGATACACAGTTGCTCTGTGAACGAGCAATTGGATTTGGCCTGTCACTCAAATGAGTGTATATATGAAAACTCAATATTCATTATATACAGTAGGCGATCAATACTGATCTGCATCTGCTTTGATTCTGAAGTGTGGAGACACTTCAGAATCATAAGTGTGCCATAAGGATTTTTTTTTTCTTCAAATGTAACTGCTATATACTGTTGGCACCAAGAAAGTGGCTCCTCGTGAGTCATACTTGTTTAACAACACCCAAGTAATTAGTTGTTAGAACATTATAGGCAAAGAACATGGGTCAAAGGACAATGCCAACATGGCAGATATACTGTAGTATTTCTAGGAAATTTTACTTCATACTTCATCAACAGTCAACAAGTTCTTCATTGAATTCAGTAAGCAGAGGACTTTGGATCCCCATGTAACCACTCAACTGTCCTCAAAGAACATATTTACTCTTTTCCTGTCTTTTTATTACTTCCTTTTGATTTATGTTTTCTCTTTGTAGTACCTGTGAGCGAGGCTAGAGGTGACGGCAAGGGGGTAGAGGCTGAGGGTCATGCCCAGGTCACTGATTGCCAGGTTAATAATGAAGACCTCTGCTGGTTTTAAGAGGTGCTTCTTCTTGTAGGACACATAAAGCAGCAAACTGTTGCCACAGAGTGAACAAACACCTACAACACAGAAAATCTGGTATGAATACAGTATACTATAACAATCTGAGACCACATTGAAAAACTGGGATTTATTTTTTCCATTAATACATGGAAATGAACACAAAGCATTTTACACACAAATTCTGACATTAAAATGAATAAGAAATATTTAAGATTCAGCACTTATTCTGTCACTAATCAAATGCAAATTAGTGACATTGGCCATCTTAACTCATTGTACAAAAGGTAAGATTTTCTTGCTTTTATTGAAACACACGAGATGCATGGATCATGGGTAGGAAGTCTGCATGCTACATCCCAACAAGTAAGTTAATTATGCCTGAACCAGCTTGGTAGAATAATCACATGGCATGTTCAAGATATGTTGCTAGAAACGATTGTGCAGTGAAAATCAAATATATGACATTCATAATAATAATAATAATAATAATAATAATAAAAATAAAAAAATTGTTGAATGCATGTAGGTAAGCAAATAGTTATTTCCTGAGAAATTAGCAGACTCTATGAATCCTTTTTATTTTAACAAAAAATTATAATTTTACATCATATGGTAATTATTCAATTCTCAATAATATATGTTAAACTTTGCTACACACATGAACTTTGCTCATGAACATATTGTGACCGTGGCAAAATTTCTGCAAAATGCAAAATGCAATTAAGTGCCTTTTAATTGTTTCGCTGCAATTTCCTAGTGAAATGTCCAGCGGGGGGCACCAAAAGCATTGCGTGTTTGGCTGGGCTTGAACTGCAGACTTCCAAGCAATGTCCAACACTCTATGAGATGAGCTCCTGTGCTAGTCATGTTAGATTAAGGTGAGTCTGTAATACCACCTGTTAAAATGTAGTGTTTTTCAGATGATGCGTTATAGTAAAAGTGTTTCAATAGCATAACATAGCAGTGTGTAAGTAACAGTGTGAAAATGTTTATAAAGTCATAATCAGCTGTTGTAGTCATAATGAGTGTGAAAGTGAATAAAACGCACAGTTATTACCTGCCTCAGCTGGTGAGACTACATTATAAGGGACTATCATCAATGTATTTTAAGCTCTATTAAGCAATCTGACGGAAAAAAAAAAAGAAAAAAAAATGGCACTTGGATCTCCTTCTAGAATATGAATCTTGTGCAGTATATTACCAGGAAATCTCATTAAACTTAAACTCATAGTGCCTGAGCCTCAAAATGCTCTCAATCCCTTCTTTAGGAAGGCACGGTGCACACAGATGAAGCCTGTGACCTTGGTTTACCTCCCTACAGTGATAAACTAGGTTAAGCTTTAATGCATGTAACTTTGGTAAGAGTATTGTCATTACTAAAGTATCCCAAGTTCATATGAGGTTTTAATCTCAGACATAAATAATGATCTGATCATATCATATATTGTGGCATTTATGTATAGCTCTAGTTATAGTAGAGGCAATAATAGCTAGAGTTCACAGTATCAAAGTCAAGTCATTTTTATGTGTATATCGCTTTTCACAAAAAGCATTGTTTTTTTACAAAAAATCATGCATTAACAGAAAATGAATCTGAAATATCTATAAAGTCTTTGAGTCATCATTGTGTAGTTTGATTAAATATGTTTGTAAATTGTGTATAAAAATAATTAAATAATAATTGCATTTAGAACCCCAGTGAGCAAGCCGAAGGCTACTGTGGCAAGGAACACAAAACTCCATAAGATGTTGGTTAATGGAGAAAAATAACCTTGGGAGAAACCAGGCTCACTGTGGGGGCCAGTTCCCCACTGGCTAACATCATGAATATAATGCCAATATTAGTAATTTATGTCCAGTGCAAGTCATGGTTTAAAATGATTAAACTAAGTAAGTGTTCAGGGTCAGTGTTTAAACAAAGATTTTGTATGAACTGTAAGATTAATGACTAATGTCTTTGAAGTTCATCTTGGATTAACTGCAGAAGTTCACATAGATGCATTGTCCTTTGTTAGTTGGCTGACGAAGGCTTTTGTCGGCAATTAATTGATAGTCTATGTATTCCATTTTAAGAGTGTATGTGTGAAAAAGTGAGTATGTTGTTAAGATACTGTATTAGGAACAATTTCTTACTGAATGTTGTCATTTATAACTGCTACCAAACGTGGCTTCTCTGTTTTTTTATTGACTGCGATAAGTGCCTTGATATTGATTCGCATAATTTAACATTTTTTAAAAGAAAAATGTCAGATACAAATGCTTAGCAATATCACACTTCATTGCAGCCCACTTAAGAATAACATCCATTTATCACTTTAGGAGCACATTTTACTGAAAACTGAGCTGAAATGTCATTCATTGTTTTTTCTATTCTATAATCTGCTAGCCAGACATCAAGAATGGTTTTATCCTATTAAAGTACATAATGTGGCTGACATATTGCCAAATTCACAATCCAGAAAGAGACAATGGACAATAGGAAAAGAAAAAGAGAACAACAGTGAATGAAAGAGAGAGATCAGGTAGAAGGTCAACACTCTTTATGTTGAAGTAAAAAAAAGGCAATTGGCATTTGGCACGTTATTGTGCTGGCACTCAACCCAACTCCATTGTTTCTGCATGGAATACATCAGTAATTATGATGCTGAAAGTGAACACTTTAATCAACCAATGTCTAATTATTTAATTTAAATAATTTAATTAATCAAGCAGCAATGAGCTATGGAAGCACATAAATAAATAAATAAATAAATAAATAAATAAATTAGACCTAGGAGGGTTGTAAGATGTTCTGTAGTGCTCCACAGACATTTTGTTTCACATTAATAATCAATGAACCCTGTAGCGATCCACAGTGCATTTTAAGTAAAGATTATAACACTTGTGCTTATTAAGGAAAACTGAAGGCAGCACATCAAAACCACTCTGAGCATGGAAAATGCACACTTGCACATGCACAAGCTTTGTGCATAGAAATGGGTGTTACCATCACTTCAACCCCTCAATCACATAGAGAAAGGACGTTTGTGCATGCCAGGGTAAGCTCACACACACAAATCATACACAAAGTACATTAAGCAGCACACACAGGGGCAAATTCACTTTAGCGAATGGTAGCCTTTTTCAGCTAAAACCCTATGTGTTATTCACATACCACCCACAATCAAGGTTAAGAGGCACAATGTGCGTTTGTTCTGCCATACATATTTAAATTAAGTATTCTTGTCAGCACAAACACACCTCCTTTCCATGTACATAAATTAGGCTTATTATAGAATGTGCTGGATTCACAAAGATCAGCACTATTTGTCTACTACAATTAATGTGGCACTATTACCGCCCATGTAAAATAATGACAAATTAAAGTTTGTTTAAGAGGGACATTTGAGTGCATTTTCTGGTATTTATGAAAACAGAATTTTTTTATTTTGTGTGAGGTGACACAGGTAACAAGAAAAGTACTAAGTATCGGTATCGGGACATCCCTAATAATAATGAACATGCACGTGAATTAAATACTTTTTTGGTCAGTGGGAATACTAAAAAAAATGGCTAAGAAAAATAAAAAACATGAAGTTAGACAATTTTATATGCAACATTTATCAGGAATCTTTTATTAGGATATTGTCTGTTTATTTTCTGAAATGAATTACCCGCTTGAGCCCAATGGAGATTATTTTTATCATCACATAATCTTTTGGTTTCTTTTCCCCCTACATATACACACATATGCATTGTGTCCATTTATACTTTTGTATTATCACATTTGCAATCAGATTGCACACTGGCAATTTTGCAGGCTTGGTTGGGATGTTAACGGATTTGCATAATTCATTTAATAAATCAGGCACTAAAACAACGCATATAGCACATGCAAATAAATGACGCTAACAGCTGGGCACAATTCATTCTTTGTGGAAACTCAGTTAGTACTGGCAGGCTCTGACAAATCAGAAACCAAATCTGTCTCACTTATCTGCATGCATGCACATACATTTGCACATATCTTCACACCATTTAAAACCATGAAACATAATTTAAAAAAAAAAATGCTCTGTAAACCCGTGTACTTTTTCATTCACTCATGTTAAGATCAGAACAGGATACTAACACTCTCAACTGTACCACCATAAACATGTAATTGCCTTTACAGTCTGCTATTGCTCTCAATGGTAGGCATGTATTTGGATTAAATGGAAGCTCTGCACTGAAGGAAGGAAAATGTGTAATTCTGTTACGGTCCATAAAACAAGCTTGATGCGAACTCACAGACACCAGATGAATAAATAAATTAATTTACTCTCTTACCAAACAGGGAGTAAACCACACCCACTGTGATGTCAGCAGCCACTGGGATGCTGGACTGGAAGGTGCTGTTATCCAGTTCTTGCATCTGCAACACACACACACACACACACACACACACCTCTCAATGTAGTGTCAGTATATATAATTGCTACATATACTGTACATGCAGTTAATACAGATACAAAAAAATAAAAATAAATATTAGATGTAAAAAGTACATATACCAGTGTTTCCAAGTTTTCAGTGAATGTTTATTAGATTTAATGATTTAATGCATAATGATACAGATTTGATGCTGATGGATTTTGACTGGGAAGCAGGTCTTTAATTGAAATAAAATGATCCATAGAGTTAATTTTTTATTTAGGCCTTACTTTGTGATAATGTTTGTTTTCATATGGCTCATTAATTGATTTTAAATGACCAGATGTATATTTGACATATTTTTTTTTTTTTAAGGAAATATTTGAAAGAAAATGCATTGTTTTATATACAGTGCTGTAAAGAAGTATTTGCCCCCATCCTGATTTCTTCTGTTTTTGTGTATTTTTCATACTAAATTGTTTTGATCTTCAAACGAGATATAACATAAAACAAAGTCAACCTGAGTAAACACAAAATACAATTTTCAAATATATATACACTGGCGGCCAAAAGTTTGGAATAATGTAGAGATTTTGCTGTTTCGGAAGGAAATTGGTACTTTAATTCACCAAAGCGGCATTCAACTGACCACAAAGTATAGTCAGGACATTACTGATGTGAAAAACAGCACCATCACTATTTGAAAAAAGTCATTTGTGATCAAATCTAGACAGCAGCCATCACTCCAACACCTTATCCTTGAGTAATCATGCTAACTTGCTAATTTGGTACTAGAAAATCACTTGCCATTATATCAAACACTGCTGAAAGCTATTTGGTTCATTAAATGAAGCTTAACATTGTGTTTGTTTTAGAGTTGCCACAGTATACAATAGACTGGCATGTCTTAAGGTCAATATTAGGTTTTATTAAAAATGGCAAAAAGAAACAGCTTTCTCTAGAAACTTGTCAGTCAATCATTGTTTTGAGGAATGAAGGCTATACAATGCTTGAAATTGCCAAAAAACTGAAGATTTCATACAAAGGTGTACACTACAGTCTTCAAAGACAAAGGACAACTGGCTCTAACAAGGACAGAAAGAGATGTGGAAGGCCAGATGTACAACTAAACAAGAGGATAAGTACATCAGAGTCTCTAGTTTGAGAAATAGACGCCTCACATGTCCTCAGCTGACAGCATCATTGAATTCTACCCGCTCAACACCAGTTTCATGTACAACAGTAAAGAGAAGTCTCAGGGGTGCAGGCCTTACGGGAAGAATTGTAAAGAAAAAGCCACTTTTGAAACAGAAAAACAAAAAGAAAAGGTTAGAGTGGGCAAAGAAACACAGACATTTGACAACAGATAACTGGAAAAGAGTGTTATGGATCTTAACCAGTTTGAGCTTTTGTGGGATCAGCTAGACTGTAAGGTGCGTGAGAAGTGCCCAACAAGACAGCCACATCAATGGCAAGTGCTACAGGAAGCGTGGGGTGAAATGTCACCTGAGTATCTGGACAAACTGACAGCTAGAATGCCAAGGATCTGCAAAGCTGTCATTGCTGCACGTGGAGGATTTTTTGATGAGAACTCTTTGAAGTAGTTTAAGAATACATTGTATATGGACATATACAATGTATTACACTATACATTGTGTTTAGCTGAATGCCACTTTGGTGAATAAAAGTACCAATATCTTTCCATAAGATCAAAATCTGTACATTATTCCAAACTTTTGGCCGCCAGTATACATTTTTTATTGAAGCAAAAAGTTATCCAACACCTATATCATCCATGTGAAAAACCAACTTCCCCCTTAAACAAAATAGCTGGTTGTACCACATTTAGCAGCAACAACTGCAACCAAATGCTTCCGATCAGTCTTTCACAACGCTGTGGTGGAATTTTGGCCCACTCTTCTTTGCAGAACTGCTTTAGTCCAGCCACATTGGAGGATTTTCTAGCATGAACTGCCCGTTTAAGGTCCTGCCACAGCATCTTAATCAGGTTTAAGTTAGGACTTTGACTAGGCCACTCCAAAACTTTAATTTTGCTTCTTTTGAGCCATTCAGAGGTGGACTTACTCCTATGCTTTGGATCATTGTCTTGCTGCATAATCCAGTTGCGCTTGAGCTTCAACTCACGGACTGATTACCGGACGTTCTCCTTCGCGATTTTCTGGTAGAGAGCAGAATTCATGTTTCCCTTTACTCCAAGTCGCCCTGGCCCTGAAGCAGCAAAGCATCCCCACGCCATCACACTACAACCACCATGCTTGACCGTAGGTATGATGTTCTTTTTGTGGAATTCTGTGTTTGATTTACGCCAGATGTAACGGGACTCCTGTCTTCCAAACAGTTCCACTTTCGACTCATCAGTCCACAGAACATTCTCCCAAAAGGATCATCAAGGTGTGAATTGGCAAAATTCAGACGAGCCTTGATGTTCTTCTGGGTTAGCAGTGGTTTTCGCCTCGTCACTCATGGATGGCATTTTTTATCGATGCGAGAGAGGCCTGTAGTTCCTTGGATGTTGCCCCTGGCTTTTTTTTTTTTGTGACTTCCTGGATTAGTCATCGCTGTGCTTTTGAAGGAATTTTGGAAGATCGGTCACTTCTGGGAAGGTTCACTACTGTGCCCAGTGTTCGCCATTTGGAGATAATGGCTCTCACTGTGGTTCTTTGGAGTCCCAGAGCCTTTGAAATAGCTTTGTAACCCTTCCCAGACTGATGTAATTCAATCACCTTTTCATCATAATTTCTGGAATTTCTTTCGACCTTGGCATAGTGTGCTACTCGGTGAGACCTTTTAGACAACTTCATACTGCTGAAAAAGGTCTATTTAGGTGCTGATTTTATTGAACAGGGCTGGCAGTAATCAGGCCTCGGTGTGTCTATTCCAGCTGAACCTCATAATGAATGCAGTTTCATAGATTTTGGGATTTAGTAACTAAGGGCAAATACTTTTTCACACAGGCCTAGTTGGTATTGGATAACTTTTTTGCTACAATAAATAACATGATCATTTAAAAACTGTATTTTGTGTTTACTAAGATTGCCTTTGTTTTATGTTAGATTTTGTTAGAATTTTTTAAAACAATTTAGTTTGAGATACACACAAAAACAGAAGAAATCAGGATGGGGGCAAATACTTTTTCACAGCACTGTAGGCTACTGAATACTATGCTTTTTATAATTTCTATGATAATAACTCCCTCACATGGGGGGAAATTCTTTTATTCTGGCTTATTTTGGGTGAGGCCCTTATGTTAGTGAGATCTGGCAACACTGCAAATGGTATATCACACATCCTTAGTACAGAGTACTGCAATTTAAAAAAAGTAAAAATTAAAAAGAACTTTATTAATATTTTTTTTGTTGTTGTTTTTGTTTTTTTGGTTCTAACCAGTTACCATTTGGAAAAGAGTCTGTGGAACGCCGGACACAGAACGAAAAAAATCTGGTTTCTGCTCAGAATGATGAAAAACATATATTTTTAGTTCCTGATGCAAACTAAAAATGTGTCACCTTACAAGTCATGCACTACAGTAAAAGTGCTTTAATGTCAGAAGATAGCAATGTGTGAGGAACAGGGGAAAATTAAGTGTTAATGAACTGGTAATCCACCCTTTTATTTGTTTTTTTTTTGTGTGCGTGTGTGTGTGTGTGTGTGTGTGTTTGTGAAAGTAGATAAAGGTCATTGTTGTTGTAGCAGACTTATCTCACAGTGAAATTGGAAACATTATGTTGACTTTTTTATTGCAAAAATTCAAATAATACAACCAACAAGGCACCAAAATAATATGACAAACATCTCAACTAAGCTGAGCAGACATCAGCATAATGATAAAGGAGGAGAGGGGGGAAAAGTTAAATGAATAAAATACATACTTTTTGCAAACCAAATTTGGGTCTTTCCAAGGCTGCCTCTGTGGCATTCTTCTTTTTCATACATCTCAATGAACTGAAAAACAATTGTACTTTGTTCGAAAAAATATTGAAAACACAGTAGGTTGACTTTTCTTTAGCTAAAAATCGGTCTGTGCTTACCGAAATTCAAAACACTGCCAAAATCGACCATTTTCAACAACTCTTCTAATCTTTATTTTTTGTTTATTTTACTTTAAAATAAATTATCATGCTTTTACTGTTTATGTAGTTATTTTCTAAAAGGCTTTATGCATTTCTGGGAAAATGCAGAATTTGTCAAGTTTCGCAACAATCTTCATCATGTTTACACTTATATTGGTATTGGGAAGCTCACATAACTGTTTTGGGAGAAAAAAAATCATGTATCAATATATGTATATGTTTTTACATATAATTTTTTTTCTTAGCACAAAGTATAACAAAAAATATGGTGAGATGTTATAACGATTGCCATAACTTTCTATGCATTCAAGCAAATCAAACCATAACAAATAAAGCTAACTGTTGACCACTCCAAGTTTTTAATGTGGATAAAAACCTCACCCCAGCAGAACAGTAAATACTTCATAATGAAATGAAGTCAATGGTATTGCAATTATTAGTGCCTCTTAATCATTACACATATTGTACTCAAATAGTACAACGAAGCTTAACATGATCTATTTAAAAAACAGAGACACACCACAAATATACTGTAGGAATGAAGGATTATGAATGCTATGTTGAAAAATAAATCACCAAATGCTTAACCTGTTGGACATCAGATCTAGGGTGATAGCTCTAGTCTAGACGGATGACTTGTACATCATTTCAGAAAGCATTTTGGCATTCTAGCTCCATCATTCTCAGTAATCTCCTTTTCAATGAATCCGGTGTACATAATAAATCTTTTCTCTGAAATTGTATAGAAATGTGTGTGTGTGTGTCCTGTAGTGCCTTTGAGCAGCATGCAAGATTTACTGGTAGTGCATAACGTTGAGTACAGTCATTTGCTTTTAAAAAACAAACAAACAAAGTTGTATTCAGTCTTTAACTTTCATTGGCTGGATTACCAGGATATTTTGAATCACATCTGTGTAAAAACATATCTCTCTTTTTTCCTTTCATCCTTGCCTTTTTCGCTCACACACATGCACATGTATGCACACGCATGCACACACACACACACACACACAGCATACTGATCAGCTGTGGACTCAGGGTATGTGAGCAAAAGGCTGAGTCAGCACATTCAAACTGTTGTGCATTTGCCTCTATGGAAAGTGATAATCTCAGACCTACTCCACATTCTTTTTTGAAAATCCATTCTATGACAAAAAGGTTTTATGTTTTATATATAAGCAAACTGACAGGTCTTCCATAAGACCCACAATTCAAAGAACTACGTATAAACTGCAGAAAGGAACAAAGATCCAGTTTTACCAATGTAGTTTTTGTATCACCTAATATTTTTCAGCCACTCTCTCTTTATAGAGACATAATTGTATTGAGATACAGATAAACTAATTTCACAAAAGTAAACTACTTTGTGAATCATATTCTGCTTATATACGCACACCAAATTAATTCCTCATTACTAAGGATATATGAAAGAGTACACACTTGCTGTGTGATGGGACTACGAATGTCTCATTAAGCATTACATATTTCATGACACTCACTCTTATAATGCCCTGTTGGCATGATGACATCTTTCTTTAGGGTTTAACCAATTGATTTACATGACCTTTCCAGTCAATTATGATTACTGGATAAAAAATATATATGAAAAAAAAAAAAAAGATATATATATATATATATATATATAAAACCAGAAGTGCTGTACAATTAAAAAAAGCAAGAAAAAATAGATATGATTTAAAATAGAACAACACTTAACCTGGGAAAAAAAAAAAAAAAAAAAAGGCAAAAAAAGCAAAAAAAAAATTATTAGAAGAGAAATGACCATGACTTTGAAGTTTGAAATGCTGTATAACCACAGAGAGTATTAAAAGCTATGGAATAAAAATTAGCCTTCAGGTGATGAATCATTTAGATTTATCTTTAAACTTGTTTGACTGATTCATTGAAAAGAACTATTACAAAAGAGCGATTTTCTCACAAATCGAAACAATTGTGGCCTGTGTGAGCAAGTTTTACTCTACACAAGCTCTACACAGGAGCAATATCTAGCCTTTCTTTCCAGGACTGGACATTTTTTAAATTGTCTTATTCTTCCAACTTCACGCACGCACACACACACACACACACGTTGGGTTTTCATGTTTTATGAGGACTCTCCATAGACATAGTGGCTTTTATACTGTACAAACTTTATATCCTATTCCCTAACCCTACCCCTAAACCTAATCCACACAGAACATTTTCTACATTTTTACATTTTCAAAAAGCGTCATTTAGTATGATTTTAAGCTGTTTTCCTCATGAGGACCAACTGATTGTCCCCACAACGTCAAAAATGTCAGGTTTTACTATACTTGTGGGGACATTTGGTCCACACAATGTAGGGAATACCTGGACACACACACACACACACACACACTTGGTATTTTCATTGCAGAGAAAATGTTATTACTTACACCAGCTATTCACACTGCCAATGGGTGGTAAGGTTTGCATTAAACCCCTGTGTCAAATGTAATAACCAAGTGAACAAATTAACTAAACTATGAAATATCTTTACTCCACAGCTGTAGTATAAGATTATTTAAAAGTACTGCCTTAGGTATCTATAAGTTCCCTCTTTCCTATTAAAAAACAAAAAGCAACACCACACACACACACACGGAACGTGTGCTTGTGAAAGCCGTTTTCTCATTCTCATCAGATTTTAAAAGACTGATGCAAACTAAGGAATAATCAGGACAGTTACTGACAATGCTGACAGCTTATACTGACAATTGTGTTAAGCTGACGAATGTTCGCAGCTCAAACTGACACATGCGACAGAACTCTTTGTAAAACTCAATTCAAGGGTATACTCCAATAATCCCAAAAAATTCAGACATCTATACACAGTGATAAATCAGAGAATGCCTCTAAATGGTGTTGCAATGTCAGCATATAATAAGCAACTTTGGGCACATTTTGTCATGAAGTCGGTTATAAATGACAGTTGTGGGTTTTTGTGCCCCAAAGCCTCCAGTCACCCCTTTCCTTCTTATAAAATGACATGATTGCTTCAGCAATTGTGTTCACCATCTCACATTTGCTTTTCTGACACTATTAGAAACACCCTCCCCCACCCTAGTCAATTTGGAACTTATAGAAGTTTGCCATAGAGCTGCTGCAACACTTTTGATAGACTGGCCATCCCAGCAGTTGGGTTAAGTTAGTTGCGCCTTGCGCCGGTCAGAAAGTCCATTCCGGCGGTCCCGGCCTGTATCGACGATATGAAAAGACACTGGGACAAATCATTCTCCCACCGTGTGTCCATTAAGGGATTTGCATGGCTGGATGTACAGGATTTGGAGGATCTGGAGATGGCCAACCCCCCGACCGTTCACCACAGGGGGACAGAGAAAAGCACCTAGGGTTTTCTGCACCCCCCCCAGAAATCAAAACTTCTCTTCCTCCCTTGGGGAAATGAAGGAGGATGTTGTTTCATCAAAATGGTCCCAGTTCGGTTGGTTCAGTGGTCAGTTTAGAAAATCCACCCCCCAGTGTGAGCAGAGTGGTGGCACAAGTTTCCCCAGTGCCCCCTGAAACATTTAGCTCGCTGTGTGGGTGGAGAGCTGGCACACATGCACAGTGTCTCCGTGGGTCCTGTCCACCGTGGAGAAGGGTAACAGATTTCAGTTCACTGTGAAACCAACAAGTTTCATTGGGGTGGTTATGTCAGCAGCACAGTGGAATCAACTCAGATATTAGAGGAAATATCCTCTCTTTTGAGCAAAAGAGTTATAAGGGTGATTCCGCCACACGAAAGCCAGCAGGGGTTTTATTCCCATTACTTTGTAATCCTCAAGAGAGGGGGAGGTCTCCAACCCATTCTGGATTTGTGGACACAAAACAAACATTTCAGAAAGTACAGGTTCAAAAATTAGTCCTGCCCAAGAAATAAACTATCTGGGCCTCAGGTCGAACTCAGTTCTGTTCTGTGCATTCCTGTCAGAGAAACGCATTGAGTCATTTCACAATTGTATCTCCCTTTTTCAGAGAGGGAGAACTGTTGCTCTCAGGATGTTTCTGAGGCTGCTGGATTTGAGGGCATCAACCATAGCAGTTATTCCCCTGGGGCTGTTGCGAATGAGGGAATTTAATTTCTGGACAGCGATACAGTGTTCACGCCAGTCTTTTCTCAGGGAAGGGACCCCGTTAGGGACGGTTATTCTAAGAAAGGTGGTGACGATGGACATGTGACTCACAGGCTGGGGCGCGGTTTTCGAAGGCAGAACAGTGCGAGGTGTGTGGTCTCTGTCCCTAATGGAGAAACACAGAAATTATCTGGAGCTATTAACAGTGTTTTTAGCTCTGAGACACTTTGTATGTTTCCTCCAAGGCTACCATGTTTTAGTCAGAACAGACAACACTATGGTGGTAGCGAACAAAAAACCAGCTAGGGTGTGTTCATTCACACCAACTTCACAGTCTGGTGCAGAGGTTGATTGTGTGGAGCAGCGCTCACTTTCTGTCATTATGTGTGTCCCATGTCCTGGGGATAATGAACATGGATGCAGATCTGTTGTCCAGGGGAAATCCCATATACGGTAACTGGGCACTTCACCCTCAGGTGGTGAACCAGGTGTGGCAGAGATATGGCCGGGCTGCCGTAGATCACTTTGCATCGCACGAAAATGTGCTGGGGGGACAAAAATGCACCAGTGGGTGTGGATGCTCTAGTGCACCCATGGCCAAACGCGTTAGTGTAGTATACACATTTCCCCTGCTGAGCCTCATCAGGCCGACATTACAGAGGGTGAGGGGATACGTGCATTTACTGATACTAATTGCACCGTATTGGCCGGGGAAACTGTGGTCACCAGAGATAATCCAACTCCTGGTCGACCACCCCTGGCCTCTCCCGTTGTGCAGACACCACCTTTCTCAAGCATGTGGGGAAATATTTCACCCTTCCCCTTACAGGATGGCTCTCTGGGCCTGGCCCATGAGAGGTTGAATCTAAATGCCACTGGGTTACCTCCTAAATTTCTCAAGATAATTCAACGTGCATGGGCGGCCTTGAGTGTTTGAACAATGGTGTGCGTGTAGACAAGTCATTCCATTCCTATGTACAGTGACTGACATTTCATGTTTTCTTAAAGATTTGTTAGACAGGGCCAGAGCCTTTTCTACTGTAAAGGTTTACCTGGCAGGTATTTCGGCGTGTCATGTGAGGCTAGACTTGGGAACGATGGTTCAGCACCCACCGATGTGTTGTTCATGAGAGGTGTGTGATTTTTACACCCGGTTTCTAAACCGCTGGTTCTGTCTTGGGATTTATCAGTGATTTTAGATGCGCTTTCACAGCCTCCTTTTGAACAATTAGAGTGCATTTGCTTTTTTCCCTTAAGATGGCTTTACTGTTGCAGCTCACAAAAGCAAAGCGAGTGAGCTCCATGCTTTGTCAGTACATTCTTCATGTATGCATTTTGCCTCCAGTGTATCAAAAGTAACACTTAAACTTATTCCAGCATTTATCCCTAAAGTAAGCGATTCAACAGGAGCTTGTACATCCGTTGATTTGCTAGCTTTTCATCCGCTGCCTTGAGGAAGCACCAATTGACCACGTCTGTCAGAACAACAGACCAATCACTGTAGCGATCAGGGAGTCCCGCCTCTCTTGCATATAGACCACTGCAGATCGCTGCTGTGCTATTCTCAGCATATCTCTTCACCGCAAGGAGGGTGGTGAGGTACCTCACTTCAGAGAACCGGGGATACAAAAGTTTCGTAATGTTCTCTTTTCAACATTCGTTCAGTATCTCAGTAAGGGATATAGACAACTCCCGTATTGTAGATATGCTGTATGAGACAGACGTAACATCCAAATAATAAAAGGCAGCCTGTAGTATTTAAAAAATGTGTGCAAAGATGCCCAGCTTGCTGCTGCACATATGTCTTTAACTGAAATCCCTCTAAATAAAGCCCAGGAAGCGGCCATACCCCTAGTGTAGTGGGCTCATATTGCTGGCAGCGATTGCAAATTCGCGCTCTTGTAACTCAATACAATTGCATCAACAACCCAGTGGGAGAGACGCTGACAGGAAATGATCAGGCTGGCCATGAAAGGCGGAGAAACTCGCTGTTGACCACCAGGAGGTGGAGGAGCCCACGGTTGACCGCCAGGAGGTGGAGGAGCCCACGGCTGACTGCAAGGAGGTGGAGGAGCCCACGGCTGACCGCCAGGAGGTGGAGGAGCCCACGGCTGATCGCCAGGAGGTGGAGGAGCCAGCTGCTGACCGCCTGAATGCGGAGGAGCCCACAGCTGTCCACCAGGAGGTGCCGGCCATTCCCACAGCAATGCTTCTGACTGTCCAGAAGAAGAGGAGTAGGAGAAGGGCCCCTTCTCCCCAGTCGCTGCCAGCGCTCATGGCCACAGAGGCCATTCCCTAGTCACTGCCAGCACTCTTGTCTGAGGAGGCCGTTGCCCAGTCGCTGCCAGCGCTCATGGCCATGGAGGTTGATCCCCAGTTGCTGCCAGCACTCATGGCCATGAGGCCATTCCCCAGTTGCTGCCAGCACTCACAGCCAAGGCTGTTCCCCAGCTGCTGCCAACATTCATGGCCAAGGAGGCCATTCCCCTGTTGCTGCCAGCGCTCCCGACCATGGCCTCTGCACAGTTTGTCCAGTCCCCTGTCCCCTGATCACTCCCCAGCAGTTGCCGATCTGCCTGCACAGACCGTAGCGGCCGCTGCTCCAGCTGTCCAGTCCCAAGCGGCCAGCCCTACCTCGCCCTTTGTCCGCGGTCACCTCTTATGTTCCCCTTTGCCAGAGAAGCCGTCACAGAACTTCATTCCTGTCCAGCAGCTGCCACGGACTTCACCATCTGTGCTCCACCTCCACAACCCTTATGTCCAAGTCCCTGTGGTCAAGTCTGTCCAGCCTACAGTGGTTGTCACTCAGCCTGATCTCCTACTCTTCCCAGTGGCTGCCATCCAGTCTGTCCAGTCCCAAGTGGCTGCCGCCCTGCCTGATCTCCTACAGTTCCCAGCGCTCAGTCCGTCCAGCCCCCAGGGTCCGGCGCTAGCTCTGCCCATTCCCAGCGTCCGGCACTCAGTCTGCCCATGTCCTTCCTGTCCTTCCTGTCCTTGCCACCCTCCTCTCCACCCTCATTTCCTTCCTCAGGCCTTCTCCCTGGCCGCCGGACTACACCTCCTACCTGAACCCTCCTCCCAGTACTCCGGACCCCGCCCCCTACCTGGATCCACATCCCTGGCCGCCAGAACCTGTCCCTTTCCTGAGGTCCCCTCCCAGGCTGCCAGACTCTGTCCCCTTCCTCAGGCTGCTGGACCCTGCCCAATCACTCAAACCACTCCCTAGTCCCTGTTGGTTCCCTGGGCCCACCTCCTCATCTGCTTGGTATGTCCCTAGCCCCTCACTGGATCTGTCCTGTCTCCCTGGTCATCTTCCCTGTTGGGCTTGGTTCTCTGGCCTCTTCCTTCTCTGATACAACTGTGACACTCTGAGACATGGGTTCTGGTCATTTGATTTTTGCTCTAAAATTTTTATTTTTACTTTATTGATGATTAGGTTTAAGGTTGGGGTTTGAGTTAGGGTGTAGGGTTAATAAAATATGCAGTCCTGTTCACTGTATTACATCATTTACAACTAAAAATACAACTCGCTTTTGGGTGCAGTGCTTCAAATTTCAGTAAGCACAGAATAATTTCAATGGCAGAACTTTCGACCTCCTGTCGTTGAATTTACAGTGCGATCAGTCTGGAAATTACTCACCAAACCGAACCTGACAGTTCTGAATATAAAATCATTATTGCAGGCTTATTGTTTTGACTCTGGTTAAGGCAAGAATGTGGTTTTGAGCATGACAATTTTATGTTATGATTCAAAAAAATATATATATATTTTAGTTCATTTGTAACAAAAAATTAAGTGAGAAATCCTCCATAGTGTCCCTTTAAGCTTATTCTGGTGAGGCAAGTCACTTATATTTGGCCATTTTCAGACCAGGGCCCATATTCACAAAACATCTTAAGGCTAAATGTAGCTCCTAATGTGGAAATTTACGAGCAACTCTTAAAAACGAGGGGCGTGTCACTCCTAATTTTAAGACTCATAAAATTTTCATCTAAGAGTAATTCATGAAGCATTTTAATGCTAAAAGTAGCTCCTAAATCCACGACAGCTTAGAAGTCCTCCTGAGGACTTCTAAATCCCTAAGAGTGATTCACAAATGATCCGAAGCATGCCTGCTGTCATCAGTCCACATTAAAAACAATGTTTTAGAATATTATTCTGACATCAACCTTAGTTATCACCTGAATCACAATTGATTCGATGTAGTTTAACAAAATAACATTATAATATTACATTATAATATTGATATTGACCTTTAAAAAAGGTATCGTCTGAATTGCTGTGTTTTCATGATTGCAAAGTTAGTTATTAGTTATGCAGTTAACTCTCCCACAAACCGAAAAAACCCAATTACACCGGAGTTATATATATCCCATATGAATATATTTCATATGAATGCAGTTCTTTATGCATACATAACCACCCACCCTCCCAACACATACATACTGTGCAAAACTATTCACAGGGGAAAAGTCTGGGGTCTCAGCCTAGCCATCTTTGATTTAATAAAGGAGGTTATACAACGCTATATAAGTCAGATTGATCTGGGCAAAGTCTTCACGGTCCCATCTGATATGCGTTCATAACTCAATATTTATGTATTTCAACCCACTCTCTACAGGACATGCATTCACATCAGTCAACCCACTGTATCTAAACCCAGTGTGCTTTTGTCATTTGTGTTGTACTGTCACAAACAGATTGTCACAAACAGTACTCATTCCATCTTACTAATAAGATGAGAAAACTCCACTTCACATCTCCCTGAATTTAATATGAGATGATAGAAGACTGTTGTGTATTGAGGATTTACTCTACACTTGGCTCTTAGTTTGTTTATTTAGTCCATGTTTATTAGCTTTGAAGCTTAATCTGTTTAAGGTATATATTCCCAACTTTCAGAAGTACACCAGCATATAGATGACTTCAAAGCTAATAAACATGGACCAAAAGCAATTTCTCTTTAAGGAAAACAGACCAAAAATATTGATGACTCATCTTGCACTATACAGATTCTTGTCCAATTAAATACTTTCTGAGAAAGCCCTTCCCTCTAATGCCACCTAACAAGTAGCAAATCATGGTTCATGACTGTGACTTAATTAAAGCCAATTGGCTGTCCCAACTTTTCAATAGGAAATACATCAACACAGGAAAGAAAATGCTCATCATGCAATTTCATGGGATCTTTAATGAGGAATAACTGGCAAATATTTAGATAAGTGATCTACCAACATATATTGTTAGTTTTATAACACATTTAAAATGCATAGAAATAGTTTTTCCATTGTTGATCTTTACATTATTACATTTGGTCTCAAAGAAACAGTCAATATATGATGCCATAAACATGCATGATTATAATAATCTACCTGTCTATGGCATAGGCTACTCATATAAGCATCAATGAAATATAATTTTGAAATGTTGGGCTACAACCTTAAAGCTTTATATAAACAGTAAGTCCCCACTCTCACAAAATGTATAAGACTCGCGCTCACGCAACCGGTACAGATGCGCTCTCGCATGATATACATGCGTTCATGACATTTAACAGAATTATAACGCCATAGAGCTACTGTCTATTAAGATATATATACATATATATATATATATATATATATATATATATATATATATATATATATATAATCACAAATGCCACAAAAGACTGCTACTGTAGCTACCACTGTTCTGTCTAAATCAGGAGAGATAGGGACAGAAAGAGAGTTAGGGCTGGGGAAAAAGGATCATAGTAAAAAAATAAAAAAATAAAAAAATAAATCCAGTTTGGTAAGGAAAAATCTGTTGTAGTATTTTGAATTGCTATTTGCTTTTGGAACGAGTTTCATTAGAGCATTAGGCGCAACATTCAGCCAATAAATGCACAAGCCTGCAGTTTCTTTCATTCCCTAACATGATCAGTCTGTAGAAAAAACGATATCACATCACTTATGAGGGTGGATGACAACCAATCAACAAGTGAATGGGGTATAAACATGTAAAATGTCAACTTGGAGCACAATATGCAAGAAAAGAGCCATAACCACGACAGACACTTTGGTCAACTGCATTCGCTTCAGTGTCACGGCACCAAACTCTCGCCAGTTAACTGCCCCATTGCGCGTTAATTATCCACATGCACTTGCTCATTGGGACACATTTAATTTTATAACTAGGAAAATTCCATCAATGCAAAGCGCGTTCCAAAAATATTTTGATATCTCCTACTCAACATCTCCAAAAATCACCCACACTCCTACCATCAAAGAAGCCGTCATCCTCTCCTCTCCTCGGGAAGACGAAGGGATACCTCCGTTTGATCCGTGATGTATCCGCGGTTCATTTGTTAACACTCCGCAGTCCGGATCCACATCGCGGCGGCACGCGCAATCGAATGGATGCACGTGGGATACCAAAAGCGAGATCAGACCTTCCGGTGATCAGTCCGCGCGCAGTGAGTTTTTGCGCGAGACAGTGCGCGCAAATGCATGCGCAGGTGATCCCAAGTGTGAAGAGGGGTACACCGTGAGTTGTGAATGCCCTCCCTACTCCCCTTGTAAAGGAGCAGTTGTACTGAATGCCTGATGCGCCACACAGTGAGTTCTGTAAAGCCCATAGTCCTTTGACGACAGCGCGCGATCCGAGCAAGGCTACTTTTTATTTTTTCAAAACTGAAGGTGAATAATTCAAATAAGCACACAAAAGAAAGAAAATATTCTTGTTACATTTAACTTCTTTGCTTATATTGAATAGCCTACATGTGGACACAATCTAAAGGGAGGAGGATTTTTACTGTACATGCAATTAATACAATATTTTAGCCTTCAGGATAGTCAGGGATGACCTTTAATTATTCATAACAACAGTCATGCAAACAAACGCTTTCAATTTTTCTCTTCCATACACAACTATGTGAGAGGCGTAAAAATAATATTAATGTGTTATAATTTGCCCGCAAGTATAACCACACTTTTAAAAGTTATGTCCTATAAAAGCTAGGCTATTGAATCAACCTGAATTTCTTTTCGTTACTGAAATAAAAAGGCCAAAAACTAAAAGACATATGAAACCCACACTTTCAGTCCAAATGAATGATTTCATTTCAAATGAATGAAACGCCCAGTTAAAAGCCAATTTAACCGTGCTGGATTTTAACTCGCGCAAGAACGCGCGTGCATCAAACTGCATGTGAGCTCGATTCAATCTGAAGCGCGCGGAATACTCCAGCTGTGGGAAACTGAGCTCGTGGAATTATCCAGTGGCGGGAAGAGTTTACGCAGAGGTTAACCAGGCAACCGTTACTAATCCTTCAACACTCCTCCATCACTAAAGCTGGACTTACCAACAATCCACAACCTACCAACAAATAAAATAAAATAAGAGGATATTCTAACACAGTTGTAAGAAAATGCATTTGCAGCAAGGTAGGAAATGTGAGAAAAGTCCATTTACACCAGAAAAGGAAACAGGTTATGTCAGTTTATTTCTAACTAAAGTCCTTATTTAGAGTAGTGCCATATT
The DNA here is from genome assembly GCF_019703515.2 of Myxocyprinus asiaticus. Classification (NCBI taxonomy): domain Eukaryota; kingdom Metazoa; phylum Chordata; class Actinopteri; order Cypriniformes; family Catostomidae; genus Myxocyprinus; species Myxocyprinus asiaticus. The sequence continues at coordinate 29,192,516 of NC_059368.1, forward strand.
TAATTTTTGATGGGAATGAAAACGAGGTTGAAGGATCGATTTACAATCTCTTCCATGGGTTGTACTGTATTTGAAGTGGTGTTGATCGTTCTGCATATTAAAAATTGAAAATACACACTGCCGGCCAAAAGTCTGATTCGGAAGGAAATTGGTACTTTAATTCACCAAAGTGGCATTCAACTGATAACATAGTCAGGACATTACTGATGTAAAAAACAGCACTATCACTGTTTGAAAAAAGTCATTTTTGATCAAATCTAGACAGGCCCCATTTCCAGCAGCCATCACTCCAACATCTTATCCTTGAGTAATCATGCTAAATTGATAATTTGGTACAAGAAAATCACTTGCCATTATATCAAACACTGCTGAAAGCTATTTGGTTCATTAAATGAAGCTTAACATTGTCTTTGTTTTTGAGTTGCCGCAGTATTCAATAGACTGGAAAGTCTTAAGGTCAAAATTAGGTCAAAAATGGCAAAAAAAAAGAAACAGCTTTCTCTAGAAACTCGTCAGTCAATTGTTATAAGGAGGAATGAAGGCTATACAATGCTTGAATTTGCCAAAAAACTGAAGATTTCGAACAAAAGGTGTGCACTTCAGTCTTCAAAGATAAAGGACAACTGGCTCTAACAAGGACAGAAAGAGATGTGGAAGGCCAGATGTACAACTAAACAAGAGGAAATTACATCAGAGTCTCTAGTTGGAGAAATAGACGCCTCACATGTCCTCAGCTGACAGCTTCATTGAATTCTACCCGCTCAACACCAGTTTCATGTACAACAGTAAAGAGAAGACTCGGGGGTGCAGGCCTTATGGGAAGAATTGCAAAGAAAAAAACACTTTTGAAACAGAAAAACAAAAAGAAAAGGTTAGAGTGGGCAAAGAAACACAGACATTGGACAACAGATAATTGGAAAAGAGTGTTATGGATCTTAAACCCATTGAGCTTTTGTGGGATCAGCTAGACTGTAAGGTGCGTGAGAAGTGTCTGACAAGACAGCCACATCTATGGCAAGTGCTACAGGAAGCGTGGGGTGAAATGTCACCTGAGCATCTAGACAAACTAACAGCTAGAAAGTCAAGGATCTGCAAAGCTGTCATTGCTGCACGTGGAGGAATTGTTTGATGAGAACTCTTTGAAGTAGTTTAAGAAGTTCTGAACATTTTTTTTTTCTCAAATTGTAATAGTAATTTTTTACGTTAATGTCCTGACTATACATTGTGATCAGTTGAATGCCACTTTGGTGAACAAAAGTACCAATTTCTTTCCATAAGAGCAAAATCTGCACATTATTCCAATCTTTTGGCCACCAGTGTATGTCCAATAAGTAAATAAACAAATAAATAAGTCCTAAGACACAAGAGTTGTGAAAATTAGATGTGATCTAGGAGCTTTATACAGTGCACATCATTTACTACAGTAAAATGGAAACACTGTGAAGAAATAGAGAGAAAAAGCGAAAGAATCATTCCATAGTGGGGATAAAGTATATCGTTGTTGTACCATTTTCAAAGTGTGTATTTTTACTGGAAACAAGCCAGGAACTAATAATCACTGACAGAGTATCCCAATCCTTAGTAGATAATTTAAAGCTATTTGAAATATTAAAAGTTGATCCGATAAAAGACTGATTTACGCTAAAGCAAAGTATGGAGCAGGAAAATAATAAATTGCTCATTCCTCTAAACAAATATGTGGTTGCCTTGTTCCATCAAGGACTCTGAAACTTGTCACATTGTTTTCATTGATGTTTCAGCTGTCAGTGGCAACAGTGTCAAGTGATGTTTGAAGTGAGCAGTTTTCTTGTCTGCCAACATGTATGTTAAAATCCAAGCAATAGTGCTGTCAGCTCAGGAGATCAGTAGCCCAAGATAATTTTTTGTAGACTAACCAAGTAGCCATCTCTAGCAGTCTATCATTACATGGAGAATGCAAAACTAAAAACACAATTTCTCTGACAGAACCAGGCACACTGGATGATTTAACATGTGAACTTACGTAGAAGACAAGAACATTTATTTTTAGCCAGATAGTTTTGGAGCTCTCCATTTTACATTATAATTGTTAAAAGCAATAATAATAATAAGATGCAAATAAATCTTAAAATAAAAAAAAAATAAACATCACATTCATCTTTAACACAGCAAGTTTAATTACATGCTTCCCAGGAATGGAATATCAGGTATATGATACTTTCCAAATAAATCAATAGAGTAAATTGAATCTTTAAACCAAATGTTGACGCATAAGAAGGCAACAAGTCAGGTTCTTGGTTACTGGTTACATTTTATTCTATGTACAGTAATTTGTTATAAATATAATACATCATTTTTTTCAGAAAAGCAGTCATGTAGATACATTTAAATAACAGTTTAATCATAGGGGTGGAGACAATGACAGAGTGACAGCTGAGGTGGTGGGAGAGGACAATTGGTTTGTAGAAAAGAAAAAATTTCCAGTGAAAACTGCACAGCCCACTCACACAAAGCCGCACAAACATACAAAAAAAAACACTCAAACAGGCAGGGTCTTTTACCCTCTAGGTGCCATAGTTCATTAGTCTCTGCTGTTTGATTGGGAAAAACACGGATTCTGCTATTTCCTTATTGGGTTACAAACATTAAGATGGCTCCTCACTGGACTACACTGATTCCACTGGCTTCTCATGAGGTTGTAAAAATTCCACTTAACTTCGTATTAACTTGGATTTTTACAGCCTCGCTGAATGAAGCAGAATATGTTGTCCTTTCAGCAGCTGAAATGGTATCAACTGCAGGCTATCAGGTTACAGTCTTTAATCTGGTTTTAAGATGGCATTGGAGAGATGTTTTTTGTTACTGTGGCAACAGAGCAGTGTGGATAACCGTGAGCAGGGCAGTATGAGGTGGATACGCAGCCAATTAGTTAGACGTTACAACATGTTTGAGATGTGTGGGTAAATCACTCAATATTTTGAAAAATTTTAGTTCTAAAAACAAAATGCCTATTTCATAAAACAAAAGAGAATACGTTCAATGATCCATGGTGGACATGGGAGATAAATTAACATGGGGGGAAAAAAAAAAAAAAGATCCAGTCACACCTTAAGTGGAAGATTTGCATTTAAGACAAAACATCTAGAGTCTGTGTTTAACCTCACCATTGCAGACCTTACAAGCACATCAGATGCAGTATTAGGTTGAGATATTTGTGTTCAAGTCTTTTTTTTTATTACTTTCCCTCGCACAATTCGTTTTTGCAAGAAGTAGAAAAATCTTCCATTTTTCTGTCTGTTCCATTTCGAATATTTAGCTGGGCCAAGGGAAGAGGTCTTTAGAGGATGTAGAAGAAATGTTGGATCAAAGTTGAGGTAACATCGCAGAGTTACTCAAATGTTGTTGATGATAATGAGCGCAGGCATGGCGCTCTGCTGGCTGGTCTCACACATAGCACTGGTATGTGCCAACTTGGCAAAGACACGGGGTGTGCCCAAGTTATAAACTCCAGCCTGGAAGAAGCAGGCTTTCAAGGAAAGCAGGTAAACCTCTTGTGCTTGAAGTTGCAATTTATATTGGGTCTGCCCCAGCCAGGTAAAAGAACCATGCACTTCCAGTGACTCTGGGCTAAGAAAGAAGAGTGTGAACAGATAAAACATGAACACAAATACATAGACTACTTATAAGTACAGAGTCCCCTTGTTTCACACATTTCTAAAATGTGGACTTTGGGCATCAATGCACAAGTAAAAACTAAGATGTACCTGGTTGTTTTATGTCGCAGATCAATGATGACATCTACCCGAGCCAAGGAACAGTTGGACAACATCAGGGTAACAGGTATCATACATAAACTGGAAAAGAAAACAAAAAAAGAGATGAGTAAAGAACTAAAGTTGGGGTTCACATGAAGGCCTAAGGGGCTGTTCAGACCAAATGCGCGGTTGTGCTGATAAAACATTTTTTTTAAAAAAATGGACAGTGCAACCGATGCACCCTATAAGCTGCGCACACGCACGGCGCATACTTCTGTTGTTACTCCCGTGCAGACGGAAAAAAAAAAAAAAAAAAAGTGTGGGAAAACTAATGTGCATGCTTCTCATCTGTATCCCTGCATGTTGATATGAGCCACAGAAAGATGTTTTGTGAAGTTCTTGTGCATGTACATGTATTTGCTTTTCAAATTATCCCATCGGACGATTATCTCCTTTTAAAGTGGCACATAACCGTTTAAGTTTAAAGTTTAAAAACAGCGGTTAATTGACAGGTGGGTAGGCAGCGCTTCACTGCTGTTTGAATGCATTCGAACGGATGAACGTTTACACGAGTTCAATGTGTTCACGTGCGATTTCGACCATTAAAGCCGCCTTTTCACTGCATCCGACAGACGATAGACAGGAAGTAATTCATTTCCAATGGAGAGTCGCACGGGGGCTGCGTGAGGTTCCAACCATCTCCGGATGCAACATTTTCGATCTGAGCCTCGGCTGCATTAAAATATTTCAACTCGTGCGACTAGACCGTATGCGACCGCCTGACCGGAAGTGATGTATTCATGCAAAACTATCAGCATGAAATGAGAAATAAATATCAATAGATTTTTTTCCTAAACGCCTGATACTTTTGTATTTTGGACAATTAACAATGTAGAAGTCACAAATCATTGTTTACATTGTAAATATCACAAAAAAAGCTTTTGGAATTACAATAAACGTGTGATTAAATGTGTACATGTGTCATTTATTTCTGCACATGCAAAACCTACACATTTAAAATCTATGAATTTCTGATTCATATTAGCTGAATTAGGGTTGTTGTTGCTGTTAATTATCATAGTATTAACTATAAAAACAGTAATAATGATACATAATAAATACTGAGTGAATATTAATCATGAATTTTATTGAATTAATTAATCTGCTCAACAAAATCACACACAGTAATGTCATTCTGAGGTAAACCTCTGGTAGCTTCTCCTTCAATTAACAAAATCCATTGCGAGCAAAATGACAATTCATCACGACTGGCACTAGGGAGAGAAATACGATAGTCGTGTGTGAATGTCGGAGACAGTGAAAAGGCGGCTTAGGCCCCAGCACACTTATGGAGAAGTTCTTCGTTCAGAGGTAAAACAGCCCTCTACACAGAGAGTAAAATCACTCGTATATGCGACCGAAATCCATGCTATGCGACTAAAATTCAGATTTTATTCGCCAGAGCTTGAGTTGTTTAGTGGCGAAGAAGAACTTGAGCGCCACAATCCTTTTACTGAACAAGGCGGCGGCGATTATGAAGCTGGATTCAGTCTCATCTTTTTCAGTGTGTTGTGTCTCATGAGCGTGCACTCTGAAGGTAATTGACCTTATTTGGCTGCAGTGAGTCCAGATCGATGTCGTGATCGCACTGTCTCCGTCACTTTAGTTGAGCCCTGGAATGTCACTGACATTGCATTTAACGATGTCAACTCTGATTTTGGTTAAACTGTTCATTCTCAACATTCTCCTTTTTAAAGCATGACTACAGACCAGTAACATGCCTGCTGAACGTCTGTTAGAAGGTAAAAGTGTTGCAAAACACTAGATTTTAATCTGAGAACGTGTCCAATAAATATTTCAAGCAAGTCATACACATAAAAGTCAAAGTTTCTAAAGACAAGACCTAGGCACCCCATTTTCATTTCATGTCTCTTTTAATATCCTTTGTTATTTACAGTCAGTTGGTGATCTAAAAGATAACGACACATTTTTTCTAATCATACATTCTCTCTTGTTAATGTGCGCTGTGCTCACAACTGTAAACACTTCTCTTAAAAAGACAGTACCAATTTAGCACTAGTTATACATATCAATGTAAACGCAATGTAAATCGCACAAGTGCATATAAAAACATTCAACAAAATGTAGTAAGTGTAATAAACGTGTAAATACATGAATATTTAAATAATAAATAATAATAATCATATATTATGAAATATTTTTCCTTCTGAAAACACTAAATATGAAAGAATTTCACAAATACAAATCTTTAACAAATCTATGGAAGGGTTTGGTTATTATTATTATTATTTTTTATTGCATAGTAGTTTTGATATAGAAGTCTTTATTATTAATTCCATTTTCATTAGGTTCCAACCTTTTTTCCCAACCATTCAATTTGTATGAAATGTCAAACAGTGACAGCTTGTATCATTATTAAAAATGCAATTTCATGACATAATATAAATTGATAGAATGTGAAATTTGTACATTTGTAAAGAACTAAAATTTGATTAAAAGGATCAAAAGTGAAATATGAAAATAAATGTACAATCTTGCATACTATATTGCGTGAAATCAAAAATCTGAAAAAGTTACAAAAATTATATATCAATATTTTTCAGCATATTAAAAATATTTGATAATATATCTTGGTAGTTATGTATTTGCTCTTAAATGGCTCTATACTCAGTTTTTTACAATTCCTGACATTTCAGTTAGTATCACTACTTTATTTTAAGAATGTGAAATGTCACAATAATAGAGAAAATTATTTATTTCAGCTTTTATTACTTTCATCACATTCCCAGTGGGTCAGAAGTTTACATACAATTAGTTAGTATTTGGTAGCATTGCCTTTAAATTGTTTAACTTGGGTCAAATGTTTTGGGTAGCCTTCCACAAGTTTCTTCACAATAAGTTGCTGGAATTTTGGCCCATTCCTCCAGACAGAACTGGTGTAACTGAGTCAGGTTTGTAGGCCTCCTTGCTTAAACACGCTTTTTCTATTGGATTGAGGTCAGGGCTTTGTGATGGCCACTCCAATACTGTGACTTTGTTGTCTTTAAGCCATTTTGCCACAACTTTGGAGGTATGCTTGGGGTCATTGTCCATTTGGAAGACCCATTTGCGACCGAGCTTTAACTTCCTGACTGATGACTTGAAATGTTGCTTCAATATATCCTCATAATTTTCCTTCCTCATGATGCCATCTATTTTGTGAAGTGCACCAGTCCCTCCTGCAGCAAAGCACCCCCACAACATGATGGTGCTACCCCCATGCTTCACGGTTGGGATGGTGTTCTTTGGCTTGCAAGCCTCACCCTTTTTCCTCCAAACATAACGATGGTCATTTATGGCCAAACAGTTCAATTTTTGTTTCATCAGACCAGTGGACATTTCTCCAAAAAGTAAGATCTTTGTCCCCATGTGCACTTGCAAACTGCAGTCTGGCTTTTTTATGGCAGTTTTGGAGCAGTGGCTTCTTCCTTGCTGAGCAGCCTTTCAGGTTATGTCGATATAGGACTCATTTTACTGTGGATATAGATACTTGTCTCCCTGTTTTCTCCAGCATCTTCACAAAGTCCTTTGCTGTTGTTCTGGGATTGATTTGCACTTTTCGCATCAAACTACGTTCATCTCTAGGAGACAGAATGCGTCTAGTTCCTGAGTGGTATGATGGCTGCATGGTCCCATAGTGTTTTATTTATCGCCCAGCCCTAATACCTAATGTACTTTTTTTAACAGCCAAAAAGTGTTTTCTTCATCAAATGCAGTAGATACACTAGGGCTGGGCAATATGTAAAAAAATATTTTATCGATAATCGGCTTAAAATATATCACAATATCTGACTATATCGTCAACCCCCCTACTGAGGGCCAGTGAATATTTTTGCTTTATTAGTTTTACTTTAAAAATAAAATTTATTTATTGATACACAAAAAACGTAGAAGACATTTCTAAATTAAAAATGCACTTTAAACGAAAAGAAAAATAAATTAAAATAACAAAGTGATCAAAAAATCTTATATAACCACCTTCCCAAATCCAAACATTTACCGTCTCCAACCATCACATCATTTGCCATCACGATGCATGTTAACCGCGAACTGCTCCATGGAAATAAAGCGAACTAAACTCACAGCGCCTCCTGAGATGATCGGAGATCATTTGCAGCATTCTCATAGGCAACATTATTCTTGCAAACAGTTTTCAGATGAATGAAACAGAAGAAAAAAAAACCCTTTACATGCCCTTGTTCCACGAGACAGGTTCGCGCTGCACACCACTGAACAAACAGCGAATCAGACGCGAGCACTAACAGCTTTTCTTTTGTCTTTTCTTAAAAATATAATAAAGTGTGTTTCTTCAAGCATGTGTCTTTGTCTAACAACATAACAGTCACCTGCCTGTATCGGGTAGATGAGCAAAATGAAACACGCATGAAATACATGCATTTGGACGAGCAGCTCTCGAACTGGATTCAGTCTTGTCGCATTTGGTGGTGGCGGGTGCTAATTTCACACCCTGGACTGGGCTACTGTTTAATATATTTGGTGACTTCCCAGATCCATTGTTTTGCCTTTTCCCTATATTGTCGATCGTCATCCGTTAATGATTGTCACTTGCAAGATATCGTAGATATCCCATTCTATCGTCCTATTGCCCAGCTCTAACTAACAGTACGTGAATTTGGATGCAGCAAAAAATTATTTGCTGTTTGTTAAGGTCGGCTAGGACAAAACCTCAGAACAAAATTAAAACAATAGCTTTTACAGCATCACACCTGGTTAGGACACAGTGTTAATGTCAGTTAATTAGACCTTGGTGTTTTGAGGTTTGGGTTTGAATTAGTGCTGGGAAATTTAACGCGTTCATTTCTGCGATTAACGTGTTAAAAAAAAATGAATGCAATTAATGCAGTATCTGGTTTTTCCCCTCCCTGAGCCTTAGTGAGAAGAGAGACAAGTGCCTCAGGTTATTCCTGGCAGGCTACTCAGCCTTACATTGTGAAAAAGGCCCAGCAGAGGTTGTACTTCCTTCGCCAGCTGAGGAAATTCAACCTGCCACAGGTGCTGTTGATACAGTTTTACTCAGCAGTCATTGAGTCTGTCCTCTGCACTTCAATAACTGTCTGGTTTGGTTCAGCTATGAAATCAGAAAACAGAAGACTACAAAGGACAGTTCGGACTGCTGAGAGGATTACTGGTTGCCCCCTGCCCTCCCTTCAAGAACTATACACTTCCAGAGTGAGGGAAAAGGCTGGAAAAATCACTCTGGACCCCACTCACCCTGCCCATTACATTTTGAACTGTTGCCTTCTGGCCGACACTTCGGAGCTCTGAGCACCAGAACCGTCAGGCACAGGAACAGTTTTTTTCCTCAGGCTATCCATCTAAAACAGTTAAATTGCCTCATTGAGCAATAACTATGTGCAATACACAGTTTAGTCTTTTTTATATTTATCCAACACATCCAACCTCTTCTGCCATTTCATTCCTCTGAGAAAAAAAAAGAAAAAAAGAAAAATCATTTGCACTGTACATAACAGATTTGTATTTGCACTGTACATAGATTTGCACTACCCATGTGTACGTATGTATATAATTAGTTTTATTTTTTATTTTTTTATTATTATCTATGTCTTGCCGCTGTATTTGTATTGTTGTACACTGGAAGCTCCTGTCACCAAGACAAATTCCTTGTATGTGTAAGCATACTTGGCAATAAAGCTCATTCTGATTCTGATTCTTACTGCTCCATATGGTTAGGAATAGGGTGGGAGTGGGGTCATGCTGCCTGCTTGCAACAAACAAAAGGCATCTTTCACTAAAATTCACTAATGTTTTTCCCCACTTTCTGTGGCTAATTGGCATACATAAATTTTTAGGACGTACACACTCGACACGACTGCACATCCTAGCCCAAAAACTAATTGTGTGGAGCAGTGCACGTTTCGTTACATGCGAGGCATGTCCCGGGTATAATAAACAGGGGAGCGGATTTACTGTATGGAGAATGAAGACTTTGCATGAACCAGGCGCGCGAGAGTTACAGGCAAGCTGCTGTAAATGCGCAACTACTGTCGTCTGAACCGGTTTCAAATGCGGAACCACGAAAGAGAGACCCTGCGTGTGCACGTGATAGAGACTGAAGGATGTGTCCGTTCAGTGAGCTGCAGACAGGTACTGTATACTTGTAGAGACTGAACAGCAGCCAGAGAAAATAATAATTTTGAGATTTTGAACTTCAGCAAATTAAACCTCAGCATTCAATATGTTTTATATCTGTATATATAGTGTTTAATAATGCATTGTCAATGTACAGTATACTTAAGTTTCTCTTGCCAATAAAGCTTGATATGAATTGAATCTGCCCATTTGATCCTATTATTAAAGTCCACTGGAAAACACCAGAGGATTTTGCTCAACTTTTAATAACAGCATTATGCTTTCCTAAGAGTGAGAAGCAATCTCACTGTAACACAATAACCCTAAGCTGTCAGCATGACCATTGATTTTATGGCACATATACGTATACTTGTATCAAAGATTAATACCTGTAAAATTGTCTTATTAACTCCTTAAAAAAACCTGAACATTTGAACATGTAAATTTATATTTAAAATAAATGATAACTAACTTTTAAGACAAGGTATAAATGAAATATATTTATGATGATTTTTTAAATGTTTGTTGTAATGTATCATGTACCATAATTTATTACAATTGTGCGATTAATTAGTTAAACATTTTTATCTATTCCCAGCCCTAGTTTTAATGCAACAACCATCCTGAACTGCCTTAGTTCAGAGGAGTTTATGTTGAGTGTGTGCCTTTAGAACAGTGATTCATTTCCGTGCATTTGCTTTACATTTCGGTTCGTTTGCTCGCCACTGACGGAAAGTTGGTTCGCACGAAAACACATGACTATGAGTGATCACCTCGACCCAATCCAGTTTATCTCCATTTTTCACATTTTCACACAGACACACCTACTTTCCTTGCACCACTGCAGAACTAGGCCAGACAAGCGCTCCTCTGGGCGTAACGGTACATGAGAACATTAGTGTATATCTGTGTGAGTCTTATCACCATTTTGGCTATCCAACTCAGGTCTCTTTAAAGGGTTTCAAGAGTGTTTGTTTGTGCTTGCTTTACCTCTTTTGTGGGAAGGGATGATCATAAGACTCGGGGTAGTGGAGACAGGTCTTTATGAGGTGCGAAAGCTCTTCCAGAGAGGGCTTGCTTACAGGGGGTGGAACGTCAGGCTTAAACTTCAGAAGCACCATCTCCTGAGTCTCCTATTTGACAAAAGGATCATTTTCATTAAATTTGAAAGCCTCAGGGAAACACCTCTGCTCTAGCTGAGGAAATTGCTTTGTTAACGAAAGCTTTTCACTCGCTGTATTCAGAGAGATGTGCAGCAGTTTGAAGTGTAACTAAGTGTGTGCGCAGCTGAGATAGAGGGACAAAGTAGACGAGACAGAATAAGCACAAAAGGAAAAATATCGCACAGGCTCACGTGTTCTATAAAAATACTTTGAGATCAACATGTGTGACGCAAATCCCTCACATGAGGAACTTCCTCTGTGAATGAGTGTTGCTATGCAATGGCGCGCAGAGAGAGGTGTCAGACCGGATGGAATCTGGTCCACAGAGGGAGAGAGTCTTACAGAGCAATTGAACAAATGAAAGAACAAGTGAATGTATAAGGAGCTTAAAATTGCACTATGGAAGACTTTAGTTCAAATGAACAAAAGTTCGTTATTGAGTCTGTACATAAAATATGTGTTCAAAACCCTGTCCTTACCCTACCCCGATTCAATTGATAAGCCTACAATAATGATTTTTATTTTGAGCTGTCTGGTCAGATCTGGGGCGAAATCGCAGGCATATGTCATTCATCCTTGCCTGTTTACGTCATGTCTGTAAGCACAGAAAAGAAAGGCCGGCTACTGTGTTGCGTGTGTGGCGGCTAGGGATTCAACATCTGTTCAAGGTATAGTTCACCCAAAAATATTATTAATAATTCTCTCATAATTTACTCATCCTTGTGTCGTCTAAAACTCATATAATATTCTTCTAACACGGAACACATACAAAAGATATTTTAATGAAGATATCATGTCTGTTTGTCTATACAATGCAAGTGATTGACTACATTTTCAAGCTGACCAAATTTTCAAGCTCTAAAAAAGGTTATAAAAGCAGCATTATCCATAAGACTACAGTGGTTTAATTCATGTCATCAATAATTTTTGAATAAGAACAGACCCCAAAATATCTCCTTTATCATTACAGATCTCGACATTAAAATACTCAAGCAGCATTATCACAACATCCCTTCTCGTATGCATTCTAATAGCAAACTTATTCATTTTATAGTGATGTAAAGCTTCCGAATATTTAATATGTTGAGATGAATTTGAAGTGCACTTTATGTTGATGTATGTAGCGTATTAGTGCAGGTATTAAGTTCAAATGTTATTTAGTAACTAGAGAAAATGTGTTTCTTTTTTTTTTTTTTGTTAAGGTCCCTGACGAAAATTAACCATGGTTTTACTATAGTAATATTGTAGTAACCATGACTGCTGTCACCAAGTTTTCCTGAGCAGAAATTATAGTTTTGATACAATTAACCATGGTTTTATAACAGTAATACTGTAGTTTCTATATAGTAACCATGATTTTACTATATATTGTAACCATGAGAGTAACCATGTTTATATTGTGGTTACTATGATTTTTCTACAAGTGCCACTGTTAAACTATGGCTACTGTTGTAAAACAATGATTGTTATTTAAGGGAAAACGTGTTGAAGTGCTTACTAAATATCTTGGGACAACAATATCAAATAGACGTGGAGGTGGGCTCTTTTGACTTTGGGCCTGTAAGCAACCTCCAAGAACTCCCTGGTAACCACCTAGAACACTCTAGCGTTGTGGCAGCAAGTTTTGCACAAGCAAACACCACTCACATTTTCTTCAGAAGCAGCAAAAATCTAGTTACTTTTTTGTTTGGTGCCACTAATGGCACAGAAATTACACACTTAGACTACACACTCATTTGTCATTGTGTCTGTGAGAGACAAGAAAGAGGAGTGATATTTGTTAAGTGTTCACTTTTGTTAGGCAGATCAATGACAAATTACATCCTCGATTGTTTGCAACAATGCAGTTCTCAAATTTTTTGGCCTCTGCAAAAAGTATCCAGGTGTCAACTCAAGAAGTATCCAGGTATAAAGTCACACACAATGATGAGTTTCAAGGTCCACATTCTTTTTATCTTGCCTTGCACAGAGTGCCAAATAATCTTCTTTCCAACCTTCACCTTCAAGAAAAGAGTTGAGAACTGTTCCTCACATAGCAAGGTCAGGAGACTGAAATCATTTATTTTCTTACATACAGGCTCTGACACACTCTCTTTATTTAAAGCACATAAAAATGACTTGCAGTGAGAACGTCAACGAATGTGTCAATAATTCCATACCATTACTTGAGCTACACAGAGAGTCAAACATAGACCTGATTTGATCTGTTCTTTACTCTTTGGCCTCTTTACCATGTACTGGTCAGATCTCAGATGGAACGAATTGGTAAGGAATGTTTGAATAAAGCATGCCTTCAGTGGGTGGAGAGTTATTTTTCAAGTGCATTAGTGCTGACTGAGCTGATTGGCAGAGTGTGTTTTAATTCAGTGCTCAAATTAACTGTGGAGTTAACTGTCTACAAGCCAGTGTTTGGGGATGTTACTTTGAAACCATAACTTCTCATGCCGAGATACTAATTAGGGATGAGCATTTTGGTTGTTTTGCCGCAAAATGCTGTCTAAAGATTCGGAGGGAACACAGGAACATCAGAAATTAGACCGTAATTAATGACTAATAATTGGACTTTTAAGGGACTATTTACGGTCTGTTTTGGAATGATAAGGTATTTATTAGGCCTTTGTTCGCTGATTTCTTACACTTGCCCAATAGCCTCTTTACATTTTTTTCCTAAAAATTTACTTATTAGGTAAAAACAAAAGATACCACAAGTGCTAGTAAGGTGCAAAATACATCCTTTATAGGTTCTAATTACACTATGTGAATGTGCAACTTATAAGTATAACATAAATATAGAAGGCAGGAACTTTTGATGTATATTGTAAATAGCAACAAAAAGCATCCTCTTTGTGCTAAGGGCAAATAGTGTTAGATGCTATTTTCACCCCTAATTAAATACAACCATACAATAAAGGGGCATCACTGCAGCATGTGTATTGTGTTTAATTAGAGTCCCACAGACATCTTACACCAACCCCTACCCCTAAACCTAAACCTAACCTTCCCTGCTTTGTTGAAATACTATATGCATTCTACATGTATTTCATACGTATAAGCCGAAAATTCACACAGAGTACTGAGAACCTATAAAGGATATATTTAGCATCATACTAGCTATTGATATGTTTTGTTTTTAGCTAAGAAATTCAATGTTTTGACAAAAGCAAATATAAAGGAGGCTATAAAGCTAAAATAAGAAAACAGGCTTAATAAATACTTTATAATGCCAAACAAGTCCATAACTAGTCACTTACAAGTGTAATTATTAGACGTGAATTACTGTATAATTTCTGATCCTTAAACTAAAATGTTACCGAATCAGAAAGCAAGGTGCCACCGAAAACAATGTCGTAACCAATTGCAAATAAACAATGAGGCCCCTTTTTGATAGTTGTTAATGAATTCAATGTGTGAAATATTAAAAAAAAAATTAAAAATCATGCAATTACGGAGTTTTCATGATCGATCACTGATGTTGCTTCTGACCACTCAGGTAATCATACCCATCCCTACTACTCATAATTTTAACTAGTTCAACAATAGTCAAGCCATCCCTTTCTTGAAGTAGTTAGCTAGTCTACAATCTTCTAACAAAAATGTTTTAGGGGTAATATCTTTTTAAATATGACATTTCAGATTATATAACTTTCATTATAATAAGCCTGCTTATTAAGACTATTTGAATAATTGTATAATATAATGAAATATTTTATATTCTTTTCTTTGTCACGCTGAATGCTATGGAAGCCTTGAGAAAAGAATATAAAGAGAGAGAGAGAAAAAAAATGAGCATGGCTATGCTATTTTATTGCTACCCTTGCTTTATGTTTAGCCGATTGAGCACTTGACCCATGTTAAGACGACATCTTGTTCCGTCAATTAAGGACACTTAAAAATAAATAAATAAATAAATAAATAAATAAATAAATAAATAAATATTTCTCATGCGTGTACACAAATATAACTCTTCGAGTACCATTGAAAAGGAACAGCAGTCTTCTGAGAAGTTTGCACTAGAGGAAGTGACTAAATCTCAATTTATTTCAGACATCATTTACCAAGAACTAACATAAAAGAGGTTGATAGGATGAAATAGAACCATTGTGAGACATTGTGTATATGCAATACCTCTTTCTGTGAGAGTGAGCAGGCCTCTTTGCCAATGGTTTGCAGTGCAACATGAAGTTGGCCCTCTAAAATGAGCTGCTTGTTATCCTCAACGACATACGCCTAAAACAACACATCATATGATTAAATTAAGGCAGCATTTACCTCAAATAACAAAATACAAATCAAAATAGTCATCAGCCTAAAATACTTTATAGCTTAAAGGAATAGTTCACTCAAAAATGAGAATTCTCTCATCATTTATTCACCCTCATGCCATCCCAGATGTGTACAACTTTGTTTCATCTGCTCAACTCAAATGAAGATTTTCAGAAGAATTTCTCAGCTTTTTTGGTCCATCAAATGCAAGTGAATGGGTGTCAAAACTTCAAAAATCACAAATCACCATAAAAGTAATCCATTCGACTCCAGTGGTTAAATCAATGTCTTCAGACGTGATATGATAGGTGTGGGTGTGAAACAGATCAATATTTAAGTTCATATTTAAGTAAATTCTCCTCCCTGCTCAGTCAATCTACACTTTAACTTTCACATTCTTCTTCTTGTGTTTTTGGTGATTCACATGCTTCATGCATATCGCCCCCTACTGGGCAAGGAGAACAATTTCTAACAAAAAAAATACTTAAATATTGATCTGTTTCTCACCAACAACTATCATATCACTTCTGAAGATATGGATTAAAACATTGGAGTCGTTTGGATTGCTTTTTGGAGTGTCAAAGTTTTGGCACCCATTCAGTAGCATTGTATGGACCTACAGAGCTGAAATATTCTTCTAAAAATCATAATTTGTGTTCTTCAGAAGAAAGTCATACAAATCTGGGATGACATGAGGGTGAGTAAATGATAAAATAATTATTATTTTATATTATATATTATATTATTTTTGAGTGAACTATAAATATGCCAATTTTTTTTTCCTGAAATATGTGATTAGATGGGAAAAAAAGTAACAGGCTAATTGGCTGGTAACCTTTAAGAACAAAAACTACAAACATAGTTTAAATCTGAATGTAAGAATGACCCTCACTACCAAAACGGTGTACAATAGGATTTTTTTTCCCGTTACTGCCAACCCAATAATACGCAGATTAAAATCTCGATCAACATTTTTGTGACAAGTACGGTATTGTTTCTCCAAGACACTAACGGGAATATGATGCAATAGTACATTTATATGCGCAGTTATAATCGAACAACAGGAAGTTTTTGCATAGTCAAGCTGTCATCTGTCTGTCTAAGTATCCATGACAAAATACGTAGAAGGAAGGAAGGAAGGGAGTCTTTAATGGCACAAGAAAAATGATTAATTGACAATCTCAGCTTGAATCAAACATTGAACCCACAAACATGTCAAGTATTAAGCTACCTTCCAGAGGACGATGATGTCAAGCTCTACTTCGCTGCATTTTCTGACGATACTCGTCACAGCATCGTCAGTCACGCTTTGTGCCGTGAGGCTCTGTCTCCGCATCTGACTAGCACCACCTGAGGCCACACCACCTCTCTTGGGCTCAAAAGGCAGACCTCTTCGGAAGAAAAAGTCAGCACATGGAGTGGTAGAGCTGACAATCTAAAGAAAGAGAAATATGAGAGAGAAATATTTTGGGAATGGATCGCCAGAACCAAACAAAGACCACATTCACAATGGTAACACTTGATTTTAAGTATCCATGAATGAATCCATTCTTGGTAGTGACGATAAGAAGACTTGCTCACTTGTTCGTTGCCAAGGTTGAGATCGGCGAAGGTGTATTTTTCTGCTGCAACTGAGGTAATTTATACATTGAGAAAAACAAACAAACGGATGTTTTAACAAATGCAGTTTGCAGCGTTTTGACCACTGCTGGCTCTAACATAAAGCTATGTGAAAAACAGCAGTGATAAACAGATACCTACATGTGATATAGGGTGCTAACTGAGATATGATTAGATAAAGGCTTTGTGGATGTGTGTATTGGAAGCCCCACCTTCCTCTGTTCTGCATCGGGTGGCTCTGAAACACAGCTTCCCCCTTTCCCTGCTGGCCAGCTTAGAGTCTGTAAGCATGAGATGCAACAACGGAGGATGATTGTTCTTTTAATTATTTTCAGAAAAGCTTTCTTTTTGGTGCTGGTGCAGGCCAGTGTTCGCTTTGACTCGTGGATGTGGAATTTCAGTGCATCAAAATGCATTTATGAAAGCATTTTTATTTTTATTTTTTTCAAAAGTAGACCATATAAGAAAGACTAAAATAGCATTTTGCTATCCTTGCTCCATATTTCAGAATCTGTTTTCCATGTTGTTGTTGTTTTATTTTATACATTTTTTATTTGAATTTATTTTTGCTTCAAAGGGCAAGTTTTAATTAGGCACTAAGAATCTACATCAGGCCAGGCTCCCATCATGAAAAACAGATTCAGAAAGTGAACCATGGTCCTTGCCAAAACACACTTGGTCCTCACACGTCTTATAGCTGACATATAACATGACAGTTTTGATTATGTGGATGTTTGAATGCGATCTGAAAGTTGCTGCAGAAGGTATGATTTTTTTTTGCTTGTTCCTGACATAAAAGTACTATATGGC
This sequence comes from Myxocyprinus asiaticus, assembly GCF_019703515.2. Taxonomy (NCBI): domain Eukaryota; kingdom Metazoa; phylum Chordata; class Actinopteri; order Cypriniformes; family Catostomidae; genus Myxocyprinus; species Myxocyprinus asiaticus. Next base: position 29,210,277 of record NC_059368.1, read on the forward strand.
TTTAGAAGACTTGGAATATTGTATACAAGTTGCACGGACTACTTTCCAGAGTTTGTTTACAGTTAAAGGTCCCACTTTATGGACCAAATCTTGATTTTTTTCCCTGATTATTATTGGGATTTTGGTTGCCCAGTAAACCACATCTGGGATTTTATTAATTTTGACCTTGTAGCCTCTATGGCCCTATTCGGACAGGATTAGTTTCCCGAGCATATGCCAGTAAAGTAATTATTACTGGTGACATCAGTAACTTGAGAAACAGCAATAGTTAAAGGGCTTACAGGCTGGACAGCATGTCAATTTGCACAGGATTAGTATAACCAGGGGTTATTTTTACCAGGCATTTTATAGTAGGTAAAAGACGCCACAATCTTTACCGACGTGGAAATGTGCAGTACAGAAAAAGTCAGAAAAAATAACTGACATGACCGATTTGCAGTTCTTATTATTACATTACCACATGTTCCCATGTAAAACTTTTACCATCCAAATAGGACTTATGCCTGTGAACATCATAGTACGGAAAGACAGGCATAATGGAACTCGAAGTATAATAAGCACAAGTGTTCACGAATCCCACTCTCATAAATGTCATATGCTGTTCCCCCCATAATAAATGCTGGGGCCACTGTGGCAAACCTGCTTGCTCTCAATTCCTCCCATGTTTACAAATTTTTCCCCATTCTAAGGCTTGGAAAGATGGTTTATCTGGCATCCTCTGCTGTTGATACATTCAGAGTGACCCCTTGTTATACTTACCCGATCGAATTCGGCCGTAACCAAGGGTCTCGGGACAGGCATAACGGAATTTGAAATATACTAAGCACAAGTGATCACAAATCACTCTTTCATAAATGTCACATGCTGTTCCCCCCAAAAATAAGGTGGGGCTTGCTCTCAATTCCCTCCATGTTCACACATTCTTCCCCGTTCCAAGCTAGGGAAGATGGTTTATATGGCATTCTCTGCTGTAAATACATCCAGAGTGACCTCTTTTTATAATTGCCTGAACAAATTCAGCATTTGTCCCCATGGCCAAGGGTTTCGGGACAGGCATAACAGAACTCAATACAATAAGCACAGGTGCTCTTCTCAAATGTTCATACATTCTTTCCCTTTCAAAACACCAGGAAAGAGATTTTTCTGTAAACGTTCCTGCTGTAAGTACACTTCAGGACGACAGTCATTATACCTAAAAAGAAGGCAAACACTGTTAAATCAATCAGTCACAATGATGGAGGCACCAGGGCTTCCCTCCACTGTGCCGCTGATTGCAAGGCGGCTGCCAAAGGTAAGCTAAGAGCGCCATCTAGTGGTTACTCATTGCGCTGCAATAGAGAATCATGCATCATGCCTCTGTCTGCCCTACGACTCGGCGGCAGTTACAAGGTGTTCCGAATTGGGTAATCTGAACGAGAGAGGTGTGTGTTTTTTTTCGTTTATTTATTTATTTATTTATTTATTTATTTTTCACAGTATAATGTCAAAAGTGCAGCCGGGGGACTGGTTTGTGACAATAGATTTGAAGGATGCTTATTTCCACATTAAAATTACGCCAAGGCACAGGCCTTTACTCGTGCTGCATTTGGGGGTAAAGCGAACCAATTTTGCGTCCTGCTTTATGGACTTGCGTTAGGCACCTTGTATGTTCACAAGATGCATAGATGCAGCACTGACGTTGAATCTGGGGGCTGATCTCCTGTGCAGACAGGCTCTTATGCTTGGAGAATAGACATTCCACCTGCAGACTGTAGAACAAACCTGGATGAGGTTCAGCAGAGTGGACCTGTTTACTTCAAGCGAGACGTCACACTGTCCCCTCTGGTTTTCCCTCTCACCCCCGGCACTGCTGGGCATCGATGCGCTGGCGCATCAGTGGCCGACAGCGCATTTTTACGCATTTCCACCGATCAACCTGCTGCACTCGGTTGAGGAGGTTTTCTCAGAGGGTTCAGGAGGTTTGTGTTCGGCTTCTGTTAGTGGCGCTGTATTGGCCATCTCAAGTAAGGTTTTTGACCCTGTTCTCTCTCCTGGAGAGAATGCCTTGGGAGATTCAAGTCAGAATAGACATGTTGTCTCAGGATTGGGGCAGCATTTGACACCCCCGGCCTGAGTTATGGAAATTGTGAGTTTGGGCCCTCAACAGGGCCCTCTTTTAAATGATATCAACCACAGAGAGGGATATACCATCATCTTAAATGCTAGAACCCTTACAGGTTACATATGTTTAAATGGCATATTTTTGCCTCTTGGTGTGTAGTGCGGAGTGAGGATCCAGTCCACTGCCCAGTTGGTTCAGTGCTGGATTTATTTGCAAGAGCATTTTGGGGCCAGGGTTACCCCAGCAATGCTTAAAGTTTACGTGGCCACTTTAGCGGCTGAGCATGTGCTAGTGAATGGCGTTTCTATTGGAAGACATTCGCTTGTCTCTGATTTTATGTGCGGAGCACACAGGCTTAGATCTTTTTGTCCCGTCCGCATCCCTTTATGGGATTTATCTATGGTGTTACAGTTGCTCTCTGCTGCTCTGTTCGAGCCTTTAACATCAGTTTCTGATACATTTCTGACTCTTAAAATGGCCCTGTTATTAACATTGGCCCTGTCAATCAATCCTTTGTGCATGGATTTTGCACCAGGGTTATCTTAAGTCATGCTAAGACTTCTTTTGAGCTATTTGCCTAAAGTCATCTTTACGCTTCGCTCGCAGATTACTAATTTGCAGTCCATTTCTCCTCCACCATTTGAGTCGGAGGAGCATAAGAAGCTACATATGCTATGCCCAGTACTGGCTCTGCGGGTTAATGTTGACCAAAATAGCCAATGGCGTAAGTCAGAACAGTTGTTTGTGTGCTTTGGTGGCCGCAACAGAGGTGTTTCGGTGTCCGAGCAGAGACTGTCTCATTGGATTGTGGATGCAAACTCGAGTACTTGGTTTGCCTTCGCCTCTGGGTATTCAAGCCCATTCTACGAAGAGCATGGCATCCTCATGAGCAGTGGCTTGAAGTGTGTCCTTGGAAGACATTTGTATGGCAGCAGGATGGTCCTTTCCACATACTTTTGTTAGATTTTATAATTTGGACGAGTGTTTGTCTCCTGCTTCCCAAGTTTTCTCTGTTGGATCAGGAGTTCATTTTTGAAATTTCTATTTCTGTAGCTCGCTTGTGCACCGCTGTAAGTTTGCCACACAGGCTTTGAGAGTTGGCAGCTACTGTTCGCATGGCGTGATGGTATCTCGTCCCAATTGCATCATTACGCAACGTCGATGTTTCCTTGAAAGAAAACGTCTTAGTTACGAACGTAACCTTAGTTCCCTGAGAGGTAACGAGACATTGCGTAGCTGGCCATACTCTCTAGTTGCTGCATAGGCTCGTGCTTTTTACAGAAAATCTGGCGAGATGGCTCCAAGTGCTCGCCTATATAGAGCTGTGACGTGACTCCCTATGGGCATTGCTTAAGCACCATTTGCCAATAAATTGTCATGATTGTATACAGGCTTCAGACCACTTTAGACCACTGACGTAGTACTAATTGCGTCATTACACAATGTCTCATTCCCTCTCAGTGAACCACGGTTATGTTCGTAACAGATGTTTTAAGCTCTCTGGCCCTTTAAAATTTCAATGTAAACGCCCACTTTTATGTTGGCTAACTTCGTGCAGTCCCTCAAAATCAGCCACATTTTAAACTCAATTTGAAGAAAATTGACAAGTTTCACATAATTTATAAAACTACATTTCAGGGTTAACACATAACGTACACCAAACACATTTCATCTGAATTTTTCAAAATGTTCACTCAAGCACAGCAACTATCAAACAGTCATGACATTTGAAACATCCTTGAATTAAACTGTTTACTCACAGGTCTTGTAGTGTTTAACTGCCCCATCTTTCAATAACAATTCCTTTGCAAAGCTTGAATCATACTGTGACTGGTTGAATAAAATCTGCACTGATTATGAGCCCAAAAACACATACAATCCATGCTGAAATGTTCTGAATACGCAAACTTAATACAATCCATGGTGATGTTGGGTGATTCTACCGGCTTCAACAGGCCAAAGCAGAGACACTGGTCTTCACATCTCGCATCTTTCCATGTTTTTTTTTGTTTTGTTTTTTTACACACAGGACTGCATGTGTTTCTCCCAGTCTGTGGCAGCAGCCGAATGAGACATGTTTTTAAAAGTTACGCTTGTACTGCTCTTAAAACACGGTGCACATAGCCGGAAATGCATCAAAACGATCAAAGACATAGACATTGAGTGAATGTTTACAAAACACCAACAACTAAATATAGCACAGGTGGGTGCAAAAACGGTCCAGGATGCCTTCAAAACAAGAAACAACGCAGCTAAATGAAATACAACTCTAAAAAGGAGACCTCCGTTCTAACTTGACATTGTGTCATTTAAAAGTGGCGTGAGATGAATGATAACAGTCAAAGCTGTTTATCTAGTGTAGAAAAAATCCAGATAGGCACATGAAGATGTCCTGTGTAAGTCTCCTTTGGATGAATCTCCCATGACCGGCCCTGTCTCCTCTTCACCTGTCTGACTGACTGTGAGCAGTGGGTAGGGCCAAGGGTGCAATGATGAAAAATAGGCATTGATGTCTTGCTGAAGAGGAGGTGTATATGCAGATAAATTTGGTCCTTGTGACGTCACAAGTTCCACAAATTCCAAACAGGTTGTTTCAACAGCCTGGATTAAATAAATGCTCTTTTTCTATTAAGGAAGAAGTTTTCAGTTCTGAAAATTACAGTATGATTTTATAGTTCAATGGCCTCTTATATGTCAAAAGATCAAGGAAAATTTGATTCCTCATGTCATGACCCCTTTAACAAGACTTTTTCTTAAGGTGTGAAAGACATCATTTGCTGGTAGCTTGAGGTCCCTACCAAACTCTCTCTTTTTCTCTCCTTAAGGTTTATTTCCCTCCATGCATTCAGACCAAGTAATACATTCAAATCACTGATTTAAGAACTCACAAAAGACGATACAGACTAAACATAAATACTGCTAAACAAAACCAGCCGCTGGGCTTCTTTGACAGACAGCTGATTAATGTTTTGAGTTCTCGCATTTAACAAGCAGATACTGATTCATCCTGGGAAATGTGGCACTTGGTTAAATGTATTGCTGTGCACTCATGATAGGGCTCAACAATAAGGATGGTCTGCTGGTGAGGTGCCAGTGCGAGAGCGCTTTGAGCCAGCTGACAGAACTGCAACTTGCCTATTGGGTCAATGCTGTATTGACATGAAGTCTAAAATTCATTGATCATGTGTTTTTTTTAATCTTAAACGTACTTTAACATTTGGTTTTTTTGTTATGTACTGAACATTGCTGTTGTTGCAAATTTAGCTAATTTAAAATTGTCAGCACGGTACAATTATCCAGCTGACTGGTGAGGCTATGTCGAAATTGCAAGAATGATTTGTAGTCTTGGAAGCATCAGTGAGAATGGGTCATTGCTTTACAGTAAAAGTGTATTTATGAATTTATACCTGCCACAGAATTCCATTATAATATAACTGAATAATGTATTATTATGTACTATTATTTCATAATAGTATAATTATTAATACTCTAATTATCATTTATAATCAAATATGAATGGTATTATTAAAAATTATAAATAAATAGTCATAGCAACAGTGGCAGTTCTGCAGATGGAAACGCCTTGTTGATGAGAGAGGTCAACAGAGAATGGCCAGACTGGTTCGAACTGTCTACGGTAACTCAGATAACCACTCTGTACAACTGCAGGTTGGCGCTGTTTTGGTGGCATGAGGGGGACCTACACAATATTAGGCAGGTGGTTTTAATGTTGTGGTAATCGGTGTATATATTCACTCCATCTAAACCCAAACTGGTCAGTTTAAGACCCCATTAGACGAATCATGCATGCATGAAATTCACTTTACATTTTAGTCATCGACTAAATGGTGTGTGCGTGTGCCTGTATGTTTCACACTCTCAGCACAATTTCAAAGTGACCTAATTTCATCCGAGCAGCTGAGAGCTGATACATCATTCTGTGTGAGGTGTGTAAGAGCATGCGTTGCTCTCTCGCTGAAAGTATCAGCATACTGAAGGATCCATATAGATGACTCAACACAAATGCAATGTGACCCAAATTCAATAGAGCATCTAAGTGCTGCCGGCTGCAGAGCGTGTGTCTGGGTAGATATAGCTACCAGCTAAGCTTGTTACTCTGTTTTCCCTGCTGACATACGATCAAGATCCTCTCTGTCAATATTCTCAGGGCTTCGTAGATTCAAAAGATTCTGCTCGAGTCATTCATTTGGAATCGGACTGCACTGGTTGCGCCGTGTGTTTCACACTGTAGATTCAAAAGAACCGGCTGATAAGAGTAATGCATTTGGGAATCAGACTACACTTGTCACACTGTAGATTCATTATCGAGGAATTGCTGCCGTAGAAAAGAGCAGCAGGAAACACTGTGAGAGTATTTTAGTATGTTTTTCCGTCCACATCCGCAGGAAAATGCACATTCAAGAACCATTAACGGAATCGAAAGTCATGAAAATCATACGCTTCTGTTTTGTTTTTTTAAAGGGGGCTATGATGTGCCTTTTTGATTATTTTAATATGTTTTAGTAGGTTGTGTAAAGTTTTTTTTTTTTTACACAAAAATCAGTCATATATTTGTAAAACATGATCATTTTCCACCCTCATTCTGACCCTCTGTCAGAAACGCTTGGTTTTGGTGCTGCTGCTCCTTTAAGACTTGACAGTAAACGCCCACTGTTATGATTGGCTCTCTGCTCTTGATTGACCTGCTCTTTCTCGATGTCACCTCACTGCTCACCGATACTGGGTGGAGCTACTGAAGTAATTTAAAGTAGTAAGTTAAAGTAGGCTTTGGAGGCGGTCAGATGCAAATGTCTACAACAGTGTGACATCACGATGTGGAGGAAGTAGAGAACGAGTCGTTTTGACAGCTTGGTTTCAACAAATGCTCTTTTCGCAGTGAGGAGGAAGTTTTGAGTTCTGAAACTTACAGCATGTCTTTATAGTACAACGACTTCTAATATGTCAAAAGATCAAGGAAAATTTAATTCCTCATGTCATGACCCCTTTAAATTGAACCAGTTCCGAAAAAGAACCAGTTTCTCAGTTCCCAACCCTACTGTCACCAGTGTGAATATTCTGCTTAACTTTTCATGTTGCATGGAGGAAAAAAGTAATATTGGTTTAAAATGACAAAATGGTGAGCAGAAGAAAATTTCCTTTAAAGATCTGGGGCGGTATTAAAACGGTTCAGGGGGACTGACCTTGTAATTAGTGCACTGTGCGTCGTTTTGGATAAAAGTGTCAACTAAGCATGTTACCAAAACATGCTGGCAGATTCATACCTTTATCTCCAGCAGGGTTGATGCACTTGTGCAGCCTCCAATGTCTACTGCTGCTGGAAACCTGCACTATGTGGAACTCACGAACACCTGCTTCACTCTGAGAGGAGTGAGAGAGAGGAAAAAAAAGAGGATTATTTCAGATTTATTTCAATCGCTACAATCAGCACACATCTTTTCTGCCAGGAATCTGATACCAGTACATAAACTGATTGACAGTGACCATAATAAGCATTTATGACCCTGGTTGATTCCAGAGAAGCTTAGGTACAGAAGTGATAATCCTTATGTAAGTAAAGTTCAGAAGAAATTAGATTAAAGTGATCTCCACAGAGAAATCAAATCAGCCAGATCACATCAGACGGAGGGAAACCGTAAGTTACACTTTTTGAGCCATGCGTGGTATGTTTCTTTCTATATCAAAAGATTAAGGTATTAGTGGTATGTGTGCAGATATATATTCAAATTTTCTTTAGCTGAGGAAAATACAAATGTTAAGCTAATAATGGCTGAAATTATGGAAATGTGTGTTATTTTTTTCTTAACAAACCTTCAGCTAGGACTGGGTATCGCCAGTCACCTCATGATATAATATATACAATTGCGAGACAAACATTACGATACAATATATAGAAATGCATCACAATATTATAATTGGATCGCAACTGAAACTGCAGCAAACACGTAAAAGAGAACCAGCATGGCTAAATTTGGAATCGCATACTACCATGCTGTTACTACTTCAACCGTATCTATATGACCGCACTGAGAAACTGCATTCTCAAAATTTGTGTTTAAGACAAACTACTTCTATATAACTGAACTGCTGGACATGAACAGTGTATGATATTTTACATAAAAATAGTAATCCACTGCAAATGACTAATTACTTCTCTTAAAATTGTAATCAAATTACTTTACTGGTAACTCCATGGAAAGAGAAACACATTACAAATTACTTTAAAGTTACTTTCTACAACAATTTTCACAAAATTTTTGTTTGTCAAGCTCAAAATAATGTCAATATTTCCTACTTGTTCATGATCCCTGTCCCTTCAGCTGTCACAGAAACACAAACAGACATACTTATGAACATAATTCATAATGTATTCTACACAAATAGTATTGGCAATAAACCAATTTGCAAAACGTATGTTTCTAAACAATGTTCCCAAACATTCCTTCCACCAAAAACAGACAGTCCCACCCGAATCTCCGCCACTGCTTGTGGCAATTTCGCTATTTAAAACTTAACAGGACACTCAAACAGAATTTGTTATGATAGTGCCATAGAGTCACAGTGTTTACTTTTTTCAGGGGAAACTTCCCTACAAATGGCTTACTTACAGTTGCCACTGAGCATTAAAATAGGATAGGAAACAGTATTTTAACATTACAGGCAGCGGCTTTAAAGTAAAAAAGCTCACCGTGTTAATGTTCTCCACGTCTACCAAGACCAGCATGCTGCCGTTCTTCTCATCCCTCTCTCTACTGTGCAGCGTGTTACTCCGGCAGGCCGTGGCTCTGACGCTGAGAGAGCGGCTGGCGCAGATGAAAGCCGTGTGACGAAGAACCCTGTGACTAAATGTATCGGAGAGAACGAAGATGAACTCCAAATGATGCTACAAGCCAATTGTCCCTCTTTAAACGCCAGACAGTACATGAAAGCACATGTGATTATTTTCAATATATCAACCACTTAGCGCAAAACTACTCAGAATCACAGTCGCTGAAAGAGAAAGAAAATATTGTTTATCATGAATGAATAAAGAAGACTATGAACAAACACTCTTTTATACTTAAATTGTATATTTATATAGCGCTGAAAAAGCAGTAGTTATTTCAGTGAATTCTTCACAGGGGCTATATGTAAGGCAGTTGTGTCCTTGTGAAATTGCTTTTTATCTGTATATTTAGAGCTGGACATTTTGTAAACAGCACAGTTTATCGCTTTTGTAAATACAGGGCTCAACATTAAGCATTGTCATGTACTTGTCAGAGTAAAAAAAGTAACTTGTCCGGAGAGAAAAAAAGGGACATTTAAGTTAAATGCTCAAGTAACATGTCAAAGTTTATGTTGTATATTTCTCTAAAATTATGACAGATGGCCAACCTATTAGTGTACCTATGCAATCAACTCTGTTCTCTGTGACAGAAATGTAAACTGCACTGCGTAGGGGAGGAGGCTGTTGTTATATGATAATTATTTTATGTTACGTATGGTAGTCAAATAAAGGAAAGCCTCCATCACCACCATTGACAGCAGGGGTGCTCACACTTCTGTGGAATGAGATCTGCTTTTTCATCATGTTATTACAGCAAGATCTACCATGTACAATAAAGGCTATACATTATCAAAATACCAAAATATCAGTAGTCTGTAGTGAAATTTTATGATTCTCAATACCAGCTTCAACACCACAACAAATAATAACACTAAGTAATATGTTGATTATGGAAGAATGGTTTCAAGTTCTTAAGTAATTATTCAAGACTGTAAACAGTCAATAATAAAATAACAATAAAAAAACAGCAAATGAACAGAAATAGATAAAAAAAATAATAGAACAAAAAATACAAATTAAGAAAATTCAGTGATTTTTTAACAGCTTTAACAGTTTTTAACAGCAATAGGCTATCAAGCATTCAAGTAAACATTCAGAATGAAATGCAACATAAAACTACAACTGTTCTTTACTGTATTATTATAATACATCAGTACTTTTCAAAGCTACTAAAGTTACTCAGTCAAGAGCAGTGAGTGTTTTCTTGTTATGGTTGTTTGATTATTATAATGACACACTAGACAGCAGCAGGTCTATTAGCACACATTTACACTTACAAGTCTGACATTTTAATGCAAATCCACTTGTTTCTCCACTGTTTACGTTCACTTTAGACATCACTCTCTGTGTTTACATGAATACCTCACCAAGACAGGCATTTTCGGAACACACGCACATATTCAGCACACACACATACGCCGCCTGTCAGTCAAACAGGGCGCAGCTGTTACTAGATCACTAGCGAATTATAAAATGACGTGCTCTGTATTACTTTCAACAGCAGAATAAGAACTTTGCAATAAGTGACACAGGCCAAGGCTATCACAAATATAGGCAGTAATTTTTTCATTATTGTCATCAGACACACACAGCTGTGTTTCACGTGATTTTTTTACGTGTTTCAAGTCCCGCAGGCTTCCAGATTGGGCTCCACAGACACTTCCGCTACTCAACCCGGTTTCTCTCGATCGCACCACAAACTATTTGAATTCTACGGAGTTGAGTTTTTTTACCTTAAAGCGCTATGGAGGAAGTCAAGCATCTCAAACGGCGAGAGAGCCTGACATTCTAACCAACATTTTCATTATATCATTATTGTGATATAAAATTAGTGATATAAGATTTTGGTCATGTCGCCCACCCCTAGTCCTCACAATGCAAGTCAACAGGGTCCAAAACTTTGAAGCTCCAAAAAGCATATAAAGGCAGCATAAAAGTAATCCATACCACTCCAGTGGTTAAATCAATATCTTCAGAAGTGATATGATAGTTGTCGGTGAGAAACAGATCAATATTGAAGTCCTTTTGTACTATGGTAAAGTGTTACCATCAGCTGTAATAGGCTATTTCAATCTGCAGGCAAAAACATGGTGCTTTTACATTTAAAGGTAAAAGTGTCTCTCAAATTATTAGTCTGCCATACTGTAAATGCTATACAAGTATATATCTGCTCAGCCAACCTTCCCTAATATTCATGTAACTGGATTGAAGCAACAGACATTAGGACTGCTACCACCATATATACAAGTGTAGTCTCTCAGTTGTGTTTAATTTCTCTATTAAAATGCAAACTGAAAAGAAAAGGCTCTTCTTTAATTCATCCTTCCAATTTCATGCAGGTCCTCGAAAAATTAATAAAAGCCACGCAATATTTTCCAAACGTATAATTCACTGTATGCACTCAATGACGCTACCCTTACCTGAAGAAACCTTTTCAAACATATCTTATTAATTCTATTGTCAATTCAAGTATTCCATTATTCTTCCAAACAAATGGCATGTACCTGATTTTAGTGCTCTTCTCCGTGCTTTCATAGTAGAACAGGAAGTTGATCTCATGGACCCCCTCTCGGTCAGGCCCTCTGAGCCACAGAGGAATCTGTAACGCCTCGCCTGGTCCCAGCACACCACCCGTTAAGGGAATGTCCGCTACCGCTGCTCTGTCGCCGCTGGTGACCCCAAATGCCGCGGGTGACACAAGTGTCACTGCTGCCACAGAGGGGGGTGTGGCCACAGTCTTATATGCGGAGCAGTGCTCTGCCGCTGTAGGGGTCACTGGGGTGAGGTCAGATGTGGCACTCCCGAATGTGAAGAACTCCGGGTGCGTGGACGCCACCCGTAGGCCAGATAGAGGGACTGCGCTTACATTCACAAATTCTACCCATGCCTTTCGAATCTCACCACACAGCAAACCAGTGGGGAAGTTAATGAAAAACACCTTGGTGGAAGAAGGAAAAAGACAGTTAATCTTACAGAACCAAATCTTTGACTATCGGCATTAAATGTTGTTTGCATTGCAGACATATTCTAGCCAAGAACCATCTGACTGTATATGAAGATGCCACCTGATATGTAAAGTGACAAACCGAGGTTAATTTTTCTTTACATAACATTAAGGGAGAATATATACCACATACCATTAATGGCCCATCTAATGCATGCTGTACCCAAAAATGGCAATATATAAAATCACCAGATGAGGTTAAATAAGGAATAAGGTTTATTATAATTTACAAGACGTGAAGTTGGAGACACCAAGTATGTGCTGACGGGGCACGTTTCTATACATTCTCATTTTTCTTTTTTGGCCTCGCTTTCATTTAGAACACTAATCAAAATAACAAAATTGCATTGAAGTGAGGATAAAAAAATGGATGAAGATTGGGTGGTTTCACATATAGTCCATTTTAAATGAACCAAACCCTGTTTAAGTGAACCAGACAGGGAACCAGCTGCAAATTACCTCAGTGCTTTTAGTGTTCACAGTGTAAGTGAACTTAAAAGAGGACCCAGTGTCTTTTTCGGTCCTCTAAGCATTTTTTTGACCTTTGTTTTTCAAACCACAATTCCTTAAGAACTCAGACCCCATGGCAGTCATGATTATATGTAAATTTGTCTAACAAGAAATTGTCATACATATAATTGTGATTATGATGATAAATGGTCATACTTCATAAGATGTATGTGTGCTTAATACACATACTCCTTAAAGGGATAGTTCACCCAAAAATGTAAATTCTCTCATAATTTACTCACCCTCATGCCATCCCAGATGTGAATGACTTTCTTTCTTCAGCAGAACACAAAGATTTTATAAAAATATCTCCATAAAATCACAAAGGAAACATAAAAGTATTCCATACAAATCCAGTGTTTAAATCCATATCTTTAGAATCAATATAATAGGTGTGGGTGAAAAACAGAACAATATTTAACCCTTGTGTGACCTTCGGGACATTTTTGCCTTTTTCATTTTTGTTTTTTCGATTATTTTAGCTGTGTTAATGCCAGCGGCATAAATTTAGCCAAAGGTGTGTATTTTTGGGGGAATTTTGATATTTCAACCTCAGTTCCTATAATACATCTATAATACACTGTGTACACAAAATAGTTACACTCAGGACCTTAAAGACAAAAATGTCCCCATTGAAACTCATTAAACAAATTTGATTCCAGTGCCACTAAAGCATAAATCATGAATTCTAGGATATTATGCTTTCATTCTGGAGCCATGGCTTCAAAATCTTAATTTTTTTTATTTTCCACCAGATGGGACCATTTTTCCCATGTTTAGCCTATGGAGCAAATACATGCTTTTTTCCTATTTTCTGTTTGCTGTATTATAGAAAACTGCAGGCCAATTGAATAAATGATGCAGCTAAATTGTGTGTATGTGTTGGTATGGATGTCAGAGTGTGCTTTTTTGTGTGTATTGAGAAATGTGTGTGTGTGTGTGTGTGTGTGTGTGTATAAAAAAAACAATAGTGGCATTATGTAAACAAATTGGCATTTAAAGGGTTAAAATCCTGAAAATGAATGAATATTTGATAGTTATGATCAGGACTGATGTTGGTTAAAAAACTCATTAACAGTGTAAAATATTATTAATATATAATATTATTATGGCAGTTTTTTGACGTGGACATTTTTGTCCTGTAACTTATTTTTTTATTGACGCACAAGTGTTAAGTCATTTTTTACTCTAAATCTCCACTTTAACTTTCAGATGTGAAAGTGAAACTAAACAGGCACCATGTGACTTCCAGATGTAAAAGTGAAAGTGGAGATTTAGAGTAAAAAAAATCACTTACATTTTGATCAGTTTCTCACCAATAACTATTATATTGCTTCTGAAGAAATGGATTTAACCTAGGGCTGGGCGATATGGCAAAAAATTAAATCTCGATTTTTAGCAAACTTATGGACGATTCAAGATTCCATTTTCTCAACTTTTAAATATACTCCAACATGATTCAAATGGCATGTTCTTTCTTAGAATGCACGGCAACCCAGTCAGGGAAATCCAACTTCATTTCATTATAAGAAACAAAGGTGTGCAAGAAAAATTTACAAATGCACCACAGGGGGACGTTGTCAACAGAGTGTAAATGTAAAATAAATTACAATCTGATAAAAACCAGATGTTCAAAAATAAGAGAATAAGAAAACTGCAAAATAATTCTTAGCCAGTGTAGGTATTCTTTTTATCTAAACCATGTCTACCTAGAAAGTTATCTAGAAATCAATATCTATAAATTGTCAAGTTTATCTAGAAAGTACTCATTGTATATCAAACAATTTGTGTGTATATTCATAAACCCTTAGAGATAGAGCTGCGCCCTCTAGTGGTTCACACTGAGCAGCGCAACAATATGAAATAATTTATTACAATTCAACTCGCAAAGTTTGTCAAAATGATCGCTTGTCAAATGTTGCAGTACACTTGAAACATGTCACAGAACAAAGCAATAATTAGCAATCTATCTGAATCATCATGGTAAAAGGAGCAGTGGATGTTTGATTCTCCCATATATAGCCTATACATATGATATGAAATGAAGCGCCCGTAACTGTCACGTAACTAACGCTTTTTTTATGGGTAAAAAGAAAAGAAAGGAGACTGTTCATCAACGTGTGCACGCCGAGGCCAGTTATGGTCTGAAGCCAGTGTATACCTGCATGATGGACGAAGTTGAACTACAATCACACTGTTTATAATCATACTGGGAATATTACCACTGTCTTTTATATCAGTCTCCATTTTTTTAATCTGTCATGTTCAGTTGGAGCACGTCACACATGTGCAGCTGATCAGATCGGGAGCAGCATTAAGACAATTCTTTTTCTCTTCCTTATTCAGCCTTTGGTGGATTTTCAACATATCTAACTATAGCGTTTATAATGTTTTTATGCAAAATCTTGATTTCTCGATTTAAAAAAAATAAAACATTGTCAAAATGCAAATTCAAAAAAAAATGCCCAGCCCTAATTTAACCACTGGAGTCTTATGGATTACTTCTATGTTTCCTTTATGCGATTTTTAGAGCTACAAAAGGTCTGATCACCATTCACTTGCATTGTATGGACCTACAGTGTATCCGGAAAGTATTCACAGCGCTTCACTTTTTCCACATTTTGTTATGTTACAGCCTTATTCCAAAATGGATTAAATTCATTATTTTCCTCAAAATTCTACAAACAATACCCCATAATGACAACATGAATGAAGTTTATTTGAAATCTTTGCACATTTATTAAAAATAAAAAATGAAAAAATTCACATGTACATAAGTATTCACAGCCTTTGCTCAATACTTGTTGAAGCACCTTTGGCACCAATTACAGCCTCAAGTTTTTTTTGAGTATGATGCTACAAGCTTGGCACACCTATTTTTGGGCAGTTTCTCCCATTCTTCTTTGCAGGACCTCTCAAGTTCCATCAGGTTGGATTGAGAGCGTCGGTGCACAGCCATTTTCAGATCTCGCCAGAGATGATCAATCGGGTTCAAGTCTGGGCTCTGGCTGGGCCACTCAAGGACATTCACAGAGTTGTCCCGGAGCCACTCCTTTGTTATCTTGGCTGTGTGCTTAGGGTCGTTGTCCTGTTGGAAGATGAACCTTCGCCCCAGTCTGAGGTCCAGAGCGCTCTGGAGCAGGTTTTCATCAAGGATGTCTCTGTACATTGCTGCATTCATCTTTCCCTCAATCCTGACTATTCTCCCAGTTCCTGCCGCTGAAAAACATCCCCACAGCATGATGCTGCCACCACCATGCTTCACTGTAGGGATGGTATTGGCCAGGTGATGAGCGGTGCCTGGTTTCCTCCAGACATGACGTTTGCCATTCAGGCCAAAGAGTTCAATCTTTGTTTCTCATGGTCTGAGAGTCCTTCAGATGCCTTTTGGCAAACTCCAGGCAGGCTGTCATGTGCCTTTTACTGAGGAGTGGCTTCCGTCTGGCCACTCTACCATACAGGCCTGATTGGTGGAGTGCTGCAGAGATGGTTGTTCTTCTGGAAGGTTCTCCTCTCTCCACAGAAAAACGCTGGAGCTCTGTCAGAGTGACCATCAGGTTCTTGGTCACCTCCTTGTTCGCTCAGTTTGGTCAGGCGGCCAGCTCTAGGGAGAGTCCTGGTGGTTCCAAACTTCTGCCATTTACGGATGATGGAGGCCACTGTGCTCATTGGGACCTTCAATGCTGCAGAAATTTTTCTATACCCTTCCCCAGATCTGTGCCTCGATACAATCCTGTCTCGGAGGTCTACAGACAATTCCTTGGACTTCATGGCTTGGTTTGTGCTCTAATATGCACTGTTAACTGTGGCACCTTATATAGACAGGTGTGTGCCTTTCCAAATCATGTCCAATCAACTGAATTTACCACAGGTGGACTCCAATCAAGTTGTAGAAACATCTCAAGGATGATCAGTGGAAACAGGATGCACCTGAGCTCAATTTTGAGTGTCATGGCAAAGGCTGTGAATACTTATGTGCATGTGGCTTTTTTTCTGGTTTTTATTTTTAATAAATTTGCAAAGATTTCAAACAAACTTCTTTCACGTTGTCATTATGGGGTATTGTATGTAGAATTATGAGGAAAATAATGAATTGAATCCATTTTGGAATAAGGCTGTAACATAACAAAATGTGGAAAAAGTGAAGCGCTGTGAATACTTTCCAGATGCACTGTATTGAGCTGAGATATTCTTCTAAAAATCATAATTTGTGTTCTGCTGAAGAAAGAAAGTCATTCACATCTGGGATGGCATGAGGGAGTAAATGATGAGAGAATTTTTGTTTTTTTGGGTGAACTATACCTTAAGGTATTGATTTATTCTATTTAACATGGAATCATATAATAAAATAGGGCTATACTATTTCCTTTAATATTGCACAGGGTTAGAATGACATGAAAAATAATATTTTAAAAGTTAAAATATTTCCAAATACGTAAAAGTTGTATCTCTTTATGGCCAACTTTACATTTACACTGTTTTTAATATAACCCAGACAACCCAGCCAAATCTATTCTATTCTAATCTTTTATATAATGCAATAGTTATATATTTCTGTCCTAAATTCTTCACTTTCACACGTTATGTTAAGGCTCTCCGTTTGAACCCCAAAACCCTTACTTCGTATGGAGGAAAACATTTGAGATTCAATGTGTTTTTGAAAAAGTTTATTTGTTTTATTATGTACACAGGAATAAAATAAGCTGGCGTCTCCTCCTGCGTGTATAAATGAACCCCCAAAAATTTGCCATTAAGTGAACTTTATTTTAATGTGAAACGGAGCGCTTTGCGATCACTATCAAATTCCTTGCTTGTATTTTCGCGGGAGTTTGCGCGAACCTCCGCAGACAGCACACAGGCATCACAGCACTACAGAAGCTGCTCTGCTATGTATGGCAAGCCTCGACGTACTAATGTCATAATGAAATGCAAAGCGGACTGGTACCTCTTCGTTTTCACATCGCACGAATCAGTCGAATCGCAAAAGTTCCCACAAATGAACCGAGGTGGTCTGAGTACAGTTCGTTTGTGGGACCATTTAGGGGGGTCTGAGATCATTTGTGTTGTTTACATATACATGTTCTATCGCTCTGAGGCCATTTGGAGTGCTCAAACGAACTAGGTGTGAAAAAGCTATATAAGCGATATGGCAAATCCCTACATGACTGTTTTTATTTCACCTCTAAAGGCCGCTTTTATACCGTAGAACAAAGCTGTTCTAACTGTAGAATCCTCCAGTACTGGCCACAGTATTGGTCGGTGAACCACAAGTATGTATAACCATTCTAAAACTTTTAAAAAATCAAGGTTTGATTCGCACAAACACACCTCCAGTAAGGGCATTGGAGGGGTAATAACGGGGTCCAGGCGGCGGTCTGGTCCATATCTGACAGAGGTCTTTTCTTCTTTGGTCATGTTAAGTCTGGGCCCCTGAATCTCCAGATTCTGTTGTCCACGCACACACATCAGATCACTGTCCAGTGAGCCTGCAGCAGATTAAACACATCTATAATTAGTGATCACATATAATAAATCATGTTAACAGTTTTTTTTTACAGTTTAAAGGTGTGACAAAGAAAGTGTGTTTGTTTCACACCTTCACTGTTGCCCAGATCTCCAGTGCCCAGGTTGTAAACCACACCAAGAACATGTAACTCTCCTGTCTTATGAGGAAGCAACTTCAAACGGGCCTGGGAAAGTGAGAAACAGACAGAAAGAGACAAAACAAAAACAAACAACCAATCAAGTCAGACTATGTCTAGACACAAACAGAAAAGAAGCAAGGTAAAGCAACAGGAAGAGAGAGATTAATCGATTTTTTTGTTGTGGTAATCAACCAAATGCGGTTAATTGAGCTTAATTTTGTATTAAACCTAGAACATTCCTTTAAAGAGCACCACTAAAAATTTTATAATTTAAAAAAAAATAAAAAAATAAAAATAATCTGGATTAACTAGTCTACCTCACTTCAAAGGGAAAGAGAAGAAGTCTTTGAAAGATAAAACAAGAGAAGAAAAATAAAGCAAGAGAAGCTCTTACTACTTTGGTCTCCTCTGGACTCATGGTGAACTCTGGAATGACTTGCGTGTCAATGATGTCACTGAGGGCCGTGGTCTTGAACAGATTCAAAGGCAGTGGAAGAAGTTAATCAAACACAGATGAAAAACTCAAATCTACATGCCCCAGGCACCATGAACAGAGAGACTGTTGGGGGTTCTCACTTCTTTTGATGATGCAGCCTCCATCTCATTGGTGATGGTTTCTCCAATTGTGCCCCCATGAGGGCCTGAGAAGTCTTTGAGAGTAAATTTCCACAGCAGAGACAGAGCAGAGAGTGCCAAAGGAACCTTCAAGGGGTTACGGAACACCACCTCCACAATGATGGGTTCTGTGACATCAAATAAGAAAGAGAAAGAGAAACAAACACATGTTCAACGCCACAGGCCAGATTCAAACCCACATCATCCACATGAGCAACACAACTCAATTTATCTGGAGCTCAAGTGAAGGCGGAGAAGGGCCACATTTATAGAGCAAAAAAATTACTTTTGTTCTCACTAAAAAGCTCCTTAAGAACGCATAGTTGAGAGCGGAGGTTGCGCTAAAAACTAAATATTTTGATATATAAAATTTCTGTCATTGTCTATTTTTATCCTTCATTCTTGTTTTCGTTTCTTAAGCACTAGGGGCTACATTCAGGGGCGTAGCATCCATTATCATTAAATATGTTATATCTGACAGTGGATACAGTATATGATGGATATATGAAGTTTGGTGAAACCAAGCAGTTAGGAAAGATATGAGGGTGAGAAAATGACAGCATTTTAATTTGTTTGTAAACTATCTCTTAAATGCTCAAATAAGTTTGTCAAAGGGCTCTTAAAAAAATATCTGCAATTGGATTAGTTTTGGTCAATTCATGCTAAAATATCTGAATCAGCCTCAAATATCCTGATAGGTAGAGCACAACTGTTTAGAAATGTGTAGTGATGTGTAGTACTGCTGAAATATTTACTGAGAAATAAAAATAAAAAAAAAGGACAAACATGGTAACAACCAATGGGCGTCTAGAGGTTCTTCCTGTTTTTCCCTCTTTCTCTTCCCCTCTCGCCACGGGGTGAATGTTCAGCCATTATAATAACTAATTAATTCCTACAATCAATACTAGTCTGACTTGCACCTCTGCATAAGTGAGCAGCCAATCAGCTAACTCAAACTCACACACACAGACCCACACTGGGTCAAATCCAGCTAAGGTCTGCTCTCCCTAATTGGTTCTCTCTTTGGAACTGACTGTTTTAACAGATTTCACAAATACAGAGGAAAGCAAATGGTGAATAATACATTTCAGTCCAATAAAAAAAAAAAAATACACTAATAAACCAAAAACATTGCCTCGCAAGACATCACTCGCAATAATGGAGCCTCTTTAATACCCCAAACCCAAGAGTCGAGGGAAAAGAGATATCTTTCGAAATTTGATTCGGAACAGGAAGGCGGAGATATGGCACAAATAAAACGGTTGAAAAAGAAGTATTTGAAGGGGATGATGGAGAAAAGAGAGAAACCAGGAAGTGTACCCTCCACGACAGCAAGGGGGTTTTTGAGGTTGTCCATCTGGCTGTTCAGGCAGCACTGGGAGGGCTGGAAGGTGATGGGCACTGTCCCTCTGTTTGCCGCAGCAACCACCCGCTCCTCCAACTCTCTCCACAACTGGGAAAGGTCACGGTCAAACTCCTGATCCAGTGACACATGCGTGGCCGCTTGCTTCTCGCCTAGAATCCATAAGAGATGGTAATCAAGTCAGTCATTGCAAATAATTAGGGATGTCCCAATACCCATGAGTTTGAGTACTAATCCACGGCTAGGTGTGCGTTAAACGAATTTAAATGCATGACGTGGAGGCGGAGAACCACCCAACGTGAAGCGTATTTAGAATCGTATAACGCACACTTAGACGAGGATTATCCCGCTTATACCATGGTTACTTGCCAGAGTTGATTAGTTACAGCGGTCATAGATTTTTTTCAGTGTAAATTTTGGCTGGAATAACAAAAAATAACAGTTGCCGTTAGAGCTACATCTCCACCTGTTCTAAATCAGACACAGAGAAAAAGTAGTGTGACCACACACTTGGTCAAAACTGTGAATTTAAATGCACAATCCAGAAATAATAATATCCATAGAATGTAGAGGGGTTGGCACTCCAGAGAAAATGTATTATTTAATTTGTATTCATTGTCTTTTTCACATTAACGTGGAAAAAACAACGTTACAAACATGGCAGTGACAGTAAAAGTAGTACTTACTTTATGATAAAGGGAAAAACATTCAAAACACTCTTGGAACCTGCAGATTTTGACGTCTGTGACATCGGTATGGTCTCCATCAAGGCTGCATGATTGAATTAATGAAATTGCAATTTGTCCTTGCAAAGTAGCGATTTACCGCAAACAAAGAGCGCTTCTCCTTCAGCATTTGAGTTACAGATGTGTGTACGCGGGGTGGGGCTCTAGTTGCTATAAGTGGCACTTCAGCACAGCAACACGACACATAAACAAAACATTAATCGTCTTGCATCGCATTGTTTGACAGCAAAAGACGCATTTAATAGGTCCGGATTTCCTTCTCTCATCCTCCATGGCAGTGCAAAACAAGCTGAATTACATTATATTAGTTATGCTGATGAAAGTGCTTAGGAAATGTTGAAATGTTCTATTGCTCACTCTGCTTGCACTGTAATGTTATGTTGCTATGGTTACAAACAGCACATTAATATCGAATGGTGATTAAAAATGACCGGAACTGCCTGTGCATTCATCGGTTTGAACCGCACGCTTTCCAGCCAATCAGAATAAAGTATTAGAATAGACCATGGTATAAATAAATTTGTAGTCTGTATGTGCCTTGTGCTTCAAAGTGAATTAGCACTCTGCTCATTGTCATCTGCTACAAACAGAACGCGCAATGCTCATGATGGGGTTTTCCGTGTATGAGCCAAAGAGCTCTAAAAGGTACGAGCAGTCAGAATCGGCACAACACCGGCTCCACACATTCAGAAGGACTGATATTTGAAGCACGCAGCACAAATTAAATCGCAGCCTTTGCAGTTTAATAATCACACTAGGACATAACGTGATTTTAATTTGTGTGTTGAATGTTTACAAAATGACATCCGTATGTCAGGAGGTATCAGTTTTTGGTATCGAAGCATTTTTACAAGCATGAGTACAAGTACATGAGCGCAGTATCGGACTCTATTCCAATACTAGTATCGGTATTGGGACATCCCTAACAATTCTGTAACGCAACTGACACATGCCAGTCAGCCTGACCACTAACAGATGGGTATTTAACAAATAAAATGGACATGAAAATCAAAAACTGAAATTTTACATGAATGTACTGTATAAATGAAAGTTTATATTTTAAGGGCCCTCAATAACCAAAGTTGTTCACCATTTTTAATCACATTAGGCCTTCAATAATTCATTTAAATTGTCTGGAGATGTGATAAATGAATTTTTAAACAAGTATTCCATGTAGCCTCTCAATTAATATGAGGTCATGAAAGCTGCATGCATAATAATTAAGAAGAAACTGGAAAAAATGTTGTTGAAAGACACACTCAGTGACTATTTTTCACTGTAAAGAAAAAAGTTTAACATTTAAAGTGAAAAGTACTTTAAATTTTTTTTTAAATGATGCACTAATATCAGATGAAGTCAAAAAAGAAAAGGAAAGCTTTTTTATACCGCATGGGGTGGGTCGCCCTTTATTGTGTCTGCAATGTTTTCTTAAAGGAAAAGAGCACGTAACAGGATCAGGAAATGAGCTGGACTCAAAACTCAGATCACACGCATGAGCATCTTTGCGTAGTATGTCGGAGCATGTGCACCAACTACAAGGCTACGGCTCCGACTACAGTATAAACTTTTGATCACTTTGATGTCACCCAAGATGTTACAACACTACTGCTCTAAATACATTGAATCTATTTCCCTCTTGGCAAACTGCTATGAAAATGAATAAACCCTTTCACTCTCCATGGATGAATCTACATGATGACTTCCCCTCGGGATACATACACTACCTCTCTCCTCACAAAAAAGAAACATTACAGGAAAAATCTAAAAGAAAAAAAATTGTGAAGGTTTGATAAATTGTTGAAATGGAAAGGGGAATATTCTGGGAGTCAAGAATATACGTATTTATGCTCATTACAACTCAAACAAAAGCTGCTTTGTGTCCAATCTCAAAGGACATTTGGGATTCACCCTGAGGCAAGAGGAGAATTGGAATGGACAACAGGTTTGAATATTTATCATTCAACACATGCCGCTCTCTCCCATTCAGGTTTCAGTGTGAGATCTGGGCGAAGGCTTTAATTAAAAAAGGTTTTCACAACTCCTCGGGCCTGTTCTCTTCACTCCATTATTTCCTAGCTTTTTTTTTTTTTTTTTTTTTTACACATTTGAGTTACTTGATATTCTTGAAATGTTTGTTTGCTTCTCTTTAACTGATGAGGTGCTTGCTGCAGACACCTTAAATTAAATTCATTCTGTCATTTAAAGAGCAGCCCCTCAGCACTGCTCATCTCTTTTGGGTCTCATTTTAAGTTGCTTGAAATTACTTTTTTATCAGAGAAAATAAAAGGTGCTGTGTTCATCTTTATTTCATAGTGGGCATGATGGACCAAAGGTCATCACATTTGGCCTGAAAATAGACTTGTAGAATTGTGTGTGTGCTATACAAGTCTTCTATACATTTTGGTCTGTTCTTCAAACAAGGCTATTGAATGGCTTTAGATTAGAATACTTCGAATATAGCACATGAGTAATATGGACTACTTTGGAGCTCGACATTCATAGCCTCCTATTCGCTTTTGTTTTATGGAAAAGGACAACTAAGACTAAGGTTGTCACGACACCAAGTAGTAGGACCAAAAACATTAAACTTTCAATACCACATAAAAAATGTATATGATAATTAACACACTCTAGCCTATTTAAAAAGCTAAAGGGATGGTTCCCCAAAAAAATGTCTCATTATTTACTCACCCTCATGATCATGATATCCCAGGTATGTATGTCTTTTGTTCTTCACCAGAACATATTTGAAGAAAAATATCTTAGCACAGTAGGTCCATAAAATGCAAGTGAATGGAGATTTCTCTTTTGAAGCTCCAAAAAACACAGACAGTCAGCATAAACGTTATCCATACAACACCAGCTGTTAATGTATTCTAAAGTGACAAGATCACTTTTGGTGTGAAAAAAGATCAATATTTAAGTACTTTTTAACTATAATCCAACGCTTCGTGTAAGCTTCACGAGAGGGTGGAGTCCAAGCAGTCTCTCGCATGACGTATTACCATTGCCATGATACAGACGTAATTTCACATTCTCCACTCGGGTAGACATCCAGGATAAGCACATAAACGCATCATTGTGAGTAAAGAAACAGATTAATACAGATCTAAACCAATGAAGCTCCTGTACAGCATTCCTCCTACTCAGTTGTAAACAGCGCTGCTCTTCCAGCTGTGCATCAATTCTCGCGTGTCTCACACCTTGTCCTAACCAGACGCGATAAGATTACGGCGATATTCATATACTAAAAGCGACAAGCAATCTGTTCAAACCAAGCGTGATGCGACACCGCGATATTCATATACTAAAAAGAGGATAATTGACAATAAAATGTAGAAAACTGAGCAATCACAGACAGAAAAGTATGTTTATTGAACGCAACTCATTTTCTCACATTTTAAGCCCCAAGGGGATAAATACACAATCACACACACACACAGGGAAAAGTTACTTTATAAATCGCATCCTTATTCACTCTGTTACGATTGTTTATGTACATGCGGTACTCCTGTTGTTATTTCGCCAATCTCCATGTGACAGGGAAGCAGAGAGAAAGCCCGAATGAGCCGGTATGTTTATGCTGACTGTCTGTGATTTTTGGAGCTTCAAAAGAGAAATCTCCATTCACTTGCATTTTAAGGACCTACTGAGCTAAGATATTTTTCTATTTTTCTTCAAATGTGTTACACCTGGATATCACAAGGGTATCAAATAATGAGAGAATTTTCATTTTTGGGTGAACTATCACCTTAAATATCAAATGTAAATAAATTAAAACAACTGCATGTCTCCTACAAGTGTTTTTCAATTAAGTAATAATTGCTTCAAAGTTTTACTTTTCCCAAAAATTGTGTTTTCCATTTAATTGTTTTTATGAATTCCTTGTTTTGAAGTTAAACTTCAGCATCAAAATGGTGTCTAATCAAATGAATTCATAAAACTTTAATAAAATGAAAATAAAACAACTGCTTTTCAACATACCATTGCATTTTATTATCGAGTCTGTAAAATCACATTTTAATGCCCAAATAAGGGAATTTTAAGCAAATACTGTATAAATGTCATGAACGGCGCATTTGTGTGTAGTTCAGTTGAACTCCGAGTCTGAGCATCACTGAGCAGCAATGCAGAGGTCAACCAGCTACTGTCATGAAGAGAGCGTGAAGTGCTCTGATGCGTGTGCTGTCAACAAAGGCTTGCGCCAAATTCCCGTGAAAATATAAACAAGTATAAACTTTGATAGAGAGCGCTCCCATTTCACTTTAAACAGTCGTGTAATGGCAAATGTTCCTGGTTCATACACGCAGTGTAAATGACATGCAGTGACACAGGAGATGCACACTTACTCTATTTCTGTGGAGTGAAAAAATTATGAAACTAAATCTCAAAGGTTTTACTTCATGAGAAATAAGGGCTTGTGAGTTTAATCAGAGCATTAAAACGTGAAATTGAAGAAATTAGGAAATAAATATTTTACTATTACATAATATAATAAAAATGTAATATAAATATAATAAAATAGATATAAAAATTAGATTTTATTTTTATTTAAAAAATTATAAAATATATGAGTTCAAAAAACAAGTGTAAATGTAAAATTGACCAAAACTATAGTTGACCAAAAAGAGACATATTTTAAGTATTTAGAAATATTTTGATATTTAAAACATTATTTCTCATGTCATTCATAAGTTTTTAAAGCCTTAAAAGGAAATCATAAAGTTTATCCATATTTTATTATTTGATTTATATATTTGAAGTTAAATATGTAACAATGACT
Source organism: Myxocyprinus asiaticus (assembly GCF_019703515.2). Taxonomy (NCBI): domain Eukaryota; kingdom Metazoa; phylum Chordata; class Actinopteri; order Cypriniformes; family Catostomidae; genus Myxocyprinus; species Myxocyprinus asiaticus. The sequence continues at coordinate 29,235,888 of NC_059368.1, forward strand.
TCTTATGGTGTATGAAGCACAGATGCAGAAAAAAAGCACACATTAAAAAATATGACAATTTATATGACAATTAATTGTGAAGGCCCTCAACGAGACAATTAATCGTCACAGCTCTAAAACAGACAATTAATCATCATAATTGCAATTATTTGTTTGACAATTAATCGTCAGACACATTTCATAATCGTGACAGCCCTAGTGTGTGGATTGTATTTATGCTGCCTTTGTCCTTTTTGGAGCTTGGAAATGATAGACCACTTTGACTTATATTGTATGGAAATATATTAAAAACACCTCATACATACATAAAAAAAAAACCTCTGTGTTCATCAGAAGAGTGAAAGTCATCATGTTTGAGACTGCATAAGAGTAAATGATAAGAGAATTATAATTTTGGAGTCAACTATCACTTTAAATGTAGTTGGTTTTTTCTTTTATTTTTTATGGTTTCATGTGTTTTTTTTGTTTGTTTTTTTTAAATCTAGCTATGCATGATTATATGGCTTGTAGAATTGCTTTATTAGCATTTAGCTTAGTTGCATCCCCTGCAGTTTGTGTAAATTAGAACACACCTGCTACTCATTTTTAGGGTCGCAAACCACCAGAACCAGTGCACTAGATAACTTCTTGTAAATAAATGTTTTTTAATTGGATTTTGAATGACATTTTTGCTAGAAATATCCATTTAAAACCTGTGTATGTTTGTGTGTGAGAGTGTGTGTGTGTGTGTGTGTGTGTGTGTGTAAGAGCACGACAGACAGAGGAAGATGGAGAAAGATAATGTGTAATCTTACCTTCTGCGAGTCTGCGGTCATGACCGAAGAACACGCGTGTCTGCGAGCTGTGAAGGCAGGGCAGAGGCAGCTGAGGGAGGGGGCTCTCACCAGACAACTGGGTCATGCTCTGCGGACAAAAGGTCAAATATTACTTGAACATCATTACATTCTCCTATCTCAGCCCTAATATGCAGAGACAACTATAAGTAAGCTATCCGTAGGATGAACCCCCCTTAAAAAGGGTAAACACTATGATGCTTTCAAAATATAGCTCTGTTTGTTTGATCATCCCAACCAGCCAGACACAGCAACATTGACTCAACCAATGGTGTGAGTCTGAGGCAGTACGAACTGACCAATGGCAGACAGGGGGAGTGTTTGGGAAAGTCATTTCAAATCAGTGACTATTTTTGCAATTCCGTATGGTGAAGCTAGTGGTGAAGAAATTACACACTTCACCTTTAAAGTGGGCAGAACAGTACCGCTTTATACAATTTCAGTATTAATGGAGCAGTTTGACTCACACATTTCACAGCTAACCAATGCTCTCTGATCATACTTCATTCTCTGCTGCCTCAGATGCCCCATTTCCACCTGGTATTAAAATGTGTTTCAGGTGATCCGATCACAAATGGTCAGTGCTAAATACAAGTGGAAACATGGTCAGAAAAGTTTTGTGTTCAGATCACAAAACCCACATCCGGAGGTTGTCAAAAATGCATGTGACCAAACAAGAGTTCAAACACTGCCGGTTATGAGCAGCTTTAAAAGGAAATAACCATCCAATCTGAACATTTTAAAAAGGGAATACGTATACAAGCACAAGAACTTCACAGATCTTCCTCAGTGTCTGATATCAACATACAGAGACACAGATGACAAGCACACAAATCTGAAGCTCTGGTTAATACTCTAAATGTTGCGTTTGCGCTTAGATTACATTTCAGCTGCATTTGGAAGAAACAGTGCAGCATTTTTTTCATGCATGATCTTTTATGATTTTAGCGGTTTATTATCATACAGTAACACTCTGACATGGTGACTGATGTATGTCATCATGAAATCAGAGACCCTCCCCTCAAAATCCGAAAAAAAGTGGTCATAGGACACATTGTAATACCAGGTGAAAACAGTGATGTGTCTTGGCTGACACATCACAGCTGTGATCAGATCACCAAAAACACATCTTAATACCAGGTGCAAACAGGGACAGACTGATCCGATCGGTCAAGGTTTTGTGCTGCTAACAGAAAGGCTGTGGAGTCAGTTCCAAGTAGGGGTGACCTTGTGATCAGAGCGTTGTGGAGATCACAACAGCTCTTAATTACTCTGCCCTTGAGTGAGATAATTAACCCCTGATTTCTCTAGATGGAATTTCCACTATGAGGTAAAAAGCATCTGCTAAATGAAAACTAAAGGCCCATTCAAACCAAACATTTTCAGCATGTAAAACATGCATGACTAGAATTTTAAACAAAACAATGGATCTTTATGAATTAAAAAAAAATATTGTTGTGCCATGATCCGTGTTTTTATTCAGAGGATAATTTAATATTTTAAAGGGTTCAGATGCCTAACAAATCACTTGTTAATTTTTTTTCTCTGAAGAATGACAAAAATTGGCCAATGGACTAAGTGTGAATTGTTTTGGTGTAAAAATATTTTTTGATAAATATTTCATACTTTTACATTGTTCCAGTTGCATCAGACTTTTTATCTGAACCAACCGTAAAGGAATAGTTTATCCAAAAAAGAAAGTTCTCTCATTTACTTACCGTCATGTCAACCCAGATGTGTATGACTTTGTTTCTTCTGCAGAATAAAACTGAACATTTTTAGAAGAATATCTCAGCTCTGTTGGGCCATACAATGCAAGAGAATACTGGCTAGAAATCTGAAGCTCCAAAAATCGAATAAAGGGAGTGTAAAATTAATCCATATGACTCCAGTGGTTGAATCCATATCTTCAGAAGTGATATAATAGGTGTGGGTGAGAAACATATCAATATTTAAGTCCTTTTTAGTTGTAAATCTCCATCTATCCATTTATAGAATAAAAATAAATAAATAAATAAATAAAAAGACATAAATATTTATCTGTTTTTTACCCACACCGATCATATCGCTTCTGAAGACATGGATTTAACTACTGGAGTTGTATGGATTATTATTATTATTTTAAGATGACTGTGCTTTCTGAAACTTCAAAGTTCTGGTCACTATTCGCTTGCATTATGAGGACCTACAGAGATGAGATATTCTTCTAAAAGTCTTAATTTGTGTTCAGCAGAATAAAGAAAGTCATACACATCTGGGATTACCTGAGGGTGAGTAAATTAGAGAATTTTTCATTTTTGGCTGAACTATTTTCATTTTTGGGTGAACTATTCCTTTAAAGGAATATTTCATCCAAAAATGAAAATTATGCCATATTTTTGTCCTTTTTGCCACATGATTGGCTGATTAGATAATCACATGGATGATTGTTGGCACCAGACAGGCTGGTATGAGTATTTCTGCAACTGCTGATCTCATGGGATTTTCACACACAACAGTCTCTAGAATTGAATCCGAACAGTGCCAAAAACAAAAAACATCCAGTGAAGGGCAGTTCTGCGGATTGAAACTCCCTGTTGATGAGAGAGGTCAACAGAGAATGGCCAGACTAGTTCAAACTGACAAAGTCTACAGTAACTCAGATAACCACTCTGTACAATTGTGGTGAGAAGAATACATATCATCTCAGCAAGAGGGGGACCGACACTGCAGGTGGTTTTAATATTGTGGCTGATCAGTGTGTGTGTGTGTGTGTGTACACACACACACACACACACACACACACACACACACACACACACACACACACACACACACACACACACACTGTAAACTGGATAAACTAATAACTCCATAAACTAGAGAGTTTTTGATTTGAAATTTAACATTGCAAGCATAACCATAAAAGAAAAGGTTAAACTATCTACAGATGGCAACAGCCCTGAAAGTATGATTGGTTAAAGTGACAGTTCACCCAAAGATGAAAATTCTGACTTTGATTATCACCCTCATGTTCCACAGGCATTAAGACTTTTTTTTTTTCTTCAGTAGAGCACAAAAGGAGATGTTAGGCAGAATATTATGGACCTAGAGCCTCAGTCACCATTCACTTTCATTGCATTTTTTCAAACAGCATCTAACATCTTTTGTGGACCACAGAAGCAAAAAAGTAACAAGGGCTCGGACCAACATGAGGGTGAGTAAATGACCATTTTTATTTTTGAGTGAACTATCCCTTTAATATCAGTTAATAGCACAGAAAAGCCCTAGTTTTCAGTCTATGGCATGAGACAGTGCTATGTCACACCACTGTTCCTGGAGTAGTAGATGGGCACCATAAAACTCCCATTAAGAAACAAAGCAAGGCAGAATTATATCACTTCCACTTATTATGTATTGCTTGTAGGTGATGGAGTTCTATGGACCAGAACCACCTGAGGCCAGAGCGCTGATGAACCAGACACTATCAAACGATGACGAAAGAGCAGTCTCGCTCAGAGAGTCAAACTCTGGGTCAGCGGCTTGAATGTGACATATTATCAGCAGCCGGCTGCTCTCTGGCACTAACAAACAGAGCGATATAAGAAAAGGAAATGCAGCCTTGTTCATCTAAATATTTTCTCTTGCTCTTATCTTATGACCCGCTGTGAAATTCAGTCAAGTTTAATAGCAATATTCAGCATTAGCATTTCAACACTCAAAATTGACTTCAGTGAAGCTGCTGCAATTATGTGTGTCATGTGAAGGAATAAGATTAACTGCTAAAGGAATAGTTCACCTAAAAATTATAATTCTGCCATATTTCACACCCTCATGCACGGTCAAAAAATTATTCTTGAGCAGAAAAAACAAAAATCAAGGAAACATGATGCAGTAAGTTCTCTCAACAATGGTCTAAATAACTGTCCTCAGTAATATTGTTTTTTTTTTAGTCAATGTGAATTTGTTTGTACACTTAATGCAAAAATTATTTTTGAGAGAACTACTAATTTCTTGTTCAGCCGACTATCAATTAGCAATATGAGAACATTCATTTTGTCACCATTTCAATTACTTTTACATGAAGTTAACTGCAATCTTTGCCTCTGAAGGGCATTGTATGTCTTGAAGGGCAAGGCAGTAGGTACACTTGTTGGTAAAAACAGATCAAAATAAGTCCTTTTTTTACTCTAAATCTCCACTTTCACATCTGAAAGTGAAAGTAAAAGTGGAGATTTAGAGTAAAAAAATAAGACGTAAATATTGTTCTCTCTCACCCGCACCTATTATATCGCTTCTGAAGGTATGGATTACTTTTATGTTTCATTTATGTGATTTTGGAGCTACAAAGGTCTGGTCACCATTCACTTGCATTGTATGGACCTACAGAGCAGAGATATTTTTCTAAATAGTTCTGCTGAAGAAAGTCATACAAATCAGAGATGACATGAGGGTGATATGATAACAGCTTTTTCATTTTGGGGTGAACTATCCCTTTAACTAATGTTAACAAATAGAACCTTATGGTAGAGTGTTACCCAAGTGTTTGACATGGACACACAATAGACCTCAATATTTAACACACCTCAATAGCAGTGACAATCAACAAACCTCATTTTAAAACCTCAAGTTAAAAGATGAACTCCTAACTTCACCACACAACAATTGGCTAACAATGACAACAAAAAACAACAACAGCAGCATAAATGAAGTCAGCAAACAGCAAGAAATAAGCATATAACACTTACCGCATAGTTTACTCATGTTGCAAAGCATGCTGGGAATGATGCACATCAGCATCATAGTTTAATATGAAATTGTATGTTCAGATGACTCTGTTGGGCTATTTGAGACAACATTTGGGGGAATATTGTTGGTCTAACATGTGCTTTGCAAAGTTGTTCACATTTTGTAGAATCTGAGACACAAAAACCCCCATAAGTTGGGCAAGTGGTGAGCTGACTACCACCCCTGGAGTCGCGAGTTCGAATCCAGGGCGTGTTGAGTGACTCCAGCCATGTCTCCTAAGCAACCAAATTGGCCCAGTTGCTAGGGAGGGAAGAGTCACATGGGGTAATCTCTCCTCGTGGTCGCTATAATGTGGTTCGCTCTCAGTGGGGCACGTGGTGCGTTGATGCCGCGGAGAATAGCATGAAGCCTCCGCACGCGCTATGTCTCCGTGGTAACACGCTCAACAAGCCACGTGATAAGATGCGTGGATTGATGGTCTCAGACGTATTGGCAACTGACATTCGTCCTCGGCCACCCGGATTGAGGCGAGTCACTACGCCACCACGAAGACTTAGAGAAAAAAACACTTTTTGTGTTCTGCATAAAAAAGTAAGCCATATGGGTTTAAAACAACATGATGTGTGTAAATTATGAGAATTTTAATTTTTGAGTGAACTATAGCTTTAATATTTACACTAGATATAACAAAAGAAAGAACTTTTGTGTTTTTGTGTATTTGGGACAAACGTTTCTGTATACTATTATTGAAAACCACATGAAACTGCATTTGCAACCCATTTTATTCTGTAATGTAATGCAGTTCTGTGTGAAACAGAATATTCAACAAGAATAAAAATACAGGGAACTGAATGGATCATGAAATAGAATTTTCATTTTTGGATGAATTATACTTTTAATGTGTAAATAATGTGTGTACTGTTTGCTGACCTTGTACACATAGAGGTATTCCCTGAGAAAAGTAGCCTGCTGTATAGCGGACTGTTTGCTGTCATTGATGAGAATGTGCCGGAAGGCGGCCACCGCGTTCTCTGGCTGCCGCAGAGTGAAGAACTGTCGGCCGATAGTGAAGTTGATGTGATCTTCAGCTAGCGACCAACCTTTACCTTTGTACACCTGAAACGCTTGGCAATAGCACCTCAATGCATGCCTCTTCTATAGAAAGAAAGAAAGAGACAGAGTGTGAATTGCCACATTAAAAGAATGTACTTGCATCCATGTGAGCCCTTCTCCCAGTTAATGTGACGCTTAATAGAAAACACAACTGTTAAAATAGCATCGGCTTTCTCACAGGTTTCACAGCAGATGCTGATTTAGACCCTTTGCGCTATTGTTTTATTCATGGCAATAAGCAGCAAGCATATCAGAGTCAATCACTCTCTTTTTTCCTCTGGGATATTACGGTTTGACACTCAGAGTGAGGTCAGGCATAATGGTCACTTGGCAGAGCCTGGGAAGTATGCCAAAAAACCCATTTATATCCACTCAGAAGAAGAACTTCCTTTGGCATAAACTCAATAGAAGAGTGTCAAGAAGGCCATTATTTCAGCACAGGTCAGTTCTCACTAGTAATTAGAAAAATTAAAAGTGTGAAAAGCCGTATATAGGAGAGAAAGCGCAATTGTTTGTGAACCAGGCAATTTTATTTTCTTTAATGGACTTAATAGCATCAAAATTCTCACAAATGTGCACAGCAATTAAGAACTGCATGCAACAAAATACTTATATACATATTATACTGTTTTGTAAGCTCAAAATACTATCTTCAAATATACTTTTGTCATTTTTTATCTGTAATATAAAGTAAAAATAAATGCCAAGACATTTGATTTTTGCACTATGCATTGAAAATATACATGCATGCACTTTGTCTGTTAGAGACTGTTATTCCGCTTTGTTGATTGTTTAATATAATCTAATTGCTGATTTATTAAAGCTTTGTGGGTGGAAAACATCCAACTTCATTGTACTTTTTGGACCATGCAATTTCATAATTGTGACAAGAGCTTCTGAATGGCTGAAAAAGTCTTGTGAATAATAGAGAGAGACCGCTGGTGTATGCATGCTCAATTTAGTGTACATCTGCATCGGATCCGCATGGCATTGCCTCACTGTTGATTTAATTTTTTTAATTTAAACTGAACTTCTTATACTTTAATTTATATTTTAATTATTGTTATTAATTATAATATAAATGATTTTTTTTTTATTACATTTATATTTTAATTATCTCAACAGTCAATCTATTTAAGGTAACCATGGAGTCAAGAACTAACATTTCCATTTTAAGAAAAAGTGTTTCTTGTGTGTGTGGTTGTACCTGTCCAGCTTTGCTAAAACGATGACCAGCCAGTATCATGTGGAAGGCAAACTTCCTCACCATAGGGGTTCGCATGTTAATAAAGCAGTGTGCTGCCTGCTCCAATAGGAGTGCACTCCGCAAGTCAGAGTCCTATCAGACAGGGAAAGATTTATACACACAGTTATATACAGCATTCTTTCATTTGATTTAAAGGCACAGTGTAATTTCTGTGCCATTTACTGTACACAACAAAATTGTGATTTGTCTGAGTGGAGCAGCATAACATCGGCTCAATCCAAGAAAAAATTTTTACACACTAGCTCCTCCAAGAGCCTTCAAGCTACATCCACCAAACTCAGCACAGACCTTCAGACAATTCTGGAATAGTGTCAGAAATTGTGTCTTTTGTAACTGATCCAACGTTCGCACAGCGGACAATAAAAAAATCTGGAAAAATCCCATTGATTTACATTGACGGAATATTTAAATGGGCCAACGGAATGTTCGTTAATTCAAATCTATCTATCTATCTATCTATATATCTGTCTGTCTGTCTGTCTATCTACCTATATGAATGACTGTCTGTCTGTCTGTATCTATCCATTTATCCATCTAGCAGGCTGTTTGTCTTACTGTAATGTGTGTATAACAATCAAACTTAAAACATTTAAAACTAGTTTAAACTTTTAAGTCTTTGTCAAGCCAACATCAATGTTTGTCTGGACAAACTTTACCTATCTAGTTATTTTTGGAATTCGTAAAACTATAGTGGAGCCAAAATTAAACACAGCTCTTGTAAAAACAAATCTGATTTACTCAGATGCAGCAGGGACTTGTGCTCACCTCACTGGTCATCTTGATGAGAAGCGTGGCAGCATCTGAATATTTGGCCTGACTCTTCAGTATCACAGCGCTTAAAAGACAACATCGCTCAGCTAAAAGCATGTTTCTGTAACACAAACAAAAATCATTGACTTACAATGCATACATGCAATAGACACACACACATCATTGACTTGCATTACATACAGTTGAAGTCAGAAGTTTACATACACCTTAGCCAAATACATTTAAACTCAGTTTTTCACAATTCCTGACATTTAATCGTAGAAAACATTCCCTGTCTTAGGACAATTAGGATCACTACTTTATTTTAAGTATGTGAAATGTCAGAATAATAGCAGAGAGAATTATTTATCTCAGCTTTTATTTTTTCATCACATTCCCAGTGGGTCAGAAGTTTACATACAATTTGTTAGTATTTGGTAGGATTGCCTTTAAATTGTTTAACTTGGGTCAAACGTTTTGGAAAGCCTTCCCCATGCTTCTCACAATAAGTTGCTGGAATTTTGGCCCATTCATCCAGGCAGAACTGGTGAAACCAGGTCGTACACACTTTTTCAGTTCTGCCCACAAATTTTCCATCAGATTGAGGTCAGGGCTTTGTGATGGCCACTCTAATACCTTGACTTTGTTGTCCTTAAGCCATTTTGCCACAACTTTGGAGGTATGCTTGGGGTCACTGTCCATTTGGAAGACCCAATCGCGACCAAGCTTTAACTTCCTGGCTGATGTCTTGAGATGTTGCTTCAATATATCCACATAATTTTCCTTCCTCATGATGCCATCTATTTTGTGAAGTGCACCAGTCCCTCCTGCAGCAAAGCACCCCCACAACATGATGCTGCCACCCCCATGCTTCACGGTTGGGATGGTGTTTTTCGGCTTGCAAGCCTCACCCTTTTTCCTCCAAACATAACGATGGTCATTATGGCCAAAAAGTTCAATTTTTGTTTCATTAGACCAGAGGAAATTTCTACAAAAAGTAAGATGTTTGTCCCCATGTGAACTTGCAAACTGTAGTCTGGCTTTTTTATGGTGGTTTTTTATGGCTTCTTCCTTGCTGAGCAGCCTTTTAGGTTATGTCGATATAGGACTCATTTTACTGTGGATATAGATACTTGTCTACCTGTTTCCTCCAGCATCTTCACAAGTCCTTTGCTGTTGTTCTGGGATTGGTATGCACCTTTTGCACCAAACTACGTTCATCTCTAGGAGACAGAATGCATCTCCTTCCTGAGCAGTATTAAGGCTGCATGGTCAAATGGTGTTTATACTTGCGTACTTTGTTTGTACAGATGAACGTGGTAACTTCAGGTGTTTGGAAATTGCTCCAAAGGATGAACCAGACTCGTGGAGGTCCACAATTTTTTTTTCTGAGGTCTTGGATGATTTCTTTTGGTTTTCCCATGATATCAAGCAAAGAGGCACTGAGTTTGAAGGTAGGCCTTAAAATAATCCACAGGTACACCTCCGATTCAGTACACCTCCTATCAGAAGCTAATTGGCTAACTGTCTAAAGGCACAGTTAACTTAGTGTATGTAAACTTCTGGCCCACTGGAATTGTGATTTAGTCAATTAAAAGTGAAACAATCTGTCTGTAAACAACTGTTGGAAAAATTACTTGTGTCATGCACAAAGTAGATGTACTAAACGACTTGCCAAAACTATAGTTTGCTAATATGAAATCTGTGGAGTGGTTAAAAAAATTAGTTTTAATGACTTCATCCTAAGTGTATGTAAACTTCTGACTTCAAATGTACATGCAATAGACAGGTTTGCAACAAATTTACTTTACCAGTGAAAAGTTTGTACACACCAACTTATTCTTTATTATTACTATTTTCCACATTTTTGAAATGACAGTTAAGTCATGTAATGAAAAAGTGCTAACCATCTTATGTTTTAACTTCTTCAAAGTACCCACCCTTTGTCTAGATTACAGCTCTGTACACTCTGGGCATTCTTAATGAGGTGCCACCTGGGATGCTTTTTAAACAGCACTGAACAAGTCCCCATGTGTGCTTGGCACTTGTTGCTTTTCGTTCACTATCTGGTCCACCTCATCCATTTAAAAAAGTGTTGTAATGAAATACGTAGGCACATTTTATGTTTGTCTACAAAACTAATTTCAAGTCTTCAAGCCTAGGCTTTTAGATCAAAAGGTCTTTAAAGGAATATTACAGGTCCAATACAAGTTAAGCTCACTCGACAGCAATTGTGGCATAATATTGATTACCACAAAAATTAATTCTGACTCGTCCCTCCTTTTCTTAAAAAAAACAGAAAATTACATCAAGGTTCCAGTGAGGCACTTTCAATGGAAGCCAATTTCTGAACGTTAAAATACTCACCGTTTTAAAAGTATAGCCACAAGACATAAACAATATGTGTGTAAACATGATTTAAGTGTGATAAAATCGCTTAACCTTTTCTGTGTAAAGCTATATCCAATTTTACGACTTCATTGTCATGATGATTTAATGCCAACAAACACTAAAACCCTAAAATTACTGTAAAAATGGCAATTTAAACAACTTTACAGCTCACATAATACATACATTTTAACAGAAGCATTAATGTAAGTGCTTTTATAAATTTCACATTTTTGCCCTTAAACCCTCCAAAAATTGTCTCCATTGACTTCCATTGCAAAAGCCTCACTGTAACCTTGATTTTTGCTTTTTTTAAAGTAGGGACAGTTCAAAAGTCTTTTACATTTACATTTACAGTGGTCTTCAACATTTTGCCACAAATGCTGTTGATTGAGCTTAACTTGAACTGAACCCAGAATATTCCTTTATGATCAAGTGAGTGCAAATTTGATAATCTCATACAAAATACTTAAAGGAATAGTTTGCCCAAAAGTGCTTTTGCATCCTTTTTAAATCTTGAAAGCTCCAATGCTCATTCTTTGTAATTGCACGGGGGGAAAAAAGACCAGTACATTCTTCAAAATGTCTCCTTTTGTTTTGCACAGAAGTCAGTCACACAACTTTATAATGATATGAGGAGAACAGAATTTTCATTTTTAGGTGAACTATCCTTTCAGCCACACACAAATTTTACAAATAAAATAATGTGTGTGCTCTTACTTGCACACATCTCTGTAGGTCTGTATGGCTGTGTCCATGTAGTGTGCTGGGTACGGCCTTGGAGCCCCGCTCTGCAGAAAGGCAGAAACAGCAGCCATCTCCTGTGCAGACAGAGATACCAGGCAGCCAATGTAAGAAGGTGTATAACTCCAGAGTAAGTACTCTGATAACCCTCAGAGTTAGTGTCCCGACTCCTTATCTGTGCAGCTTATTTCAAACAGAAGCCACACTGTGGCTTGGTGTGTCTCACCAGTGCTCCTGCAGCATACAGCATGGCTTGGTCAGAGAGGAAGTCCTTCTTGGCAGTGTGGTAGCAGTTGTAGGCCAGTTCGTAGTGCTGAACCAGAAAGCAGAGGTCAGCCATCTTCCTGATCTGAAGTTCTGGGGCCTCTGAGGGATAGCTGTTATCAAAGAGGTCCAGAATCAGATGATTTGTATAAAAAAATAAAAAAATAAAATAAAAAAAAAACACTTAATTTTTACTTAAAGGAAAATTCTCTCATTATTTACACACCCTCATGTTGTTCCAAACCCATGTGACTGCATTTCTAGAGAGGAACACAAAGGTAGATATTTTTAAGAACGTACTGGCTGCTCTTTTCCATTTTATTTCAGTGAACACCTAAAAACAGTATGAAAGTATCAGTAAAACTAGTCCTTACGACTCTTGCACTACATTCCAAATCGTCTGAAGCCAAACGACAGCTTTGTTTGAGGAATATACTGAAATTTGCTGCGATTGGACTATTGAGTCAGTAAGTTGAGAACTTGAGTTCAGATCGCCCAGTTTTATTTGGAATATAGCACATTAGCTGTATGAACCCCTTGTATGACACTTGTATTTTGCATTTGCATCCTTTTCGAAACTTGACAGCTCTTGTCTCCAGTCATTGCAACTGTATTGAAAGGAGCAACCAGTACATTTCTTTAAAATGTATCCTTCTATGTTTCATAGTACAAGTAAATTATACATGTTTGGAACAACATGAGGGTGAGTCAAATGATGACAGACTTAACATATTTGGAATCTATTCATTTAAAGGAACAGTTCACCCAAAACTGAAAATTCTCTCATCATTTTCCATATCTTCAGAAGCAATATAATAGGTGTGGATGAGAAACAGATCAAAATTAAAGTCCTTTTTTAACTCTAAATCTCCATTTTCACTTTTACATCTGAAAGTGAAAAAGTGGAAATTTAGAGTAAAAAAGGACTTAAATATTGTTCTGTTTCCCATACACACCTATTATATTGCTTCTGAAGATACGGATTTAACCACTGGAGTCATATGGATTACTTTTATGTTTCCTTTATGTGATTTTTGGAGCTACAAAGGTCTGATCACCATTCACTTGCATTGTATGGACCCACAGAGCTGAGATATTTTTTCTCAGAAAGAAAGTCATACACATCTGGGATGGTATGAGGATGAGTAAATGATGAGAGAATTTTCATTTTTTGGTGAATTGTCTCTTTAAAGTCACTTACAGTAGCCCAGCAGTGTTCTTTAATTCAGCAATACTCTTTTCTGGAACCTTCCCTCCCCCAAACAACTTCTTAGTGGCGGAAAACAGAGATCGGCTTAAACCCTTTCTCGACACGAGCTGGAATGAGAGAAAATGAAACGGGTGAAAGAAGAAAATAGTGCATACCTTTTAAAAAGGTAAAAATGTACAAATATTTTGGAACAATATGTTTGTATTACTGTCAATGGTATAAGGAAATAAATATTTATATGCTCAAAAGTACAGTTTTAATCCAAATCAACTTTTTAAAGTAGACAACTACCTAATAAGAAGAGAAAACAATGTTAATCAATGCACAGATCTGAGATCAATGCAATCTAATAAACTGTTTGTGAACCTGGTCATTTAGTTGTCGTATGTTTTTCTCAATGTGCGGCAGTAATCCTCTGAATGTGAACTCCTGGATAAACTGCCGGATACGGTCGTGATCGTTTAGGGTCAGACAGGTTCCACGAGGGGTTGTAGTGGTGTGAGAGGTCATGCTGGCCTGCTTTTGAGGTCCCGTAATTTCCGCGCTGTTTACAGGCTGACTGCCGTTGTCACCAGGGTAACCGGCATCAGTGGGCTGATCCAATTGCAGAGGATGCGTCTCCAAAACACCATCTGCAAACATAAGCGGAACATCCAATTAACATTGGATGAACGTTCCACATCAATATGAGGTTTATAACTAAAATCCCTGATAAAGAGGTTTAGTCGGGGCTGGACTGACCTCTGGTAACTGGATCAAAACCATCTTCCTCTGCGCCGATGTTGTTTTCAACAACATTATTCACTACTGACTCTTCATCCAGCTCCTGTAACTCAACAAACATTTTTAAAGATAAGGACATTACAGTGGGCTCCAAAGGTGAGACCACACTGAAAATCTGGTTTTGTAAATAAGCTTTTAAGATTTTGAAAAATTGGAAACTAAGAAAAGTTATGACAAGAAATAAAGGAATAGTTCACCCCAAAAAGGAAAATTCTCTCATCATTTACTCACCCTCAGGTCATCCCAGATGTGTATTTCTTCTAGGGATGTGCGAGACTAGTCAACTAGTCGACTAAACGGCTCTGATGCTGCTACACTGGAATTACTAATCGGTTAATATTTCCCCCATTAAACTGATCATAATTTTTACACATTTATGTTTGGCTTTATATTTTTACACAGGCTGCGCTTAAATGACTGTCATTTTAATATTACATATTTTAAATAGAATAATACAAATATTATTTTAAAAAGAGGATATCTGGAGCAGATACAAAGTTTAATTTCACATCAGGCTGCGCGTGCTTCTTCCCTCTCTCACTCGCGGCACGCGTAGGAAAATGTCCTCTTGCTAGACAAGCAAACTCAGCAAAGTAGCTATGAAATCAATTCGGTGGTGGTGCGGGAATCAGATTACCAAACGTTTGAAAGTCCCTATGTATGTTTTCACATTTCAGTCTTCTTTACATCTGTGCATGCTTATACATTATTTTTCCACTGAGCAGGCTTTTTCAAGTGCGGGATAGCAGCCTTAGGTGAGTCAAGATCCGTCTTTCACCAGACCATGTCGACGTTTTAATTTTGCTCATCAAAAAATGTACGCTTTTGTGTAAGTAGCCTAGAAAATAACTGTTTATTTTCAATGAGGTGCCGACTGCTTAACGGGTTAAACTATATTTTATTCTGTGTGCACGTCATGTTTAGAATACATTAGGTTTATTGCAGGCAACATCACAGGCCTATTTTTTCTATCCTATGGCTACTTTTTTTTTTAATTTTTTTTTTTTACATCGTAACTGTTATTGGTTAATGTTCTTTACCGAACAGCAGTCATATTAGATCAATGGCTAATGCACGACTGCATGTCGTGAAATACGCGCAATTTTTTCTCACGTAGATTTGGCTTAGTCTACCTGTTAATTATTTTCAACAATGTCCTGACTGTTTTAATATGTTAAGTAACTTTTACGTGGTGAATTCCATTTAGAACAGTCTGGGTTGCTCTATTGGTCCTGCACTATTCATTCAATTGTTTTCAATAAATATGCCTAACGTTGATTCAGTGAATGCGTTTCATGTTCAACATTTGACATACAATGATCATATTGCAAGGCGAGCACATCACAGATAAATGGCCCTTTTCAGTGAAATTTAGCTTCGGATTTGGAATAGATTAAGTATTTTAGATGTCGCATAAACATTTTTTTGACTGTTTTCTGAAGGTTGGTTTCTTTTTAGACTAGTCGACATTTCCGTTCAAACATCAGTGAAATTAGTCATTCAGCACATCCCTAATTTCTTCTGCTGAACACAAAGATTTTTAGAAGAATATCTCAGCTCTGTTGGTCAATTCAATGCAAATCAACAGGGACAAACTTTGAAGCTCCAAAAAGCACATAAAAGCAGCATAAAAGTAATCAATACGACTCGAGTGGTTTAATCCATGTCTTCAGAAGCGATATGATAGGTGTGAGTGATAAATCAATATTAAAGTCCTTTTTAACTATAAATCTCCACTTTCAAACAGCCATCCAAAGCGCCCTTCTCTCCTAAGAGTTCTTCTTTTGTTTTTGGCAATTCACATTATATATGGATTTAACCACTGGAGTAGTATGGATTACTTTTATGCTGCCTTTATAAGCTTTTTGGTGCTTCAAAGTTTTGGACCCTGTTGACTTGCATTGAATGGACCAACACAGCTGAGATATTCTACTAAAAATGTTTGTTTGTGTTCCACAGAAGAAGTCGTGCACAACTGGGAAGGCATGAGGGTGAGTAAATGATGAGAGAATTTACATTTTTGGGTGAAATATCCCTTTAAGTAGAAATATTTAATGTTCAGCTAAATTTAGGGTTCCAATCCTTTTTGGCAAATTACTTTCCATGACCTTTGCAAGAGCTTGTGATAACTGGAAAGACTTTTCAAAATAATCGATTTAGTCTGATTTTCAAATTAATAATTTAGACCGAATTGACAACCATTTTGACTAATTCATTGAAAAGAACAATTCACTGATAAATTGAACATCACAACTAGAACATCACAACAACTAGAAAAATGAGGGTGAGATTATTTTTAGCTGACCTATTCCTTTAAAGAAACATGGTTGATCGCTTTACATGTCAGTACAAAATAAACTGCAATGAGGACCAGACTTAAAGCTGATAGTCAAGTCTACGCAAGACTAGTTGCATGATGTACGCCTGCAGTGAGGATGTGGCACTCACAGGGTTGTGTATGCTGGTTTTGTGCAAGTATTGACTCCAGGGGTCGGGCATCTGTTCATCCGAACTGGTGGCATCACTCCTCGAGTTTATCTTCAGCAGATAGCAGCCCTGAGTACTATACCGCTGTTTCATTTCCTCATACACAGAATCCACTCTGAGAGACAGACAGAGCAATAGACATTAATAGTTGTTCTATACCATCATAAATATACTGTATGTGACAGCCTATTCTTTCTCCCCACAGTCATGTAATCTTCTATTCATCAGACCTGGAGGATTTAGGCAGCACACGATTAGAGTGATTGGCTACTTATCTACATGCAGAATTCTAAAGAGGAGGATGAGGAAAAGCGAGCGAGCACAGGGATACTTCCAGAGCGGAATGCGAAATCCACTGCGTTTATGAGTCATTCAGATGAATGCCGTCAGCTAGTGTCATAAATTAATTTTCTGCTGTGTGAGTCCAGTCAAGTAGTACTGTAGGGTTTAAATAACAGGGTCCTTCATTTTCATCTCATTTTCATTTTCAAATCCAGCAAATTTAATCCATCAAATCCAGTCATTTAATCACCGTCATGTTATTCCAAAGTCATATGACTTTCATTGTATTAACAAGTTGCTCTTGTCAATACAATGAAAGTGAACCAGGGACAACCATGGTCACCATTGTCTTTCATTGTATGGAAAAAGAAGCTTGGACACTTTGTTAGATCACTCCTTTTGTGTTCCTCTAAAGTAAGTAAGTCATATGGGTTTGGAACGACATGCAGGTGAGTAAATAATGAGCCTTTTTTTTTTTTTTTTTGCCCAAATGCAACCAAAATATAATTTATTTTATTCAGCTCTCTGTATACACATTGGGACATCCACAACAAAATAAGGTACTTCAGATGTTGAAAAAAATTATACAGATAATAATCTAAAAAATAAAGTCACACACAAGTGATCATCACTTGTTTGATGATAGCTTACTTTTCAGTTTAATCCAATTCAAAATACTTACATACCCATGACTTGTGTCCAACTATCCATGCTATCCGCGGTTTTCTTGGCTACAACTTCCACATTTGTAATGAAAAATTCTGTTACAGTTAACTGGGATAAATGTTAATGAGGGTGTTGATGTGTAAAGTCTTATAACTGATGCTGGAGCTGAGTGCTATTCAGAATGTCATTAGTGCTATTCAGAATGTCGGCATTGTCAAGATGCTTCACATGATGGTTGAACTGCTCCATGGTACATTAAAATAGCAAATTATCATGTAAAATTCAAATGGGCCGAATATGCAACGATATCGATGGAAGCCAGAATTAATGGCGCATGTGAGCCGTAGTGATGTCCAGTTCGTGAACGAATCGTTCTTTTGAACCGGTTCTTTTTAGTTAACGAGTTGAACTAGTTCACCAAATCGGACTGAATCATTTGAAAAAGTTTGCGTCTCAAGTCATCACTGATCCACTGATCTTAACCTGTCTCTCAGATGTGCCTGACACTCCGAATCGAAATGAGCCGATAACCAGGAGTAATATGATCCTAGAACTGGTGATATCTGCTTTTGCTAACTCTTCTTTGTAATTAACCGCTCCAACTAGTTCATAAATTGAACTGAACGCTCGGGCCGCAACAGTTCTTGAGTTAACAGTACAATGAGTTGCTCATAACAGTTCTCGAGTCAACAATACACTGAACTGAGAATCGCCTCTTTCGGAGGTGTCAGACATACTGAGAACTGATGAGCTGCTGACATTAAGCATGTGTGTGATTAAGGGGTGAAATGTATGTTTCAGGTGTATTTTGCTGAACAACAGAGTGTAACAAATAAAACATACTGGAAATATGTTTATGACTTGATTGTATTACCGTTTTATCAACGTATGAAGATGATCCAGTTTACAGCTCTCAAGTCAACAGTACAATGAGTCGATCACAGCAGTTCTCGAGTCAACAGTACACTGATCTGAGGACAGCAGCTCTTGTGTCAGCAGTACATTGAGTCAATCACAGCAGATCTCAAGTCAACAGTACACTGATCCGAGGACAGCAGCTCTCGAGGCAGCAGTACATTGAGTCGATCACAGCAGTTTGTGAGTCACCAGTACACTGAACTAAGAATCGCCTCTTTCGGACATCAGTGAGCAGCTGATGAGCATGCATGAAGCGAGGACTTGAATGAGGGGCGAAACTTTTCAGTCGAGAGATGTAAACAAATGTTACTATTGAGTATTGTGCATGCAGATTATATCTGAAGTTGTGAAGAGCTGGATCATGGTTTGTTTAATCACTTTTTATGCTTTAAACATGTGTAGAACATCCACGTTTGTATATCAGTGTCAGTATTGGATGCTTTAGGTGCTAAACTTTAATGTAGGATGAATTGTAAGATCACTGAATGAAACACTGATGACAATAAACACCCTTATTATTATAACTTAATTAAATCAAATGTTATAATCAGCAATATGCCCTTACATATGGCTTTATTGAATGTGTTTGTGCGTGTATTCTACGACGCCAGCGTATTAGCATTATATATAGTGATGTCATTACATGATGACATAAATTAACTGGTGAATCGTTTTTTTGAACCAGTTCACTGAAACGAACCGTCCGAAAGAACCGGTTCATGGAAAAGAATCGGACTTCCCATCATTAGTGAGCCATACTGTGTTTGTCACGAGAGCTAAAATTTTAAGGAGTGCCCGGTTGATGCGCTCGCACGGATCCTGTCACTGGAGCTTGCATTTCGCAGGAAGCCCGGTTGACGCGTGCGCATGCCGCACGGATAGCAGAACACAATTTGGCTTCAAAGACCCCGTGCACATCCGTGTCCCACATGAAAAGTGTATTTAGCGCTCATAAAGTTAACGTAATAAGGTTGCTTCATCGCCTGACAGAAATGCGTACAGACGTGGCTGACATGAGAGTATTAAAATAAATGTGCATCTTAAAAAGATTTCTATATCGATATTTATGCGTTGTATTGATAACATTGTATCGTTGGTTATTGGATCGATGCATCGCTCCAGGGCTACGTTCCACTTAACTTTTAACATCCACTCGCTAACTCCCTTAAGCGCTTCCCCTCGGGGGAATCCCTGCCGCCATTTCTGAAGTCCGTTCCACTTCATTCAGTGAGCGAGGGAAATTTTTACTGACAGACCCTTTTTTTTGACAGACCCTTGATTTTGACAGAGGGAGCGAGCCTACTCTAATGTATGCTTATGGCAGCTCCATATCCCACAATGCAACTCGATTGTGACGTGACAGCAGATTGCACTTCATAAACCCCATACAACTCTAATGTATGATGGAAGTGAAGTTAGGTCAATTAAGCGGTTTAGAAAAGTTATATTGAGATTTAACAGCATAATACTTGAAGCTACCTGTTTATCACACAGTTAAAGCCTATGTGCTCATTGTTATGTTAACATTTTAATTTGTGTAAATCTTGATTAATCCTTTCTAACATTTCATTGTAATGAAAAATAAATAAATTAAATATACTATACTAAAGCCTCTGAAATCAATCTCCGAAAACATTGTTTTCTCGGGTGCAAAAATCACTAAATAATTCCACAAATTTACATAAGCCTTCAACATGCTCCAAGTGATCAAGGGTTAAGGGTGTTCCAGTCAAACCCATTGCACACCTTCCGCCAGCAGTGGACACTCAGGCAACTTAAGCAGTGATGTACATCCGAGTCAATAAGATGGAGTGAAGTTTGTGAGGGAAGGGGATAAAAATTTGAAATGGAACACAGCCAAGATCGATGGATCGTTACACCCCAATGGGTAACTTCTTCAAAGCAGTTCTGTGTGCTAGCACTTTGTCAGCCCCTCCCACTTCTGCTGCCATCTAAATTTTCAGTAGTTCACATACACCTTAGCCAAATACATTTAAACTCAGTTTTCCTGACATTTAATCATAGAAAACATTCCCTGTCTTAGGACAGTTAGATCACTATTTTAAGAATGTGAAATGTCAGAATAATAGTAGAGAGAATTATTTATTTCAGCTTTTAATTCTTTCAACACATTCCCAGTGGGTCAGAAGTTTACATACACTTTGTTTCAAGCTTCTCACAATAAGTTGCTGTAATTTTGGCCCATTCCTCCAGACAGAACTGGTGTAACTGAGTCAGGTTTATAGGCCTCCTTGCTCGCACATGCTTTTCCATTTTTGCCCACAAATTTTCTATCGGACTGAGGTCAGGGCTTAGTGATGGCCACTCCAATACCTTGATTTTTTTGTCCTTAAGCCATTTAGCCACAACTTTGGAGGTATGCTTGGGGTCATTGTCCATTTGGAAGATCCATTTACAACTGAGCTTTAACTTCCTGGCTGATATCTTGAGATGTTGCTTTAATATATCCACATAATTTTCCTTCCTCATGATGTCATCTATTTTGTGAAGTGCACCAGTCCCTCCTGCAGCGAAGCACCCCCACAACCTGATACTGCCACCCCCATGCTTCACGGTTGGGATGATGCTCTTCGTCTTGCAAGCCTCACCCTTTTTCCTCCAAACATAACGATGGTCATTATGGCCAAACAGTTCAATTTTTGTTTCATTAGACCAGAGGACATTTCTCCAAAAAGTAAGCTCTTTGTCCCCATGTGCACTTGCAAACTGTAGTCTGGCTTTTTTATGGCAGTTTTGGAGCATTGGCTTTTTCCTTGCTGAGCAGCCTTTCAGGTTATGTTGATATAAGACTCGTTTTACTGTGGATATAGATACTTGTCTACCTGTTTCCTCAAGCATCTTCACAAGGTCCTTTGCTGTTGTTCTGGGATTGATTTGCACTTTCCGCACAAACTACGTTAATCTCTAGGATTCAGAATGTATGGTGTTTATACTTGCATACTATTGTTTGTACAGTTGAACGTGGTACCTTCAAGTGTTTGGAAATTGTTCCCAAGAATAAACCAGACTTGTGGAGGTCCAAAATTTTTCTTGGTTTTAGCTGATTTCTTTTGATTTTCCCATGATGTCAAGCAAAGCAGCACTGAGTTTGAAGATAGGCCTTAAAATACATCTACAGGTACACCTCCAATTGACTCCAATTCAGTCCTATCAGAAGCTAAATGGCTAATTGCCAAAAGGCTTGACATCATTTTCTGGAATTTTCCAAGCTGCTTAAAGGCACAGTTAACTTACTGTATGCAAACTTCTGACCCACTGGAATTGTGATTAAAATGAAACAATCTGTTAGTAAACAATTGTTGCAAAAATTACTTGTCTCATGCACAAAGTAGATGTCCTAAACGACTTGCCAAAACTATAGTTTGCTAATATGAAATCTGTGGAGTGGTTAAATTTTTTTTTAATGACTTCAACTGTATCTGTCTGCACATGAAAAATGTATCTTCCCTGCAAGAAGCTAAAAAAAATAGTAAAAGAAAAACAATGGATGTTATTTAAGAGCTTGATGTGCTGTACAGGTCAATAAAATGCAACCTAGCTCCTAATATACCCAATATCCACTGATATATGGTTGCAATCTTACTAGATATACATTTTTACTCTTAAACCATGTGCTTGGTAACCTTGCCCAAAGGCAAAAAATAATACCGCTGCACCAACAAGTAAAGGCACTTTTTGTTTATAGTTTAATAAATAATTTTCATCATATCTTTAATTAAATATTTTTTTTATTTAGCATTTATCAAATTGTATTCTCTTTTCTATCAAACCTTAATGCCTGAATAAGAAGCAAAAAATAAAAATAAAAATGGTACTCTAATTTTAATTGTAAGTAGCTTCACGTTATATGGCGGCACTAGCGGGCATATGTCTAGAGACAGAGAACAAGAGACAAACATACCTCTGCTCATCTCCGTCACTGATGTCGTGGAGAAGGACGTAGTATTTGAGCGTGTTGGGAATGAACCACTTGGGATGGGTGTATTCTCCACTGTGCTGGATTCGGTGCTGTTCCTGTGAGAGCTTGAGAAACTGCTCTGTTGGCAATGCCTCACGAGATGACACCACTAGCATACCTGCATCAGAGTTCAGGATATTTCGCTCACGATACAGGAAACAAAATAGATTGAGAATTAGAGAGAAAGTGTTAAGAAAACTGGAGAAAGGAGGGTTATAATTGCAATAAAATAAATATTCCTGGCCAAAAACAACCGAAAATCTGGACAGGGTTGAAATTTTTTTTCTACTTCATATACAGTTGTGCTCAAAAGTTTTCGTGCAGAAGAATGCAAATTGTCTGCCAGTATTTTCTGATAACATGCTGCATTCATCTTGCCATCAATTTTCACAAGACTCCCTGTGCCTTTAGTGCTCACACACCCCCAAAACATCAGTGAGCCACCACCATGCTTCAGAGTGGGGATGGTATTCTTTTCACTATAGGCCTTGTTGACCCCTCTCCAAACATAGCGCTTATGGTTGTGACCATAAAGCTCTATTTTGGTCTCATCACTCCAAATTACAGTGTGCCAGAAGCTGTGAAGCGTGTCAAGGTGTTGTTGGGCATATTATAATTTTTGTGGCATTGGTGCAGTAAAGGCTTCTTTCTGGCAACTCGATCATGCAGCTCATTGTTGTTCAAGTATCGTCATATTGTGCTCCTTGAAACAACCACACCGTCTTTTTCCAGAGCAGCCTGTATTTCTCCTGAGGTTACCTGTGAGTTTTTCTTTGTATCCCAAACAATTCTTCTGGCTGAAATCTTTCTTGGTCTACCTGACCTTGGCTTGGTATCCAGAGATCCCCAAATTTTCCACTTCTTAATAAGTGATTGAACAGTACTGAGTGGCATTTTCAAGGCTTTGGATATCTTTTTATATCCTTTTCCATCTTTATAAAGTTCAATTACCTTGTTACGCAGGTCTTTTAACAGTTCATTTCAGTATCTAGCCTGTTCAGTGCATCCATGTGAGAGCTAACAAACTCATTGACTATTTATACACAGACACTAATTGCAATTTAAAAAGCCACAGGTGTGGGAAATTAACCTCTAATTGCCATTTAAACCTGTGTGTCACCTTGTGTGTCTGTAACAAGGCCAAACATTCAAGAGTATGTAAACTTTTGATCAGGGCCATTTGGGTGATTTCTGTTATCATTATGATTTAAAAAGGAGCCAAACAACTCTGTGATGATAAATGGCTTCATATGATCACTATCCTTAAATAAAAGACCAAAATCAATGCCAAAATTTCACAATTTCTGCCAGGGTATGCAAATGTGTGTGTATATATATATATATATATATATATATATATATATATATATATATATATATATATATATACATATACACACACACACACACACACACACACATATACATACACACACACACAGTATATATATTATACATACTGTATTTATAATTTATTTATTTAAAATAGGAATGGGCAGATAGACCTTGAAATATATATATATATTACACACACACACACACACACACCGATCAGCCACAACATTAAAACCACCTGCCTGAGGGGGCCTGGGCAGCTCAGCGAGTATTGACGCTGACTACCACCCCTGGAGTCGCGAGTTAGAATACAGGGTGTGCTGAGTGACTCCAGCCAGGTATCCTAAGCAACCAAATTGGCCCTGTTGCTAGGGAGGTTAGAGTCACATGGGGTAACCTCCTCGTGGTCGCGATTAGTGGTTCTCGCTCTCAATGGGGCGCGTGGTAAGTTGTGCGTGGATTGCGGAGGGTAGCATGAGCCTCCACATGCGGAGTCTACGCGGTATCATGCACAACAAACCAAATGATAAGATACGCGGATTGACTGTCTCAGAAGCGGAGGCAACTGAGACTTGTCCTCCGCCACCCAGACTGAGGTGAGTAACCACGCCACCATGAGGACCTACTAAGTTGTGGAAATTGGGCATTCCAAATTGGGAGGAAATGTTTTTATTTTTTTTAAACCCACCTGCCTAATATTGTGTAGGCCCCCCTCGTGCCGCCAAAACAGCGCTATTCTTCTCACCACAATTGTACAGAGCAGTTATCTGAGTTACCGTAGACTTTCTTAGTTCGAACCAGTCTGGCCATTCTCTGTTGACCTCTCTCATCAACAAGGCATTTCCATCTGCAGAACTGCCGCTCACTGGATGTTTTTTTTTTTTTTTTTTTTTTTTTTTTGGCACCATTGTCAGTAAATTCTAGAGACTGTTGTGCATGAAAATCCCAGGAGATCAGCAGATACAGAAATACTCAAACCAGCCCGTCTGGCACCAACAATCATGCCACGGTCCAAATCACTGAGATCAAATTTTTTTTCCCCATTTGGATTGTTGATGTGAACATTAACTGAAGCTCCTGACCCATATCTGCATGATTTTTTGCATTACACAGCTGCCACACGAATGGCTGATTAGATAATCACATTGTGGTGATGGGGGCGTGGCCAAGCGACGTCTGTGGAGAGCGAGGCCGAAAGAGTAAGAGCGGTAAGGGTCGACACCTGTGGGAAATCACCTCTAACAGCTGTGCTGAAAAGCATTGGAGTGAGAGAAAATAAAGATACCTTTTGAGTTTGATTCACCATCTCCCGCTTCCTCCTTGAAAGAGTGAAAGAACCTTGTCACACCATTGATGATTGTTGGTGCCAGATGGGCTGGTTTGAATATTTCTGTAACTGCTGAGCAGAATTTAGAATTTACTCCGAATGATGCCAAAAACAAAAAAAATCAAGTGAGCGTCAGTTCTGCGGATGGAAACGCCTTGTTGATGAGAGAGGTCAACAGAGAATGGCCAGACTGGTTCGAACTGACAAAGTCTATGATAACTCGGATAACTGCTCTGTACAATTGTGATGAGAGGAACAGCATCTCAGAATGCTACTCTGAGATGCAAGTTGGCGCTGTTTTGGCGGCACGAAGTGGACCTACACAATATTAGCCAGGTGAATTTAATGTTGTGGCTGATCGGTGTATAAATAAACAAATATTATATATATATATATATATATATATATATATAGGAATGGGCAGATACATCATATCTATACTTCAAATATCTATACTTCCGTCTCTTTAATGTTGTCTCTTTGAGGACCGATTCACTAATATTATGACAATGAACTGTCATGACAAGTAACAATGGAGCTATATGCAACATTTATTAAAACAGGATGTGTTTTTGCTGAGGTTAAGGTCTCAATGTGCTATTTATTCACTGTTAAAGGGATAGTTTACCTAAAAATGAAAATGTTCTCATCATTTACTCACCCTCATGCCATCCCAGATGAATATGACTTTTTTCTTCAGCAGAACACAAATTATGATTTTTAGAATCACGGATTTAACCACTGGAGCCATAAGGATTACTTTTATGGAGCCTTTATGTCCTTTTTGGACCTTCTGAGTTCTTGTCACCATTCACTTGCATTTTATGGACCTACAGACCTGAGATATTATTCTACAAATCTTCATTTGCATTTTGGAGAAGAAAGTCATATATATCAGGGATGACAAGAGGGTGAGTAAATGATGAGAGAATTTTCATTTTGGGGTGGACTATACCTTTAATGATCATGACTTTTAAATATGTTAAATGGTTATTATTACCCATGTTATCCATAGAAATTACATATCGATACTGTTCTAAATAAAAACTATTGGTACTGTTATTGATATCTGCAATATTGCCCTTGATAGTACTTGGTCTTGGAGCAAAAATAAAATTAGTGGTACTTCCAATCCCTAATTAAAATTACTTTTTTTATAATACTTATATTCTCATATTATTATATTTTACATGAATTTGTCATTTTATGAAATAATTTATATGAACTAAAATATCCTTAGCATCTTTGGCTGAAAATTTTAGATGGCAAAAGTTTTGGCATCCCTAGTGGTAAACAAAAATAAAGAGGGCATTTTGAGAATGAGAGAAGAGAGAGGAAGTTGGACAGAGTTTTGTGCGTGTGTGTGTGTGTTTTGAAGGATACAGGCCAAGTAGTGATTGAGGAATTCATGCTCAGATGCTGGCATGGACTGCAGGAAGTTCTCCCTGTATGTCTCAAACCACGCCGTTGTTGCTATAAGATAAAAACACAAATAAATATTGTCTTGTTGCAGACGCATGATTATTAGAGGCCACATGACCAGCCCTCAGGGCTGAAGACAAAAGAAGCAAATTATGAAAGGCAAGGATAGAAAAGAGACATTTAAGCTACTACAAATGTTATTATATACACTAGAAAGTATAACAGTCAGATCACATAAAAGTAAAAGAGTAGTTAACCATAGATCAGCATCACATCGCTTGGAAATACCTTGTTGATCTATTCTAGATAGATGTAGAATGTTCAAAGCAGGTTTTGGAACAAATGAACATTCACAATCAATTTCCCCCATTCAATCAATTCAGAAATGTGTAGAAGATGAGAAGAACTTATAGACTAATTTTCACATTAGTTGAGCTCCTTGACATTTCATCTCAATCAATGGGCCTCTAGGAATCATTCATGACAATGGACATGGCATGAAACACTTCACTCCAGCATTACATTTTTTATCTCTTCATAAAGAACTCCAAAGGAACAATGGTAGAATTCAGAAACCATGTTTGCACTGTAAGTGATGTGATTTTGTTCTCGTAAAACATCACTTGCTTGCAGTGTAGATCTGTTGATTATAATCAGACTATTTAGCAGAGACGGGCCACTTCTATTTAAATGAATGGGAGAAATTGGAACGACTAACCATGAAGCTCTAGCGCCCAACGGTCAACGGATGTTGAAAGGAAGTACCGTCTTACAGGTAAAAGAGCCAATCACCTTTTAGATACAGACATCACCTGTCAATCAACTCGCTAACGCGCATGTGCATTAGCTATACTAGCCAGGAAAATTACGTGTTTTAGTGTAATATGAGGCGAAGAAGCACAATTTATGATTCCAGTATTATCAAATTTTATTGCTCATTTGAAATATGTCCTTTGATCGTAATTTTGACCAACTGTTTTTGAGATTTCGGTCTTTCCCCATTCAAATAGATAGGAGCTGCACTGTCATGACTGGAAATAGCCTCCCGAGAGAGTTTCAAAGATGGCCGGAAGTGGACTGACTTGCTAGAAAGATTTTGTTATAATGGCAGCATTCTAGTTGTTGTTTTTTCCCCCGTGGGCAGCTTTGGAGGGTTCTGAAGTACAAATGCTAAGGTTGTCAACTGTCCCGTATTTGCCGGACTGTTCTGCATTATGCACCAAATTCGATTTATTTTCTGGTTTTGGGATTATGGTTGCACAATCAACAGCATCTGGGATTTCATTTCATTTGGACTCTTGTAGCTTCTATGTCTATGCCCGTCACAGTACGGAAAGACAAAAAAAAAAAAAATGCAATAAATCTATTTTAAAAACTATTGGCCGATGAATCGATTAACTGCTTTTTCCACCACCATGGTTATCTGTATCACCAAATTTCAATATTGGTCAGCCTCTAATTATTATTATGGGGTCATTCTGTGTAAACCCAACCAGAGGTCCCCAGCTCAATTTTTGTTTTTGATCATTTTGTTTTATTTATTTATTCTGAACCAGAATCTAAAAGGATATTAAGATATATAAGTTATAGACACTCCAGCTTTGGAAAAAACAACACAAAAAAAAAGTGTTTTACTTAATATTTAGTGACACCATTTGCATAAAGTCTGAATTTACTACTGAAATACTACTGAATTTAGTAATATGCCTACCTATCTCTGTGTAAAAATAAAATAATGACACTGCCACCTTACCTACGGTGATTCTTTTGACAAATAGTTTTGCTCTAAAATCATAGGTGAAAACACAATACACAGTAATCAAAGAGAGCAAAAGAAACAGAAATGCAACAGTTTAAAATTTAACAATAGACCCAACAAACCGCTTTTTTCCCCACAGAGCAGCAGCATATTAAAATGGCAAGAAAAAAACCTATACAGTAAATCAAACAGATTAAATGAGTTACGATTTATTCTGCTTGGATTTCAGATAATTCAATGGCTAAAGTCGATTTCTACTTCACAGCGACTAGACCGGTGGATATACAGAGAGAAGAAAACTCTAAACTACAAAGAAAGGAATGTTTTGACTGACCAAGTAAAATGACTCATTGAAGTGAAAACCTTACAAACAAACTCAACCCAAAGTTCTTTGAAGGAAAAGATTACACTCCGATGTTGATTAAAACTATTGCTAATCACCGTCTGGTTCTCCATTGGGGAAAAAACTGGACCTAATTAAAGAGATTTGGATTCTAAATGAGACCATCATTGACAAATGAATGGATGAGCCAGAAATGAAATCATTTGGGCCTGTGGGAGCTTCAGTACAATGAGTCATTCCCCTTTTTATATTTCTCATGCACACACACATCACACAGACATATCAAGATAAAGGACCACCACCAACATCCTAAGAAGGCAGAGGAAGCTGGATTGGACAGAGGAAAGGAGATTTAGCAACAGTTCTGCTACAGAGAGAGCTGGACCAGGAAATGACGTGGAGAAGGCGATTGAGGAAACCCCTCACACACACTCCTGGCACGGGCAGGAAGGGAATACCTGTGTAGTAATTGGACGAGCTCAGCTGGATGAGTGTTTCTTTCCAGTCAGAGTACCAGGGAACGCTCGCTTTGACCGTGCGGTCTGAGAGAAGAGAGAGGCAAAGGAGAGCCAGACTGGTTAAAACCCACTTACATGGTCACTAAAAGCGTAACGCAGCCAAAACCAACCAACCAACCCACCCCAAACCCAGCACCTGCAGAAGCAATAAGCATGGACAATATGTCAAGACCAACTGTTTACTGTCTATTTCAACTAGGTTTGTTCACTTTAAAAGACCATATGATATTAAAAGTGGAGTTTTGCTACTTCCAAGGATAGGATATACTTCGTTTTTCTGTGTGGTGTTCCATCTTGCACACTGTCAAGTGCTTAGCTTTTCAAAGTATACTCTTTTGACGTATATGCTAGTTCCATTTTCAATTACCTAATGTCATCGTTTTCCACACTATACAGTTTTGGAGAGCATTTTCGAAAGTCTTTGTTTTCCGTGGAAGAAAATGCTGTTTTCAAAATGTGTTTTCAAACAACTCATGAATGATGGCAGCAGACCGTCCATGTGCCTAGAAAAACCAGGCTGTACACTTACAGTCAAACTGTACTGATGATATAATTTGCATCTCACACCAGAGGCAGACTGGCCATCGGAAGAACAGGGACTTTTCCCGGTGGGCCAGCCGTGAAACAGGGCGGCGATATGTCAAAGTGGGCAGCGATATGATGAAGAGGGCCACGAAACGGTGCCGCGATAAGCCGAAGGCAGCCACGATATGCAGAAGGGGACAGCGAAACACACTGCCAACCCCCCCACACGACAAATTTTGTCCAGGGCTGAATTTCGTTCTTAGTACGCCCGTCTCACACATAGGTATGCAGAAAACCAAAGTATACTTTTGTCCATGTCTGTTAGCTTTGATGCCATCATTATGCTAGTGTTCTCCTAAACATTGAAAAAAATTTACTTTTATCAGACATAAGCATTTAAAATTTGTGTTGGTCATGGGGTTTTTAAAAACTGATAGTTGCTGCTGTCTTCTACCATCTTGCCAGGAGCTAAACAGACTAGATGCTGCTCGCCTATTTGACAGAAGTAAACTTTGGAACAAAGTGTTAAACTTTTTCTGATTAGACACTGGTAAGTTCTGTTGCCGTCTCCTGCTGTGAGAAAAGGCAGTTTACTAAATGAATCATAGGAGATGATTACACATTACAAAGAATTAGCAAGCATTACACTTAATTTGCCTTTGAGATGCATATAAAACACAAACTTTTGGTACTGGAGTGGGAGTTATGATCAAAATTCAGAGCAATTTTATATCAGATAAACAGTGTATATACACATCACAATTTACATAGCTCACTGGTATACTAGATTCTGATTGGTCAATTGCAGCACTCAGTGTTAAAATATTTTTTGCAATGCACGGATTCTTGAGATAAGGGACAAAACAGGTTTTAAATCGTAGTTTTTATTTCTTAATACTAAATCAATTTGAAATGGATATCATTGTAGACAAAGGTCTCAGCTAATGAACCACGTAAGGGAACAGGTTTTTATTTAAATGCTTTTTTTTTTTTTTTTTTTGAAAATGTACATTTATTCACTGCATAACTTAAATCTTACTATAATTTGAGTCAACTCTATCAGACACGCTAAATAGCATGCTATTTTAATTTGATCCATCCAACAAGAGTGTAAAGTCTGTAATTATATAATAAGTGTTCAGTAAAGTAGAGTTAAGTGATAAAATACATTATTTTTTTCTTCTTGTTTTTTTTTTTTTTTTACACTATTCTGAATATTCTGACGGAGTTGACAAAACTGAATATTTTTCCCTCTTAACCATGTGTTGTACTCTGGAGCAATTATTATTATTATTATTATTATTATTTCCTCAGTTAAAGCTGCCTCTATAACCTAAACTCATATGGCAACATTATTTTACATTTCTTAACAGAAATTATCACAATGGGATGACGGTGTTGACATGTTGAAGCTGTGGCAACAGTGACTTCAATATTGTTTGTTTAAAATATAAGAAAATATTAAACTTACCAGACCACATGTCCTACTGTTGCGTCCACCATGATCAAGAGTGACTCAAAGTGAGGAAACAACTTTGAAAGGCAGTTTTTTTTTATGGAAAATATAATTTAAAGTTTACTTTGTATTGTTTGATATCTTACAGATCCCTATCTTTCATATGATATTTAGATTTATGAATTTGCATTTTTAAACAATTTGTTTGGCAGTTTCACATTGTGACCTCTTGCTAAGGACGGGTTAAATTACATGTGCTTCCAAGTATAGAGCATGCATTTAAAAAAAAATCTAATGAAATTTTTAAAAACATAAGCAATGAATGCACTGAGTGTACACTTGGCCTTTACATTGAACATTTTCAGTATTTTATTATTATGAATTTTTTGATTTTTAACATAGATGACTTTTTTTATGTAGGACATGTTTTGTCCCTTATCACTCAAGAATGACCATTAAACTCTATATTTGACCATTGTTTTCTAACAGTCAATCTCCAACACTGTGCTAGTTTCATGTCTCTCGTAGCACTCCATGGTCCGTGTCTTCTCACATAAAAAAAATAAATACAAAAATACAAAATAATAAGAAAAAAAAATCATTTTGTAAACCATCAGAACTTTCATCTCAATTTATTTATTTGGTAAGTAGTCATGGTCATGTAATAAGTAGGATAATGTACAGTCAGACGGTCAATGAGTGCGTTTAAATGCACAATCTTACACCTATTACGCTTAAGCCGACAACATGTGTGGTCATGTAAACACATTAAACAGCTTTCCTTTATCGGTGCAAGGTCATAAACGGCTTAAGAATAAACAGATTTTGCGCATATAAACACCTTAACCGGTGTTCTTACCGGCTTATCCAATGTGTGCACATGCCTCTTCTCGGTTTGATATCAAACGCAGAGAATGACGAGATTATTTCAAATGTCATGTTAGTACGGATTTCATGCTTTGTCAGATTTGTTAAATAATTGGATTTTTAGGAGTAATCAGCGTATTGGTATGCATGTAAACAGGTTCATTATTGACCTGCTTCGCATCAGATAACTTTGTTGGGTTTATTTTGCTATAATGATGGGCTGACTGTACATTACTCCTTGTTTTAGCTGAAAATTCAATCCAAAATGTTTTATATGTTGCATAACCATGTGGTAATGCCTATTTCTTTTTTTTTAGATAATCCAATGAATTAAATAATTTACAAATGCACTTCATTGTATTTAAAGAGAGCAGCTTGGACGTTTCTCAAAACATCTCCTTTTGTGTTCCACGAATGAAAGAAATTCATACAGGTTTGGAATGCTATGAGGGTGAATACATGATGTATGTTAATTTTTAGGTAAACCATCCCTTTAACCTAAATAATATTAATTTGAATGCTGTACATGTACATTGATATTTAACAGTCAAATCAGCTGTGCTACTGAGCAGCTTTAATCACAGCAGCAGCATTTGGAGTTATCATGGCTGTTTGTTTCCACATCAATGCCCTGAATTTGACACCAACCTTACCTGAGGAGCTACAGCAAACATCTGACTGATCTATCATTCTAAAGTGTGTAAGATCAAAGGCTTCGGATTGTCAAATGTGATTTAAAACAGTAAGATATGGGTGTGTTTCCTGAAAAAGGAGCTCGGCATGAACGCTATAATACATCGCACCTTAGCTTGTTGCAAAACCAACCACCTATGGAATTTACATATGCAAGCATGCTGTCTCTATAAGTTGTATCATAATTGGGTGCAAGTCAGGACTCTGGAGTATGGCTCCTTTGTCAGAACACAGGAGGATCTGGCTGGTGTGGATTGGTATGTTAGTGTCTAAGCCTCAGGGGTGATGGGGAAAGGGCTCTGTGACCAGGGAACAGGCTCTACTGCTAGCCTATGTTCTGAAAGAGAGCCAAAACACTACACACACATTCTTCAAAGGGTTAACAGCACAGCACACACGTTTGTGACCTGGCATACACACACTAGGGAAAGGTGTGTGTATGAGGGTCAGAGCTCTTACCAAGAGTTTATCCACATGAGAAGGTTGGGGAAAAAAGGAATGTTGAGAAATAAAAACAAGATCAGATATGATCAAACATAAATGTGTATTGCAAAACAAATCCTTTAATTTCACTGACAGTAACAATTACAGTATTTGATTTACACCTTCCTAATTGAGGGTTCTGGTGCCCTCATCAGGTGGAGGGATGAGAAACTACTCTAAACCACATTAAAAAATATATATACATTTAGAACAGTTCGTATTAAATATGCTGCTGAAATAAAAAAAATTATGTTGCATGCAACAAAAGATCCGGGATTTAAAATAGCATTCAGACCTGGAAATAAATTGGACTGGGTAAAAATATGGATTTTCCGATGCATCGCAATCTTCATTTGAATAATCTCGATATCCATTCTTAAATCCCAAGATCGATCTTTTACTCTATGCACAAACCCTCTAGTCTACAATGAGAGAATTTTGCTCGCATTAGCAACCAAATTTCACGCTATTTGACTAAAAATGTCTGTGATTAGCCACTGGCTGGTAAAAGTTCAGATTTCACTCACCAGTGACTGAGTATACTAAAGTGGTAAAGCACAGCAGCGAGACCCTTTCACTGCGTGTTGAGAAAAAGTTTTGTTTGACTCGTTCTGTGTCCAAAGATGAGATCCAAGCAACCCATTTGTCATTAAATAGGTCTATTTTAATACTATTTCTGTTCTTTACAGTCAACTGTTAATCCAAAAAAGAGACATTTAATTCTAATTACGCATAGCATGGATGAGGAAAACCATTCGAGTGCTCTCTCATTAATATGCACTCATTTACAGACGCTCTTTAAAAAACAGACGGTTTTCTTAAAGGGATAGTTCACCCATAAATGAAAATTCTCTCATTATTTACTCACCCTCATGATATCCCAGGTATGTATGACTTTCTTTCTTCTGCAGAACACATTTGAAGAAAAACAGAAAAATATCTTAGCTCAGCAGGTCCTTAAAATTCAAGTGGATGGCAATTTCTCTTTTGAAGCTCCAAAAATCACAGACAGTCAGAGACATCATCGATACGACTCCAGCAGTTAAATTAATGTCTTCTAAAGCGATACGATTGCTTTGGTGTGAAAAATATCAATATTTAAGTACTTTTTAACTACAATCCAACGCTTCCGGTAAGCTTCACGAGAGGGTGCATTTCAAGCGGACTCTCATGTGACGTATTATCGTTGACCATGATACAGAGGTAATCTCACGTTCTTCACTCTGTTGACACATCCAGGATGAGCACACAAACACATTGTGAATAAAGAAACAGATAAATACAGATCTAAACCAAAACCAACAAAGTTCCTGTACAGCATTCCTCCTCCTCACTTGTAAACAGCACTGCTCTTCCAGCTGTGACACACGTGTCAGTTCCCACATGTCTCAAAGGCCAATGCGATTACGTCACACACGCATCCCGACCGAAAGCATGATTTAGAGTTTAAAAAAATTACTTAAATATTTATCTTATTAGCATCAAAAGCTATCATGTCATTTTAGAAGACATTAACCGCTGGAGTCATATCAGTGACGTTTATGCTGACTGTCTATGATTTTTGGAGCTTCAAAAGAGAAATCTTCATTCACTTGCATTTTAAGGACCTACTGAGCTAAGATATTTTTCTTCAAATGTGTTCTGGTGAAGAAAGAAAGTCATACACACCTGGGATCTCATGAGGGTAAATAATGACAGAATTTTCATTTTGTCCCTTTAAAAGAGACAATACAGGATTTTAGCATGTGTTCAACAATGTGTTCAAATCAATA
Organism: Myxocyprinus asiaticus; assembly: GCF_019703515.2. Lineage (NCBI taxonomy): Eukaryota > Metazoa > Chordata > Actinopteri > Cypriniformes > Catostomidae > Myxocyprinus > Myxocyprinus asiaticus. Next base: position 29,270,800 of record NC_059368.1, read on the forward strand.
TACAACTGTGCTCAAAAGTTTGCATACCCTGGCAGAAATTGTGAAATTTTGGCATTAATTTTGAAAATATGACTGATCGTGTTAAAACGATAGCGTCTTTTATTTAAGGATAGTGATCATATGAAGCCATTTATTATCACATAGTTGTTTGGCTCGTTTTTAAATCATAATGATAACAGAAATCACCCAAATGACCCTGATCAAAAGTTTACATACCCTTGAATGTTTGGCCTTGTTACAGACACACAAGGTGACACACACAGGTTTTAATGGCAATTAAAGGTTAATTTCCCACACCTGTGGCTTTTTAAATTGCAATTAGTGTCTGTGTATAAATAGTCAATGAGTTTGTTAGCTCTCACATGGATGCACTGAGCAGGCTAGATACTGAGCAATGGGGAGCAGAAAAGAACTGTCAAAAGACCTGCGTAACAAGGTAATGGAACTTATCCAAAGTTCCAATGGAAGATATCCAAAGCCTTGAAAATGGCAGTCAGTACTGTTCAATCACTTACATTTACAACCACACTATCTTTTTCCAGAGCAGCATGTATTTCTCCTGAGGTTACCTGTGGGTTTTTCTTTGTATCCCGAACAATTCTTCTGGCAGCTGTGGCTGAAATCTTTCTTGGTCTACCTGACCTTGGCTTGGTATCAAGAGATCCCCTAATTTTCCACTTCTTAATAAGTGATTGAACAGAGCTGACTGGCATTTTCAAGGCTTTGGATATCTTTTTATATCCTTTTCCATCTTTATAAAGCTCCATTACCTTGTTACGCAGGTCTTTTGACAGTTCTTTTCTGATCCCCATGGCTCAGTATCTAGCCTGCTCAGTGCATTCATGTGAGAGCTAACAAACTCATTGACTATTTATACACAGACACTAATTGCAATTTAAAAAGCCACAGGTGTGGGAAATTACCTTTAACTGCCATTTAAACCTCTGTGTGTCACCTTGTGTGTCTGTAACAAGGCCAAACATTCAAGGGTATGTAAACTTTTGATCAGGGCCATTTGGATGATTTCTGTTATCATTATGATTTAAAAAGGAGCCAAACAACTATGTGATAATAAATGGCTTCATATGATCACTATCCTTAAATAAAAGACAGTTTTATTGCATGATCAGTCATATTTCAAAATCAATGCCAAAATTTCACAATTTCTGCCAGGGTATGCAAACTTTTGAGCACAACTGTAAATACTTGTAAACAGCACACATTTTCAAATTAAACCATAAAAATATAAAAAATAAAATATATGCAATGTCATATTTATTGATGGAACTAAAATGCAACCAAAATGATGAAAAACTAGTCTAATACAATTAGTAAAATTAATATTTTCATAATGTACCTAGTTATAAGGTCCCCTGTATAATTAACAGCATTGGCTGGGAGAGAATTTATTTAATATGCAAACAAAATGGACATACGTAACTGAAAATAGCCATATGAATTGATATTGAATCAGGAAATCTTTATCAATACCCAGCCCTAGAAATAATTAAATTTAAGATGTAAAATGAATAAGGAATATTGAAGATTCTGCACTATTTCTAAGTCACTATACTGCCTTGTAAAGGCAAAAGCAGTAATTTTAGACTATCAGGATTTAGAAATTGGGTCATTTAGACTAGACTATGATCTGTCCTGTGACAGATGGGTTTGGCTCAACTATATGCTCAGATTTTGAGAAAACTAAATACAAAAATTTAAGTCACTACATAACCAAAATTTACAAAAATCAAGTAACTTTGAAGCTATTTTTCTCATAGTGACTGTGTTTTGCCTTTGATCAGTATAATGTATGCACATTTTTTTAGATTAAATTTCCTTGCTTCCATTGAGGCACACATGATGCTCTTTGGAACATTATCATCCTATCATGCTGGATAACATGGATCATCAGGTTTGGTACAAAAGTGTGGAGTTCATGCCAGCTGGAGTGCATGCTGTCATAAACGCAAAAGGGTGTCCAAATACTAAGAAATTCTCAAATTAATTTTAATGTTTAAATTCTGCTTTTCACACAGTTATGCTGATTATTTAATTTATAATGGAAGAAATTTTATAAATTAGGAAATGGTTATTAGAAGTACTTTCTCAAGTGGTATCAGATGATCAATCTCTCAGTTCCCATTTCTGTTGGCTTTGGGCTATTTCCACCTTCCTCCTTAACAAACAGTGGCATAACCATAATCAGGTCCTCTATGGATTTCCCCACACAAGGAGGTGAGCAGAAAACTCTTATTCAGCTGGCACTTACCGCTTATGTTGAGGTCGTAGTCTCCTGCGGTGATGACGTTGGCGGGCGACCCTTCAGGAGGCTGGCAGACAGAGACCGCCTGGCTGAGTAGTCTGTGCAGCTCTGTAGTCTGGGGAGGCCTTGTGTTGATCCCCGTCACACTTATCCGAAGACCTTTCACCACTACCACCTGGTTATTGGGGTCACGCAGGTGACCTGCAGTATGGTAACACCAAAAGAGAAAAAGGGGCAAAAAGAGGAGGGAGGGTGAGAGGAAGTTTGCGGGTTGAAATGGTTAATGTTGATTTCAAATGCATTGTAGTGCATGGAAAAAAATTACTAAATTAGTCCAGTGGTCTTGAATGTGTTGGGCGCGAAATTTAAACGAGTGAATTAAAACTTCAATTTTGGATTGTAAGAATTGGATTGTAGTGCACGAGTGTTATATACGACTTTTATGGTGAATTTATGTGCTTTTGGAGCTTGGAAGTCATAATCACGGTCCTCTCATCCCTCATTCTTGTGTTTCATGGATAAAGAAAGTCTTACTGGTTTGAAATGACAAGGGCGAGTAAATGATGGCAGAAATTTAAACTTTTGGGTGATCTATATATTAACTTTGGTCCTGCAAGCAGAATAACTTTTAATTTATTCTATTTTTGGATGTTTTACAAGTATATAGGCATAAATAAAAATGTTTATGTATTTATGTAACACAGAAAATAACAGAACAATGCAGGCCTAGTGATCAAAGTTAAGAGAAGGCTAACTTTTCAATATTTAGTGAAATGCATTCAGTTTTCATTGTATTTTTTTAAAATAAAACCTTGTTTGTGACATGAAAGTAATATGTTAAAAGATTTTTTTCCAATAAAAACATTTCTTCATTTTTTTTTTTTTAAATAATTTTCAATCAGATTATGGGGTGAGGGGCGTGCAGACTTTTTCTTGTTTCAAAGAGGGGCGTGACCTAAAAAAAAACAAGAACTTTGGAGGATGAAGAAAACCAATCGATTTGACAATGTTTTCCAGGTTAAGGCTGATTATACTCCTTTGTCGAACCTATGCTATAAGCTATGCGTAGCTATGGCGGTTACGATGTAGCCTACGCTGTTGCCTGAAATGCACCTCTTCAAAAATGTAACCACAACAGCTGCGATTGGTCCACCTTTGTAACCAGAGACCATTACCCAGGACTAGTGCCCGACCGATATATCGGTATCGGCATATATGTTTACCGATATGAAAACTTTTTTTTTAGAACATAATCCAGAAAACAATGCTTTAGAATTGGTGTCATAACGTAGTTTGTCAGTGCAGTCAGTAATGTAGTAGATTGAAAGTTAAACATCAGAGCATCTTTTTGCAGCTCAGCAGACAACGGTGCAGTGGTGGATTGTGTCTGCTGAGTGTTGATTTCACGCTACGTCATTACCTAGTTGGTGAGACGCAATGCTGGTCCGTCTTTTACTCTCCGTGACAACAAGCTTATAGCTAACTAGCTAACCACGTATCTACTTTCATTGTTGTCAGTTGAGTGGAAGCTAATGTGTAAACATGTATTCACCAAACTGTCTTCATGATTCACAGTTTGGTACCCCCTTCAACCGAACAATTCCAGTCATTGCATTTACAAAATGTAATATTTAAAAGTCTGGTTTTCCACCGTTGAAAGTTTCCCCTGAACTTGTATAGCAGAATACAGTGTAACACCGCTGCCGCTGTTTATCTCTTGACTCAGCAGGTGTAAATGCTTCTTGTTTTACAACCTGCCCCTAATTGACTGGCAGTATTAATATAGTCAGCATTTGACTGATACTAAACAGTACTGATGTTTATTTAGCTATTTATTGTATTTTTATTTATTCTTTATTTTCTTAGTGTTCATTTCTAGAATTTGTTGACAATGTATAATAATAACGTAAAATATTCTTTGATAAAAATATTTGTTTTAGAAAGCAGCCTTCTGAGCACCTTTGCATAGTCATATCGGTGCAAAATCGGTGAACAATCCACATAGAAAAGGTCTGTTTTCATTCCAGCTAAAAAATTAACTATATATGAATTTTTACCATAATCGTGAATTTTCCCTCTCTAAAATTGGTATCAGTCTCAAAAATCCCATAGCGGTCGGGCTCTACCCAGGACAAGAACAAAGACATCTCAGTTGGCATTGCATTTTCAAAAAGTATGACAATGTATGACAGAAAATCAAAAAGTATGACAAAATATGCATTTATTATTATTTAAGTGACTCAAAAGAAAGCCATACAGTATTTTCCTCATTTATTTTCTCCCTCCAATGCAGGCACATGGTTTTTCCTGGGTCAAAAATGGTCTTCGGTGGTAGACAACGTACATGTTCATAACGTTGAATTTTTGTATTTCTTTTTTTATTAATATTTCAGATTTGTTGCATTTCATGTTTGTAATGAATATTATTTATTTTTGATCATCTGCGCATCTAGAAACTTCTGAACTCAACAGAATTTTTTGTACTTCAAGGTGCGGTGGGAAATTTAACATAACACCTTACTTCTATAGGGCTAGTTATAATATTCATGAGTAAACCACTTTACTAATTTGGGACGGTGCTTCTATAGTAAATATGTTTGTTTCCTACTTCATAACAGATACTGTTTTCTTTTATCAGACTCTTACTAATTTAGGAAGGCACCAGGACAGTTTGCTTTCTAATATCAAACATCATTAAAACAGGAAATATATTACAATACTACACATGACATTCTTCATCATTTATATTCTACATTGTAGCCTACTTGCCCTTGTGTTTACCATAGTTGGCTCCTCAGTTGTTATTTAGGTAGTCTTCTTAAAAAAAAAAAAAAAACTGTTTATTTGTTAAAGTCCCATAAGTCTACCTGAAATTTTTACAATTGGACCCCATCATTTAGTTATATAATAATACAGTGCATCCGGAAAGTATTCACAGCACTTCACTTTTTCCACATTTTGTTATGTTACAGCCTTATTCCAAAATGGATTCAATTCATTATTTTCCTCAAAATTCTACAAACAATACCCCATAATGACAACGTGAAAGAAGTTGCTTTGAAATCTTTGAACATTTATTAAAAATAAAAAAACAGTATTCACAGCCTTTGCCATGACAATCAAAATTGAGCTCAGGTGCATCCTGTTTCCACTGATCATCCTTGAGATGTTTCTACAACTTGACTGGAGTCCACCTGTGGTAAATTCAGTTGATTGGACATGATTTGGAAAGGCACACACCTGTCTATATAAGGTCCCACAGTTAAGAGTGCATGTCAGAGCACAAACTAAGCCATGAAGTCCAAGGAATTGTCTGTAGACCTCCGAGACAGGATTGTATCGAGGCACAGATCTGGGGAAGGGTACAGAAAATTTTCTGCAGCATTGAAGGTCCCAATGAGCACAGTGACCTCCATCATCCGTAAATGGAAGAAGTTTGGAACCACCAGGACTCTTCCTAGAGCTGGCCGCCTGGCCAAACTGAGCGATCGGGGGTGAAGGGCCTTAGTCAGGGAGGTGACCAAGAACCCGATGGTCACTCTGACAGAGCTCCAGGGTTTCTCTGTGGAGAGAGGAGAACCTTCCAGAAGAACAACCATCTCTGCAGCACTCCACCAATCAGGCCTGTATGGTAGAGTGGCCAAACGGAAGCCACTCCTCAGTAAAAGGCACATGACAGCCCGCCTGGAGTTTGCCAAAAGGCACCTGAAGGACTCTCAGACCATGAGAAACAAAGATTGAGCCCAGACTTGAGCCCGATTGAACATCTCTGGAGAGATCTGAAAATGGCTGTGCACCGACGCTCCCCATCCTACCTGATGGAGCTTGAGAGGTCCTGCAAAGAAGAATGGGAGAAACTGCCCAAAAATTGGTGTGCCAAGCTTGTAGCATCATACTCAAAAAGACTTGAGGCTGTAATTGGTGCCAAAGGTGCTTCAACAAAGTATTGAGCAAAGGCTGTGAATACTTATGTACATGTGATTTGTTTAGTTTTTTATTTTTAATAAATTTGCACAGATTTCAAACAAACTTCTTTCACGTTGTCATTATGGGGTATTGTTTGTAGAATTTTGAGGAAAATAATGAATTTAATCCATTTTGGAATAAGGCTGTAACATAACAAAATGTGGAAAAAGTGAAGCGCTGTGAATACTTTCCGGATGCACTGTAATAATAATAATAATAAAGGTTACATTTATACAGCACCTTACCAGTTCAAGAACACTTAACATTCTCAAATTTAGCACAGTTTAAAGAAGAAGAAAAAAAGCATGTTTCAGTTTCTTCATTTTACATAAAGAGGAATATTCCTAATAGATGAATACTCTATGGAGCACTTAAACCTTTATGGAGCATTTTAACTTTTTTTCAGAATAAAGTTTTAACCAGATAATAACCTTGACTGTTGATGTGGACATAAATGTGGTCAACTTTAAGAGACGGCTAGATGAGCTCCGACATGAAATCATCACTTCAGTTCAGAAATTTAACATCGCGCTCAGGTTTAAGCTATACATGAATACATGGGAATCACATGTGAATTGTGTGAAACATTAACATAGACATTTCAAGAAGTGGAAAGTGTACATGATGTCATATTTTAGTTAATATTACACTTGACAAGCTCCAGACGTGAACAATTAACAGAGACCACAAACGAGTCGAGATCGCACCCATCCAATTTGAAATCACAACGTGCACATTTTCATTCATAAGGTTTACACTTTAGAAATATTGGCTGCACAGATAAATTAATTATTTTTCATTTTGGATGTTTATTTAAAACTTTATCCTTGTGCTTCTTGGATAATCAGTCATACGAATATTTTTTATATTATTCGGATGAATCCGTTATTCATTTTGAAGTCATTATTTGTGCCTTTCCGAATAAGGTATTCGGTTTCGGGCACATCCCTATGCTCCAGTATACAGTAGTAGGATAGAGCAGAGCTCTGCAGCGCATCAATTGCGCGAGAGATTCTAGGTGGATCACGCAATACGCAAGTGATACCAGTCTTCAATCACCCCGCGCACATCCACGTACCACATGATAACCATATCTAGCGCTTATTCATCTTGCTTTTGGCGCTTTATGTCATAAAATTTGCTTTGCGGCTCGAAATTTCGCTTAGGCGGCCGCCGAAAAATTTTCAATGCAGGAAAAACCCTGCATGCTACATGTATAATGAATAATATGTGCCTAAATTTCAACATGTTGACATTCTTTGAACTCGTTTTAATGCTACAATAATTGAATAAGTAATTCACAAATTACGTTGCGTACATTGCCATTGTTTATTTATGAATGTATAATTAATTCGCATTTTGACTGTACTCACAGAATGACACAGACACACCACCAACGCAGAACTATAAATGCAAACCAACGCATTGGCCACAACGTGGAGCCTACGCCATAGGTTCGATGCAGAAGCACACATACAGTAAATCAGCTTTTAGCGGCATCAAATCTTTGAAAGATTTTCAGAGTTTTGTTTGAGGCACTTAGTACCAAGTTAACAAGATATGCATGACAGGGCTCAAAGATGAGGAGTTTGTATAACTAATGTAAAAGTAATGAATTCAAATGTAAAGGTAATGAATTCAAACACACCCTTAAGTTGAAAATAAAACAACAATTGTTGATGCTTCCCAGCAGACTATCACAAGTCATTCTAGCAATATTGTCAAAACCTCAGCTATGTCAGCCAGCTCGATATAGTCACATTGTTGAGAATTCAGCACAATAATAACCCGATAGCGCACGTGACAGTTCCGTAACTGGCCCCAAACTCTCTCACAATGGCCCCGGGCCAGCAGACCATCCTTATTGTTGAGCCCTGTCTCAGCAGATCTGTATATTCCGCTTTATTGTCTGAGTTAGGCTAAGTCAGTCAAATAATCAGTACCTATGGGGACCTGGGCAGCTCAGCGAGTAAAGACACTGACTACCACCTCTGGAGTAGCGAGTTTGAATCCAGGGCATGCGGAGTGACTCCAGCCAGGTCTCCTAAGCAAACAAATTGGCCCGGTTGCTAGGGAGGGTAGAGTCACATGGGGTAACCTCCTTGAGGTCGCTATAATGCGTGGTTCCCGCTCTCGGCAGGGCGCGTGGTGAGTTGTGCGTGGATACCGCGGAGAATAGCGTGAAGCCTCCACACGTGCTACGTCTCCGCGGTAACACGCTCAACAAGCCACGTGATAAGATGCGTGGATTGACGGTCTCAGACGTGGAGGCAACTGACATTCGTCCGCGGCCACCCGGATTGAGGCGAGTCACAACGCCACCATGAGGACTTGGAGCGCATTGGGAACTGGGCATTCCAAATTGGGGAGAAAAAATAAATAAATAAAATAATAATCAGTACCTAGATATTTTAGACAAAGAAATTCTGATCAACAGACTAAACACATTGTCCACTATTTATCAGTGTATTCTGTACAACCATTCACAGAGAATGCCTGTCTATTACTACAGTATAATCTATTTCAAATAAATCTGTCCCTAAATGGCACGTAAAAACAAAATAAACTTTGGTTGTTCCCTTTACATATCAGTCAGACGGTCTCTGTCAGTCTAAGTGAGAGGTTTTTAGCCAGAATAAACTGCAATGAGGTCCAAACTCATGCCAAAGTCAAAATTCTAGCTACACGGTACTATTGATGCCTAGCGAGTTATCTCTGGATCTACCGTCCCTCTTCATCGACCCTTCCCTAGCAATATGCGTTATCTACATGTCCATCAATGTCCAAGACGTTCACACCCCCTCCTAGACACTTTTCTCTTAATATGCCAGTTTTCACTCCCCGCTCTGACTAAAACCATTAAATGTAGAATTAAGTGATGAGACTTTACTCTTCTTCTGCTAAGACATTCCTCAATAAATCCAATCACATTACCCAGATACACACAAACAGAGAGCACTGTGTTCATTCAGGTCAGGCCAATTTTCTAAGAACTGCAGCAACATTTTTAAGAATCTGTGACACAGCATGTTTTGCTGCAACACATGCAATGACAGAAAGGGGATATTTCTTAGTGACTCTGACAACTAGGACTGGGCCACAATGAGTATTTATATTTACAAATATTTATTTATGATCATATTTATTTAATAGTTATATTTCCACAGCTGACTACAACCATAGTATCTAGTGCAGCAAGAAAAAACTGTGCAAACATATTTTCTTACAATTGCATGATTCATAAATGGCCCATATGGTTGATAATAGTTAGGCTATTACCATGGGCGATTCTAAGATTTCAGAGCCCCTTCTCTGAGCCTGAAATGTTGTAGCTTTATTAAAAAATAAAAAATGTTTTTGAAGACCATTTTTGCTTTAAAGGGATAGTTCACCCAAAAATGAAAATTCTCTCATGATTTACTCACCCTCATGCCATCTCAGATGTGTATGACTTTATTTCTTCTGCAGAACACAAATTAAGATTTTTAGAAGAATATTTCAGCTCTATAGGTCCAAGCAATGCAAGTGAATGGGGGCCAAAATTTTGAAACTCCAAAATTTATATAAAGGGAGCATAAAAGTAATCCAGAAGACTCCAGTGGTTAAATCCATGTGCTCAGACACAATATAATAGGTGTGCGTGAGAAACAGATCAATATTTAAATCATTTTTTGCAAATCGCCCCCAAAGGCCTTTTTCACACTTCCGCGTTTCTCGCTTCTGGGGGTGTCCCTCGCAGGGCAAACTTACTTCCGGTATCAACAACGTCTATTGAAATGTAAGCAAGATCTGCTGAAATCAAAGTGTACATACAATTTAAAAAGCATGTAAATGTTTGATCTGACTTCATGTGACTCTACAGAGCTCTAATTAACATTCTGACAACATTAAGGAAGGCATAATGTGACTGAATCCAGCATATTCACGGAGATATTCAAGCTGCTACTGGTTTTAGACTACACCGGTAATAAATATCTATAATAATAAGATAATAAGTTCTCATCATTATTCTCCATGTCTATTTGGGTCGGCTCTGCATTATTGCAAATAAATCAGCACCTGTGCGGAGAAAATCATCGGCAGCCAGCTCCAATCTGTCACACACCTGTGCAGCTCCAGAATGAGAAAATCACGTCTGATCGCTTTAATAAACAGAGACACTTCTGTCATCTCTCTATACGTTTCATCTCATTCACATGCTCCTGACATCATCATAAAACCGAGTGTGGTAAAGATAATGTTTGACATTCGGGATAATATTCATTAAACTGTGTATTTCACACCATGAAGCCAAACCAACTCAGACATACATGTGTCTTTTATATAGCACATGGTTCAAATTTTTTAATATTTTTTTCATAGTAATATTATTATATCCCTATAAATAAAAGTTTGGAACCATGGCTGTGAAATGTTCCGAAAAATATCCTTTTCATGAGACAAGGCTGAGAAGTGTATGTAGCTAATGTTCTTACTCTGTAAATCCACGCTGTAATAACCAATGTTGTGCTTACTCCACTTTTGCACATGTTAATATTGTTATAATCAGTATAAAATGCATTGTTTATTGCACAGTTCCTTACTGTTCTCTGCTGATCTGTTACTGGGATGGTGGGGTTAATGTATATTGTGTATATAATATATATAATTTATGAAAATAGGTAAATAAATTTGACAGGATGACTTGGTTTCATTAGATTGATTTATACTGCGTTTAACATTTTTGGGAGTTTAATACGAGGTTCAATAAGACATAATGAATTTTATTTGTATTTTTGCATCTGTGCTGGGAGTATATCAAGCTTTTTTAAATTACTTCCTCATGATATGGTGATGCGAGGATTCTCATTTATGCTAATGAGACGGGTGCTAGTGAAGAAACCACACCAAGGCTGCATTTGAGCATATAAACTCAAAAGAGCAGCCTGAGTAGCCGAATCAGTTGGGAAAAGATGATAAATAATTTCTGTGTACATTATATTGTGACCCATTGGAAAACAGACCATACAGAAGAGGTAAGAAGCATTATTCGAGGCAAATGTATACTAAAGTAATAGCCGCAAAGCCGTAGCAGAAGTAGCTTCACCCTGCAGTGACGTAGTTTCCGATTCATTTGAAAAAGGCTAATAAGGGGGCGATATGCAAGGAGGACATGAATCACCAAAAACAGAAGGAGAAGGAGAAAGTGAAAGTAAAGTGGAAATTGACTGAGCAGGGAGGACAATTTATAGTAAAAAAAAAAAAAAAAAAAAAAAAAGAGGAAAAAAAGGACCCACACCTATCATATCACTTCTGAAGACATGGATTAAACCACCAGAATCGTCTGGAGTCCTTTTATACTCCCTTTATGTGGATTTTGGAGCTTCAAAATTTTGGCACCCATTCACTTGCATTTTATGGACCCACAGAGCTGTAATATTCTTCTAAAAATCTTTGACTCTGCTGAAGAAAGAAGGTCATACACATCTGGGATGGCATGAGGGTGAGTAAATGATGAGAGAAGTTTCATTTTTGGGTGAACTAACTCTTTAAGTGCAAGGAGTGGTGAGTTAAAATCTTGCTCTATTTTTTCTTTTGAAGAAACCAATTAAAATGTTATCTGTCTGACAGTAGATCTAACTTGGTCGCACAAATATTTAGTTATTTAACTGGAAAAGATAGCGTATGCCTGGGTCCGCACTGACTAGAGGGATGGACAACACATAATGCAACTGTAACATTTATTAATGCCTCATAAATGCGGATTCAGAGTAAATAATCTGAGATGGCTTAATCCAGCTGCCGTTTTCAGTAAACATGGAATAAAAGAAAATCACATACAGTAATTCCAGATTTAAGGGTCCTGACAACTGAGTTAAAGGGTATTTCCGGCTTCAGTACAAGTAAAGCTCAATCGACAGCATTTGTGGCATATTGTTGATTACCACAATAATTAAATTAGACTAGTCCCTCCTTTTCTTTAAAAAAAAAAAAAGCAAAGAATCGTGGTTACAGCAAGGCACTTACAATGGAAGTGAATGGGGCCAATTTTTTGAGGGTTTAAACACAGAAATGTGAAGCTTATAATTATAATAAAAGCACTTACATTAATTCTTCTGTTAAAACTCATGTATTATTAGAATTTTTTAAATCATCGTTTTTGTGGGATTACAGAGTTATATCTTCATGACAACGAAGTTGTAAAATTGGATTTGACTTTGCACAGAAAAGGTTAGTAAGCGATTTTATCATATTAAAATCATGTTAACACGCATATTGTTTATGTGTCTATACTTTTAAAACAGTGAGTATATTAACGTCCATTCACTTCCATTGTAAGTACCTCACTGTACCCTCAATTTTTTGCTTTTTTTTTTTTTTAAATAAGGTGGGACAAGTCTAAATTCATTTTTGTGGTAATCAATATTACGCAACAAATGATGTTGATTGAGTGTAACTTCTATTGAATCCAGATTATTCCTTTAATCACAGATTTACAGCAGAGGTCACATGAGACAAAAAGGGTCTAAAAACACCTATGGCTCCTACATACACATTTTAAAAAGATCTAGCTCTCTAACATTATATGAGCCTAAAGTTTGTATACTGTGTATTCTATATTGTGTGTATTGTATACTGTACATTGTATATTATTATTTGTATATTGTGTTGTGTGTGATTGTGTGTATATTAGATATGTAAATTGTGTTGTGTAATCTGATGTTTATTGTAAATTGATATACGTCTCATCACTGTCATGACTTCTATGTTGCTCGGAACTGCACCCAAGACTTTCACCCACTATTGCACTTGTGTATATGGCTGTGTGACAATAAAAGTGATTTGATTTGAAGTTACAGAAAGTGTATAATCCCAAATCATAAGAACTATTGCTGTGTCAAGCCTGGTTTGTAGTAACTAGGAAGACCTATGACGATTCTTGCAGATACAAATCTCTCATCAGTGGCTCAATCTACAGTATCACTGTAAACAACTTGGGTCCTGTTAAGGTGATCCAGTTGATCTGATTGCCTGCTCCTCAGGGATTATCCCGTATACTTTACTACATAAAGGCTTGTGATCAACAGCACAGGCCCAACATGGCCATCTAGTGCAGCCAGTGGCTTTTTTTGATGTTGGGGCCGTTATTTCAGTAGTAATCAAAACCTCATTAATACAAGGCAACCGATCTGTGCTGTGTGTCTGTGACAAAGGTCGCTAAATGGCCAGGTGAGCAGAAATCATATAACATTTCACTGACGGAGGGGGAAAGAGGGATCAGATTCAGATGAACACGAGTTGCAACGCTTCCTGTCATTTGACTGTGACGGTGTTTCTAAACCTAGTGAGCTGCCTAACTAGACAACAGTTTAGAGTGGTCAGATGTTCGACTCGAAAGTAAACAGCAGTGATGAGTCAAGATGGGCAGCTCACTAGGTTTTTGAAACACAGCCTGTGTGGATGTGTAAGGGAGCTGTCCTGATGGCTAACATATATAACACAAGTGACTGGTCCTGAGCTGTTGTGCTTTGATGTCTGATCATCAGGGCTCTTACCCTCGGACGTGAGGCGGCAGAAAGGCCGCAGCAGCTCGGGGAAGCTCAGGTTGTTTTTGCGGGTCACTCTCTCCGCATCCTCGCTGCACAGGACGGCCACCATCGGCACGAACGAGTCCTGGATGAACTCCTGAACGGACTGCACGCACTGAGCCATGAGCGCGCGCTCCTCGACGGGTCTGCTGTCGCGTGTTTGTCACCGAGCTCAGGGATCTGCTGCCGAGTTGAACACAAACAACTCCTTCACTGACAGCCGACGGCAGACATGTTGAATTATCCTGTTGCCTGCTGATCAGTTCCTCCCAAACAGCTTTGCGGTGGTCAGGTGATTCGACTTCCGCGATTAAATTAAAGCCAAGTGTTTTTCATAATAAAAGCACACGAGCACTTATTTAAAAACATGTGACTTTCAGTCTAGACCTTTTTGCTTTCTGTTCGAGCGAAAGAAAAAAAAATGCAGTACGAAGATTGATCTTCCTAAAAAAGCTAGATTTGAGATAGATAGATAGATAGATAGATAGATAGATAGATAGATAGATAGATAGATAGATAGATAGATAGATGGATGGATGGATATACAGAGGATAGATAGATAGATAGATAGATGGATGGATGGATGGATGGATATACAGATGATAAATAGATAGATGATGGATGAATGGATATACAGATAGATGGATGGATGGATGGATGGATGGATGGATGGATATACAGATGATAAATAGATAGATGATGGATGAATGGATATACAGATAGATGGATAGATGGATGGATATAGATAGATAGATAGATAGATAGATAGATAGATAGATAGATGGATGGATGGACAGACGATAGATAGATAGATAGATGATGGATGGATGGATGTACAGATGATAGATAGATGATGATGAATGGATATACAGACGATAGATGGATGGATGGAAGGATGGGTGGATGGATGTACAGACAATAGATAGATAGATAGATAGATAGATAAATGATATACAGATGATAAATTGATAGATGATGGATGAATGGATATACAGATGATAGATAGATAGATAGATAGATAGATAGATAGATAGATAGATAGATAGATAGATGGATGGATGGATATACAGATGATAAATTGATAGATGATGGATGAATGGATATACAGATGATAGATGGATAGATAGATAGATGGATGGATGGATATACAGATGATAAATTGATAGAAGATGGATGAATGGATATACAGACGATGGATGGATGGATAGATAGATAGATGATGGATGGATGGATGGATGGATGGATATACAGACGATGGATGGATGGATATACAGACGATGAATGGATGGATGGATAGATAGATAGATGATGGATGGATGGATGGATGATGTACAGATGATAGATAGATAGATGGATGGATGGATATACAGATGATAAATAGATAGATGATGGATGAATGGATATACAGACGATGGATGGATGGATGAATAGATAGATAGATGATGGATGGATGGATGGATATACAGACGATAGATAGATAGATGATGGATGAATGGATATACAGACGATGGATGGATGGATGAATAGATAGATAGATGATGGATGGATGGATGGATGGATGGATATACAGACGATAGATAGATAGATGATGGATGAATGGATATACAGACGATGGATGGATGGATGAATAGATAGATAGATGATGGATGGATGGATGGATGGATGGATATACAGACGATAGATAGATAGATGATGGATGGATATACAGACGATGAATGGATGGATGGATAGATAGATAGATAGATGATGGATGGATGGATGGATATACAGACGATAGATAGATAGATAGATGATGGATGGATATACAGACGATAGATAGATAGATGGATGGATGGATATACAGATGATAAATAGATAGATGATGGATGAATGGATATACAGACGATGGATGGATGGATGGATAGATAGAAAGATAGATAGATAGATGATGGATGGATGGATGGATATACAGACGATAGATAGATGGATGGATGGACAGACAGACAGACATTTTGTAAGTCCCTTTGGATAAAAGCGTCTGCTAAATGATAAATATAAATGTAAGAACACGAAGATAGGTGAAACCAAAAGTTGCACTGAAAAGTCCCAGGACGTTGTAAGGGTGAGTCAATGATAGAACAGTTCCCACAGTTGCTCTGTTCAATAGTCCACACATTTGCTCTATCAAAATGTCCATAATCAAGACATAATCATGTGACAGTGGACTTGAAACTGAGCTGGAATGGGTCACACTGAATAAAAGTGAAACTGAAATATTTGCTAACCAGTATAGACAGATTTTGAGTTGTTTAAGAAAGCCTGAATTAGAAGACAGACTTGATCTTATCAGTCACTTTAAATTAGCCCTCATTAAACTGCAAATTCATAATTCAAATTCAGTTGTTCATTAAATTATAATTCAAACTGAAAGCATAGAAAAGGTTTGGAACTCTGCACGTGGAGCTCATTTGTTTATAAAATGAGTGTCGACTTTCAGGTTAAGCCAGTTCTATTTATTTTTTCATCATGACAGGAAAGTACACTGAAGTTACACTCCCTGTTTATGGGCATAAGGAAGTTGAGCTGTATATTTCAGCTGAGCTACCTGAAAATGAAACCATCAATAGAAATCAGACTGACAGTGCAGTAGACAGGTCAGAGAGCACATGATTTAGACATGTCCACTTCAGAAGACGAGTGTCCTGTTTGTAAGGGAAAAATACGGAATCCTTCCCAGCCTTCTCCCTGTTGTGGAAAAATGTAAGTGTGTGATTTGCATGTTGGATTTTTGTCATAATTTGACACTTTATAAATTGACAAACTCATAGATTACACAAGACAGGCTTTGTCAGAAATACTGAACATGTGCTAATTTCTATAATATAATAATGAAATATATTTTTTCTAAAAATCGTTAATAAAGTTTTGTCGACACAGGCTGCAACAGGAACTCATTCAATAAATCAAATTTCCAATTTCCAAGTGATTTTGAAGTGTTTTTTTTTTTTTATAAAGGAAATGTTAAATAATATCTGCTGTGCATTCAACTGTTGATGGAATATGTACTTCATTTCATTCTGTGAAATCAGCTTGCTTGGTTTTATTTGTTTTGGAACCTCATTTTCACGTATAGTGTTTTATAACCTGTGAAAATGCCCTTCCTCAGCATTCAACATGTTACTTTTGTTAAACAACCTGATAATAGTTCCTGGAAGTCAAAAGTGAAAGTATTTCTGAAGGGAGATTCCTCCCCCCCCCCCCCCCCCCCTCTCTCTCTCTCTCTCTCTCTCTCTCTCTCTCTCTATTTAATTTCAAAGTACTTTATTGGCATGACTGTGTTTACAGTACACACAATAGCCAAAGCATAGCCATAGCCAAATCATCAACACACACAATGAGTAATGAAAAGAAAAAAGAGAATAATAATAATTAAGCAGTAACAAAAAAGCAATAAAAATATAATTGTCTTGAATCTATGTCTAGATTTTGCCAAGGATGCCTAAGTCAATCTATTCGACATAGAGCTCATTGTCCACACTGCAGAGGCCAAGTAAACAGTCCTGGTTTTGCTTTTAATCCAGTGGTAAGGGAATCACCTGATGAAATGTGCAATAAATATTAGATTATGTTTTGAATAGCATACTACCATACTACTCTTTCTGCTTCTGTAGTATAAAAATGTAGTATGCAGTATGGTAGTATTCTATTCCAAATGTAGCATCTGAAAACTGAGGTGATCAAACACTGAGTGCTATTAACAATACCCTCTCCTGGTTCTACTTTTATTTCAGCGTCCTTTTGATAGGCGGAGGCTTCGGCACCAGATCCTGTCTGGAGATTCTGAAACATTCAGTGCAGGAAGACCTGTTGGCACAAACATACGAGGGTAACTCTCAGGCAAATAAATGAGGAATCTCAGTCATGTTCATGGGATTAAATACAGCAGTCCACTGAATAGTAATGTTTAATCAATGTTGATTAAAATGAGAAATTCTAAAGAATCTACTTTTCAAACTTTTGACAGTATCCGCAACCTGCTTTGGGAAGCACAGTTAGGCATCGCCCCTAATCAGGATGCCCCGGCTCCTGCCTCACAAATTCAAGCCCCTCTCATTTTAAATTCCTCCACACGACCTGTTCCTTTGCCCCGGACCCGAACTCAACCTGCAGGTGCCACTACTGTCACACATCCAGCAACCATTCACCCTACCCCAAGTGGTCCTGTCCAGGCTGCCCCAGCATTAACACCTGCCCCATTACAAGATAATTTGGAGGCTGAGCTTAATGAATGGCAAGTCCAAGCAAAATTATTATTATTTAATTGAAAGGATGGTCAGGATAAAGACTGGATTTACCAGGAAATTTTTCATTCACAGGCCATGGCAAACTGAGATCACTTTAATGGAAGGGAGGCAACAGCAGCAGTCTCAGGGGTAACTGTTCCCTCAGTTTACACCAAGACATACACACACTTACATCCCCAGACACTTTTATTGAAGAATTTTTTTTTTGATTTATACATTTCAATTTCATATCAAAATTCCATCAAATTGAATTTATGAAACTTAACCCCCAAAAAAAGAAGAAAAATTAAATATTTGAATATTTAATTCATATGTATGTTATACCTGTGTCTACTAAAAGCACAGGCAATTTAAAATTGACATTTATTCATTAAGCAGATAACTTCCAACAACAACAACTGCACGTTTTATTCACTTTCACACAAATCACGAAGACCAAGGCTAATTATGACTTTACATTTTTTTTATTTTTTGCTCTGTAACTCACACACTGCTATGTTATGATATCAAAACACTTTCACTATAATGCATCATTTAAAAAAAGACACATTTTAACACTTGTATTTCACGGTAGCTCACCTCATTGAGTGTCGGTCTTTGGACTCAGAAGACTGCGGTTTAAGACCAGTCAAGTTGACACGTGAAACAAGCTTGTTATTTGCTTTAGAAAATGAGCTTTTCATTTCTCATTTTGTTTTGGACACTATTGGTTAGGTTTAGGTGTTGGTAAAGAGTAAGTATGTCTGTTTTGCGTCTACCTTTCATTTGCTTTTAGGACAATTTCGGTTAGGTTTAGGTTAAAGTTTTAGGTTAGGGAGGTACGTTTTACTCATCAAAACCTGCATCTAATATTCACCTTTAAAACCCTCATTTGATTACAACACCATTTCGCTCGCTTTTGGTGCCCCCCGCTGGAAAGTTTACTGGGAAACTGCAGCCAAACATGTTATAAGGCACGTAATTTTCATGAGAAAACAGTAGCATAATGTTCATGAGACAAGGCTGATAACTTCAATCATATAGACTTACAATCAGTTTCTATTTAAACAAGAATATAAAATTTATTTAAAAATATTGATATAAAAATATAAAAATTATGTGTTTTGAAACATGTCTACTACAATAGATGATGGTACATTTTCCAGAGGTATTTTGTGCAACACCACTTTCTTCAGACATCACCTTCCATTTTCCTCACTGTTTTTTTTTTTTTTTTTCAGCTACACTGTGAGGACATTTGTGTGTCCCTACTGTCAGGAAGATGGACTGGATGAACTAGATCTACGAGATCACTGCAATGCCCAACATGCCAATTACAGCAAACGTGTGGTCAGTCTGGATTCGTGAATACAGATTACAGGGCTCAACAATAAAGATTTTTTTCCGCTGGCCCTGCCAATATTTTCACTGGCCCTACACAAATATGATAAATAGGTAGCAACAATAGGTAGTTTTAATTGTGTAAAATACAATTTACTTACACAAATTTACTATGATGTAAATATAGCTATGAATTCATAAAAAAACACTTTGCTTGAAAACAATGGAATACAGTGCGACACATTACTTGTTTGTTTATAATCATCAACCAATTCTAACTGATGCTTCCCAGACTATTAGAAGTCATTCTTGCAATTGCAACAAAACCTCATGTTTGGTATCAGCCAGATAAAAATGTTAGCTTGGTTACATTCAGATCAGCACAATTTGCAACAACAATGTTGAATTTATCACAGAAAACCAGTTGTTTAAGTTTGCAAGATGCGAAGACAGCGCTGGCCCAATAGCGCTAGTGAAAGTTCCGTCAATGAACCCAAAACTCTGTAAATGGCCCCGGGCCATCAGGCCATCCTGATTGTTGAGTCCTGGATCATATGGAGTGGTTCTAATATCTAATGTGTTGAATTGCATTTGCAACATATTATTTAGAAATTGGAGAATATAGTATATGTGTCATGCCACTGATGTTATAATGGATCCACTGTGGAAAGATAAACCCATTTCCTCTCTTTCTCTTTAATATTATTACGTTGTGGAGTATTTAAGAATATCAGTAAGTTCAAATGAGTATTGTTGACTGCTTTGTTGCTTCAGGTTGAGAGACAGAGCAATCCACATGCTCAAAGCTTTTTGTTCGCCTTCTGGCTTCCTCTAGGTTTGCCCTGTGTGTGTGGCGATGCCCCACGGCGATCCACAGTATTATAGCCGCAACTTCATTGGCCATCTCAATCTGCGCCACTGCTACTACTCTGAGGACGTTACCGTGAGTCAAATACACATACTTATGAATATCAAATAACTAAAATAAATGTATGTATATGTACACACACACTGCCAATGTTTTAACTGTAACACTTTGTTTCTCTTACAGAACATTCACCAGACTGATGAGATGAATGTTCAGTGGGCCCTTCTGGCATCATATGAAAAACACACTTAGGCCTCAGTTCTAGATGATTGACAGCACAATCCACAGGTTTAGCCACTGGACAACATCTTACCTAATGCTAAAAAGATGCTTGCGATCAAGACTTTTGCATGACTCTTAACCACAAGAAAGCTGTCAGATAACTAATGTAATAAATTCTTTAAACATACACATTTTCTGGAAAAGTCTGATTGAAATACATTAAGATCAACAGCAAGTACTTGTCTGATTAACTTGTTGTCTTTTCATACAAATGCTAACTGACACATTTCAAGTTTCGATCATGCTTTGACTTATCTGATTCAAGTAATAAGTTATGTAATCATTTCACTCTGATTCATTTTGTACAATTTAGCTGATGCACTTTCTATGCAGATACAGCCTCTGGCATCTATTTAAGCAGTTTTTTAAATCAACACTGCCATATTTTATTTGTCTGAATATTTTAGTTTGTGAGATAGGTAGTATGCTTTTTAAAACTGCCACACTTTTTTTTCCCTTGTCCAAAAAAGGTTTTAATGCAATATTTTGATGTACAAGATTTTTTGAAGACTGTATTTTAAAACAGTCCCTGTATAGAAAACAGTATACATAACACATACTTTTAATGTGCTGTTGTATTTTGTGCAATAAACTTTTTAATGCTATAATTTGATGTGCGCAAGGCTGTATTTTCAAAACAGTTCCTACTTAAAAAATGGACTCATCCCTCCTTTTCTTTAAAAAAAAAGCCAAAATCGAGGTGACAGTGAGGCACTTGAGACAGTGAGGTAACAAAGTTACTTTCAACACTTATGCATGACTATTATCATGATGAACATTAGAGTTATAAATAATATCCTATCAGGTGCAGGCTCTTATCAGTGCTAACTAAGCTCTTCTGCTCTATAAATTGGTGCACATATAAAGGTCCACCAAGGTTTTTGAGTTAATGGTACAGAGAATAGGGACTCATGGCATCTCTTCAGACATTTCTCGTTCTGTCCCTATGTGCTACAAGCCTGTGTTTGGTGAGTCCAGAATTCAATGATTTTGTTATAGGGATAGTGGTCATTCAAAACTATTGTTCTGCCCAAAATTCTATTCCAATATAATGCTGTAAAGTTAACATAAGAGATATCAAAGCTAACATAGCATGACATTGCATTTGCTTGTCAGTAACAATGTGCAATATGTGCGCTACATTTAATTTGTAATATTTTTGTGCATTGTCGTGTTGCATTTAATCGCAACACTGCAAAAAGTGGTAGCCTTGAGGAGCTATTTGTACCTGATCTAACCCATGAAATTTGTTTTGTTGGTGTAACATAATTTATTCAGATTGATTCAGTGATACATTCTAAATAAATGCATTTTTAGATTAATGAATAATAAGTTCATTTAGATGTTACCAAAAAAGCACATTTTTAGGTTACCATTTTTTTGGTATTTGGGTGTGCAAATCTTATATTAATTACTGCAATACAGTGCTATGTTACATAATTTGTTAGTGCAAAACTGCAGTTGTATTGAAATGTATTTATCATTTTTGGGTGTGTATTGTACATCCTTTGACCTTGTTATTACAAAATAACAAAGTAGTTGCCAATAATTACAAAACAAAGGCTTATAAGTTAATACTTTGTTGAATTAAATGTGCTCCTTTGACATTTATCAAATGTTTTCTTTCAAAGCCAACATCCTCACTCACAGGTGAGCAACTTTAATCATATCCCATAAATATTTTAATAATCCATACCATTTTCACATGTTTTGATGAGAACAGCTTTTATAGGATTTAATATTCTATCCTCTGGAATTTTTTTATTTTTATATATATATTAATTTATTAATTAACTTATTATTTATTACTTGAAATATTTTTTCTTTTACATTTTTTATAGGCACTACAGAGACTGATGTAGATAATGGAAAAGACCATGATATATTTGATATAAATGAAGGTTTGTGGAAACATCAACATGTTGTGTTAAATATATAGTATAATTTTTAAGACACTATTGTTATTTTATTGCCAGTGACTAGTAACTAATGTCTTGTTCAACAGAGGCAGGGCTTAACCTGTTGGAAGGGGACATGGTGATAGACAAGGTAAGTTCCTCAAAGTTAGTTCAAATGTTCTTCATTATGACTGTCATACTATTTTTCATTCATTTTATTCTGCCTATATGTATATTTACATAAGATGTACATTGTAAAATGTTTGTGGTTAACAGGCACAAAGCAAAAATGGCATTCTGGGTGAAAAGTATCGCTGGCCTACGACTGTGCCGTACGTCTTAGACAATAGCCTTGGTAGGTGAATCTGGAGATTGATGGATTAAATTCAATTGAATTACAACTTTCACCTGACATTCTTATCCTGACTTTTTATCCATTAACCATTGCTCGCTCAACCTGTCTCTCTTTTCCTCACTCTTTCTCTCATTCTTATGTAATTGAAATAGAAATCAGTGCCAAAGGTGTGATACTAAAAGCATTTGAGCAATACAGACTCAAGACTTGCATTGACTTCAAACCCTGGAGTGGAGAGCCAAACTACATTTTTGTATTTAAAGGCAGTGGGTGAGAAAACTGACATCTGAAACATAGGCTGTAATTCAAAGCATTACACTCATCCAACACATCAACATCCTGCACATCACATGCAATCATAAAAATAATTTTTACATATAAATTAATGCATGTAGCTTGGTTCATGTAACATTTATCAAAAAGGTGATATCCAGGATGTTTTTTTCTGTTCCTTAGATGTTACTCTTCGGTGGGGAATCGGCAAGTTGGGAAACAGGAACTGTCAATTGGTGCGAACTGTGATCGTTTAGGAACGGTGGAGCATGAGTTTCTGCATGCTCTGGGTTTCTGGCACGAGCAGTCCAGAGCCGACAGAGATGATTATGTCACAATAGTGTGGGACGAGATTGAAGAGGGTAATAATTGCATTTATCAATGCATGCATTTACTGCAATAATATATGCGATCAAATGATCTTTTTTCCATGTTACATAAATATCATTCTTTCTTGCTTAACTCTTAAAGGAATAGTCCAACCCCCAAAAAATGAAAATCCTGTTATCATTTACTTCCATTCATGTATGACTTCCTCCACAGAACACAAAAGGAGATGTTACATAAAATGTTAGGCACTGACAGTCTCAGTCACCATTTGCTTTGTACACATTGTAGGACAGAAAGTCATACAGTTTCAGAACATCATGGAGTAACGTAAATTATGGCAGAATTGTAATTTTTGGGTGAACTATTCCTTTAAAATCTTATATTGTATATCCTAATAATACAGGCATACAACCTCATTTGTTAATTAACTGCTTACACATTTGCATGTCTCCTGGTTTGTTTCTTACTTAGGTAAAGAGCACAACTTCAAATCATATGATGACACAGTGTCAACCTCACTCGGTGTGCCCTATGACTATGGTTCTGTCATGCACTATAGTAAGACATCCTTCAACAAAGGCGAAGAGCCAACTATTGTTACCAAGATACCAGAATTCTTGGATGTGATTGGCCAACGCATGGAGTTTAGTGATAGTGACCTGCTCAAGCTGAACAGGCTATACAACTGCAGTGAGTTTAATGATTAAACTTTATAACACTTTGTTTTTGGATTAATTTCTGTTTTAGAGCGGTTGACCTGTGGTTCTGTTATCCTTCGTTAATTTTTATCAATATATTGACATTAGTTTGAGAGATAAGATAAAGACTAATTTCTCAAATAAAGCTGATGTGTGCAATTTTTTATGTTAAAATTATTTCTTGCATCTATGCTTAATATGCAGAGACAACTGTAAGTAAGCTATTTGCTGTTTGAAAACAGTGATTATTTTTGCAATTCTATTTGGTGATGCTATAGTGTCACAGAAATTACACATTTCAGCTTTAACTTAGGCTACCCCTCTGACACATCTCTAATTATTCCTCCAGCTACATCCTCAACTTTCCTGGACTCTTGCCACTTTGAGGAACCAAATATCTGTGGTATGATCCAGGGTGAGGGTGGAAATGCCCTGTGGGCTCGTGTACAAATGGTAGAGGGGGGTCCAAAGAACGACTTCACCACTCTGGGTCAATGTCAAGGTATGAATATCACTTTAAAAATGCAAAATAAACACTAACAGTAAATATGGAAGGCATTTCTGAGGAATAAATGTTGTTATTATCTGTCATTTGTTCATTGGTGTACAACCACTGTGGAAAAAGCTGAATAAAAGTTCATCATTCTGCAGCGAATCTAATCAGTATCTTTGGCACAATACATTGTTTGTCTGGCAGACCACTGTTCTTATATTACTTTGGTTTCTTTTATGATGTTATGGCAGAACTTTGGTCTTTGTGATAAACAAATTTTATTGATATACTTTGAAATATTCTTTGCCCTTCTCTAGCCTCTCTGTGAAAGGTTGCTACATGAATTAGGACTCATAATGATCTTTTAAACTCCCATTATTTGGTCCAAGAAGGTCTGAGAAACTGTGAAATTTTGGCTTAATCTAATTAATTCTTCTACAGGGGTTGGGTTCTTCATGCATTTCAGTACAGTCACGGGTAGCCAAGGAGTCAAGGCTTACCTGGAGAGTCGCCTCTTTTACCCTAACAGAGGATTCCAATGTCTGCAGTTCTATCATTACAATAGTGGGGGTGCTGACGACCAGTTAAATATCTGGGTGCGCGAATATACTGAAGAAAACCCCAAAGGAGAACTAAGACTAATTGAGAAGATCAGTGGTAAAAAATCTTAATCTTAAAAACCCAATATTTACCAAAACATTATTTTTTGGTGGATAATTTCTTAGTCTATGTGCATTATGGATAACGCATACTTCATACTATTCAGGTGGACTTAAAGACTCCTGGGAGCTGTACCATGTGACTCTAAATGTCTCTCGAAAATTCAGAGTGGTGTTTGAGGGGGTTAAAGGAAGAGATGCATCAAAGGGGGGGATGTCTCTGGATGACATCAACCTCTCGGAGACACAGTGTCCTCAGCACACCTGGCGTATTCGTGACTTTACCAGTCTTCTTGCTACAACCCCCACTGGTTCCAAAACCTACAGCCCTCGCTTCTTATCCCCAGATGGTTACTCATTCCAGATTGGCTTGTACATTAATGGAATTAAGGATAGCCCAGACAAAATGGCAATTTACTTCCACCTGACTTCTGGACCTTACGATGATAATCTGCAATGGCCATGTCCATGGAGACAGGCATCTATGGAGCTGATGGACCAGAATCCAGATGTCCAACATCGCATGAACAACCTGAGGGCAATTACTACAGATCCAACTAAGACCTCCACAGATTGTAAGATACAAAGAGGCAGTTGGGGAGGGAATGTAATAAAGATTGGGCATTCCGCAGTTGTCAATCAATGGCCCTGTCCCAAATGACACACCTGAAGTGGACTCAGTATGGCAGCTGTAGGAACGGATGTCCCGCATTAGAGTTAATTACCATTTTGATTTGAATTATTTTTTATTATTATTATTGAGAACATGCATGTACATCATCTGGACCAGCCTAAAAAAATGCCGCATTTGTGTGATTTGAGCTATAGAATCCCAATTCATGTTTCATTTTGTTCATTGTTGTCAGAATTTGTTGATTTGAAATGTTTTTGGAATGTGATCTAGACCAACACATTTGGGGATTTGTCTTTCTCCATTTAAGCAAATAGGAGCTGTAATTGCATGACTAGAAAATAGCTGCCCAGAGGCAAATTTCCAAAATGTAGAATGGCAGAGGAAGAGTATTTATATTCATGAGAAAAGCAATACCTGATTGGTTAGAGAAACTATAACCCAATCCCTAACCAATATAGTGCTTTATTCATAAATATGAATGTCTCTTCCCCTCTCATCCTGTGTTGGGGTGTTACAAATATGGCAGCCGAGTGACCCGACTTGCTTTAAAGAGACCGCAAGAGCTAGGGTTTAACTTGGGACAGGGCTAAAAAGACTAGGTTTTGAGCCATTACTGCCAAGCGCTAAATACAGATATCTTCGTTATCAACTCTGGATTAAAGATGTCTTGCAAAATAAATAAATCATCTTTCTTTGTGCAGCTATGGGTAATGTAAAGTATGTCTGGGATGACCCAAGGAAAGTGGGCAGTCTAGTCACTGACACAGATGGCAGTAAATTCTACCGGGGGCCAGGTTACGGCACCAGCAGTTACATCACACACGGTCGTCTGAAGAGTCGAAGCTTCATCAAAGGAGATGATGTCATCTTCCTCTTGTCTCTGGAAGGTTTGTAGTTACAGGAGTTTACACAAGATTTACTTTTGACTTGTGCTAACAAAGTTGTATGGGGAAAGCAAAAATTCTTCACACCTGTTAAATAGCTACAGTACAAATGACAATTCAAGTTAAGTATTATGTGGCTTGTGGTTAATGTTTAAATTCCTTTTTCAATAGATTTGACTGAACTGTTGGACACTCAATCTGGAGAGATTTGGAGACCAGTTAGACACTTGCAGTCAGAGACGGACAACTCTAGTAACAGCTCCACAACAACAGTGGCAATAAGCGCCTTTGTAGCAGTGGCCATGTGCCTGGGTCTTGTTGTGAGTGCATTGTACTATTTGCAGAGAGTACAAAGGAGAAGACAGGTGGAAAGAGACGGAGAGATTGAACCAGAAATGACAGATGGTTGTGAGTATCCATATATCTGATTCCCCCCACCAATAACAATTTAAACACTATGAAAAACAAATGCTTTACACCCTCAAACTTTTTTAAACTTCTCTTACAGAAGACCAAATATCCATTTAAAAGGACAGTGGACTACAAAGAAAGCACTTGCTGTCAAATGCAGAATATGATCAATAGTGCAATGGTAATATCTTGATGTAGTAAGAACCTAGACTAAAATCTACTTAAATGTTAGTTATGGAAACTGCCATACTGTACATTTACTTGGACATACTGAATTACCACTCCTTTTAGTTTTAACAATGACTTAAAATGCCATATGGCAATTCTGTTCCACAGTGGAAAATGGTTTATAAAAAAAAAAAAAAAAAAAAGCTATACTTGCTTTAAATATTTTAATTGATGTATTTATACACTTGAAAATTCCTGCAAACTAAAATTATGTAACCCCCCCCCCAAAAAAAACAATAAAAATTCAACCATAAATGCTCAGTTTATTGATGATTTGTAAGTGTGTAGCAAAGTGCTGGCACATTCACAATAATTGTAATCTACATCTTGAATTTGCATAAGATGCTGTTGACCATCACGCTGCTCCCTCAGATAAGAAACACAACATTCTCCGATACCATGACCTGGTTGTCATCCTGCATGCATTCCAGCAGAAGGTCAACCTCGTCCTGGTCAAACTGCTCATCCTCATCTTTAATGAGAGTCAGAAGCTCTGACACTGCCACAGACTGAGATCTGGTCACCTTAAAGGCCTTCAGTAGAGCAGACTTGAAGACTTTCAATCTAAAAGTGGTCAAAAAGTTTAAAAGGTAACATCAAAAAAAAAAAAAGACCCTCCATACTGGCCCCACTCCCAACTTAAGGCATGGGTTGAGCCAATGTCTGGATGCTTGAGCAGACAAATCGTTGTTTATAATATATAAAACCCCCCCCCCCCCCCCTCTAACTGATCATCCAAAATACTGAATAGAGATCGAAATGGAAGTGCAAACATTGCCTGCCCTCCCCACCCCATGCAGTGCTTCAGTTTAACAAGCAATCAGTATAAATTACAGGCCAGGATCTGACAGAGTGAAAATAATTCTTTTGTACCTGTCCTGACTAATGTCTGCCTTCTTCCTTTGACTGCTCCTCTGAGATGCTGGTCTGCTCTTCTGACTGGACGGAGCTGTCAAAGACACCACCATTATCATATTAGTGATAGAGATTCGAGTATGCATTTAGATGGACCAGAGCCTGCAATGATTTAGCATATACCTACTGAAACGCAAAAAGAATAGACTCTAGGCTTTGCTGGCTACCTACTATTTTCATCTTCTGTGAAGTCATATGGGTCCAAGTCCTCTTCATCTTGGGTCATTTCAACATCATCTTTAGAGATGCGAGAGCGCTTCCTGTAGACAAAGCAAGCTCGTACCCACTACTTCAAACAATCAGTTTTTCTCTGGTTGAATTCCTCTGTAACCATTTTAGCCTCCCTTTCACTTGCACAAATTTACACAAAATATTTTGTAATTCATTTACTGACCTAACATTCCTCTGACTCTCTGTCTCCTGGCTCTGAGAGATGTCTATCTTGGAGTCCTCAGGAACTTTCCTCTTTTTATCCTTCTCTAGAATCTACAAAACCACATCAAATTAGATTCAACCCAGAAACAGAACTGAAATTACAAAACGGTACGATCCGTGATCGAGGACAAGTTCTAAACAAAAGGTTGCATAACCTTTTTGAAATAAGCAAATTGCATGAGTTCCAGTGCAGTCTCCGCATCGCTCAGGTCAATGGTTTTACTCATACGGGCCTTGGCATGGGCTGTAGCCAATCGGATCATGGTCTCCAGAGCTCGAGCAGTCACAGGCATTGTCTGTAGGCATAGACACAGTCTGTCTATACAAAAAGCAAATTCTAAGGTAAAATAATATGATGGAAAATATCACCTGTGTGTCCAAACTTAAAGACCCCATGGAATTTGTGGGTTTTAGTCCATGTCTATTAGTTGAGGCCAACTAGCATTAAGCAGATTTACACATTTTAAATTTCAAGTCTCTGCTTCCTATAAAAGACCAAAAATATTGATCTTGCGCTACATCAGTTTGTCTTATTGAATACTCTTTTTAGAAAGTCCTTCTCTCTAATACCATCTGTAACCAACATGCAAGCAGCAAATCATGTTTTATGCCTGTGATGTAACTAAACCCTATTGCTATTAAGAAGAAAAGGACAAGACTTCCAATGTCCCATGCACAGACTTCCTGTTTTAATAGGAATTACAGCAACACAGGACATGTTAAATAGTAGTATAATGCTGCCTTCACGTGCCATCTGAATTATCGCAAATACGGGTTCCCCACTCGGAAGTTGCACATGAATGACCCCTCAAATCGTAATTACGACTAGGAAATTCTGAGATAATTTTGAAACCCGAGTTTCCGAGATGGGAGTCATAAACTTCCAACATGGCAGAGGAGAGAACAGTTTCTGATGTGAATGACAGGTTTTGCTCATTTTTCTAAATACAGGTAGTTGTTAGCGCTTGCCATTTTGGTCATATTCATTTATGTATATCAGCAACCATTCTATGCATGTTGTACATTTTTACACTGTGAAAACAGCTTGTATTTGACAAATTCCATTATCGTCAGCAAGCTAACAGAGTGATATGAGGAACTTTTATTTTGACACCATAATACACATGTATGAATGAACCTGGCGTCGTCCATGTTTCCTGTTCTTTCTGACAAAGCACGTAAACACGACGTACTCGTAATTACCGATTCAGAAGTAGGATAATTCCAATAGCACATGAAGGCAGCATTAGTAACCATGAACGGAGCTCTACAGACCCTGGCTGAGTCACTGTTGACTTGGTCATGGCTCCTGAGTCTGGAATACTCCTCTGCTATGTAGTCCGATGCCTCCTGTGTCAGGACCGGCTTCACCAGTTTTGCGACATGGATATACTTTCTGATGAACTCCATGGTAACTACCTTCTCCCTTAAGATACATTCACAGAAACCAACCCGTTGGGCTTTTGTGCACTCTTCCAAGAAGATAGTACAGAATTATTGCAGAGAGGCTACATCACACAAATTCTCTATAGCAACTAAAAGGATTGAGACAATCTAAAAGAGACTGAAATGTACTTTTTCTTCCTGTGGCCATGCAGGACATTGTCTTTTTTCTCATAGATTTGTAGCTCCTGCTCAGCTGCATCTGTGATATTTGGGTCCTCTGTGGCAAACACATCCACTGTACTCCCCAGTGGCATTGCTGTTGATAGACAGAATGATAGGGCTTTTTAACTTCAAACCTCAAGTCAAGTTATAACTGACAAAACACACCACTGATTAAAGGTGCACTCAATTGTTAATGTCATCTTGTAACCCATTGTGCAAAGGTGCCTGGATTTATTCCCAGCAAGCTGTAGATGCCCTAACCCCACCCCCATCCCTTATCCCAACAATGGATTTACACTGACACCTAGGGGCATGGATGCAGCATTACTTATAGTTTGCAGTTACTGATACCAATGTATACATGCACCATTCACAGTCAGCCACGATTAATCCATTAGACTTAGAGAAAGTGTCAAATAACAGGGTGGTTACTGATATTAAGCAAATGGATTTAACTGGTTATGTGATCCTAACATGGCATCCCCCATAAGGGGACCCTGTCAAGGTAGAATAAAACAGCTTTTGTAAGGTTACTAAAATGACGGGAGCCTTAATCTCACGTAAGTGCTCAGGATTTTATACATTTGTTACAAAATTACTATTAATTTCTTTAGGACAATAACAAATTTACTGAGTACACCTTTAATCAACTCACAACAATGAATTAACTGATTAACAATTTGTGATAATGTTTGACACTTAAACAGCGTAACTGACAGTTATACTGAATGTCATTTAACGGCATTTTGGGGTCCCAACTTCTTAGCTAAAGAACAATAGACTCATTTAAAAGACAATTTGCTAAAAGTATTAGTCTAGTCATTTTTAATGAAATAAAGCCCCAGGCCGATTATGGATTCAAAAGTATGGATCCGTAAAAGGCAAGGTCATAAACTAGGGATTATTTGTACACTAAACTGTAGGTAACTGGGTAGTTAAATGTTTTGAATGATGTAGTTGGTGGTTACTCCCAGATATTGTGGTCCTCAATTTGTTTTACTTTTAAAGTGGTCAGCCCAAAAGTTAATACATGTATCTCCAGTGTGCTCTTTTTGCTGATGACCACCAGATGGCAGTCTTACCTGCCCCCTCTAGCTCTCCTGGTGCTCGGTAGCGGTGCATACGCAGAACATGCTCTGAGATCTCCCGATCGCTATCTGGATCCATCTGATCCAGAACAATGAAGAGCAGATCAAATCGGGAAAGCAGGGAATCCTGGAGCCCAATGTTCTCCATTGGAGTCTTATACTGGTCATACTGGGTGAGGAATACAGTAAAATTAAACCAAAAAGCTCCTGATAATAGAGAATACCAGCTAATAGATAATATTTACCCTTCCATACACTGGGTTAGCAGCAGCTAGCACACTGCAGCGGGCATTAAGCCTGGCCTGAATCCCAGCCTTGGAAATGGTGACCCTCCCCTGCTCCATCACCTCATGGATGGCTGTTCGGTCCATGTCAGACATCTTATCAAATTCATCAATGCATACCACTCCTCTGTCAGCAAGCACCATTGCTCCTGCCTCCAAGCGACGCTCACCTGTATTAGCCGTCAGGGAAGATTATGGAGGAAGCAAAAATACTATTAGATTATGCAAGTTAGAAAATTGTATAATGTTTGAACGCTGATTTATCAGGTCATTTTTAACTCTCTTGCACATTAGCTGGACCAGCCTGAAAGCATTCTTAACGTGACTTGAGCTGAAGCAGCAACATTTATGATGCTACTATTGTCAGATTTTATTGCAGACTTAACATGTTTTGGAAACGTAATCTTGATAGTTGATTTCGGTCTTTAGCATTCAAGTATTTACTCACCCTCATGTAGTTTCAAACCTCTGTGACTGTCTTCAGTGGAACACAAAAGGAGATAGATTGTCAGAATGAATGAATGACGGTCTCAGACGCCACTGTATGGAAAAAAATGCTTAGATAGTGAATGGTGACTGAGGCCAACATTGTGCGAATATCTCCTTGTGTTCCATGGAAGACAGTCAGTCACAGAGGTTTGAAACTACATGAGGGTGAGTAATTGACAGAATTATCATTTTAGGGTGAACCATTCCTTAAATTAAACATAAGTGTTACTAGAGTTTACGCTGTGTCAGAGAACACTACAAATGTATTGATTTCAGTGGAGATGGTCACTTTGGATGGAGAGGGATAACAAGGGTTTGTGATTGGTCGCATGACGGAGCGTTACCAAGTTGAAAGAATTTAAATGTTTGCTGCAACACACTGATTTAGGCATGCGTTAAACCAATGAGTGTCTCGGAAAGGCTGGACTAATTGTGCTGTACTGGTGACCTTTATCATTTTTCTCTGCCAAGCTAAAAATATTAATTGTAGATGGAGAGCCTGGATAAGGGTTTCATTGTTTACTGGTACATTGTCAAGAAGTATATTTTAGATAACCATCTATATCAGCGATTGCCACTTGCTTTCAAACTGAACCACCTCTTCCCTCAAGTACATGCCTTCCAAAAACACGCATCAAATGTTCCAGAGCTATCCCCAGTGTGCAAGCGCCCATACCAGTCTCTTGATCAGTGGTGACAGCAGCAGTCAGACCCACCCCAGATGAGCCTCTTCCAGTGGTGGGAATCGCCCTTGGTGCCGTGAACAAAACATACCGTAGCAACTGAGACTTCGCCACAGAAGGATCACCTGAAAATAATGAATGAATGAATGAATAAATAATTGCACCCAGAGTCAGACTGTATTGGAAGTATTCTAACTTTAGTCTGTATATGCTAGTGTCATTTTAAATGAGTATATTCTCGCTTCCAGAAATAGACCAAAAATATTGATCAGCCATTCGGCTCTCACTTTATTATGTCCAATGAAATGCTTTCTAGAGCGACAATGTCCCTACTCCTAACACCCCCTACTTATAACTTGCAATAACAAGTAGCATCTTATTCACGGCTGTGACAAACTAAGTGCTATTTAATAAAAAGTGAGACCTTAAATATGTCCCACCCCAACTTATGCTTCAACAGGAAATATGTCAGCACAGGAAAGAAAACTGTACTCATCTAGCCAGTTCAAGGAGATTTAGAGGAGCCAAGTCAGACAGTCAAACATTAAAAACCTAAACAAACCTATGAGCAGAATATTAATGTCTCCTCTAATACGTGTCCCATTCTCCAGATTGGTCTCATTGCCCCCCAGCAGCAGACACAGTATGGCCTTCTTTATGTACTCATGGCCATGGATACTGGGAGCCAAGGAATGACTGAGTTGCTCAAAGACATCCTAAAACATACCAACATTCCTCACTTGCGTAGCACAAATGAAATTGATCAGCTTAGTATAAAGTCTAAACTAACTGCAATAAATAAATCAACTCAGTGACGGTTTTGTCCTCCACCCCCTTCTTACTTTGGAATGAGTTTTGCAGAACTTCTTGATCTTGGCAACATCATCTGCAGAGAAAGTTGGCACGATCTCCTTACTCATAAGTTTCACATTGTTGGCCAACAGGATTGTTCTGTCGAGAATTGGCAGTTAGTCTTGACACAAATGCCCAATCCAGATTACTTGAAAGGGTAGGAATAAACATGCCTGAAGGTCCCCGAGGTGAAGCCACCCTGTTTAGCAGGTAAGCAACGGTAGACTCCTACAACTTGCACACGGTCACCTGGCTTCACCCGGTCAACGAGGTCATCATTTGTGATGATTTCAACAGAGCGTGGCAGCTGTCCTGCAGGGGCTTTCTCTGGCATCTCCTGAATGGTCAACGTTTGGTGATCCTTATAGCAACATAACCCAAACTCTGTCTCTAGTGGATTATTTTCCTCGTCCTACAAAAGCACAGAAAAACAAAACATTTTATGGAGCACAAAATAAAAAGTACAAAACTGTACCTTTTAAGGGCCATCACTGGAGTGGTACCCCTCAAGGGAACCTTTTTTTTGTAACTCTCGTTAGGGTTTACAACTTGTTTGGGTATATACATACTGTAATTGTATACTTCAGGTACTGTGAAGATAGATTTTTGTTGTCAGAGAGACAAATTATGTCCTTGGGGTACAATTATGCACCTAAAATGAATGAATCCATGATTGTATGGTTGGGGGGGGGGGGCTTGGTTTTGCAAAGTAGGACATGCTTCTGGATTAACATCCTTTTTGGTTCTGGAACGATATTCATTTCAACCAATAAGATTTTAGGGATAGGGTGAAGGGTATGGTTAGGGGCTTGAACAACATCATCATCCAATCAGGTTTTAAAAGTAGTTCATTGTTAGCTTTTGTAATATGTTGCTTTGATAGGAATGTTGTTTAAGGACCAACAAATGATGTTGATGGTAAATCATCAACATCATTGGTAAAATCATGGTCACCTTATTGGAGTCTTTGATATTACCAACATCAGACAGTTCTGTTTGTATTGTGGGAACTCACCTTGGTTGGATAGATGGCACTAGATGGAAAAGCATCCAAAGAGGTAAGATCAGTGTATTTTCGCTCCAGGGTTTTCTTGGTAGCTGGACAATAGTGGACACTGCGCATAATCTTAGGTCTGACCAATGAACCTGCCGTCACATCAGATTACAAGTTCTAAGATTTGTGGCCTATATATTTATCCCCTCCATTAAGGTGGAATATGCATACATGGCACATTTTAGGTATAATGTAAGAGTGTATATCCATAACCTAATTATAGTGTTTAGGATTGTAGATTCTGAACACTTGCAGACCCAGGCAGTTTCAAATTTGTTGTAGTGAAAGTGTGGGCAAAACGATTGCAAACTAGCATCACAGTCTGACTTCATTGTGAATATATCCTTATAAATTCAAAGGACACTTGGCATATGGTCAATAGCAAGTTACATTGTATAGAAACTGCAGTGGTGTCAATTTGAATTATGCCATAATTATCAAATGTACTTAAAGTGAGCGATGAAATGTGTTAAAGCTGTAAAATCCCACTTACATTTAGTCACAATACCTTCCACACACACAAGATTTCCAAGAAAACGTGCACTTAGAGTACGAGGAGATACATGTTTGCTTCCAAAGCTGCCCTCAAAACCAACATGAAACTCTTCAAATTGCTTAGCATAAGTGGCATCTATTGAAGCCACAAGGTCTTTCAGGGCTCTCTGGAATGCCACCAACTCAACAAAAGCGTTCTTCAGCAATCTATTGAGAAGAGAGTCAATGAACAGACCATTAATCAGATCAGCGTCAAGTCACGTTTAGGGACAAATTCATAGACAACTTTCATAAATCTGTCAAACTGCGATTAATGTATACAGTATATATTACATTTTCCTAAGAGAACACATACTCTTTAGCTCTTTTTTCACTTTTTCGGCGCAGGTCATTGACGTTCACAATGAGACGACATTGACCTTCAGACACCATACTTCTCACCTTCTCATGATAAATACCCTGGTCTTGCTGTAAATGAAAAAAAAAGACCCACACACCATTCAATGACATTGTAATCAAATCAATAAGGCCCTCCACAGCTCAAATACAGAAAGAGAATAAAAAGAAAAATGTACATCATCATCCAGAAAGTCCAGGTACTCTCTCTGGGACTCTCTCAGCTCATGGTCCTCAAGCCTAGAATCCATATCCACTACACCTGTGTGGTAGGGGGAAAAAAAAAAAATGGTCAAATCATTTGAGGTTTAACATGGAAAATCAAAGACACATATGATACAATCCTTTTACTTTATCTTCTGTCTCCATCAAACAACTGACATTGCAAGGCATCCTCAACTACTTTGTGACCTACATAATACAGACAGGAGTAATAAATATTCATAATTAAGAACATATCTCTTACCCCTGGCCAACGTGCAGTTTCAGGGACCTGAGGAACTAAACCGTAAGGATGTGTTTGTATTTTTTTAGTAAATTGGGAAGAAAAACAGGAGGAAATGCAGTCAGGTGAGGCAAATCACTTATGTTAATTAGGCTCATTAACCTATTCAGAGCATATAACTATTAATTGTACACAGCATATGGTATTTTTGTTCAAAGCTAAAACTGTTGGAAGGAAAGAGGAATTTGACGATCATTCAACTGAGCTCATTGGATCATGAGAATGACAACTAAAGTTTTTTTTTTTTTTTTCTCACAATTGTGAACAGCTTTGCTTTAACACCAAAAAGACTAAGGAAGTGATCAAGCTTTTCAACATGAATGAATGTGGACCTTGTGAAATGCCAAGTCTCATGCAGTGATCTTTTTTTTTTTTTTTCATGCAACCCACACAATATTCAATTATTTTATACTGTAGGCAATATATTTGAGATTTACTTTGTATTAGGACCCATAAATGAAGACATCACAGTGACTTATACTCTGACAATGACTTGTATTGTGATCTAAAAGGTTTTGTGTTTCCTGCTGTGAGATCTTTATGGTTGACACTGACAAAGAGCTGCATAATCTGCATCTAAATGATCTGATTTTCTTTTATTACAACATTCCAGTAGCCTGGGGTCGGGCAACTACAACAGCCCGCTGCTCTTTCTCCTAACATATGTAAAACATTGGATTGAAGCACTGTCTCTGATTCAAAACAGCGTCTGTGGTCGAAGAAAACAAACGATTCAGCGATCAACCGCGACCTTTGCTCGGGTTATCACTGAGAGGATTCCGGACAGTACCCCGGATCCGTTCAAGGGTTGACTCGTCTGTCACGTGCTCCTTTTACCTGCGCCTGAGCCCCACCCATTCTACAGGTGCGGAACAGTAGGAGCGATCATCGCGAGAGTTTACTGAATAGATTCGGTCAAAATCCGTGCGATAAAAGTGGAGTTTCGATTGGGAAAACAAAAACAAATGTGATCGGCGTCCTTTTAAGCAAGTAAGTGGGCTTTATACGGTTTGTTAGAAAGCGTTGTTTTGTGAATCTGCAAATAAAGATGGGCTGTTTCATATTGTTTTGATGAAGTCGTTTGAAACTAGTGACGAGCGAAACTTATAAACCGGTACTTTCAGTGATAGATTGTACGCGACTCTATTATCATTGCAGGGTCAAACGCGCGTCCGTTTTGAGATATAGGCTGTATATTAAATATTTAATTTCTGGAACGATACACATGTCTGTTCGTTAATATTAGTTAGTGTCATGATCTAACAATGAACGATGATTTTTATTACAGCGTCTATTAATCTTGGTTAATGTTATTTATCAAAATATTATTCATTGTTCATGTTTCATTGATTAACTAATATGTAGGCTACAGCGTATGCAACTTTGACTGCATGGGTTCCTTTTAAAAATATTGCACATTTTTCTAAACTATTTATTTCTAAAGCCATCTTTATACTGAGAAGGTGACACTGAAGCTGCATCTGAAGTTGCATTTAGGTGTATTATCAAACTGTTCATTGCTGCTCAGAGAAGGCATAAATGCATTCACACATAAATAATGTTTTGACATTAATGTTTTAAATATAACATTAGATTATTTAATAAATATAGATATGTGAAATTAATGAAAATATGAAATACTTTTAAATATTGATCTAAATTTAAGAAATATATGATATAATGTCAACAGCAAAGTTTAAAGGCTGCTCTGATGCTGCATTTCATTTACACTGAACCAAAGCAGCATCCGAACTAATGATGAGGACAGTAATACTGTTTAATAATGTTTTATTGTGGGAGGCCTGGGAAGCTCAGCGAGTATTGACACTAACTACCACCCCTGGAGTCATGAGTTCAAATCCAGGGTGTGCTGAGTGACTCCAGCCAGGTATCCTAAGCAACCAAATTGGCCCGGTTGCTAGGGAGGGTAGAGTCACATGGGGTAACCTGCTTGTGGTCGCTATAATGTGGTTAGCTTTCGGTGGGGTGTGTGATGAGTTGTGCATGGATGCCACGGAGAATAGTGTAGGCCTCCACGTGCGCTACGTCTCCGCGGTAACGCGCTCAACAAGCCACGTGATAAGATGCGCGGATTGACGGTCTCAGATGCAGAGGCAACTGAGATTCGTCCTCTGCCACCCGGATTGAGGCGAGTCACTACGCCACCACTAGGACTTAAAGCGCATTGGGAATTGGGCATTCCAAATTGGGGAGAAAAGTGGAGAAAAATAAAAAAAATTTTTTTATTGTTATAGATAAAAGTTATTAAAACATGTTACATTTGTATATTGGGGGTCTCTTGGTTGGCTCAGAGTCTGGGTGTGAGATTGTATTCCCCGGGGATTTGAAAACCTTAATATAAATGCAAAACAAACAACAGTATCTTCCTCCTTCCTTAAGTTTATGAAGCAATGAGCCAGCCACCCAGAAACCAGCGTGCACAGAGAGAGAGAAATGGAGGAGACTATAGTGAGAAGAGAGAGAGAGAGCCCCGCAGCCGGCGGGACAGTCCTAATGAGCGACGATCAGAAAGTGAGAGGTGGGTGACATTGCACACTTAAAAAAACAAAAAACACTTAACAGATACAAATTTTACCCAGGAAATGAAGGAAAACTAAACAGAGAGAAGAAAGTTATACTTACTTTCATATGTTATTACCATTGCGGTAACACTTTACAATAAGGTTCCATGTGTTAACATTAGTTAACTACATTAGTTAACATGAACTAACAATGAACAATACTTTTACAGCATTTATTAATCTTGGTTAATGTTAATTTTAACATATGCTAATACTTTATTAAAATCTAAAATTGTATTTGTTATCATTAATGCACAATGGACTAACAATCAACAATTGCATTTTTATTAACTAAGATTAGTAAATGCTGTTAAAAATATATCGTTCATTGTTTGTTCATGATACCTAATGCATTAACTAGTGTTAACGAATGGAACCTTATTGTAAAGTGTCACCACTATTGTTTTCAGTATTTTAGTTTGTAGATGTATGGCTCTGGGAAACCTCAGCAGCAATGGTTTTGTGTCTGATCCAGGTCATCCGGCCAGCCTCCGTACTACCCGAGAGGTTCTCAAAGTAATGCGAGGAGTGCTCCTCGAGAGGAACACAGGGAGTCAAAATGCTCTAACATCTGTTCAAGGAGAGGTAGGCATTCACTGACAGATATAAATGGAAAATGAATGTTGCAATAAAAATATCTTTGCATTATGTATGTTGGAAGTGTACAGGGCCGTAACCACCATAGACATTGCTGGTGACATGTCCCCCACACAATATTAGGATAACTGGTTTTTCATTGGTTGATTCTTACATTATTACATTCAGTTCCCCCCAAATCCTGAATTACATTTATTACATATTTGAACAACTATGTCAAAATGTCTGAAACCCGTTTGAGGGAATTCTCTGAACATGGGTGTTGATTCTTGGATCGTCTTTTCAAACATGCGCACACACACGGGTCTGGTTTCACTCTGGTTTAAATCACACCCTTTGACATAACAACATTGTATTTCTCCCCTTCCTCCTTGTCTAACCGGTTTATCTTTTTAGGCCTGTTGATACCAATCTGTCATGAAGAACCATACATTACTGTTTTCCATCTTGCAAAGATATGCAAAGCTCTGTTTATGTGAGCTCATGTTCTAACATCGTCACATACATTATGTTTGCAGGTGACCTGTATTCACAAAAGTTCTTTCATAGTATATCTTAAACAGAGGACAGTTTGTGTCATTTTTACACTCTCAGTTGCTTACAGACATGTTCATTCTCACACAGTAATATTAGAATGTGTACTTTAAGGGCTCTTATTTAGTAAGTTTCTTTTAGACTAGCTTGCAGATTTTGTAGTAATTGTATGTGTTTGTATGTGTGTTTCAGGTATTGTGTTGATATGCGCTGTCTTGACCAATGCATTAGTGCTTATCTGCGTGGTAGCTGCACATATGGCTCAGTTGGGCATGTCTGCGATGGGCATGGGCGGAACCAGCTTTGTTGACACCATCATCCCCTTCGAGGGGACGGAGCTTCAGCAGGTGCGCGATCTTGACATGCAGTATGGACAAATGAGAGCACCTGGAGTCTACGGAGGTGTGGCCTTCAGCCTTACTTTTGGTGCACTTTCCCTCCTGTTTGTAGTGTCCAGCAGTAAACCCGCCCACCTGCTGCCAAGGAAGCTCCTGATTGGGCAGTTTGCATTCCAGATAATTGGCGCAGTTGCTTACGTGATTGCGGTGGCTTTGTACCTGCACTTAGTGATCTCCGTGAACTCAACCGATGTGTGCATTCGTCGTGAGCGACTTTACGCGCGTAACGGATTTACCTGGATGAACTGCAGTGTAAGTGGTGGGGATGCAGCTGTCGCACTGTTTGGACTCATAACCACAATTTTGTATGCTATTGGGGCCTTTCTAACTGGCCAAACACTCAGAGATGTCAGTCGCTACTTTAAGGAGCGTGACCGCTATGAAATCGAAAGAAGAGAGCAACCCAGACGTGCTCATCCGGATACTTATGTCTGAGCTTTGCAGTGAAAATAAAGACTAATTCAAACCCTCGGGACTGGATGTACATGAACTGTTCTTACATTGTTGTATTTTTTTTTTTTTCACTTTTAAAAACTTTTTGACTGTGACAAAAACAATTTGTTAATGCATATTAGTTTCAGGACAGACCTATATCTAATATAGTTTTGCTGTTAATATAGACAGACACACACAGTGCATTCAGAAAGTATTCAGACCCCTTCATTTTTTTCACATTTTATGTTGCAGCCTTATGCTAAAATGCTTTAAATTTTTCACATCAATCTACTCCCCAGACCCCATAATGACAAAGCAAAAAAACAGATTTTTGATAACTTAGAAAATTTATTAAAAAGAAAAAACTGAAATATCACATTGACAGAAGTATTCAGACCCTTAACTCATTACTTAGTTGAAGCACCTTTAGCAGTGATTACAGCCTTGAGTCTTTTTGGGTATGATGCTGCAAGCTTTGCCCACCTGTATTTGGGGATTTTCTGCCATTCTTCTCTGCAGATCCTCTCAAGCTCTTTCAGGTTGGATGGGGACTTTCGATGAACAGCCATTTTCAGGTCTCTCCAGAGATGTTGCATTGGGTTCAAGTCCAGGCTCTGGCTGGGCCACTTAAGGACATTCACAGAGTTGTCCCTAAGCCACTCTTGCATTGTTTTGTCAGGGTGCTTAGGGTCACTGTCCTGTTGGAAGGTGAACCTTCAGCCCAGTCTGAGGTCCTGAGCGCTCTGGACCATGTTTTCATTAAGGATATCTCTATATTTTGCTGCGTTCAGCTTTCCTTCAACCCTGACCAGTCCCCTAGTCCCTGCCGCTGAAACACCCCCACAGCATGATGCTACCACCACCATGCTTCACCGTTGGGATGGTAT
The DNA here is from genome assembly GCF_019703515.2 of Myxocyprinus asiaticus. Taxonomy (NCBI): domain Eukaryota; kingdom Metazoa; phylum Chordata; class Actinopteri; order Cypriniformes; family Catostomidae; genus Myxocyprinus; species Myxocyprinus asiaticus. The sequence continues at coordinate 29,312,450 of NC_059368.1, forward strand.
TGCACAGGTGATGAACAGTGCCTGGTTTCCTCCAGACATGACACTTGGAATTGAGGCCAAACAGTTCAATCTTCATTTCATTAGACCAAAGAATCTTGTTTCTCAAAGTCTGAGGTCATTTTAGGTGCTTTTTTTGCAAATTCCGATCAGGCTTTCATGTGTCTTGCACTGAGGAGAGGCTTCCGTCTGGCCACTCTGCTATAAAGCCCAGATCGGTGGAGTGTTGCAGATGCAAGCTTCTCCCATCTCTACACATGATCTCTGGAGCTCAACCACAGTGACCATTGGGTTCTTGGTCACCTCTTACCAAGGCTCTTCTCCCCAGATTGCTCAATTTGGCTGGCCGGCCAGCTCTAGGAAGTGTCTTGGTTGTTACAAATTTCTTCCATTTAAGATTTAAGGTGACCGCTGTGTTCTTGGGAACCTTCAATGCAGCCTAATTTTTTTGGAGCCTTCCCCAGATCTGTGCCTCGACACAATCCTGTCTCTGAGCTCTGCAGGCAGTTCCTCTGACCTCCTCTGATATGCATTGTGAGACCTTTATATAGACAGGTGTGTGCCTTTCCAAATCAAGTCCAATTAATTGAATTTGCCACAGGTGGACTCCAATCAAAGTGTAGAAACATCTCAAAGATGATCTAGAGAAATGGGATGCCATAGCATAGGTGTCTGTGGCAGGGTGGAGGGTGGGGCCGGGTCATGATTCTACACACCCGGCTCCTAATCAGGCTGATTAGCCCGAGAGGGATAAAGGCAGACTGGAGACGGCAGTGCGACAGAGAGAGAGAGAGTTACGGACAGCTGTCCGACACCTGTGTGTGTTTTGTCTTTTTGGTTCAGTTTATAATTAAACTACTATTTATATTATCAAGCCGGTTCTCGCCTCCTCCTTTCCATTGATGTGTTACACTGGTGCCGAAACCCAGGAAGGTGGAGGGATGCGCCGTAGTAGAGTCCTTGCCACTACCATCCACCCCAACGGAGCAGCCGCGGCCATCCGCCGGGGGACGGAGGAGCCCGGCCGCCTGGAAGCGGAGGAACGGCCGCTGATCGCAAGGGGAGGAGGGGCTCCTAACCGACCGCCTGGAGCGGTTAGGGCCTCTGTCAGGGGCGGAGGAGACCCCTACCAGCCGCTGAAATGCGGCGGGGTCTGAGACCGCCGACCGCGAGTGGGGAGGGGCTCCTGGCCGACCGCCTGGAGCGGGAGAACCGCTGCCAGGGGTGGGGAAGACCCTTCCGTCCACCGAAAACGCGGTGGGGCATTCCGTCCACCAGGGGCTGGAGGTCTGCCTCCGATCCGCCCGGGGAGGCGTGGCTGTCGTACACTAGAGGGTGGAGGAGTGGCCGAGGGCCAGGCTACGGCGTATCAGAGAACCAGCAAGTGAATTTTTTTTTCTCTCTCCCGCTGCCGCTCTGTGATGGCCTTTTCCCTCTCTTTTTAAATGTTTTTTTTTTAATTTGGCACGATCGCCGTTACGGCGTGTAGGTTTTATTGTTAGAATGAGTGCAATAGATATTGACTTGACTTTTTTCTGGAACACAAAAGGAAATATCAGGCACATCGTTATCTTCAGTCACCATTCACTTCACTTTTATTGTATGGCAAAAAGATGCAATGAAAGTGGTTGGTGACTAAGGGCTAACATTTAGGCTAATATTAACTTTTGTATTCAACAGAGGAAAACATTGCAAATCTGGGATTTCAAAGATAATTTAAACTTGGAGGTAAAAAGAAAGTTTTATGATTTAAAAAAAAAAAAAAAATTATAAGAACAAAACAAATATTTAAAACATTTTCAGATCATGCTAGGATAACATGGATCATCAAGTTTTGTACAAACTTGTGTAGTCCATGCCAGTTCAAGAGCATTTAAAGTAATAGGGGGACATTCAAAATACTATGACATTCTGAAATTCAATTGAACTTTTCACTCAATGATACTGATAATATGTATGAAATTAGTAAAGTGCATAATAGAACCATTTTTTCACTGTGGTCTTTTGGACCCCACTATATTAATAGCAACAACTAGAAGGACCTCACATTTTTTTTGGCAACAACAGAAATTCATTTGATTCATTTTAGCACAGTAGACAGATTTAAGCTTGGTGAAACAAAAACATTAGTTGACACACTAGTCTACAAGTCTTCCAAAACTGTTTGTGATGACAGGTATAATCTTGATAAATACAGCTAGGATGTAGAATGCCACTGCTGATAATATTTAACCATTATGACCCAGTTACAGTCTACACCTGGAAAGAAAGTACGTGAGCTCACATAGCTTTGCTAATTAATTAGAATGTACTAAATTACAATGACATATGTATATTTTATAATAACTTCTATTTGATATCAACTAGGCCTTTACAACAAGAAATAAACTATTCAGCATTAAATCCACATCATGCGTCCATTGTACGACTCAAAGGCTTTTCATTGTAATAGGGAGATGTGTTCTCATGGTAATATTTCTTTGCTCATGCTTTCCACACAACGAATGCTGACAACAGTAGAACACGCACAGATACACTGCAACGGCTAAAGTACACGTGAGCTCCATCGAAGAATAGACAAAGCCTCCTTCGCTCCCTTTCTGTTCTTTTTCCATGTTCTGCCTGACTGTCATTGAGAAAATTGTACTATTAAGTGACAATTTCAGCTGGACGTTATTACTTAAGACCAATACAAAGAAAGGATTTTTAGAAATCTTGGCCAACTGAAAAGTATGAACACGAAAAGTATGAGCATGTACAGCACTCAATACTTAGTTGGGGCTCCTTTTGCCTGAATTACTGCAGCAATGCGGCGTGGCATGGAGTCGATCAGTCTGTGGCACTGCTCAGGTGTTATGAGAGCCCAGGTTGCTCTGATAGTGGCCTTCAGCTCTTCTGCATTGTTGGGTCTGGCATATCGCATCTTCCTCTTCACAATACCCCATGGATTTTCTATGGGGTTAAGGTCAGGCGAGTTTGCTGGCCAATTAAGAACAGGGATACCATGGTCCTTAAACCAGATACTGGTTGCTTTGGCACTGTGTGCAGGTGCCAAGTCCTGTTGGAAAATGAAATCTGCATCTCCATAAAGTTGGTCAGCAGCAGGAAGCATGAAGTGCTCTAAAACTTACTGGTATACGGCTGCGTTGACCTTGGACCTCAGAAAACACAGTGGACCAACACCAGCAGATGACATGGCACCCCAAACCATCACTGACTGTGGAAACTTTACACTGGACCTCAAGCAACGTGGATTGTGTGCCTCTCCTCTCTTCCTCCAGACTCTGGGACCCTGATTTCCAAAGGAAATGCAAAATTTACTTTCATCAGAGAACATAACTTTGGACCACTCAGCAGCAGTCCAGTCCTTTTTGTCTTTAGCCCAGGCGAGACACTTAAGACGCTGTCTGTTGTTCAAGAGTGGCTTGACACAAGGAATGCGACAGCTGAAACCCATGTCTTGCATACGTCTGTGCGTAGTGGTTCTTGAAGCAATGACTCCAGCTGCAGTCCACTCTTTGTGAATCTCCCCCACATTTTTGAATGGGTTTTGTTTCACAATCCTCTCCAGGGTGGGGTTATCCCTATTGCTTGTACACTTTTTTTCTACCACATCTTTTCCTTCCCTTCACCTCTCTATTAATGTGCTTGGACACAGAGCTCTGTGAACAGCCAGCCTCTTTTGCAATGACCTTTTGTGTCTTGCCCTCCTTGTGCAACGTGTCAATGGTCATCTTTTGGACAACTGTCAAGTCAGCAGTCTTCCCCATGATTGTGTAGTGTACAGAACTAGACTGAGAGACCATTTAAAGGCCTTTGCAGGTGTTTTGAATTAATTAGCTGATTAGAGTGTGGCACCAGGTGTCTTCAATATTGAACCTTTTCACAATATTCTAATTTTCTGAGATACTGAATTTGGGATTTTCCTTAGTTGTCAGTTATAATCATCAAAATTAAAAGAAATAAACATTTGAAATATATCAGTCTGTGTGTAATGAATGAATATAATATACAAGTTTCACTTTTTGAATGGAATTAGTGAAATAAATCAACTTTTTGATGATATTCTAATTATATGACCAGCACCTGTACAATGAAGTGTGTATCCACTACATGTTCACTTCAATTGCTGGGTGTAAAAAGACGGCACTCAGATGAGCAGAACATAAGTTGTGGGGGTTTTCTTTCTCTCTAATGGATATAATTGGAGCGTTTAAATGCAGTGTGCAGGTTAAGGATTAAACATTGATAAGTGACCAAACACACGTACAGCGCTGGTATCAGACACGGTCACGGACCACATGGAGTAGGTGTGCACTGCAGAAAGTGAAGTTTGGTGGTGGATGAACTATAAAGGGAAAGTTTACTCTAAATGAAAATTCTAGCATCATTTACTTACCCTCATGTTGTTCCAAACCTGTATGACTTCTGTGGAACACAAAAGGAGATGTTAGGCAGAATGTTAGCCTCAGTCACCATTCATTTTTATTGTATGGAAAAAAGATGCAATGAAAGTTAATGGTAACTGTGACAGAATTGTCATTTTTGGTTGAAGAATTCAGAGAACACAGAGACCACACCTTTATATAAAGTGTGAAATGATTCTCTTGGAAGCTTGGATGCCAAATGGCCTTGATCAGTACATGACTCACGAATGTTCAGTGAGTCTGTGTTGTGTCAGCGCTTTGAGGAAGGTAAGTAAACTTACACTAAGCCCTTTTCTGTTCTATGACAGGGCTTTTTGACGGCCTGTTGGTAAGAGACAGGGGTTATGCATGCCAGAGGTTTTTGCTAACCCCCTATCCTGACCCTCAGACAGGGCCACAAAACCGCTTCAAAGTGGCCCTCAGTAAAACCAGGGTCGAGATCAAGATGACCTTTGGCATCCTAAAGGCACGCTTCAACTGCCTTCGGCACTTAAGAGTGTCACCAGAGCGGGCATTACAGCTAGTGGCTGCATGTGCCATTCTGCACAATATAGCCACTATCAGAAAGGAGCGAGTACCACCACAAAACCGTGATGAAATTGACCCCATCACACTTGACCACCCAGCTGGCGCAGCTGTCAGAGATGCAATCACCATACAATCTTTTACTTAATAAAAGCACATTGAAACAGCAGATAGGTCTCAAACTGTTTTATTGGTTATGTGGCTAGGGAGGGAGAAAGAGCAAGAAAAGGTTGCATTAATAAATATTCATAGTGTTCATACTAAAGTGTTACTTGATTAAATAAGTTCATGTACTGAGATCTGTTTTTCTAGCTGTATGATCTCTCATTTTTTTAATTTGGAGCCTCCTCAGCTCACAGTCCAGCTCCTTTAGTGTGCAGTCTAGTTGTAGGCTCCTTTTATAAAGGGCCCTGACTGAGTCTGTTTCCACCTGAACAAACATAATCATTACAAGTTTTCTGGAGGTTAATCAAATCACAAAAAGTGGCATGACTTTCTACAAACACAGGACAGACTGTCATTTATGTCAAGGGTTTAAAGCATTACCTTGTTCGCATTCCTTCTGAAGCCTTTTGAGATAGAGGCCTCAGTTTCTGGGGCAGGTTGTGAAAACTCCTACAATAAAAGAGATAGAAGTGTAAGGGCCAGTCACTTTTTTTTATGCCACACATTCGAATGTGTGCCATAATAAAAAGCCCAGTGCATTCACCTCAGCAACTGTCTCAGAACACACAGACAGAGTGTCTTCATCATTTGCTTCACCCTAATAAATAAAAGTAGGCCAATGTAAAGCATAACTGTTGTAAATCAGGTTATGTTCACAGTGTTCTGTCTGCTGCATACGGACCTCTGTGTGGGAGACTGTGTGTATGTGTGCTGGCTTCAACAGGGACACTGTATTTCCCTTTACCGCAGAACATACAGTCAGCCATATTTAAAACTTTTAAAAAAGTAGTAATGCATTGCACACATACCCAGTGTCACTTGCTTAGAGGAGCCAGCACCAGGGTCAGATTGTAAAGCTGTAATCCCATCCATAATCAGCCGCCCCTTATTGCTACTCCGAGCCAACTCTTCCACCACAGTGTATTCTGGAGGATGTGACCCTCCCCCAGTTTTCCGAATTTCACACTTTTTTCTGTTAGCTGCAAGCAAGTGTTTGTGATAAAATGTTCACACAAACATAATAAAAGGTTGTGGTAAATACTCACCACTTTGAATTCTATTTTTATATTTTGTCTTGATCTGCTGCCAAGAATGTTTGGAGTTGGGGTTGCATCTAAAAATCAATGAATATTAATCTTTCTTAGGATGCAATATAATTTCAAATTTTTTATATATACTGTAAATATATTTTTATATATTTACACACACACACACACACACACACACACACACATATATATATATATTAATCTTCATGTAAATTTCAGCATTTAATAATACATTTTTAAAATCAAAAGTTTTAACTGTTAACATTAGTTAATGCACAGTGAAGTAACATGAGCAACATGAACAATTGTATCGGAATTAACATTAACAAAGATTAATAAATGCTGAAAAACTATATTGTTCATTGTTAGTTCATGTTAGCTAATACATTAACTTATCTTAACAAATACAACCTTACTGTAGTGTTACCATCATACACACGTACATCATACGTATACATCATTTTACATTAATATAGAATGTATTTGTTTAACTTATGCAATAACGCAATCAGCAAACTTTCTCCAACAGTCTTCTCTTGCTTTGGCAGCAGAGGCAGTATTACTGCGTGCTTGTAATACAGTTTTGTAGTCCTCATATTTCTGCATAATTATTTCTTGCTCCTCAGCGGAAAAATATATGGTTTCTGAATCTTACATACTGCACCTTTAAGGATGTTATCCATTTGTCAAAGTCATGGAAAGGTCTTGAAAATTCATGGATCAAAATCATCTGTGGGAATCTTGTAAGGATGAGCACTATGAACTTCACATTGTTGCATCTGCTACTTAGCATGCCAACTGGAAAAGCAGTGTGGCTGAAGACATTACCCACAATCCTCTGCGCTTGAATTTATTTAAGTGTGTTTGGTCAAAGTGTGCCGACTTATGAGGACATGTAAATATTTTGTAAATGATCTGTTTTGAATTATGAGATGTTTTAGCTTTTTATGTGTTTTTAATTATGTTTTGCTGTAAAAAGTTGTGTTTTGTTTAAAGTTACCATTGGAGTGATTAGTGTTCGCTTTGATAAATTTTCATTTATAAAGTTGACTGGTTGTCTAAAACTTTGAAGTATTTGTTATCTACACCACCATTTAAGTTAGACCAATTGTTTGGTCACTTGGCAGGGCTGATGCATGATCTCATGTCAAAATAAAGATCTGCTTCAAAAAGAATGTTTTTATATTATTTTCAAATATATTGAAAATTATGGACTGCTATACTTAAAAATGAAGATTATTGAACTTAATAATCACTGATATTTTTGAGTTCGCCGAACGTTTTGTGAACGTTAATGGAATTTACAATCTAACTTGAATTAAGTTGGTAAAACTCATTTGCCAGAAGAAAAATACTTTGCAGCTGGTTGCCTTTTTGAGTTTACTCAACTTTTTATTTTTTACAGTGCACCAAAACAAATTCTTTCAAAGAGTTCTGTGCATTATTGAACTGAAGCCAGTCCCTCCCTCTCTATAGATCTCCTTACATGAGTGAACAGTGTTGTGATGGCAGAGGGATCTGAATTTGACCTGAACTACATTACAGAGCGCATCATTGCTGTAACCTTCAACCAGTCATGCACAGAGCAGACCTACCAGCACAACCTGTGCAGTATCATGCACATGCTGCAGTCCAGACATGCTGATCAATACATGGTGAGCAGCCAGAAAAAACAACTACCATACATCATTGTGTACCAACCTGTAATTAAGGTAATTATAAGTCTTTGTGTATCTTTTGACTGACTTTTGTTTAAATATGCTATGTCTATTTCTGAGTGTCACATTAGTTTGGGGTCTGTTGGGGGTCACATGTAACAAAACCCATATTTTGCCACATGCAGGTCATCAACTTATCCGAACCCAGGGATGACCTCAGCAGGATGAATCCCAGGATAAAGTTAAGCCATGTGTCATATGACTATTGTCATGTGACTGTTACAGATGTTGCGTGATAAATCTATCTATTTATAGTTTTGTACAAACTTGATCAGGCTTTGCACATACTTGTGAAGTCCATGCCAGCTCAAGTGCATGCTGTCATTAAAGCAAAGAAGGACATACCAAATACTTAGTAATCCATGTTACAGTAACCTTTCTATTAAACTTTTCACTCAAATTGTTATGCTGTTAATATAATGTGTAATGAAAAAAAACCCCCAAAAAACATCCAAAATAAAGCACTTTGACTTGTGGACTCCCTTTTGGACCCCACTATAACAGTCTATCTGTATAACACTTTCCCTGCATCACTGATTGTTAGGTGGTGGATTTGGTCTGACCAGAACAGCACGCTCCATCCCTTCATCTGCTGTGTTCAGTGTGTGAAAGCATGGACAACTGGCTCAGCGCACACCCTGAACATGTGCTGTTGCTACACTGCAAAGTAAGACATCTACAGTTCCAATTGTTTAGTGTTTTCAGTCTATCATTCATTATATTCTCAGGCTACAGTTATTCTTTTCCATTAGTACTGCTTGCTAATCCCTATAACCAGTAGCGGATTTTGGCATAGGCAACATGTGCTGTTGCCCAGGGCAGCATCTTGCGGGGTGCGGCACGAGGCACCCACACATTTTAGCAGACAAAACGTTCGAACTTCTGCCTGGGCAAACATCACTTTTTCCTTCAGGAAATGTAAACGTCTCGTTGTTATGAAGTCTTTGGGACTCTGGATCCATCCTTTAGGAATGACACGGCTGGTTAATTTCTTCCTGTTTCTCTCATAGGGCAGCAAAGACAGGGTGGGTATTATAATATCCTCGTACATCCAGCTATCTGATGTTTTTAGCAGGTAAAACTCAGCAATTCATGTCCATTGTGAACATGCCAAAATATTATTAAAAAGATAAATACTTTCCACGTGAGGTTTTTAAAGGGATAGTTCAGCCAAAAATGAAAATTCTCTCATCATTTACTCACCCTCATGCCATCCCAGATGTGTATGACTTTCTTTCTTCTGCAGAACACAAACAAAGATTTTTAGAAGAATATCTCAGCTCCGTAGGTCCTTACAATGCAAGTTAATGGTGACCAGAAATTTGCATCTCCAAAAATCACATAAAGACAGCATAGAAGTAATCTATAAATCTCGAGTGATTAAATCCATATCTTCAGAAGCCGTATGATAGGTGTGGTTGAAAAACAGATCAATATTTAAGTCATTTTTTACTATAAATCTCCACTATCACTTTCTTATTCTTCTTTTGTTTTTTGGCAATTCACATTCTTCGTGCATATCGCCACCTACTGATTGGGACTGGTCAAAGATGGAGATTTATAGTAAAAAAGGACTTAAATATTGACCTGGATCTGTTTCTCACGCACAATATTCATTTCTCTTCAGAAGGCATGGTTTTAACCACTGGAGTCATATAGATTACTTTTATTCTGACGTTATGCGATTTTTGGAGATTCAAAGTTCAAAGTCTTAATTTGTGTTCTGCAAAAAAAAGGTCATACACATCTGGGATGGCATGAATGTGAGTAAATGAGAGAATTTTCATTTTTGGGTGAGCTATCTCTTTAAGTCATTTCTAATTTTTCACACATGGTGTCTTGCTTTAAAGGTCTTTATATGCTTCTGTTTTCAGTCTCAAAATATCTAGTTGGTTCTGACTCACATGCTCACTCCCTAGAGTTGCAGCTCAATCAGATTATTTAATAACTGCTCTGAAGGAAATCAAGTGATAAGCGTAGAGAAACCTAGCTCGAGAAACTTGTTTTGTTTTGTTTTTGGGAAGGGATTTGTTGCCAAGTCCTTGTTTTTGATTGACTCACACACCAGGAAAGAGCAATAAGGTTAATATTTGAAGTTATGTGCCATTATATTGGCCATTTGAGATTACTGCATGACTGATTAACAGGAGTGCTTGATCCCTCTTGTATGAGTTGTAAAATCTATCAAATTGCTTGTCAATTGTTAAATTGTTAATTGTTTTCTGTTTTTCAATATTAAATAGGACTTGATTGGACTGTTCAGTACTTCTAAATCACACAACACTGCAAATAAATAATTTATTCATTAGTATTTTTGTCTTGTTTTCCAGTAAAATATCGAAACATTCTTAATACAAGAAGAAGAAAAAAATCTGCCAATGTGGTAAGAAAAATAAACTTGTTTTTCCTTTGAAAAAAACATTTATTTTTCTAACCCCATTGGCAAATAGTTTTTTCTTGTTTTAAACATAAACCTTTCTAAATGTAGTTATGCCATTTTGCTTGTCAAGTAAATACTGTTTACCTTGTTTTAAGAATGTTATATTTTTACTGGAAAACAAGACAAAAATACTAATTAAGAATTATTATTGTTATTATTGTTATTATTATTATTATTTTGAAGTGAAGTAGTTTACAACCCTGCCAAAGATTTCTTAAGTATTTTTGACTTTTTTTTTCATTAAAAATATCTAAACATCCTTCAAACAAGAAATTACTGGTGAAGCAAACTGACATAAGATTCGAAGTCTTGTTTTTAAAGACATCTTACAAAATGTATTGAGATTTATTTAGAAAAAATAAAATTAAATTAAAAAAAATAATAAAAATAGCCAATTAGAAAAATCAACTTAATTTAAAGGGAAAACAAGTTTATTTTTCTCATCCTAATTGCAAAAAGTTATTTTCTTGTTTTAAGCATAAACTTCACTATATTATGTCAGATTTCTTAATTTGAAATCAAGTCTTAATGTCATTTTGCTTCTCAAGTACATGAAGACCTACTATATTTTATTTTAAAGATGTAGATCTTTAGATATTTTAATAGAACAGAGGACAAAAATACTTATTAAGAAAATAGTTGTTTGCAGTGAAAACCATAGATAAAAATAACTAGATTTCCAGTAAAAATATCTAAACATTCTTAAAAATATATATATTTACTTGAAAAGTGGCATAAGATATTAAGTACAAAATTTTGTGAGGTTCATGCTTATAACAATATATATATATATATATATGCAGTATATATGCTAATAGGGTTAGAAAAAAAAACTAATTCAAAGGGAAAACTTGTGTTTTTCTTACCCCATTGGCAGATTGTTTTTCTCATTTTAAGCAATCTAACTTTTGTCAGATTTCTTTGAAAACAAGACATAATATCTTATGACATTTTGCTTGTCAAGTAAATAGATTTTGTTAAGAATATTTAGATATTCTTACTGGAAAACAAGAGAAAAATACTAATTATTATTATTATTATTATTATTATTATTTATTTATTTATTTATTTTTTGCAGTGTATTTTAAAGGTTTGCACATTAATTTGTGAGCCATGCTCTTCATCCCACTCCATGTCTCTAGTGAGGAGCAGGCATTGGATTTGTACTCCATGAAGAAGTTCTGCAGTGATAAAATGGCTAACCCTATGACTCCATCACAGAAAAGGCAAAGATTAGTAGTATTATTAGCAACAACAACTTCTTTTTTTCCTTACTTTTCAAACATATGAAATGCACTACCAGTCAATAGTTTGGACACACTCATTCTTTATTATTGTTTCTACATTTTGAAATAACACAAATGAATGGGATTTATATAGTGATGAAAAAGGCTAAAAGAAAATCAAACTATCTAATATTTGACCTTCTTCAATGTAGCCACCCTTTGCCTAGATTACAGCTCTTGGGATAATCTCAAACTAATTCATGTGCTGAAGACAACTGGGATGCTTTTAAACATCATTGAAGGAGTTCCCATGTATGCTTGGCACTTCTTGGCTGCTTTTCCTTCACTATCCAATCCAACTCCATTAAAACATTTTGTTTATAGAGAAATTCATATATAGGCAGAATTTATATTCATCTACTATATTAATTTCAATCATGTAAGCACAAGCCTTGTGGTTGTATGTTGCTTTTCTCCTTTAACGTTTCCTGAGGTGTTGGTGCAGTTATGACTTTTGGTCAATCAGCAGTTTGTGGATGAGTGAAGATTATCCTGTGAACAGTGATTCACAGTCACGCGAGAGAAGGAAATCCCTTTTTGTGGTTTGGATGTCCTGACATTATTCCCCACTTCCTTTTTCTGTGAAACATCTTCGTTTACATTATGTGACTCTTATTTGCACTATCGTCAACGCCACCATCTCCCTTCATGCATACAACGTGTAAATTGAGGAAGAGCTTTACTTTAAAAATCTTCCACTTGCTGTTTAGTACATCAGTATTTTCCTTCCCTTACATTCTCCCATGTTTTGAAGATTTTTTCACAGTAAGGTAAATTATTGTAATACCCATGCATGCCCAGAGAATTTCAACATAAATATTCTACTCTGACTGGTTGCTGGAATCACACAAAGAAGCTGTTTTTGGCAACACTGTAAAGAAACTTTTTGTTCTTTTTGATAGAGAGACACACCCAATCATGTAAATCAAGGAGAAATGTCTAAAAGTGTGATTTTTCAGTAACACCTTTGAGTTAAAACTCAAGTGTTCTCCTCAATTCACATTCTTGATGAATGATGATAATTGCATTTTTTGCTGTTTTATTATTGTGAAACATTGTTTTTTTAATATAGAGCTAATTATAATTAAGACTAACCCCATACTTTACATTTTAAGAACAAAAAATAAATAATTACTTAATTTATTGGTAACACTACAATAATGTACTTTTCATTAACATTAGTTAATGCATTAGTGATCATCAGCTACCAATGGAAAAATCTTTTTTCTTTTTTTTACAGCATTTATAAACCATTTTATTTCATCAAAATACTGTAATTTTGATTAATTAGGTTATTCATGTTTGTTCATATTACTGCATTAACTAATGCAAACATATACTACTTTTAATGTAAAAAATGTATTAGTATGTGTAGAAATTGAACATAATGAATGCTGTAAACGTATTGTTCACTGTTTGGTCATGTTAGGTGATTTAGTCAATAAATGTAAACGAATTCAACCTTTTTGTAAAGCGTAACCAATTTATTTATGGATCATTTATCTGGATGTCCCCAAAGGGATGTTGTTCCAGATTTAGCTAACTTTTGAGGACAGTTTTGTCCCTAAACTATTGTTAAATACAACACTTCCGCCATCCTTATGCAATGGGAAACCTTACACAATCAGTACAACTGTCATTGGGATTGACGGAAGTGTAAAAAGGTCACATGGCTGTGGAGAGAGTGTTTATAAGTCACTGATTCATCAGCTGTCATGAAACTCATGTGTTGATGTTCCCACATTACTGTGCGGTGCTTTCCATTCACTTCAGTCTACATTATTTGTTCTTTTCTCCATTCAAGATCCAAGATTTCTGGAGTACGGTGTGGTAGAGGTGCTGTTTTCCAGGATTGTGGAGAGAGATCCATCCCTTACTTCAGGTATCCTCACATTTCTGTTCGATTGTTCTTGTAATATTGTTATTGTAATGTAGAACAACAGCTTTAGGAGGTTTAAAGCTGTTTAAAGTAAATGGGTAAGAAGTAATTGGATTATTTAAAACTTTCAAGTTCTGTTAGAAAGACTGAACAACCTGCATGAGAAAATGGTAGTGGTATACATTCTCTCTGCAATTTTTATAACTAAATCTATCTTTCTATCTTTTTCTTCCTTCCTTTCTTTCTTTCTTTTTTTTTTTCTTTTCTTATTTGTTTTTTGCTTGTTTATCGATTTCAAGATTGTGGCCACTCCAATTGTCATTGAAAATGAACCTATGGATTCACTGGCTCAATGGAACTCATGTGAAAATGTTACAGCAGGAGGTAACACATCCTCTGACAGCTAAATGAGTGACCACAAAGTTCAATTGAATGTCATGATTGCTTGAGCAATATGGTTTATTCAATGGCTGATTTCATACAGTGTAGAGAGCAGGGTCAACAATGTCTATTTCATTTAAATAGCGAGACTATATAGCGTTCTTGTCACACTGTTATATGTAATATACTGTAATATGATTTGAGAAAAAATCCTTTTAAAATATTTAATGCCATCAAAAAAAAAATAAATAAATAAATAAATAAATAAAAAAATCAATATTCAATAGGCCTGGCCCCCCCCCCCAGTGTCCCCCCTAAATTGGAGTGGTAAATTGGTAAGAGTGGTATTCTCATTTTCCATCCCACTGAGAGTTTAGTGACCCCACATCATAATACATAGACCTAACAAATTATATTTAAACAACGCATCAGTGCATTATGACTGCATAATAGTCAAGTCAGGTCAAATTTATTTGTATAGCGCTTTTCACTACAGGTGTTGTTTCAGCTGTACACGAACTTATGCTATAACAGAAAATGAATGAATATGATGCCAATATTAGTTATTTATGTTTAGAACTTTTAGTGGTTAAAATGAGTACACTAAGTAAGTGTTGTGGGTCAATGATTAAACAAAAGGATTTTATATTAACTACGTTTTAATGTTAAAGTCCTTGAAGTCATCCCGAATTAACTGAGGAAATACACGTAGATGCATTGTCCTTTGATTTTGAAGGCTTTTGTTTGTGGTTATTTATTTTCTATGTAGTTTAAGAGAGTGTTGTCCCTCCTTTGACCAATCTGATATACAGTAAGTATCATTCAGTGAGGAGCATCGCAGTCTGGCTGGAAGCTTATAGCAGGTAATTTTGTTGAACTCCATGCTGAGCCCATGCTTAAGGGCAGAATCCCACGTCTTTGAGTTTGCATCAATTCATCCTCTGTGAAGTCTGTCTTAGTAGACTGAAGTGAAGTCTGTCTTAGTAGACTGAAGTGAAGTCTGGCTGGCACATGCTGCAGTTGGTCATCATCACTCAGCAACACAGTGGGAATCGGACATCAGGCAGGACCAGAGATGGATCTGGCAGGCTCTGGTAACCCTGAGATATAATCCCAAGGTTTAGACAGGGAAAGAAATAGAATAAAATTAGCGTAGATGCCATTCAATTTAAAGCAGAGAAGTGTTTTTTGTTTCGGCAGACCTTACTAAAGCAGCATAGCTATGAATTGAGGGATAAATTATCCCAGTGTATGCCTGGCTGAATAGATAAGTCTTTAGTCTAGACTTAAACTGTGAGAGTGTGTCTGAGTTCTGAAGGCTATTCCATAGTTTAGGAGCCAAACATGAAAATGATCTCCCTCTTTTTGTGCATTTTGATATACTTGGTATTGTTAACAGGCCGGAGTTTTGCGATCGTAGTGAGCTTGATGGATTATATAGCATGACAGAAGGTCACTTAAGTACTTTGTACCATTCAAAGCTTTGTAAGTAATTAAAAGAATTTTAAATTAATATGAAACTTAACAGGTAGCCAATGTAATGATGATAAAATGGGGCTGGTATGATCATATTTCATGGTTCTAGTTAGCACTCTAGCTGCTGCATTTTGAACCAACTGAAGTTTATTTATTAAATCTGCAGGACATCCACCAAGTAATGCATTACAAAAATCTAGTCTTGAGGTCATGAACGCATTAATTAGTTTTTCGGCATCAAAAACAGATAGCATGTGTCGTAGCATGGCAATATTTCTGAGGTGGAAGAATGCAGTTCTACAAATATTAGATTTTATTTTTCAAAGGTTAGATTGCTATCAAATATAACACCTACATTTTTTGCTGTAGAAGTTGACGTTACAGTACATCCATCAAGAGTCAGATTATATTTTAGCATCTTATTTTTTTAGGTTTTTTTTCCAATAGTTAGTTCTTCTGTTTTATCGGAATTGAGTAGAAGGATATTTCTAGCCATCCACTCTTTGATATCATTTATACACTCTGCTAATTTGGAAAATTGTGAAATTTCATCAGGTTTTATAATATAATAATACCCCGCTAATTATAATAATAATATTTAGCAGGGTAAAGTTTAATTTAAGTTGAATATTTATGTAATATATTGGCTTATGTTTCATAAGAGATTGTCTAAAAAGTCCACACACACTGTCCTAAATCGTGTGTCAAAAAAGTCTTAAACACTATTATAAATATATATATATATATATTTTTTTTTTTTTTTTTTTTTTTACACATTCTAAAGATTGTAAATTGTATGTATAACTTACACTTTAATTGAATGAATGAATTAATGAATACTTGGACACCTCTGAAGTTTTAGTGCTGTGGGTGGAATTTTCAGACGGTCACATACAAGCTCTAGTTAATGAAAGCCCATTGGAGCATTTTTAGGCATAATTCTCCAGCTACAACAAGCACTGACCGTTTGAGCTCAGTGTTTTATGCCTGTATGATATGGTCATATATTCTTTAACCAATTGTGCTAATGATATTGTCGTAACATGGTCGATGCCACAGAGCGTGGGTAGGATAATCCGAATGACAAACGAATAACGAGCCAACAACTTGTAGAGTTATGGTAGAACTTTCAGCTTTAGTTTTGCATCTTTGGATGTGCCAGTTCCAGTTTCAGTTCTACTTAATGTGGATTAACATGATGTTGTGAATGTAAGTGTAAGTTAAGTTACTTTTGTAGCGCAATTTCCCACTGTGGAGCCGAGGAGGGCGGGGCCGGGTTGGAATGAGACACACCCGGTCCCCAATCAGCCTGATGGGGCGCGCGAGGGATAAAGGCGGCCGGGGACGACAGTTCGAGAGAGAGAGAGAATTACAGACAGCTGTGCTGTGTTTCTCTCTCTCTCTCTCGAACTGTCGT
The DNA here is from genome assembly GCF_019703515.2 of Myxocyprinus asiaticus. Lineage (NCBI taxonomy): Eukaryota > Metazoa > Chordata > Actinopteri > Cypriniformes > Catostomidae > Myxocyprinus > Myxocyprinus asiaticus. The sequence continues at coordinate 29,329,210 of NC_059368.1, forward strand.
CCCCGGCCGCCTTTATCCCTCGCGCGCCCCATCAGGCTGATTGGGGACCGGGTGTGTCTCATTCCAACCCGGCCCCGCCCTCCTCGGCTCCACACCCACGTATTTATCACAAAACCTGATCTGGATCTGATTTTCTGCCTTATTGAATGCACCAGAGCCCAACTCATATTTAGCAAGCATTCATTATAAAATATTTTTTGTATGTATGCATCTTTTCATTTTGCGAACAACATACAGTACACACTTATGTGATTTATAATGATGTATTTTTTTCACCGTCTTTTATTTAATGTTTTGTACTGTACAATGCAGAAACAAGACAAATGTAGTGCAACAAGTTTGGCAAAACAAACAAAGAAGTGACTCTGATGAAACTGCATGCAGGAACAGATGTAAAGAAACAGGTATGAAGAAACAGCAGCTAGTGTTATACAGAGGCCACACCGCACGTGTAATGGCAAATATATTATGAATACTCTTAAAATATTAAATTGGACCCTTCATAAACCACCCCATTAAAACCCAAATAAATGCCTTACCTTCTGTGAGAATAGCTCTTATACATTAAGCTCTCCACCACATCAATGCACTTCAACCTAATAATGCAGATTAATATTGGTACTGTTGGGTTCAGGCGCAAGAATAAAAAGCAAATGCGCAACTCACGATAGAACAAAGCTGCAGAGTTGATCCTGCTGCTTCTCTTGCAAATGCAATGCAAGAGAAGCACTAAATAGTTTACAAGGAAGATAACAAACACAACGTCCTCTTTATGAACACCATTTCTCAATCAAATACTTAACACACACCAGTCACAAGGGAGAGGCACACATTTGCTCAGTAACAGAGAATTGAGCTTAATATTAAGCAACAGTATTGTCTAAGAGGCGCACACCAAGTGCTTTCAATGAGGAATGTGCATAGACACTGACAGACATAATAATGATTAAAAAAACAAATTAAAGCCATATTATTGGTCACTTATAATTACGATGCATGCAGCTTTTTTAAACTCACAGTAATTGAGATAGATACATGCATTTAAAATTCACTATTTACACTGGACCATTTAAAATGAAGTAATGAGTTTTAAAGGAAATGGTGACCATTTACAAGACATGTACATGCTGATTATTGCCTACCGCTTCAATTTTAATCTAAAATCTTGATGTAGCCAATCATTCATTTTACCCAAGAATTTTACTGCATAAGTCATTTTAAAGAACAGCATGTCAGCATGGCTTAAAGTTTGTGGGTAAAACCAGAATGTTGGGGTATATTGATTAATTGAAACATTGTCATGAGCCTGTTTGTTTATATATTTTAAAATTAAAATAGTAACACAATGTTTTACTCAAATTTAGTGAATGTTTGATTGTATTTAAAAAAAAATTGCATGTCCGCAAATATTAAAACAGCAAATTATGTTTTATATGTGTCGAGGGGACATTTAAGGTATAATACAGTTGCCCCCCTACAAGCACACCTTGCCCAACCCTGGTCCCCCTAGTCAAAATGGTCTAGAACCGCCCCTGCTTGCTACTGCTAGAACATACACAGATATACTTAGTTAAGCATATGGACATGCTGCTGCACAATTAGAAAAACACAAGACATGCTGTATCAAGCACGTAGGACATTCTGCTGCACAATTAGACTTAAATACAATCCCCATGTATTTAACCAGATTTAGACAGAGCTGGGGAGGAGGAGGGTTTCATAAAACTGGTTATATGCAAACTGAGCAAATTTAAATGTTTGACAAAGACAGAGGACGGAAGTTGATTCGCTACCCCATAACATGTCAGAGGACCTATCAGCTTACACCACACGAGCCGATTGGCATAACATATCACATGTGATTGTGCAAATTGGCTAACAGATAACAAGTTCAAAGAAACCTTCAGCATGCACCATTTAGAGTTTCATGCCTGATCTTCAGCCATTTTAAAATGTGTTTTAGGCTATATAAGGAAAATGTAACACTGAAAGGCTTTTTTGGAAAATGTAGGCTTAAACAGAACAACAATTCTGAAACACAAAATAATTCATGAAGGAGAAAGAATGTAAAAGTTTACATGAAAATATCAAACCCTCCTTTTGGCCAACGGAAGTTGTATTAAAGCTCACGTGGCAACTTGTGGCGAAATAATTAAATTTTGTTACCCAACAGCTACAGCAAAAATATGCTGATTGTGGAATTTTAGTTTGAATGATTGAATTCACAACAATTATTCTAATATAAGACTAGGCGTTGGAACCAATATACAAAACAACAAATAGAGAAAAGTATTTATGCAATTGGACCTTCAGCTCAAAACCTATTTTCTGAAATACAGCCCTCGTGACATCTAACCTCAATCTCCCCTACAGAATATTTGATATTATGACTCTTTTATATATAAATAAATATATACAGTCAATGCTAATAGTCTCAAAACCCCCAAATCTTGCCAATTTATCAGCCTATATATAAAATAATTCCTTATAAATATTAATTGTACACAAAATGTCATATTTAAACCACTAAATTACTCAGTCAACTCTCTCTCTTTCCTTTTTTGCTCTCTTTATATATCTCAATCATGACTCACGGTTCGTTTTTCCTTACCTCTTCAGACCCAGGCCACTGTTTTAACAATACAGAGAAAACATTTGTGACACATCATAACTATTTTTTAGTTTTCTGGAATGTTGTTCATGTATTCATCTGTGTCAGACAAATTGGTCTATATACACTTACAAAATAAGTGTATGTGGTAACATGCTGTACTAGAAACACAAATGTCGCTTTTAGATTCACTAACTACACAGGGACTTGTTTTCATAGTTCTTGCGGGAGCACATCGGCCTCTCAGGGGACTTTAGTGGTAAAGCCATGGCACTGTGGCTCTTTTCTAAGTGGGAAAACAAAGCATGAATGCACATGGAGGCACATGTTTATTTCTGGATGTAAAGAATAGTTTTGAGAGACATGAAGTCTCGGTAATGGTCTAGTAATTGTCAGGCTACAGGAAACACGCCTTACTTTTAATACCCTTATTAAGTCTGGGCACTGTTTGCTACAGATAATTGGAACATATGAGACTGTGCTGGACTGCTCAGTGTGGCCGGAAAACCTCCCACAATAATAGTAAAATTTTTGTATTTGGCCCTCATCTAATCTTGTTTGAGGTCTGCAGAATGTAATGAGCTCCCAACCAGACCTGGCAGTTTCCATACTGTATTAAGTGACTGCCTGCTCAAAGAACTGTGTACGATGTTTTGTCCAGGGGAACACAGAAGAGGGATGGAGCGCAGTCATAACAGACAAAAATGAATCTTGTGTTATTCAAGGGCCACTATGTAGAGGTGAGTGGGGTAACATTTAATGATTTCTAATAAACACTACAAGGCGCTACAACAAGAATGACTTTTATTCCCTTTAACACAATACACGAGGGCAATAGATTATCCAGAAACACTTAGTGTAGGGAGGCAGGTTTTTTTGATAGAGTAGATAGAGCATTAACCTTCAGAACCTAATATATTTTAGCTCTAAGCAGTGGATATTTCACTTTGAAACTACTGTGTTACGTCTAAGGAACCACCACGTAATATCATTTTGAGATCTGTTTTCAAATTATCCACTTCATTCTTATATTGGAAGCAGATTGTTTTTTTTTTTTCTCTCTCTCTCATTTCATGCTAAAGTAAACTCTTTTTCTATGCCAGGTTACAGAAGTGTTAAACAGTTATCCATCTTCTGCATGCCTGATTCACTTGAAGCATGTTACATTCTACATTGGTGCTTTATTGTGAACAAAGTTTATTTCAAAACATCAAACATAACTGGATAGTTAATTAAAACTGGCCACCATATTGTTTATCGGCTATAACATAAAAATGATTCTCAGCTATCGTATTGGCCAAAATTTCTACATCAGTGCACCCCTACAAATTATAAGTCAGGATGTCTCCCATCAACAGATTATTATATTTTTATTATAAGAAAGTGTGGTGAACAATCGGACCAGATGACATTCCATGAGCCAGTTTATGGCGGAGCCCCTTTCTAACTTTCAAGGCAAAGAAAAGTTGCTCCATTTTGATTGGATCGTGGCAGGACCAACACAAACAAATGTCAAGCACATCCATCAGATAAGCTGCTCGGACAACTGACAGACACCCCTCACAAGGCAGGAAAGACCTTCCAACACATTGAAAAAGACCTCTCATTGGTCCATGAGTGGTTTCTTAGCAACCTCTCAAACCTCCCATCCTAAGGCCAGAGGTGAGAAGGACCATAACATTCTTCAAGACTTCTCAAAGCAGCATTAACTTACCATGTGGCAAAAGCTGAAACAAAGAAGCCTCAAAGACAAATCTTTACACACAAACTTTTATTCATAACATGGACACCAACTGCAACACATCCACTCCATGTTTGTTTACAAAACTGTTTATGGAAATTGCAGTTGTTCAATTAGCATAATAGTTCACACAAACTAAACTATGGTGGTATAAATGAATGCATGCTTAATATTTAATCTTTCAATAACATGGTTGGTCTCTATATCTTCAGGCAAATGCCAAGAGTATTTTTGAAGAGGTTTGGAAAAGGAACAATGCATAGACAAGACTTTAAAGACATTGTTCTTACTATGTACTTTAAAATAGGCAAATGTTTCACATAGAGAAAGTAGGGTGAGCCACACTGTGTGGACCCCCCTCCGATCTCAGCAGCCAATCATAACCCTGGAACAAGAAGCGGCAAACTGAAATCTCCTCCTCATCAGGAAGGTATAAATCAACCTTACAACAGCCACACCTTCGTTCTGAGTTCCCGGCTGTTCGAGTTTGAGAGAAATAAGTAAAAAATAATCAACGTCCTGAGTACCCGTCCAGAGGGTCATTAACAGAACACAAACCATCCAACATTCTTAGTCTCCATCCGAGAGACAGAGACTCTGGCGAGCAAACCTTCTCCTCAAGTTTCGTGCATCTGCGTGTTCCAGATGATGAATCTTGCACTGACACAAGGGCTGTATATCTGCGTGTTCCAGATTGCAACAACCCTCTCTGTGCATCCAGGAGATCAGCATTCCTAAGCTCCTTTGTGTCCAAGGCTTTTGAAATGGAATCCAGCTCCTTCCCCACTGTAACGTGGCCCTGAGCCCCAGTGGAAGACGTTGCCATCACCAAACCCATCAATCGATCAAGGAGAACGTAAATATCACACTGAACCTCTTTCCAGAGACCTTGGCATTACTATCAGTTTATGATTTTATAATGTTCTTTAGATTGCATAACCTGTGTATCAAATGCCTTGCAAATAATCTTTGAGTTATTTGTTTAAATGGAAATAAGTCTTTCACCTTATTAATTAACAGAGGAACAGCAATTTATCTTTCCATAGTCATACTTTACCGTTGCTACATCTAATTCAACCACATACATCCTATGCACTTTATTTACCTATTCATTTATTTCATCTTTTATCATATTAGTACCATTTTGTAGTTTTGTTGGTTAATCTTGTTTATCTTTTTGTAAATAAAACTAATTTTATTAAAACTGTGTGTTCCTTGCATTGATGATACAGAAGAGCTCTAAAGGGTTAGGCTGCTCTCGAATCCTTCAGATTATTCAGATGACCAACTCATTCCAAATTAAATAATTTTTATTTATTGAATGGTCCATTTTGATCATTCTTTTACTGTTGAGGTGAAACTCCTTAGCTGGTGCCCCGAGGATGGAGGGAGGGGCCGTCTGATTTTAATAATCACACACACATACACCTTAATGAAGTGTGATCAAAAATCATCACATATTTTGGTGTCTTGTGTGAGGCCCAGTTCATTTCAGCTGGTGCCAGGGTGATTTTCACTACAAAAGCATGTATAAAATAGGCCCAAAGAAATATGATTGTTTTGAAAGAATTTGAATCATTTAGTAATTCTCTGATAACCTTTTATATTTTTTGGCAAGTCACCAACCCATATTATAAATATTTTATGATATGCATACATTTGTAAACATAATTTTACCTTACATGAAGAAAATGAACTTTGATGCACAAAAACATTTTTTTAGCATGTGCAAATTATTTTCCCATGTGCCAGAGGCATGCACAGATCTCAGCAGTGACAGGGGCAAAAGGATGAATAAGGGCACTGATTTTTTAATTGTATTTATTTATTTATATATTTATTTTTAAAGAGTAGCACTTAACTATACTTAACTAATTCTTTGCTTTTTGAGTATTTAAGGATTTTTCTTGTGTTATAAACATAATTTTTTATTTTTATTTTCAGACATGGTCTTTGATAATCCCATGTTTTTGACGTGCCATAGTAAAACCATGGTATTTTTTTGAAGTATCTTTAAGTACTATGACAGTATCATGAAATATGAATATAATCATTCAGTCAATAATACCATGGTATTTTTCTGATAGTGATTAGTCTAATAGTTCAAACAAAAACCAAACTGGTTTTGCCTGAATCAGAAAGCTTCTTAAGATAATGGCAATATTCTATAAAAGATGTATTAAATTTCTATCACTGAATTATAGATAATAGTTAATAAAGCTGTCTACACTGCAGGTGTGCCATGTGATGTAGGAAATGCAATAGCAATCAAGTATTAATCTGTTGATGAACTTACAACACAATAAATAGAGTGGACATTTTTCTGACCTGTGCTGAATTGCATTTATAGTTCTGCGTTGGTGTGTCTGCGTCGTTTTGTGAGTACACAGCCAAAATGCTAACTATATGTTTCATAAATAAAAGCAATGTAATATCTGGATTCTAAAGTATTTATTAAATTATTGTAACATTAAAAATGTGTTTAAAGTATGTGAACATGTTGAAATGTAGGCTACATATTATTTATTATACTTGTTGCCTGCATTGCAGACAGGAAAGAAATGAGGAAATTACTGTATGCTTGCTCTTGAGTCTAAAACATAAACATGTTTTGGCATACTTTTGATGTTCCGTGCCTCTCGAAAGCTCGTTCCAAACAAAAGTGAGAAAATTAATGGGCCCTTCCACAGGACGAAGGGTACATTCATACAGTAATTCCGTGTTCCCCTCAGAGTACCCACATCAAGGGCTCTACACTTCGGATGGTTGGGCATAGGGAGGATCGCTTGTGATTAGAATCCGCCCCAGATCTGCTGTAGCGTGCACTGTTAAAGGCACTTCCGCTTAATTTTCTATAATACGCCCACGATTTACAAAGAAACCTCATAATAACACATTATTACTGTTATTGTGAGATTATTACCAGACTTTAATTTTGTTTTATTTAATAATTTTAATTAAATGATGCATATGCCCCTGCTGCCCCCATTCTGTGCGTGTCACAGTCATGTGCTCTTCTTAATCAGCTAGACAGCTAGAAGTGATGTGCACATACTATAAGTATATGGTCGCATAACTCACACACACACACACACACACACAAAATAAAAAATAAAACGTATCATCGGCACATCTTACCCTACTCTCTGCTATTATTCAAAAGTAAATCTGCTTCAGGGAATTGAATTCGGAGAGTGTTTATCTTCATCAAAATAACCTTTGTTCTCCTCCTCCAGGTAAAGTTCAGTGATCAGATGGGTACTAGTAAGTTAGTGCACTTGTTAGGGTGACCTTATAATTGCTTTTGGCTACCCAGAATCAAGTGTTTTGTATAGTAAAGGGACTGTGCTGAAGAATCGGAAATTCCAGGGCCGAATATTTAAAAGCTGGGAATTTCTCTCTGCAACTCTCAGACAATTTAAACAGCTTAATGTGTATGTGAATGTGTCATATGGGACTGAGGGTTGATGCCTGCACGTCTGGTTGTGTGATTCAGTTCTTAGCTGCTGTGTAATTTAGAGATACCTCATGGTTGGAGCACAAACAGCCTTTACAATTTACAATACATAAACTCAAATATAGCATTACACACTCACAAACACACATTTGTATGTCTGTAATTATTCCCAGTTGCAGCGACAAACAGTCTGAAGGAGTGCTGCAACCAAAATGTTTCATCCTGTATCATTTTCTTTCTTTCTTTCTTTCTTTCTTTCTTTCTTTCTTTCTTTCTTTCTTTCTACTACACCAATACTTCCTTAATCTCTCTCTCTCTCTCTCTCTTTTCTCTCTATCTCAATTCTGCGCTCCATCTCTCCACCCACACATGACTCCGCCCCTCTGTTTACATTCCTCACTCCATATTTGGAGGGCTCAAGGTCCTCTGATTGTCCATGTGTGCTCTACGACAAGCATATGTGTGTGTGTGTGTGTGTGTGTGTGTGTGTGTGTGTGTGTGTGTGTGTGTTGTGTGTGTGTGGTGAATACAGCTGTATTCTGAGGAGCATTGGCTGGCTTGAGCGGAATACTGCTTCCCAAGCCAGGATTTTCCTGTATACCCAGGAGGGGCACCTAAAAGGGGTTACCTGTGTGTAGAGGTAGAGAAAGAGAGAGGGAGAAAGAGAGAGAGGGAGAGGGATTGCTGGCAGAATTGTAAAAGGAAAGGGAGGAGAGAAAACAGGGGAAAGCGAGCAAAAAGATTGAGTGAGAGAAAGAAAGAAAAAAGGAGAGGAAAGAAAAGGAGACCCAGGGGAGCTGTTATCACCTTATGGAAAAGAATGCAAGCTGCCTGTCTGTTTAAAACTGCATGAAGAGAGCAAGACACAGAGAGAGAGAGAGAGAGAGAGAGAGAGAGAGAGAGAGAGAGAGAGAGAGAGAGAGGGAGAAAATGGGCACAATCTGTAGATTTGCCTGCAGGATAACACGGTCAGAGCTACTTACCTCTTTCCTTCCTATTTGCTCTTTCTTTATTCATTCAAAAATATAATTGTTTGTGTTATTTCTTTTCTTTTCAGTTATTCTGTCAAATGTATTTTTCTCTTGTTCTTTGTCCTACATTTATGGTCAAAGTCATCTGTTGTCTTCTCGGACACCTTTGTGGTCTGACTCGAGAGGATGTTTCTGGAAAGCATTAAGTTTGTGACGTTCTGTGTGTGTTTATGAAGCTGTATGTGGTACTTTCAACAAGAACATGTGCTGAGTATGGTTGATCTGTTTTGTGCGTTGTTGAAAGTTCCAGTGGTAAAATAATGCACTTTATTTTTCAGATAAAGTTGTTGCATAAGACTTTTTTAAGCAAAAAGAAGGTTCACAGCAACATGTTTTGGCAATGTTAAAGACAGAGCATTGCAAAGATGCCAAATAAACTGGCCAATGCATTATACTATTTCGTTTTGATCATATGTTGAAATTTGAAATATTTGGATTGTGATAGTTTGAAAACGATGACAATGAAATCACAGTTCACAGTTCTCTCTGTGTGTGTGTGTGTGTGTGTATGTATGCATGTGAAAGCTGCCAGCTGTGGCGTTTTATCATGCATGCCTGGTATTTGGATTTCAGCCTCCTGAGACTAAGAGAGATTTACTGGTTTAGTTAAGAGTCAAAATGTTTTCACCTGTTGACTATACTGACCAGTTTTGTCATAGTGAGATCTGGTAGACAAAACACCATTCTGCATTTTTACACAACATAAACAGTGGCTTAAAAAGGGACATTTGGACATTTTTGGACTGAATGCTAATGCATTAGATACAACTTATCAAACCATTCTGCAAATACATGATACTAGCGCTTTTCTCAGAACCATCTTCACTTGCCTTAGCCAGTTTTGCAATGACTTTTAACAAACTGGTGTCAAGGTGATTTTTAGTGGATGTATGAAGTCAGTTCTCCTCAAGTTCACAGGTGTCCTCGCAGAGTAACCACAGGTCTATGATTAACTACGTATTTTCCATTCAGTTTGACAACCGGAAATTGTCCAAATCCTTTTTTCTCAATTAGAACCATATCTGTTGTGATTTTATTTTTTGTGTGTGAAATAAATGCCACTTGCTTTAATATTTTGTTTTATAATGCAAAGACATTCATTCATTTTTCAGTAAGTGTCCAAACACTTTTTGGGGCCACTGTATATCTTGAAGGCTATACAGTATGTTTAGAGTGGATACTTCATATCAGCTCTGCTGGCTCTGGAGTGTGGAATGATGTTAATTGTCAGTGTTTTTCTGTCTGGGTGGATGTGTTTGTACAGCCTGCATGTGTGATGCAGCCTTTAGGTTTCATTCTGAATGGTGGAAGTGAGTTATCAGTCGAGATCAGTGTTGCAAGGCTCTGAGTATTTGTGAATGTGTCATGACACATGATGCTATCTTCTGCGATCTGTGTTCAGCTGCCACCGACTGAATGATGTGTCTTTGCAAAGAACACACACAACGGCCACACAAAGACATATCTTGGTGTCTGTGTAGTGTAATAGTGTAAGCATACAATGACTAAGGTGTCTGCAACTCATTGGCAGGGTGTTATCATTGTCTCTGTACCCCAGACACTGACACATATGTAATTCTAAATGTAGGGCAGTGGGTGTTAGTGAAGATAGGGGCCACAAGTGTGACTTTGTTTTCAACACCTTTTTATCACCACGGTAACTTTAAAGACACACTTAGTAATTGTTTCCACCTAAAGAATTGCTTAGAACTTTTGACAAATGTGTTAAATTATATACACTCACATGAGCTGAAGGCTGCTGTCATATCAGTGACCTACGTATAAAAAGCTACATTTTATCCTACATTAGAGATATAGAATAGATCTTCTAAATGCGTGTTCAATTAGAAGACACTTGATTCAAAGTGGCTTACATATGGGAAACATCACAAGAAATGTATCATACAGGAGCGATCAATATTAGCAGTGCTGCAAATACAGAATTTTAAAGTAAACTAGAGTAGTACAGAAGCTAGAGCAGAAGTGTCACTGCAGAAAAGTAGACAAAAGAGAGAAAGAGAAAAGCAATTTTTTATTTATTTACAGAAAATGTATTTGTTTATAGCCCCCCTATTATCAGACACTTTCCGTTTTACACTAAATTAATAACTGAAAAGTTTGTCTGGGAAAAGGTTTTTTTCTCTAATGGCATTTTTTACAAATGCATCTGCTTTTGAGTAAAGCTCAATCCACACATATAGGTGTCAGCATAAAGTTATATAGACCATTGAAACATAAACAAAACATGACATATTGTGACTTAACCGTGTAAAGCCTGACATATGAAAGAATTGTCAGAAATTGTAAAACTTTTTTTGCTGGGTCTCAGGAACTTATGGTAAGATGACATTATAATAGCTTGTAATGTAAAATAATAATCTTTAAAATTGACAGAGCAGGCTGCATCTATGAGAGTACACAGAAATATTAGTTCACACTTTAAATATATTTTATATTATAAAAGTATTTGTCAGAATTCTCAAAGCTCTGTGATTTTTATTTTTTTTTTTGGTGGTGGGCATGAATATAATGTAATGGTGATTGAGAGATATACCTCAAAAGTCTAAAATTCGATTCTAAAATTTTAGACAAAAATGCTCATTCAAAGGCAAAAACTGTGCATTTCAATTTTACATGTGTGCCAAACACTGACAATTGCTTCTTGCTCTTTTGTTAGCATATTGTGGCATAATGGGACTGTTTTTCTATATAAACATGTGCCAGATGTCTTTGACTGTTGCGCTGCATCCAGCTGTTTTTTCAGTATCTCACGTGTTTTTAGGTACTAAGGTAAAAAAAAAAAGAAAGAACATCTGCTTTTAAAACTTTTTTTTTTTTTTACATCTTGAGACACCTGCGTTCTGTTATATGTGTTGTGCTGTGTCTGTTATAGCGCAAGAACGTGTTTCGTCTGAATGGCCCCTAAGTAGTGTTTTTTATGTTTTTTTATTTTTTATTTTATTTTATCCCCTTTTCTCCCAATTTAGAATGCCCAATTCCCACTACTTAGTAGGTCCTCATGGTGGCTTGGTTACTCAACTCAATCCGGGTGTTGGAGGACAAGTCTCAGTTGCCTCTGCTTCTAAGACATTCAGTCCGTGCATCATATCACGTGGCTCGCTGAGCATGACACCGCAGAGACTCACAGCACGTGGAGGCTCATGCTATTCTCCACGATTCACGTACAACTTACCATGCACCCCATTGAGAGCGAGAACCCCCTAATCGTGACCACAAGGAGTTTACTCCATGTGACTCTACCCTCCCTAGCAACCGGGCCAATTTGTTTGCTTAGGAAACCTGGCTGGAGTCACTCAACATGCCCTGGATTCAAACTCGCGACTCCAGGTGTGGTAGTCAGTGTCAGTACTATCTGAGCTACCCAGGCCCCAAGTAGTGGGTTTTAAAATTGCTGCCAAGTTGAAAGGAGTTCAGTTTGGAAATGTTAATCTTGAGATCCCCGCATTCTGTTTCATTCCATTGCGCTCCATCTAGCGTCCTGTTCGATCAGCCTTTATTGCAGAACTGGGCTAAGCTACCTGCCAGTACCACGGTGAGGTAGAGTCTGAGCTGCAAATGCCCGCCTCACAACAGAGTTCAACTGAATGCCACTACTATCTGTGAATCTCATGAAGTTTGAATACTGAGGTACTCAAGTACTATTGAACCTTTTTTTTTCTTGTTTTACTTTTTATTTAAGATTTGAGAACATGAATGGACTAAAAATCATTTGATTTGATCATTTTGCAGTTTAGTTTAAAATGGAACACACTTTAGTTAGGTATGTTGTGTGCATTAAGATAGCAAAGTGCTGTTTCATTTATAAGTATTCGTTCCGCTCTCTTGTTGGTTTAAAAATCTGGTGATGACGGAAATTTTGGAGCTTTTTTTCCCCTAACTGAAATTGTGTCTTTAAAATTTGAATATTGTTAATATTTAAGTGAAATTTTTAATTTAGCTGCTCAGCCTTATTGTAAAAATTATTTCCTTCTTTATTTCACAGCCCAGCCACACGAAGGCACCCACTCTCTGAGAAGTGACTCTGGACTCTCAAGCTCCTCCCAGTGGACTGGAGGATTAGTCTCTGGGCTCCAAGTCAGCTACAGCTGCGAGGAGCAGCCCCAGCTCCAGAAAGCTATCCCTGGATTCAGAATGGAGGAGGAAAAACCTTCTTTATGCATCACAAGGCGTGACCCTATAGCTGCAAATAGTGCAGATGCTGTATTTGATAACTCTTATCACTTAAATGGTGAAACTGGGTTCATAGAGCACAAAACGGACATTATAAATGATGATGATGATATCCCCACCCCTAATGATGCCACTGCTGCTCTTTCAGACTCTAAAGAGACACTATCTTCAAGGGAAATGTCTGATTTGCCTTCACTTAGAGGTGAACAAAGATGTCAGAACTCCGTCCAATCAGATGTTGGTCGAGGGGTGAATTCCTCAAACATGCTCACACACACACCAGTATCTACTGGATATCAGACACATATATGGGTGACACAGCTGCAGTCAGTATCGCCTAATTCTTACACGCACACTCCATCAGACAGACTGGAACAAAGGGAGGAGATGGAGCTCCGCAAGGGTGCAAGCAAACCATTATTACCTGACAATGGCTTTCCCGGGGTGCAGTTAGAGACAGAAAAGGATGATGAGTTTGCTATTCTTGCTTTGGACATAGATCAGTCAATTGAACAGCTAAATCAGCTTATCCTGGACCTCGATCCAGAGTTTGAGCCAGTCCCCACACAGACAAGGGGCCAAATGACCCATTCAGCCTCCCTGCACACCAATGGAAAGATGTACTCAGGTGGAAGGTCCAAAGCCCATCAATCAGGTAACAGCTATTCCTGACATGTTCACCGAAGGGGTGGGGGTGAAGTCACGACTAGTCAAATTTGACTCGACTAATGGAACTGACTAGTCGACTATTCAAAATTTGGGTATCACTAGAATACTGTTTCACACTTAAAAGGTAACTATGCAGGAACTAATGCAGGACAAATTAGTAGTAATACATTAACAGTTTAGTAACTAATATCAACTAATTTGTAAATACAATTAACTAATTAGTAAGTAATATCTGATGACTGTAATAGTTCACTGTTAGCTAATCAATAATTACTGAATTTTCTTTGCCTCACTGAGAACTATTAACTGACTATGGGTAAATAATAACTACATTAAAACACGCAGGGGTGAGTAAACAATCACTGAATTTTCATTTTTGGGTGAACAATCTCTTCAACCGAAAGCTGCGCTGCTCCAAGGCCGATTCCACTTGTCTGTGCACTCTTCCGTCCTGGACAGTTAGTCCACTCAACACAGTATTTTATATTAAAACTTTTGAATACTGATATAATGATGTATAAAATGCTTATAAAATAAATTCTCCCTTTGCCTATGTATGAGGCTCTCTCTTCCCTGAACTGGCATCTCCGGCTCCCCTTTATCTCTCTCTCCTGCTGATTCAGGGCCGGGCGTGTGTCCTCACGGCCCGGCCCCGCCCTCCTCCTCCTCACACTGCGCTCTCCCCTTTTTAGCCTGCCCACCTGCTCAGGTAGAGCACTGAATAATGCAAACCCTGATTGGATTAGATTAGGCTTGATGAACATGTAGTTTTCAAGTGTAAATAATTCAGTTGGATTAGAATTAGATTCAAAAAGTTATTGAAAAACATAAAATACAATTCATATAAAAATGACTTGAATACACCTCTCCTATGATGAACACAAACACACACACACACACACACACACACACACACAGACACACAGATATACCTTGAAAAATATGTTTGAAATCTTTTTTGCTTATGTGTATTCATGGTGCTAGGAAAGTATTTTAATAGACCTTTTATCTTGATGGTTACACAAGTTAAAAAAAAAAAAAAAAAAACAGTTTTGGAGTCATTAAGTCAAAGTGTTTGTAAAATATATACTGTAAATGCTTTCAAAAATTTATGAAGCCAACATTTATACTAATATTAAATTCATAAGAATTTGGCACCTGCATTATAAACAAAATTTTTAAAATAATGTTCCTTTTTTATTATCTCTGACAAGAACACAAAGGCACGATGTCACGCTTCTCTGAAGATGCATTTTTATGTTGACAATAAACAATATAATTGTTCACATTTTTTACGCTGGATTTTAAGGTGTTAATGTTGTGATGAGTAAATAATTAGTAGTTATTATTATTTACACATAGTTAGTCTATTTGTAAATAGACAAGTTCCTTGTCTTATTTTTTTTTTTTTAGTAAAAATAAATTTCCGCCATTAACTATGGTTAATTCAGGCTACAATATTACTATAGTTATATATAAGGGACTCCGCGCAAAAGAAGAAAAGTATTGTGATGAAATAATTTTTTGCAAGTAACATATTTGCTAAATCACAAATATGAATGGGAATGCAAATGGATAGCCATCTTTAGGTATTATAAACCCTATCTTTGATGACAACCTATCCCTCAATGTCACTAAGTAGCCAAAAAAAATGTGGACATGTACCACGGTAGTACCAATGTTATAAATAAAAGCACCATGGCATCACATCACCATCTGAGACCATCATTGTACCATGTTACTGGACTAGTACTTTTTGTAAGGGGTCACAGTCTCTATAGATACACTGTATGCAGTTTTTGTACTTGCCTAATATGGCTACCTGTACAGTCCAGTCCCTTTTTAAATGTGATGTTTGAAGTTATTGGAAGGGACTTAATTTATGTCAATGACTGCACACAAGTAGACATTCACGGTACACAATAGTCCTCTGTGTGCAGTTCCTGACAGTTATAGCTAAAGAAAATAAAGCCCTGCCTTCATTTCATATTTTCATTTTAGTATATGTGTGTGTGTGTGTGTGTGTGTGTGTGTGTGTGTGTGTGTGTGTGTGTGTGTGTGTGTGTGTGTGCACGTGCACAAAATTGTGTCTTTGCTTGAGTATGTAAACATCCAGGTCTAGTATGGAATGCTTGCATAATTTAAATGCGACCTCTGAACTACCTCTTTGTTTAAAAATTCATCTTATTTCTAATGGTGTTAGAAAAACACTGCCCTTGACAAGTATGGCAACTATTTAGTGACACTCTAATTATGTTATATTGTCAGTTTGTCTTTATTTAACACACCTGTTTGAACTCCATACAGTCTTCATGAACTCAATACTCTGGATGCTATGACATCTGCACATTGAGCAGTTTTTGTTTCTTTTGATGTTTGGCAGTTTATTTTTGGGCTTGCATGACAACTCATTTGCCATGTTCTAGCTGGAAGCTCAATGTTTACCTAATGTAAATGACTCAACATCTGCCGTGCAGTATCAGCAGACTTTGCTGTGTCTGACTAAAAGTCAAAAGCTTAGCATAGAGTCTGTGAATGGATATACTGTAATGTCTACACAGAGATGATGCGGATGAGGAATGAAATCTTCCATATCTCCACTTGCAATTACAGGTTATTATTATACCAAACTAATATCACAGGTCTACACTGGGACACAGTTTGTAAACAGAAACTTTCCAGCTGCTGTTGCATTGTACAGAACAAGTGCAATTTAAGGAATATTCCGGGTTCAATACAAGTTAAGCTCAGTCTACAGCATCTGTGGCATATTGTTGGTTACCACAAAAATGTATTTCGACTCGTCCCTTCGTTTCTATAAAAAAAGCAAATATCGAGGTTACAGTGAGGCACTTACAATGGAAGTGAAGAAGGACAATGAAAGTGAATATGGCAAATTTTTAGAGGGTTTAAACACATAAATATGAATCATATAATTTTATAAAAGCACTTGCATTAATTCTTCTGTTAAAACTCAGTTCCATTGTAAGTACCTCACTGTAACCTCGATTTTTGCTTTTTAAAAGAAATTCAAATTAATGAATTTGGACGAGTCCAAATTAACTTTTGTGGTATTCAATATTATGCCACAAATGCTGTCGATTGAGTTTAACTTGTATTGAACCCGTAATATTCCTTTAAAGGTATACTTCACCCAACAATGAAAATTCTGTCATAATTTACTTAACCTCATGTTCCAAACCTGCCCGACTTTCTTTGTTTCTTGAAACACAAAATGAGATATTTAATTACATTTTAGAGACTAACAGCCTCAGTTACCATTTACTTTTGTTGTTGGGATAAAAAGAGCAGCATCAACACTTATTTTTATTATTTCTCCTCTTGTGTTCCACAAAAGAAAGGAAGTCACAGGGCAGGGCTATTCAAATTCATCGACAAGTGAGCCAGATGCAAACAATATTCGGGGCTCATGGGCCAAGCTAGAATGTTTTGTTAACAGAAATCCTCTGTCAGATATTGTGATATAGTAGGCCTATAATATTTTTCACTATATAAATAAAACATATGTGTTCATAGCTTTAATATTGTTTTGTTTTTTGATGAACAAATACAGGGAACTTGGGACAACCAAGATTTCAACTTTCGACTTAGAAGTCGCATGCATTCTTGACAAATGAATGTACTGAACATTTCTATATCTCCGAACTCACGTGTGCCAGTTGTCCATGACTTTAGTTCTTTAATCTTCCCATTTCGTCAAAATGACAGAAATTGATAATTTGCAGCCCAACCTCTGAAACCGTCTAAAAAACATGGCACCACTGAGACGTGGCACAACATCCATCTAGCACAAATTTACAAAGAAAAACAATTGAAAAACAGCACAAAAAGATGCATTTGTTGTGAACAGCTCCTAAGACAACAGACAACCTCACGCAGGCCACTGAAAATTTTATATGGGCTGTGTAGTGCCGAAGTTTGACTCCATAGTATCCTTATGATTAGGGGTAAGTGTAGCGATGGACTTTAGGGACCAAGGAGGTTAGGGTTAGAGGTGTAGGGGTGGTCTTTAGGGATAAAGGCCAATCAGGTAGCGGGGAGTCAGAATCTGGGGGGCAGTCAGATTTCGGCACAACACCGGATTTGGCATGCGGGCTGCCAGTAAAATACCCCTGTTATAGGAGTTTGGAAGGACAGGTGTGAGTAAATGATGACAGAATTTTCATTTTTGCTTGAATTAAACCTTTATGTCATGTGATCCATCAATACACAAGACCCAGTGTCGACCAGTGGTAGTACTAATCGACTAGTCGGTGCAGACTAGTCAGTGCAGCCCTTTTTTTATGTGTGCTATACGTGTTCACCCTGCCTTGCATAAGTCCCCTGTTGAATCACTGATACGATCCCATGATCCTAGATTATTCTAGAACAGACTATTGCTGCAAGCCCCAGTTCAAAGAGCTCTGGCACTAAGACATTTGTTATGGAGTGGTCTTTGAGTAGAGAAGTGAATTGATCATGATGAACAGAGATAGATTCTGAGTGTTATTCTTACTGTAGTGTGTCACCTGATATATGCCCTATGGTGCTAGTGTGTGTATGTGTGTTTGAATACACAGTGTAAGAGCTGAAGAATGCCTTTGAAGTGAGCGTCTCCAGAAAGCGTGTTGTTGTTACCCATCACTGAATCTAAATGAAGGATTTTGTTCGTCTGTAAAATGTAGTTTACAGAGCCGGTTCTGTTTGCCATTTGTATGTATTCTTACTATGTTTTCATAATCATTATGAAACACTGTATGTATGTACAGATCATTTCTTATTTGAATGCTAAAATCTCTTTTTAAATTAGTAAATTATGTTTTTGTGGGATGCATTGTATGATAGCCCTGATTGTTTATGTAAAGTCATAAGCCTCTCCTCAGGGATCTTATCAAAACAAGCATTGTTTAAGAACTTGTTATTTTAGTTCTCTGTTTCTAACTGTGTTTCACTTCGCTCCTTGTTGTTTTAGTGTTAGAAAAGCATGACTAAGAGTCAGATCTTCCTATTCCAAGTTGCTTTACTGTACTTATAATGTTTTTGTAAGGTATGTCCACACAGACAGTGTCCCCTTGCTGAACGGATATTCTGAATGACTGGATACAGTGGAATGTGTTCAGTTATTCTGCAAATTATTAAGTAACTAAAAATAAAATGTTTTTTTTTCTGTGTCTCTTTCACTCTTTTTACAGGTTGGAGGCAACAACAGTTCAGTGATGTCTCCGAATACTCTGTACTACGGAGTGCAGGTAGTGATCTAACCCAGAACATCCAGAACTTTGCCATCGCCATGCCATCTCAGGTATGTACATTATGTACACCCATACTGATGTACATACTGTATACTGATGTGCTATATATACCGTATATCTATCTATATATACTGCATATAAATGTATATATACAGTATACTGTATATACTGTATGCATTAGGGCCGTAGATTTAACGCTTTTATTCAGTGTGATTAATTATGTAAAAATAACATGTTAAAAAATTAACAATTAATCA
The DNA here is from genome assembly GCF_019703515.2 of Myxocyprinus asiaticus. Taxonomy (NCBI): domain Eukaryota; kingdom Metazoa; phylum Chordata; class Actinopteri; order Cypriniformes; family Catostomidae; genus Myxocyprinus; species Myxocyprinus asiaticus. Next base: position 29,348,419 of record NC_059368.1, read on the forward strand.
TGTCCCAGGACCATAATATGGAATATATCTGCCACCAGAGCAATTCAGTATTGAAGTACCACCTGTTTTCAGCAGGGGTCAGTAAACTAAACTCCAGCTGTTTAGGCTTTTTCATCCAAACCTGTATTACTTTCTTTCTTTTGTTGAACACTATGGGTGTTGTGTAGTTATATGGCTAATAGGTGTTTTCGTTATAGCTGTTACTAAATTGTGTGTTTTAGCACATCTGGAATGCTGTATTGGTCAATCAGCATACAGGACTGGAACAATCCGTTTTATAAAATCAGTTCATACTTCAAAGTTCCCGTTCAATTAAGCTCTATGGACAGTATCTGTGACATGCTGTCAATTACCACTGAAAATAATTTAGTAATTTAATAATTTAATAAAAAGGATGTGTGACTCATCCTACAGTTTGTTAACACAGACAATTATTGCTTTTACATTAATATTAGGACTGTGAATTGATTTTTTTTTTTTAACTAATTAATTGCATAGTTTTCTGTGACGAATTAAATTATGGTACATGATACATTACAACAAACATTAAAAAATCATCATAAATATATTGACTTTATACTTAGTCTCAAAGAACTTGCAAGAAATTGGTAAGTCAGATAGAGTTAATTAGACACATTTTTACAGGTATTAATCTTTGATAGAGTGTATATATGATACAATGTATTTGATACAATGTGTATATGTATACATGCTATAAAATCAGTGGACATGCTGTAATTAAAAGTTGGGCCAAATCTTGTAGTGTTTTACAGCAGACCTTTTTTAATAATAGGATCAAATAAGCAGATTCAATTCATATCAAACTTTATTGGCAAGAGAAACTTAAGTGTACATTGACAATGCATTATTAGACACTATACATACAGATATGAAACACACTGAATGCTGAAGTTTAATTTGCTGAATTTAAAAATCTCAAAACTTTTATTTTCTCTGGCTGCCATTCAGTCTCTGCAAGTATAGCTGGCTGAATCTTGCTGAATGGCCAGGTCCTTCTTTTAGTGTCTATCGCACACACTCTGGGTCTTTTTTTCATGGTTTTACTTTTGACAGTGCAATGTGAAGAGATATAGCAGCTTGCCCGAATATCTCGCATGGACAGCCTGGTTCACTGCTTGCAGGTAAAATCTCCATTAGACTCCAAGTCTCCAGTAAATCTGCTCCCGTGTTTATTATGCCTGAGTCATGCATAGCTCATATTTGCACAATTTGGTATATTCCAGAGCAATAGGTCATTGATCAGTTCCTGCATTTGCAATTTGGGGATTCCACCACCAGATGATATCAAACAGCTATCGATCACTGTTAATACTTGCCACGATTTGTGTGTCAGTAGATCAATATGATTAATAATAATAATAATAATAATAATAATAATAATAATCATTTGTTTATTTTGTGTAGTACCTTTCCAAAGCTCTAGGGCGCTGCACAGAAATGAAACATAAAACATTAAACAGAGAAACATTTGACAAATACACATTGCAAAAGAATAAACAATGGGAGAGAGGCAAAGCATGTTTCAAGCATCTCGTTACACCGTCAAGTCCACAGGTGAGACACAGGATAGCAGGACAATAGCAAACAGGTTGTACTTCATTGCGAAAAACCGTAGCCTTGGAACGATGGCACTGGCCGACACAATGGGACAGAGTTCATAGTAGCCAAAAAAAAAAACATGAGCACCACATTTTCCATACATACTGTATACAGTATAAGCAGCATGTCACTGTCATAGAAATATGCCTGACATTAATGAATGAATGAACATTACATTTATATAGTGCTTTTCTGACACTACACTCAAAGCACTTTACACAGTGAACAGGGGACTCTCCTCAACCACCACCAGTGTGCAGCATTCACCTGGATGATGCGACAGCAGCCATAGTGCGCCAACACGCTCACCACACACCAGCTATTGGTGGAGAGGAGAGAGTGGTGTGATAGAGCCAGTTAATGGATGGGGATTATTAGGAAGCCATGATTGATAAGGGCCAATGGGGGAATTTGGCCAGGACATCAGGGTTACATCCCTACTCTTTTCAAGAAGTGTCCTGGGATTTTTAATGACCACAGAGAGTCAGGACCTCGGTTTAATGGTGCCTTTTTACAGTGTAGTGTCCCCATCACTATACTGTGACATTAGGAACTACACAGTCCGCAGGGTGAGCACCCCCTGCTGGCCTCCCTAATACCTCTTCCAGCAGCAACCTTAGTTTTCCCAAGAGGTCTCCCATCCAGGTACTGACCAGGCTCAGCCCCTGCTTAGCTTCAGTAGGCAACCAGTCTTGAGCTACTTTTTTTTATCTTTTTTATTTTTCTTTCAATTCACAAAATTACATTTTCATAATTCAATATAATATTTACAAAGAGTACCAGTACTTTTACATCCAAATAATCATTCTAGAAACCAAAAACCAAAAAACATTTCACATGATATATGCATATATATATATATATACCTTTGACATTTCCCCAACCCAAAGATAGCTCTTTTTCATAAAATCTCATTTAGAACTCCAAAATCATTATAGCACAAGAAATTAAACCTTCTGATTTTTACCAATTAATGCAGATTCCTCCCGCCTCCCCTTCATGAATAAACTTATTCCTACTTACAAAAAATTCTTTTACCTCCTTCCCTCCATATTCACAGATCAATTCAATGTCTCTCTTTAATATTGCTTTAAATAAATCTTTTATTTTTACTGCCCTCCCCTCAAAGTGTGCAAAGTTCCTTCTGAGAACAACTGCAAGTCTGGCATGGCTTAAAACAAAATTAATTAAACAAAATTTCCTTTTTTCCTTTTTTTCAAACAAGCCAAACAAAAACATTTTCTTCCACCCTTCCTCCGAATCAGAATCCACATCCCAATTTTCTTTTAATAGCGCTTTCAAAAAATTGAAAAAATCAACTAAAGCATCACATTCCAAAAAATAATGTAAAAAACTCTCATGACCACTTCTACAGACATCACACATCACATCTACATCATTGTTTATTTTATTTAACACCACATTTGTATAAATTCTGTTGTGCCTTATTAAGAAATCGTTGTTCTCACATTCTATGCTGTTATATTTTATATTTAAATTGGACCATATTTTCTTTATCTCTAAGTCTTCAAACACTCTGCACCACACTTTTTCTGCTGCTGGCTTTTTTAGTACATCAACTATTAACCATCTATACACTTTTTTCACGCTCATATCCTTTATTTTATATTTCTCTTCATCTTGCATCACATACATCTCAGGCATACATTGTTCTTTTTTATTAACACATTGTCTCTTAATGATAGTAACCCATTTCACAGGTATACATGATTTTATTCTTTCATAAATTTTATTTACCTTCTCTTTATTTTCCATCCCCTCAAATTCGCTTACGGAGTCATATATGCAATTCTCTCTAAGAAATCCTGGAATAACCTCGTAAATAATGTCTTTTACTTGCTTTATACCACTTTTCATGAATTTGGGTTCATATAACGTTTTGTTGTTATATTTGAACTTTTCATTTAAAAACAGGGGTAGGTTTACAAACATTTGTATTTCATCACACTCATAATCTACCTTAGGTAGAAAACGCCTCCATGCCTCCAGTACCTCCCTGTAAATTTCTGGTATCCCTATAGTCATTGACTGTTTAAAACCCATGTACCAGCCATTATCACCTATTCCTCCTACATCATCAATGTATTTCCTTAAACATTCCTTCCACCCATAATTCCACTTCCCTACCATATATTTTTGTACAATTTTTATTCTCATTGCGGTCTTTTTCATTTCTAAGTCCATCAGGTTTAAACCTCCTTCCCAACTCTTCCCCACCAATGTTTTCTGTGCAATTTTCACCCCCTTCCCTTCCCATATAAAGTCACACACAATTTTGTTTAACTCATTCATTACCCACTCTGGCATTTCAATAACACTCATCACATACACACATACTGATAACAGAAGACTGTTAACAACAATTATTTTCCCTTTTAATCTTAACTTTCTCCCTCTCCACGCTGTACATACCATTCTTATCTTGTTTATCACCCCTGCCCAAGTCATATCCCTCGCCTCTTTACTTTCCACCCCTAAATGCACTCCCAACACCTTCATGTACTTTTCCTCCACTCTAAATCCCACGTCTATTTTCTCTACCTCTCCTACGTACATTATTTCTGATTTATCTTTATTTATTTTAGCTCCAGATGCCCTCCCATACTTCCTTACTAACTCTAAAACCCTTACCACACTTCCACCCTCCCTCACTGTGATTGTTGTGTCATCTGCATATTGGTTTATTATGCATCTCCCTCCATATGGCAATTCAATCCCTTCTACCCTTTTGTCTCTTTTGATTAGTGTGGCCAGGGGTTCCACTACAATAGCATATAATAATGTAGATAGTGGACACCCTTGCCTCACCGACCTCCCCACCTCAAAAGTGTCTGTTAATACTCCGTTTACTTTAACACAACTCCGTGCACTTCCATACAGTCTCTTCACCCATCCCACCATTCTCCCCCCAAAACCAAACTTCTCTAATGTCCTATACAAAAATTGGTGCTCTACTCTATCGAAGGCCTTGTTCCAATCTATCCCTAACACTATTCCCCCTATTTTGTCTTGCTTCATATACTCAATCACATCCCTAACTGTCCCTATTGTATTTGCTATATCCCTACCTGGTATGCTATAACTCTGTGTTGGTTGAACTATGTCGCCTATCACTCTTTTTATCCTGTTTGCTAATAATTTTGTAAGTATTTTATAATCCACGTTTAATAAACTGATTGGCCTATAATTTTCTAAATCTAATTTATTCCCCTTCTTATACACTAACGTTATCACCCCCTCTACCATCCTATCCTGCACTAACCCTGTTCTTTCCATCCCCCTAAATACCTCCACTAGTATTGGTGCTATCTCTTTTTTATATACTTTATACCACTCTATGCCTATCCCATCACTTCCCGGGCTTTTCCCACTTCTTAATCCGTCTATTGCTTCTATCACTTCTTCCTCATCTATTTTCCTATCACACCACCTCCTATCTTCTTCACTCAACTCACTTTCCACACTCTCTAGGACTTCATCTATACTTTTCTCCTCCACTCCTCCCCTCTTGTATAACTCCCCGTAAAACTCCTGGACCCTCTCCAATATATCCACATAATCTTTTATTGCCACTCCCTCCTTTGTGTTTATTTCATTTATATATGCCCTACTCTGCCTCCTTTTCTCCAATCCTAGGAAGTACCCTGTGCACTTTTCACCCTCCAGCGCATACTTCGCCTTACTTCTCAGGATTGCTCCTTTACATTTCTCCCTCTCATACTTCTCTAATTCCATCTTCACCTTAACATATTTTTCCATGCTATATCCCTCCTCATCTTCAGCTCTGCTCAACTCCACCCTCAATCTTTCTCTCAATACCCTCTCTTCCTTCCTCATCTTTTCCCTCCTTTTCTTGCTATGCCTAATACTAATTAGTTTTACTTTATTCTTTATCTTCTCCCATCTTCCCCCTATACTATCATCTATCCTATTACTTTCCTTATATACCTCTATCCTCTCATTTTCCTTATCTAAAATATCCCTAATCTGTTGCTCATATTCTTCCTCCTCAATATACCCTGCATTCAAAATCCACATCCCTCCCCCTACCTCCTCACTCCCTACTTTAATTTTAAACCTAACCCCGTCATGATCACTTAAACTATTTTCCTGGTGCCTTATTCCATCTATATACCTAATAATTTCCCCCTGTACTAACACTAAATCTATTCTACTCTGTTTTAAAACCCCATTCCTCATCTGTCTCCTAGTGAATTCTCTCTTCTCTGGGTTTTCATACCTCCAAACATCTATCAGTCCTTTATCTCTCATCACCTCCATCAACATCACCCTTGATTTCTCCCATCTAAATTTTACCCCCTTCCCCACATCAAGCCTACTACATTTAATATTAAAGTCCCCTACTACAATACACCTCCCCACAATTAACTCTTTTAACACCTCTATAATTTCTCTCCTATCTATTTCTATGTTTGGGACATAAATATTAATTAATCTAAATTCTATCTTCTTATATTTAAACTCAATTACTAAAATCCTCCCTATCTGATCCTTGTACACCTCCTTTATATCTTCTACACTGTCTTTTTTAATCATTATTGCTACACCCCTTGCATTCCTAGCCCCATTATTATAATATATGTCTCCCTTCCACTCCTCTCCCACCTCTCTCACCTTATCCTCATCCCAATTAGTTTCTTGTAAACAAATAATATTACTTCGAAAAATAAACAAACACTCCTTCATCTTCTTCCTATCCCTTAAACCATTTACATTAATTGAAGTTACAGTGGCCATGAGAGCAAACAAACAAAGAAAGGAGTTGTCAATCATTCATTTAAAACAAACATCACATACCCGATCGTTGTTCTTTAATCTGTTCAGCTCGTTCTCTGTCCTTCTTCGCCTTTCTCTTAGCACTCAGTCTCTTAGTTGTCATCTTCACGCTTCTCAAGCCCACTCCTCTCTCCTCCTCCCTCCTTACTCCTCCACTTCTTGATCTTGGCTCTTGTACTGTTTCTTTCTTTTCCACCACTCCATCTCTCTCCTTCTCGCAACCTTCTTCTCCCTCCTCGCTTTCTCCCTTCTGCTCCATCTCCTCCTCATCATCGCCATCATCGCTCGTACTTTCAGCCCTATATCTCCATTCCATTTTATCTCCACCTTCGCCAGCCTCGCCTTCGCCCTTCATCTCTCTCTCCACATCATCGCCGACCTCCTCGTCCTGCTCCTCTGTCCGCTTGTTTTCTGTTCTTTCACCATCATCTTCTTGTCCACTTTCCTCCACTCTTTCTTCTCCCCTTCGATTATCACACTCTCTCGCGTAGTGTCCCTCCTTGCCACATTTGAAGCATTTAAACTCAGGGCACTCTCTGAATATGTGCCCTGGTTTAATACATAGTCTACAGACACGCACTTATCTATCGTGAATAACACGAAAATATTCCATGCCCCTCAAAGTCTCAAACTTTGTAGAATATGGAAGTGACCGCACTTGCTCAGTGAAGCGAACCTTTAGAAATCTTGTTCCATCAGCTGTCTCTGTTCCAGGCCATATCTGCCGTTTGATTGCTGAAATCGGTTTTACTCCCCACTCCTCCAGTTTAGTGAATATCTTTTCATCTTCTAGATACACCGGTAGATTTATAAAAGACACCATCATCTCGTTGTTAATAATGTCTCTGGCATGCACCATCGCTCCTTTTATTCTCACCCCATCCATTAGTTTGCTCTTTGCCTCATTGTCTTTCATTGTTAGTTCATAAATCCTTTCGCTTCTCACTCTGCAGCCCATCACTTCTCCACATTGCTCCTTCACCCCCTTCAGTAATTCCATCATGGAAACATTCTCAGTTCCTTCCACCTCCACCTCCACAGTTAGCTCCTTGCAGTATTTCATTCTCTGTTCTCCACTCACTTCACCACAGTTCTTCACACTCTCTTGTCGTTCACTTCCTATTCCTTTGCTTGTTCCATGTCCTTTCTCATTATGATTTCTCTTTCTTTTGTCATTTTCAGTTTGCTGAACTTTGTCTTTACATCTCTCCTCACCTTCATTCTTTGTGTCCATTTCCTTTCTCGTCATCGTTTGTTCTATCATCTTGTTCATAGCCATGCTATCCATCCGTAATATTAAACTCAGAAAGGTCCCCCAAACAGCAAAGCTGTTGGGGGCAAAACAACTGGAATTAAACCTAACTTTTCAAAAATAGAAGCACACGAAAAAAATAAGAACAAAAGCACTATGATATAAAGAAAGTCTCCAAACAAACACTCTCCTGTAGCTTTGTTGCTTGCTAACACACTGGACTGTACCACTATGTGAGCTCAGGGTGGTATGGCTGCTGGCCAAGCAACAAGGACGTAGTAATGCACAAAAAAACTTAAAACACAAATGGTCTTTATTTCACATACAACCCATTTACACAACCAAATACTTATGAATAGGCTGTCTTCATATATATTGACGTTGCTTGACAGGGAACGGAATAAAAGGTCACAGATGGCGCAATAGCCGGAGAAGAACCTCTGAATTAAATTTAATTAACCCAGCCCAGTAGTGTTTTGCACACATGATTTCGCCAACCCACTTGCGCATAGAGGTATCGCATGCTTGCATAAAAATACCAGTGCTGCGCTTAAGACTTAGCGCTCTTAAAATAAGGCCCTATATGAGACTAGTGTGACAAGATAGCTCACCATCCTTATCTGTGTAAAGTTATATGTTTAACTTGCATTGAACCTGGTACATTCCCACAACAATGCCTCATATTTGTTTTCTGTCTGTTTCAGCAAAGTCTATATTACACTGACAGTGTTGACTTTGGTGACCTCACTCCAGAGGCTGACAGTCCTTTGTGGGCGGGCCTTAACCAAGTTCCACCCACACCAGCATTTCCTGTGTCACCCCCCACTTTATATGGTAAGAGTGACACTTTGTGTTTGTATTGTGAGACATAGGCATTTGTCTTTAACTGTCGCTTTCATTAAGAATGAATAGCATTGTTTATTTGCACTCACTGTCTGCATTGTTTTAGTACCCGATTTACTAACAGAATTATTCAAAAGTTTGCACTAAAAAAAACTGCAATGATATTACCATGTTTTATGGACATGGGACCATGGTACTAACATGGTAATAACATTTTTGGACACTGTCATGATTACGATAATACCACAGTATTCTTTGAAGTACTTGGAGTAAATGAAAATGATTCTAATGCAGAACCATTATATAATATCAAAGTACTATAGCATTGCCGTCTGATATAATCTGTAATGGTTAGCAGATATGTTCAGTCTATCATGTAATGAATTGGGATTTTATCTCTTATCTTTCTCCCCACAGTGAAGTGTGCACACGACTTCATTCCTTCAAGAACTGACTCTCAAACTAGAAGACACTACATGTCATTTCCAACATGGCAAGGTAATCAGTTGCCATGATAATCAAGTAATTCTTACTGATAGCTACATCCTTGTGCCACTTCCTTGTACATCTGATGTAGCAATATCATATCTTCATCTACTTTGAGAGGATGTTCCAGAAAAAGTTCCCAACTTAGAAGTGCAGTATAATTGAATGTGTAATTTCGATGCTGCTAGTGTCCCCAAATGGAATTTCAAACATTATGACACACTCCCTCATCTGCCATTGGTCAATAAACAGACTGTCCCACCCTAAAGTCACACCATTGGTTGAGTCAATGTTGCTATGTTGGGATGCACCTTAGAGCCACAGTGTTACACTCTTTGGGGAAATCAACCTGCAAATGGGTTACTAATAGTTCAGTCCTGACAACTCTCTGAAAGATTTAGCATGTTAATGTAGGTATGAAATATTGATAGGATTTTGGTCTTGGTGGAGTAGATCTGCTACGCTGCTGTTGCTGCTTTAGTGCAAGCACGGAAACTTGCTACTACTAGAACATACACAGACATACTGAGTTAAGCATGAGGACATGCTGTTGCTGCACTATTAGAAACATACAAGACATACTGCATCAAGCATGTATGACATGCTGCTGCACAATTAGACAAATACAATCATGTAGCAGATACAGACAAGTGGAGCTGGGGAGGAGGAGGGTTTCAGAGAAAACTCTCGCAGCGCATTGCAGTGAAACCAGCTTACTTGCAAACTGAGCAAATTTAAATGTTAGGTACAGAGAGAGTGTGCAAGTTGATTGGCTACCTGATTACAAATCAAAGGACCTATCAGCTTACACCATGTGAGCCGATTGGCTTAACACATCACATTACTTGCAAACTGAGCAATTTAAATGTTAGGTACAGAGAGAGTGTGCAAGTTGATTGGCTAACAGATAACAAGCTCAAAGAACCTATCAGCTTGCCCCACATTGAGTGTCAGGGCTGAACTTTGGGTCATTTGTCTCTACACGTTAATCTTGTATAGGAGAAAGTATGCTACAAAAGAAAATGTACACATTTCACCTTTAGAAATCATTGTGCGGACATTGCATTGTGTGTATCTTCAGCTTGCTGATGGATAATCTTTGGTTGATTCAGGCAAGGAAAGCATCCAACTGTATCTCACATGATTATGAACTTTTAAAATTGTCCCATTGGGCAAAGTCTCCCTTGCTGTTGTTACAAAATCTGTGCTACTTAAAATAACTCTGCTACAGGATGTGGCCCTCTGGGTCAGTATGCATACTTCCTGTAACCTGGCCATCAAGTGCTTTGGGAACTAGAACTTGGCATCAAAACTTTATATTAGATTACTACAACTTTTACAAATCACACTCTTTAGACCATTTATTGACTATGACTAGTCAATCATCAGTGCATACTTAAAAACAATAAAATAAATGATTTATTATTGTTTGAAAACATCTTCACATTCACAAACATTCATACATGGATATGAACACAAAATGTACAACTATTGCACACAGTGTTATTTCCCTGTGTATATCCGTCAGTTATGTACAGTAAGTAGTAATCAGGGAAATAGTATCGTCTGATTACATCTTGATGAGAAAACATAGAAAAATGGGGAGAAGTATAAAGATAAACTGGTGTGGCCAAAGAAGGATTTGTCAGATCCTTCAGGATTGAAAATTCAGCTTTTAAGTAAATTAAGAGTTTCCTGTTTTAATTTTAGTTTTGGGCTTGTGGTGAATGTTTTAATAATTGTCCTTTTAGTCACAGCTTGGGACCACAGGGAAATTTATTTATTTATTTTAAAATAATGACAATATCCATGATGGCTAGCTTAAGTTGATTCTTGTTTTATTTTGGAATGGATGTTACAATAAATTGAATTTAAAACTGAAAAGAAAATTAAATGAAATTAAAGCTTGAGATTAACCTAAAAACTATACAAAATCTATTTGAACTAAATAAGTAAATAATGCACATTGCATATGGTCAATAAAGAAGTTGCCACACTGGGATTTCTAACAAAACATAACCTGTCCTGTAGAGGGAGCTGCAGTGCAATTATTTTGCTGCAGTGTTGCGTCCATAGTCACACTCTGCAAAAAATAACTTAAAATAATAATAATAATAATAAATATTCTAATCCAGCATTTTTGTGGATACATTAAACATTTACTTGAGAAGCAAAATGGTGTACGATAATAAGACTTTTTTAATTAAGCTTATAACACAAACAAAATTTAGTGCGTTATATTGTGTAATTTGCACAATTTTCTTTCAGGAAATTTCATGAGTAAATGTATCTTGGTAAAGAATGTTTAGATATTTTAACTGTAAAATAAGGCCGATAAAGAAAAAAGAAAAAAAAATGTAATGTAGCATTATATGTGCTTTCACTTAATAAATGTATGTTTATTAATTTAATATATTCTTTTATCCAAAGAAGATTATTACAAATGATGAATAAAACAAAATAATGCTGTTTTTAGAGTGAAAGTAAAACACACTTAAATACTCCTCAGATCAAATTAGCTGCCTTGTAGTCTGATTTCTGGCATAAAAACCTTTTCTGCCTAATTACATAATAATAAACAATGTTATAATGAAACAGACTTATAAAATTTACATTTTCACTATTTCATGCTTGTAAAAATTTACAATTTCATGTTTTCCTCCAGAAAGATGTTCCAGAGGATGGAGCACATGTTCAGAGGATGTGTTGTATATTTTAATTGCCAGATGTGGGAAGATATGCTGGTTACATCATTTTAGTCCACTTATGCTTTAATTCCCAAATAAACTGGAGATATAGAAGCTCTTACAGCCAAACTCTCACTGATAGACAAATCTAAATATTTACACAGATCTTTGAAGGGAGAAGAAAGGAAAAGCACATTCTATGAAAATGGATTTATGTGCTACTGAGGCTAGGCTACAAGGGTCACATTTACAGTAACGTTTGCCTATGCAAAAGTCACATATCCATTTCCAGGACTTTGCTATGATGGCTGGCTGCTGGGTTTTCTGGTTGCTTGCTTACTAGCCCCTCTATAATATAATTCTGTGGTATATCTATTGTTGCGAGTGTGTTTAACGTGTAGATGGAGCACATGGTGAAGAGCATAAGGGTCCCATAAAAGCACATTCTTACCTCTGACCCCTGGTGCTGCAGTTTGGATAGGTGAAACAGACTGGGAGAGTGCCGAAAACAATGCTTGAACCATTTGTCAAAAGGCAGTAGAGCACTCATGAACTCATATGTTAATTAAGCCATGGGGGTCTTTCTCCCTCATACCAATTGGGGAAAGTCGTTCCACCCTCCCTCTTCCTTTCCTTCAGCCCTCCCCCTTCCCTGTCCCCCTTCCCACCTCCTCAAAGCAGGAATCAGTCAATCTGTGGCACAGTCCCACTGGAAGAATGGAGTGAAGTAGTTTTCCATCTGGGTCTAACAGTATTCCAAAAACCCAGTGACTTCATTCAAGCTGGGCACAAATGAGTAGAGAGAGAGAGGGGTAGGGGTAGGGGGAGAGTTATACAAAACAGACTGTATGACGTGCCATCCGTGGTCAGTGTTTGCATCGGGAAGCAGACAGCACTCAAGAAGAGAAAGGGAAAGAGAGAGATATGGAATAAGAGACAAAGTAGACGTTAGATAGTAAGACTGTGAACAAGGACTTAAAAAGAAGGAGTGTCAGTGTCACTTGAAAACAAAGTGAGCGTGCTGGAGCGTTTGGACCCAGCAGTTGGTGGCAATTCATACTTATCTCTGTGGATGAGTCTTCTGTGAGGAATTCTTGAGCATGACTGCTTCTCTAGGTATGCAAGGAGGTATTTAGTGGCATTTTGATCCAACTTTTCAATGCGTTGTGCTTGTGTTTGTGCATTTCTGTGTGTAAGAAAGCATTTGTCTGAGTGTTTGTATGCTAATACATCAGCCATTTGCTGTGGCCATCTCTGGCAGACTTGAATTGTCTCCTTGTCAGCAGGAAGTTTATGTAAATACCCCCTCAACATGGAAAATAGACTTCTGTTCTGTTCTCTTCTCTTATGTGGACTTTTGCATCTTAAATACACTGGGGTGAGTAAAAAAACAAGCAACCTGGTCTGGAAAAACAAGCCCAAAATAAGCCACTTGCCTCACCAAAATAAGTGATAATTATCTATATTTTTCTCCTGTTTGGTGGATTTATTAGCATAGGAATCATAACAACATACAGTTTATAGTTCAATTTTAAATCTGCTTCTCAGTCAAAACCTGGCAGCATATTATTGCATCATATTTAACAATAATTTAGTGAAGACTTGGAAACAACTGAGAAAAGTACTTTTTACCTCTAATAATGTTTTCCTTGTATTTGGATTAACTGTGCATGTATATGTAGTAATTATTCATAGTTGTTGAAAAGGTTTTTATTCACAGAGTGCTTCATCCACAATTGGCAATTAGGCAAAGAAATGTGTGATGCAGCAGTTTCCTTCAGGATCAACACACATTTTTTTCAGGCAACATGAAGTGGTGTAGTTCCAAAAATTTACTGTGATAAACCCTTTGGCCTTTGGTTTCATGAAAAAATAATCAGAACAAAAACAGGTTATAACCGGTTACCAGCATTTAAAAATAAAATGTTCACTCAGGAACAATTGAAAATCACTTTGTTCCAGTTTTCGGTTACATTCAGCTAAAAATTGTTTTTGGTTTTCGTTCCTTGAACCATTTTAATCTCTGGTTTCAATACATAAAATTTTTAAAGCAAAATCAACCAGTAAAAAGTGTGTGCAAAAATCCACAACCTAACCCGAAAGGCGTTACATTCACTGTTAATACTACCAGAATTAATATCAGATTTAAATTGCACCTGACCCAGCCCATCAGTGCTTTGAGCACGAAATTTTGCCAAACCCACTTGCGCCTAGATTTAGCACATGCTTGCGTGAAAATACCAAAACTTCATAGCCATGCCCACCGACTTTGGACGTACTTAATGCACAGCGCTGCGCTTAGTGCTAGCACTCTTAAAATAGGGCCCTTAATACCTTATATCATTATGCTTCTTAAGTGTTATTTTAATTTTTTTTATAGTACTTATTTTTTAGAGAAAGTATCTTGAATTTAAGTGTTTTTGGACTCGTTCCAATGGCAGATTATTTCACTTATTCTAAGCATATACTATTCTAAATGTAATAAGGTTATAGCTTAAATCAAGTGAACAAAATCTGCTAATTAAACATCAACATCACTTTCATGCAAAATATTTTCTCTCAAAACAAGTTTTAATGTCTTTGCCATGTCTGGAATTTTGCTTTCCTGGTAAATCTTACTTTAAGGATGTTTTATAATATTTTTTAAGATTTTTGCAGTGTAATATGTCATCATAGTTCATGCTGCCTGATTATTGTACACCAAACAACTGAGAAGCCAAAATAAAAGGCCAGAGTCAAGTGTTTTCTTTCAAGTTGAAGAGGGCTCAGGACATTTGTGTGTGTTTGTTAAGTGAGTACATGGTAGATTTGTGTTTTAGAGTACTATTTTGGTTTGTTTATACAACCCCAATTCCGAAAAAGTTGAGACAGTGTGAAAAATGCTAACAAAAACAAAAAGGAGTGATTTGTAAATTATATTCACACTTTGCTATATTGAAAGCACTACAGCCACACATTATATGATGTTTTTCCTTGTGAATGTTTATTTATTTATTTATTTATTTTAAATGTACAGTCATTTCAAATCAGATGATTGCAACACGCTCCAAAAAAGTTGGGACATTCAAGTGTTTACCACTGTGAAACATCACCATTTCTTCTAATAACACTTATAAGCATTTGGGCACTGAAGACACACGTTTGTTAAGTTTAGAAAGTGGAATTGTCCCCCAATCATCCATTATGCAGGTCTTCAGCTGCACAATTGTACGGGGTCTTCGTTACTGTATGGTGTGTTTCATAATGCACCACACATTCTCATCTGGAGACAGGTCAGGACAGCAGGCAGGCCAATCTAGCACCCGCACTCTCTGCTTTCACAGCCATGCACTTGTAACCCGGGCAGTATGTGGTTTGAAGTTATCCTTTAGGAAAATGCAGGGAAGTCCCTGGAAAAGATGGTGCTGGATGGCAGTATATGTTGCTCCAAAATTTGTACATATCTGTCTGCATTCATGGTGTTCTCACAGATGTGCGAGTTACCCATGCCATGGGCACTGACACATCCCTGGCCCACACTGGCTTTTGGATAATAACAGCTTGGATAGTCCTTTTCCTCTTTGGCCTGGAGAACACGACGGCTGTGTTTCTCAAAAACTATTTGAAATGTGGACTCTTCAGACCAAAAATCACGGTTCCACTGTTCTACTTTCCATCTAAGATGAGACCGAGCTCAGAGAAGTTGGCAGTGCTTCTGGACAGTGATAATGTATGCTTCTGCTTTGCATAGTAAAGTCTTAACTTGCATCTGTGGATGCAGCGGCGAGTGGTATTGACTAACAAAGGTTTACTAAAGTAATCCCAAGCCCATGTTCATGATATCCATTACAGACGTTTTTTAAGACAGTGATGTCTGAGGGATCGGAGATCATGTGCATTCAGAAATGGTTTTCGTCTTGCCTTTTACGCATTGAGATTTGACCAGATTCCTTGAATCTTTTAACTATATTGTGCACTGTAGAGGGTGAAATGCCCAAAATCCTTCCAATTTGTGTTTGGGGAACTTTGTTCTCAAAGTGCTGGATTATTTGCTGAAGCACCTGTTGGCAAATTGACAAGTCTCAAATTGACTTGCTCTTGAAGGACTAATCTGTTTTTGGAGGCTCCTCCTTATATACTGTGACATTTACATTTATGCATTTGGCAGATGCTTTTATCCAAAGCGACTTACAGTGCCCTTATTACAGGGACAATCCCCCTGGAGCAACCTGGAGTTAAGTGCCTTGCTCAAGGACACAATGGTGTCTGTGGGGATTGAACGAACAACCTTCCGCTCATCAGTTCAGTGCTTTAGTCCACTACACCACCACCATTCTAATCATGACACGATTGCCTCACCTGTGTAACATCTCCTGTTTCACATCGCCTTGTTATTTCAACTCGTCAAATTGTTATTAGTCTTAAATTGCCCCTGTCTCAACTTTTTTGGAGTGTGTTGCAATCATCTGATTTGAAATGACTGTACATTTTCAAAAATCAATGAAATTCACAATGTAAAACATCATATAATGTTTAGTTGTAGTGCTTTCAATATAGCAAAGGGTGAATATAATTTACAAATCACTCCTTTTTGTTTTTATTAGCATTTTTCATTTTTCTGAATTGGGGTTGTATGTGCATGTTTCCTGTTTCAGCTTCCCTTAAAACTTGTGTACAGTGTGTCTGAAGATGTGAATTCAATATTGGCTTGAGTTAGTTTACACTATATTATCCATTACATTTTCTATAAAAATGGAAATTTCCCTTTGACACTGGCATAAAAATATGACATACCAACACATACAATACTTACACATTTAAGCATAAACAGGCAAAGAAATTGAGCTAACAACAAGACTATTGCCAATTAAATAAAGGATGTTCTATATACATGTAGCTGGACATTCTGAAAGTCCTGCTGAATGTTTGTGCTTTAGATTAACCTATAATTTTTATGTTCTTGTTTTGTTCTGTCAGTGTTTTAAAAGGCTTGGCATTCCTTGTGGGCATTTCACACAAACACACACAGAAACATAGTCAACAGTCCACTGTTTTACCAAAGGATAAAGGTGTTCTTGCTTTCTCTTTCTCCCCTTTTATTTCACTCCGTTTTCTGGCTCACTTACACTTGACTTGTCCCATAATTCACATCTCATTGGTGATTTAGAATGGTAGGCATTTTCTTGTCTGGCCAGGCAGATTTATCAAGCAGCCATGGTAGGTCCTAAAACACAAAGAGATAGACATGTGTTGTTGTGAGTATCAGTGTGTGTTCATGTGTGGAGTAGTTAGGCCTTTGATGGTTGGAGAAGCTGATGGAGGTAAAGTAGAATCCTGGACACAGCGGGGAGCATTGTTCCCTCTGTATGTCCAGAGTCTCTGCACAAGGGACAGTTTTGTATGAATCTGAATTCACATGAATGTGGGGAGGGAAAGAATGTCTTATGTAATCAAAGTATGGATCATGGGTCAGTTTAAACTGCAATTCCATTTGCATTTAAAAACAACAGACAATCAAGCCACCCAAAAACAAGCAATTTGGTTTGTTTGCGCATTACAGCTTTTTAACCAGATGAGAGAATCACATTTGACAAAGGCGTCTTTTTCAGTGTCATGACCCAACAAAGTCTTTTAAGAACAACATTAAATGAACAAGCAAACATTTCATAGACATGAATAAACCATAGTATAATTACTAAATATTGTTCGTTTTCAAAAAAATGTGCCATTTTGCAGTATTAAAGAGAACTAAGGGTCATACTGTATATACATACAGGTGCATCTCAATAAATTAGAATGTCGTGGAAAAGTTCATTTATTTCAGTAATTCAACTCAAACTGTGAAACTCGTGTATTAAATCAATTCAATGCACACAGACTGAAGTAGTTTAAGTCTTTGGTTCTTTTAATTGTGATGATTTTGGCTCACATTTAACAAAAACCCACCAATTCACTATCTCAAAAAATTAGAATACATCATAAGACCAATAAAAAAAAACATTTTTAGTGAATTGTTGGCCTTCTGGAAAGTATGTTCATTTACTGTATATGTACTCAATACTTGGTAGGGGCTCCTTTTGCTTTAATTACTGCCTCAATTCAGCATGGCATGGAGGTGATCAGTTTGTAGCACTGCTGAGGTGGTATGGAAGCCCAGGTTTCTTTGACAGTGGCATTCAGCTCATCTGCATTTTTTGGTCTCTTGTTTCTCATTTTCCTCTTGACAATACCCCATAGATTCTCTATGGGGTTCAGGTCTGGTGAGTTTGCTGGCCAGTCAAGCACACCAACACCATGGTCATTTAACCAACTTTTGGTGCTTTTGGCAGTGTGGGCAGGTGCCAAATCCTGCTGGAAAATGAAATCAGCATCTTTAAAAAGCTGGTCAGCAGAAGGAAGCATGAAGTGCTCCAAAATGTCTTGGTAAACGGGTGCAGTGACTTTGGTTTTCAAAAAACACAATGGACCAACACCAGCAGATGACATTGCACCCCAAATCATCACAAACTGTGGAAACTTAACACTGGACTTTAAGCAACTTAAGCTATGAGCTTCTCCACCCTTCCTCCAGACTCTAGGACCTTGGTTTCCAAA
Organism: Myxocyprinus asiaticus; assembly: GCF_019703515.2. Classification (NCBI taxonomy): domain Eukaryota; kingdom Metazoa; phylum Chordata; class Actinopteri; order Cypriniformes; family Catostomidae; genus Myxocyprinus; species Myxocyprinus asiaticus. Next base: position 29,366,698 of record NC_059368.1, read on the forward strand.
TGAAATACAAAACTTGCTCTCATCTGAAAAGAGGACTTTGGACCACTGGGCAACAGTCCAGTTCTTCTCCTTAGCCCAGGTAAGACGCCTCTGACGTTGTCTGTGGTTCAGGAGTGGCTTAACAAGAGGAATACGACAACTGTAGCCAAATTCCTTGACACGTCTGTGTGTGGTGGCTCTTGATGCCTTGACCCCAGCCTCAGTCCATTCCTTGTGAAGTTCACCCAAATTCTTGAATCGATTTTGCTTGACAATACTCATAAGGCTGCAGTTCTCTCGGTTGGTTGTGCATCTTTTTCTTCCACACTTTTTCCTTCCACTCAACTTTCTGTTAACATGCTTGGATACAGCACTCTGTGAACAGCCAGCTTCTTTGGCAATGAATGTTTGTGGCTTACCCTCCTTGTGAAGGGTGTCAATGATTGTTTTCTGGACAACTGTCAGATCAGCAGTCTTCCTCATGATTGTGTAGCCTAGTGAACCAAACTGAGAGACCATTTTGAAGGCTCAGGAAACCTTTGCAGGTGTTTTGAGTTGATTAACTGATTGGCATGTCACCATATTCTTATTTTTTGAGATAGTGAATTGGTGGGTTTTTGTTAAATGTGAGCCAAAATCATCACAATTAAAAGAACCAAAGACTTAAACTACTTCAGTCTGTGTGCATTGTATTTATTTAATACCCGAGTTTCACAATTTGAGTTGAATTACTGAAATAAATGAACTTTTCCACAACATTCTAATTTATTGAGATGCACCTGTATATAGGGACATACTGTCTATATTGTGACATATGTGTCCTGCTGTATGATATGCTATAATATAGAATTATATATATATATATATATATATATATATATATATATATATATATATATATATAAAATAATCTTACTCTTCTATAATTGTTACACATGCAGTTTTATAACCTAATATTAATTGGGAGACAAATAATATTTATACCTTTAAAATACCATTAGTCACACTGCATAACTATTTAAGTACTCTGCAAAAAATTGTATGACCTTCTTTCTTCTGCAGAACTCAAATTAAATTTTTTAGAAGAATATGTCAGCTTTGTAGGTCCATATAATGCAAGTTAATGGTGACCAAAACTTTGAAGCTCCAAAATGCACATAAAGGCAGCATAAAAGTAATCAATACTTTAGTGGTTAAATCAATGTCTTCAGAAGCAATCAAATCGATTTTTTGGGTGAGAACAGACCAAAATATAACTCCTTTTTCACTGTACATCTTTCCATTTCAGTCTCTAGGCACGATCATGATTTCAAGCTTGATTACAGTTTCTAGTCCTTGATGCATGCGCAGAGCGCTAGATGGAGTGTAATCGAGCTTGAAATCATAATCGCCAAAGAGACTGCTTATGTCAAGATTTAAAGTGAAAATGTTAAAGTGAAAAAGGGGTTATATTTTGGTCTGTTCTCACCCAAAACCGATTGAATTTCTTCAGAAGACATGGATTAAACCACTGGAGTCGTATGGATTACTTTTATGCTGCCGTTATGTGATGTTTGGGGCTTCAAAGTTCTGTTCACCATTCACTTGCATTGTATGGACCTACAGAGTTGAGATATTCTCTAAAAATCTTCATTTGTGTTCTGTAGAAGAAAGTAAGTCATACACATCTGGGATGACATGAGGGTGAGTAAATGATGAGAGAATTTTCATTTTTGGGTGAACTATACCTTTAATAAATAAATCATGGCTGTATCCAGCTGTTTGATTGGTTACATGTGTCCGAAATATGTAGTGTTGATTGACTCCTCAGTATGTCCATTGCCATATAAAGACTGCAAACAGACTCTAAATAGTCCATAGCTATTATAATGTGCTAAATACCTACACTATGATAAGTGTTATTTTTGGTCTGTATGTTTTGTTGACCAACGGACAACTTCTAGCTGGCAGGTCTAATATCTAGGGAAATAAATTGGAGTATGATGTCACCATGGCTAATGAAGTATTAAAGGGAGCCCAGGTGTCAGATATAAAGATGAAACAAAGATAAAATGGAGCTAAAGCTTATTAAATACATATTTTGCACAATATCTCATGTTATTGGAGTAATGCATTTAAATGGAAAGTATGTAATTCTCCTATGTTGAATTTTCTCTCTCTTTTCTCTCTGGATACACTCTATCCAGCTCAGCTTTCCAGCTTTGTTCACAACAGCTGGACATTTTTCAACTTGGCTCATTGCATGTGTGTGTGTGTGTGCGTGCACGTGCATGCGTGCGTGTGTGTGTGTGCATTACTCCTCTGAATGGTGAGTTTGTAAAACTAAAGTCATTCTTTGTCTCTCTGGCATGCTGGAGATTTAATCCTGAAAGACCTCATTCGAGCAGACAAACATGTTTCTATACACTTTTATCATTCTTCTTTTTCATTTGCCATACAAATTAGAAACCGTGTGAGATAATGATACTGCATGCCAATATTGGCAAGGCTTGCACATTTGCTGTGTGACTGCATTTAATCCATTTAAATAGTCTTTAAAGGGATAGTTCACCCAAAACTGAAAATTCTGTCATTCCAAACCCAAATGTACCTCGGACATTCTACTAAACATCTCCTTTGGTGTTATATGGAAAAAAAGAAAGTCATACAGGTTTGGAACAACACAAGGGTGAGTAAGAGATGACAGAATTGTCATTTGTTAGACAGTCATTAAAGCTAGCTTTGATATACACAAACATTTACTGTACGCCTCTCTGTTTGTCTTTTCCTGTCTTTCTCTCAACGCTTGAGAGGTATGTGTGGTCATTTGTGAGTATTCTGGCTCTTTAAAACACTGAGGACATGTTGTACTCTTTCATCTCTCTGCCCAGAACCCTGAGATGAGACATGAAAAAACATGAATTACTTACTGCAGAAGTCTCCAAGCTTGGCTCTGTCTGTATACTTACAAATGTCTGAATTTTTGAAAGCAAGTTATAGATGCAGTTTGCCATTTTTGGTTGCTAATATACTATATCTTATATTAATGTGCTATAAGTAAGCCATTTGTAGGTTGATTGCCCCAAAATGTAGTGTGCAAGGAAATGTTGACAGAATTTTCATTTTTATAGTAGGTGAACCATCACTTAAACTGTTTTAGTGCTGATTCATTTTTGGCCTATAATCAAGGGGTGTTTGACCCTCTGACCTCTCTCTTCTGTCCTGGAGAACACATCTGCTTCAGGGGTCATCCAGCATTTTCCTTCTCTTTGAAGAGCTCCTTTGGTTCAACAGATCAGTGACCCCTCGGACCACCGGATGGTGGAATCCTCATGTGACATGACATCTGTTGATGCTGTTTCAGCAGGAACAATTTGGGATGAAAGTATCACTATCTTTCTTATCCATTCAAACCCATAAATACACTTTATAAACAAGATGAATGTCAAGGAAGACACATTTGGGATTCCTGCGTCTTGGGAATGAGTTTCAGGATTTTCCGGGTGGGTCACTAGTCACAAGTGCTATAGTTACTGTATGGTAATCATTTTGATCTTGGACTCTGAGACTCTTCTGCCTCCAGATGTTGAGTGTGTACTTGTTTATGCTTAAATATGTTTTCTTGGTAACATTTTCAAAGACAGAATCTCCTTGACAACCGATCTTATGATGTGGTTAGGTAAGGGGTGTGGTCAGTGCTGAATTAGAAGCAGAGATTGCGTGTTACGCATTATATCTATGCTCCACATTTTCAAAAATGCAAGCAATTCAGAAATATTAGAAATTATGACCCTCATATTTCAAGTATGCACCTGATACGGTAGTATTTCATTCAGTTTGGATTGCACATTTTTCATGTTTACAAGGGTCAAACAGAACGGTTTAAAATGAGAGATTTTGGAATGCTAAATATATGTTAAAAATCCCACAAAATTAATTTGTTTTACTGCTAGCTAGTTTCCAGACAGTCATTAAAGTAGGGAGTGGGAGGTAAATAGAGAGAAATTCCTTGAGGGTCCCTCCCCTGTGGTTTGTTATGTGCACAATCTGAAGAATGTGTGTATGGGCTTCTGCCAAACCCACAACCACAACCCCCTTACACCAGTCTATACGGTAATAACGTTTGATTTACGACCTGGATTTGGCGACTAGTCGCAGGTTACACAGCGCAGGTTTTCTAATATTTTGTGGGTATTCAATAATTAATTGCTCAAACAAAATGGAATTTACAGAAAAAAACTGTGAATTACTTTATTTGAAAGTGTGTGTCCAGGTCTTAAAATTATTTTGCGTTCCTACAATGATACCACTGTAAGGGGCCATTCACACCAAACACATTTTTTACATCATCTGCACGGTCTTTAAAATGTTTTTTAAATTGTTTTCTGTTGCGCCACATTTAGCTGTTTTTTCAGGATCTTGGGCAGAATCATCAAATTTTTTTTAGATGCTGTGTCAAGATAAAAAGAACTTAGAGATCACGAGATACCTGCGTTTTTCTCTATTCGTGGCACTGTGACTAGTTGTATTTTTTAGCTCAAGGGCGCTTTTGATGTGAACGGCCCCTTAAAAAAAAAAAATTAAAGCGCTAATGAGACATCTGCGTTCCTCTGGATTTATTGCACTCTGTCCAGGTTTTTCATATTGTGAATACAGATACATTTTTCATATTGATTTGTTGTTTTATTTATTGTTGTTTTTGACCAGCAGCCATATCACCCTGTAGCTCAAGACCCGTTGCCCTCTGAAGCTAAGCAGGTTTTGAGCCTGGCCAGTACCTGGATGGGAGACCTCCTGGGGAAAACTAAGGTTGCTGCTGGAAGAGGTGTTAGGAGGCCAGTAGGGGGTGCTCACCCTGCAGTCTTTGTGGGTCCTAATGCCCCAGTATAGTGACAGGGACACTATACTGCAAAAAGGCACCGTCCTTTGGAAGAGACGTTAATCTGTGGTCCTGACTCTGCTCGTAAAAGAATAGGGGTGTAACGCCAGTGTCCTGGGCAAATTCCCCCCATTGGCCCTTCTCAGTCATGGCCTCCTAATAATCCTCATCCTTAAATTGGCTCTATAACTCTACTCTCTCCTCACCACCATTAGCTAGTGTGTGGTGAGCGTACTGGCGCACTATGGCTGCCATTGCATCATCCAGGTGGAGGTTGAGGAGAGTCCCCTGTTCACTGTGTGAAGCGCTTTGAGTGTAGATGAAAAAGCGCTATATTAATGCAACATTCATTCATTCATTATTTTAAATTCATTTTACATGTAATTTATTACAGTTATGTCACAAATAATTTTTTGTTTCAATTATGTTAGTCTAAACAACTGTAATAATTTAGGCAATTTTGTAGATTTAAGAAATTTAGGAGCCTTTTGTTTGTCTGCAATCAGAGTCGCGAGGATACGTGGACAGCTTGATGCACACGTCCATGTCATCAGACGGAGAGATCTTCCACTCAGATATCACAGGAAATCTGGCTTCCTGTCAGAAGATGTTTGGATCCATGCACTCAATCTCCACCCCAAGCCCATTGGTCAATACAGGCAGGTATTGTCAATAAAAAACAGCAACCAATCAAAACCTAATCCTGTCTCATGTCAAAGCTGCACTGCAATTAATCTTTATTTTTTTCATCAGTATGTGTATATCTACAGTTGAAGTCAGAAGTTTACAGACACCTTAGCCAAATATATTTAAACTCAGTTCTTCACAATTCCTGACATTTAATCATAGAAAACATTCTCTGTCTTAGGTCAGTTAGTATCACTACTTTAAGAATGTGAAATGTCAGAATAATGGTAGAGAGAATGATTTATTTCAGCTTTTATTTCTTTCATCACATTCCCAGTGGGTCAGAAGTTTACATTCACTTTGTTAGTATTTGGTAGCATTGCCTTTAAATTGTTTAACTTGGGTCAAACGTTTTGGGTAGCCTTCCACAAGCTTCTCACAATAAGTTGCTGTAATTTTGGCCCATTCCTCCAGACAGAATTGGTGTAACTGAGTCAGGTTTGTAGGCCTCCTTGCTCGCACATGCTTTTTCAGTTCTTCCCACACATTTTCTATCGGGTTGAGGTCAGGGCTTTGTGATGGCCACTCCAATATCTTGGTTTTGTTGTCCTTAAGCTATTTTGCCACAACTTTGGAGGTATGCTTGGGGTCATTGTCCATTTGGAAGACCCATTTGCGACCAAGCTTTAACTTCCTGGCTGATGTCTTGAGATTGCTTCAATATATCCACATAATTTTCTTTCCTCATGATGCCATCTATTTTGTGAAGTGCACCAGTCCCTCCTGCAGCAAAGCACCCCCACAACATGATGCTGCCACCCCCATGCTTCACATTTGGGATGGTGTTCTTCGGCTTGCAAACCTCACCCTTTTTCCTTCAAACATAACGATGGTCATTATGGCCAGACAGTTACAATTGTGTTTCATTAGACCAGAGAAAATTTCTCCAGAAAGTAAGATCTTTGTCCCCATGTGCACTTGCAAACTGTAGTCTGGCTTTTTAATGGCGGTTTTGGAGCAGTGGATTCTTCCTTGCTGATCAGCCTTTTAGGTTATGTCAATATAGGACTCGTTTTACTGTGGATATAGATACTTGTCTACCTGTGTCCTCCAGCATCTTCACAAGGTCCTTTGCTGTTGTTCTGGGATTGATCTGCACTTTTCGCACCAAACTACGTTCATCTCTAGGTGACAGAATGCGTCTCCTTCCTAAGCGGTATGATGGATACGTGGTCCTATGGTGTTTATACTTGCGTACTATTGTTTGTACTAATGAACTGACTCCAATTAGCCTATTAGAAGCTAAATGGCTAATTTCTTAAAGGCTTGACATAATTTTCTGGAATTTTCCAAGCTGCTTAAAGGCACAGTTAACATAGTGTATGTAAACTTTTGACCCACTGGAATTGTGATATAGTCAATTAAAAGTGACACAATCTGTCTGTAAACAATTGTTGAAAAAATTACTTGTGTCATGCATAAAGTAGATGTCCTAAACGACTTGCCAAAACTATAGTTTGCTTATATGAAATCTGTGGATTGTTTAAAAAAATGAGTTTTAATGACTTCAACCTAAGTATGTGTAAACTTCTGACTTCAACTGTATATAGTTTATAGATATATCTATATATAAAAATGTATTCTTACCTCAGGGTTTTTACAGTATAAACCAAACAATTATTTTTGTTATGCATAAAACAAGAAAACAAAATTGCCAAAGGGCTAAAAAATATAAGCTTTATTCAAGATCTGAAAACAAGCATCATTATCTTACACTGTTTAGCTTCTCAAGTAAATGCATCTTGTTTTAAGGATGGTTAGATATTTATACTGGAAAATGACAAAAATTCTGATTAAGAAAATGATTTTTATTCACTGTAGCATTCTAGTAACAATAGACTACATGTGTGGTCTGGTTTTGTCTAAATGTTGGCTATATTTAACAGTGTATAAACACACGGTGGGGCGTGTTTGTCTATGGACAGGATATTTCAGATAACCCTCCTCTGTTTCCTCCTATCCGTGTAGCCCCACTCCAGCTCATTCCTGGTTAGAGGGCAGCTCCAGCACCCCCCTGAGTCACTACACCCCCCAGCCCTCCCCACCCCTCACCCTGTCTGCCCCAAACTCCCACAGCTCCCCGCAGGGGGCTCCCCGGAGCCTGTCGTCTCTGGATGTCGGGGGACTGGAGAGCAGCCTGCTGGAGGCAGTGGAGGGTCTGGAGGCCTTGGGTCTAGATGTGGCTCAGCCTCCCCTTCTACCACTGAAGAGGAGAGGAACAGACGGGCCAGAGACAATGCTCAGTTCCCCATTCAGCAGGGGTGGAATCAGTGCATCTTTTGTCAGTCATAACGCCTCACCTACTAGATCTACACCAAGTCCAGGTTAGGAGTGTCTCTTTCTATAAGCATGCACACACACATTTTCACTTCTGCAACCTTATATAATGTTGTGGTATAATGTGATTTTTTTTTTATTTGCAGATTTCCTGGCCAGTAAACCTGAAAACGTTAAGTTCGTTCAGGATACAACAAAGTTCTGGTACAAACCGGACATTTCCAGAGAGCAAGGTAAGGATATCCGATTCTCAATAGACCTTAGGCCATGTCCACACTAATCTGTTTAAGTTTCAAACCTCCATTTTCAGTTTTCTGAGGTCACCATTTTCCAAAGTATGCAGTTATGGAGTGTGTTTTTGAAAGTCTTAATTTTTGTGGGTGGAAAATATCGTTCCAGTGTAGTGGCCAAGAAGTACACAACACAACCAAATTAGCAAAGCAAATAAAAGCTGAAAACATAATGGAAATAAGCCACAACACAACGGAAAAGCCACAGCACAGCAAAATTAACAGAAAATAAATATTTCTTTAAACACTTTATTAAAGTCTCAGTGCATGAGAGATCATGAGGCTGCTTGGAAGATTCAGAGAGCTGCTCGTCCCATTGCAAGTCACTACAAAAGAAGTTCCCCTATTGACCGCGGAACTGAGCATTTTTCCTGAGCACTTTGCCGCCCGAGAAGGCACTACAGCCTGCATACAGCCCATTTTCATGGGAGCAGGACACCTTATAAGAGCTGTTATAAGAATAGCTGTAGGTTCTGTGACTTTATTTCCGCATCATTGCCAGTACGGATTCTTGAAAATGTTGCTGAAGTTACGTGCATTAAGAGTTCTGGTAGAAACCCAACCAGGTTGAGTTGTCCAGAGCACTTAAGGACAAATAAGTAAAGTGTTTTTATAAATATTTCTTTGCTGATAATTTTGTTGTGCTGTGTCTTATTAATTTCATCATGTTGTGGCTTTTGTGTGTGTGTGTGTGTGTGTGTGTGTGTGTTGTGGCTTATTTCTGTTGTTTTGTGGCTTAAAACTCCTGTGCTGTGGTTTGCTAATTTGGTTGTGTTGTTCAGCCCTCGGCCGCCGAAGATGAGAGGCAAAAACGTAGCAAAATAAATGCATTTTCAAATGAAAGCAGATTAGTGTGGATGTGTCTTTAGACAGAGTAGACCGTAGATGTTGTATAATTTCATGCAAATGAAAAAACAAAATGCAAAATAACTTCATGCGCTGGATTGTGTAGCAGCAGTGGCTCGGGAAATGTGACCAAAACTTCATTTCTCATCGGGCGGACAATTTTCTTTGTCTACTGAAGAAGAAGAAGAAAAAAAAATAAACTTCTCTTCCTAAAAATAGCTTCAGTCTGTCAGTGGACTAATTTTCGTGCCCAGTGTTAAAAGGTCCCAAGCAATCCATTGTTTCTTTTCAAAATCTTGAATATTAGGTCTTGGTGTGAATAGGCCTTTAAGTTCATAGGTCACATCTAATGTTCTCAATCCATGTTTTTCAACGATTTCTGGCCACTGCTAATTTGCAGAAAGACTTATTTACAATGTTTCATTGGCTGAATGATCAACATTCAAGTTTACAGCAGTGTCCCACACAGGATGGACTGTACTTTTGTTTTACACAGCTTTGCTTTCACTCGCATCGAATTAAATAATACAATAATAATTGCTCCAGCTAAGGTCTACTGTATAAGCGAGCTTCTTCATTTACTTTTCATTTCTTCATTGATTAAACTGACAGCAGAATGCATCTGTTTTCTTCTCCCACTTAATTGTTGTAGCGATTGCCATTCTCAAAGACAAAGAGCCAGGCTCCTTCATCATCAGAGACAGTCACTCATTCAGAGGAGCTTATGGATTGGCCATGAAGGTGGCCACGCCCCCACCCTCTGTTCTACAGCAAAGCAGAAAAAGTAAGAAAATGCCACAGTCATGACAACTCTGTTTATCATTCTTTATCTCCATATTGTGTTCTTTCGGTCCTCTTGTTAAGCTTGTCATGTGGAAGAATAACTATGTAAACTGAGCATGCTGTTACAGTCTGAATGAACAACCCCTTGAATGAACTATGGTGAAATGTTGGGTGGAAGACCCTTACCAACACTATTGTGTAAGAAACAGCTGAATGAGTGTGAACACAGCTGGAACATTCATATCCAGAGCCCCTTTGTAAACAGTATGTGTATCTCAATCAGAGGAAGGAAGGGAGCACTCACACACACACACACACACACACACACACAAACACACACACACACACACACCTGTTGCTTAGTTCTCCATAAGAGAAGTTTTGGGTTAGAAGAAAATCCAGTTACGACAGTCTCAACATTTAATACGAAATGCAAGAATTTTTGTGTATATTTGTGTGTGGTTGCAGTACCACAAGAAGACACGCAGGCACATAGCAAATAAATTGTATGATACAAAACGTCCACACATAATTTTGCTATTTTCTTCTGTACAGTAATTAAAACTCTTTGAAAGTGCACAATTATTCCAAATACATAAATGTATTGCTCAGAAGTTTCTCTTTCAAAGTGCATGAGACTCAAAATGTCCTCATGTCAACAAAGTTTCTATATTGAAGCTTGTTCTCTGATTCACCAACTTTCTGATGTCAAATTTTCATATAATTTTTTTTCTTTCTTACTGGTTGTATTTTAATAGTAGAGTATGTCTTTCAGAGTAAAGTGGGTGTTTCTTGCACATATTTCTACATCCATGTCCACATGTCTCATATATGTCATTAATGCATTCATAATTAACAATAGTTTTATATGTGATATTTCCTGTCTGCACAGCGGGGGACCTGTCCAATGAGCTTGTGCGACACTTCCTGATCGAATGCACACCGAAAGGTGTGCGGTTAAAAGGCTGTCCTAATGAACCATATTTTGGTAAGAATCTGTTTAAGTCTGCATGGATGTTAATAAGTGTTAGAGTCTCACCACATAGAAATGTTCATTTCACAGTCATGATCTCCCTCTAGTGGCAGTAAAAAAAAAAATATATATTTTTTTTTATCAATGTATTTCAGGAATTTCTTCTTTTAAAGTTCTTAGGAATTAAGCTAATTAAACAAAAGTGTATCGATTTACAGGTATGTGTTCTGTATCCTTGTATGTGCAGGAAGTCTCACAGCTTTGGTGTGCCAACATTCAATCACACCATTGGCGTTACCCTGCAGACTCATCATCCCGAGCAGAGGTACTTACCAATATTTGTGTGTGTCTGTGTGTGTTTCTTGTTTCTAGTTTTTTTTTCCTATGCTAACTGAGCACTTTCTATTTAGACCCTCTAGAGGAGCTGAATGAATCTCAAACACAGACTTCTACAAACTCTGCAGCAGAGCTACTGAAACAGGGAGCAGGTAACTTAGAGTTTTGTGAACTGTGTCTGCATGTGATTAAGTTTGCATGTAATATTACATTGATAATGCTTATTCTGTTGAATCTAATCCATGTGTATCTGTGTGTGCTGTTCAGCGTGTAACGTGTGGTTCCTGGGCAGTGTGGAGCTGGAGTCTTTGACAGGAGTTCAGGGTGTTCAAAAGGCCACGACTGTGATCTTCAGTATGGATCCACCACCCACATCCACTGTTGTTCACTTTAAAGTGTCCGCACAGGGAATTACGCTCACAGACAACCAGAGGAAGTGAGTGTTTCTCTCTTATGAACACACACATATTTACAATTTCATACCTTTTACAACAGTGAGGTTCAGTAAAGTCAGGTTCTGAAAGTAAAAATCCCATTCATTTTATCCATAGAGAAACAGAGTTTTAACGATAACATATAACACTTTCAAAGGCAGACCTACCATGACAGATCTGTGGCTGTTGAGTGTTGAAAATATGCCTCAATAATAGCCACAAGTTGTTGTGATTTTCAGTTCATATTGAAATGAAAATTGTGTTTAAAGCTACACTATGTAACTTTTGGCCCACTATCAGTTGAAGCATTGAACTGCAAGTTACTGGCGGAGACACACTGTTTTGGTAATTACACCAGTTGGGCTTTGGCTCTGCTCTCCTGCGTGGTTCTGATGGTTTGAGGTGTACCAGTGTAACCATGGATACAGATGATCAACTTATCAGAGTGAATGTCACTAACAATAACAAAACTCGCCTCCTCTACTCAACTAAATAAATAAGTAACAAAAGGAAGAAAAAGACGGATATCCCAAAAATATGTCTTATTAGCAGGTACAGTAAGTAGTGAATTTTTCGCTGTTGTTTTGACTTATTGAAAACAATTGTTTAGAAAATAAATAATGTTACAAAAGTTAGGCAACGATGGCATTAGACATAATGATTGCTAGTCATATCATAAAGTCAAACAGTGGAAACTATAATCAGAGACCATTTAGCAGAGACGGGCCACTATAATAATGAATTGGAGAAATGGGAACACCTTACAGGTAAAAGAGCCAATCATCTTTAAGATACAGACATTGCCTGTCAATCAACTCGCTAACGCGCATGCGCATTAGCTATACTAGCCAGGAAAATGGCGTGTTATAGTGTAAAATGAGGTAAAGAAGCACAATTTATGATTCCAATATTATCAAATTTTATTGCTGATTTGAAATATGTTTTTGATCGTAATTTTGACCAACTGTTTTGGAGATTTTGGTCTTTCTCCATTCAAGTAGATAGGAGCTGCACTTTCATGACTGGAAATAGCCTCCTGAGAGCGTTCCAGAGATGGCTGACAGTGGACTGACTTGCTAGAAAGACTTTGCTATTATACCTTAGCTAGAAGGCAAATAGACCAAGGTAATAACTGGTTTTGAGATTGGCATTGTTTCCAGCATAAGGTTTTTTTTCCCCATTGTTCTTGCTCGAAAATGAAATCAAGCACTGCAGTACCACAATCCATAAGAAAATGCCCCATTTGGGTGGCTAATGCTATCTAATGAACTATCCTGCTTAAGAGAGCTTCCTGGCTAACTATCGAACCCAATAAAATATCTTACCTGTCGAGCAAGAAAAAGCCATCTCTGGGTCGGTTTAAAATCCTTTCAGATCTCTGAGTTGTCGCCACCTCTGAAAAAGCCAAGTTGATGTTTTTTTGTGTTTTATTATTACTGGCTCTGTCGCTTCCCTTTTTGCTTGCAGACTGTTCTCGTTTCCAGATTTCTTTATTTTGAAAAGGGGTGATTCCCCACAGGGTTGCCTTTTTGAATGATCCATAGTCAGTGTCGCTCATTTGTTGTGGCTACAAGCTTTCAGCTTCAAACTACTACCACACCTATCATCACACACATACACGTGATGTAGTAGCTCCGGACCTTCTTTTCTTTATTTACGGATATGACGTAATTACGCACGGATGTCAAATCCGTCCCGACAGCTCTAAAATATAAAGAATTATTAGGTTTACCATAGGCAAATACATGGTTTGGAAGATGGATTGTTGGTGTACTTGATCATTAATTAAATTTTGTTCATTTCTATCAAAAAAAATCTTACATAGTGTAGCTTTAATTGTGAAATCTTTCCACTACTTGGTATTTTGATCTATAGGTTGGGCAAGGGGATGTCTTTTCATTGGACTGGGAGGGGGGTGTCAAAAGTTTCTGGGGGGCACAAGGAAAATCTGGGGGGGGGACCCCCTCTGGAACACCCCCCCCCAAACCCGTCCATGCCATGAAAACATAAATTGCACTAAAAGCACTTTGCAGTGACCAGCAGTCACTCTCAAGAAGCATTGCGAACAATGTAATTGATTGTTGTTTAATATTTACCCAGATAGCAAAATTATTTTGGCCCAAATCTGGCTGCATTCCGCCTGGAAGTTTGGCCCACATACCACATGAAATTAAGGTCCAGCATTGGCCCAAAAGCCACTCAGCCAGTGCAGGCCGTATCCACCCTATACATTTTTGTTCATAAAGTTAGAGCTAAAAACTGTACATACATGTAAACTTAAAAAAAAAGTTGTCCTTGTTTCATATTGTTGTGTTATCGTGATGTTTTGTTTTATCGTGTGCGTCCAGGTTGTTCTTTAGGAGACACTATGCCATCAACACTGTGATATTCTGTGCCCTGGATCCTCAGGACAGGAAGTATGTAACGCACAAACAAACAAACACACACACACACACACACACACACACACACACACACACACACACACACACACACGTGTATGATGAACTAATCAAAACTACCTTATATTTTATCTTCTTCCAAATTGCCTTTTCCTAAATTACAGCTCTGCACTCTGCACACTTGTTGACTGCTTTTCCTTCACTATTCAGTCCAAATCTAAAAGTTATGTAAAGAAATTCATGCATACACACAATTTATATTTGTCTACAAGATGAATTTCAAGCATTTCCAAGCCTTTATAATAAAAAGTCTTTAAGATCATGAGAAACAGGCATTCAGTCAGGTGTGTACTATAAGTGGTGTGTAGTGATAAATGTATTTCTGTATGATGTTCTGACTTCACTGCTTTGTTTCCTAGGTGGATGCGAGACGGCTGCACAGCTGCAAAGTGAGCCTACATCACTTTCTCACTCTCCATGTAGTATTTTATTAAACCAAGCATAATTGCACCGGAAATTGACATACAGAGATCACTATGCATTTTCGTTTGTATGGAAAAGTACAGCTTTGGTGTTTTGATAATAACTCCTTTTGTGTTCAGTGTATCAGTGTAAGGGGGCATGTTCTAAATGGCACTTAGTGGCTTGTGTGTGTACATTTATTTATTGCTGTGTGTGTGTGTGTGTAATAGGATTTTTGGCTTCATCGCAAGGAAAAGTGGAAGCAGCACAGAAAATGTGTGTCACTTGTTTGCCGAACACGACCCTGAACAGCCCGCCAGTGCCATTGTAAACTTTGTCTCCAAGGTGATGATTGGCTCTCAGAAGAAATAGAAAAAATGGACACTCCTTTTTACATGCAGAGACTCCTGCAGAACTGCTGTCACTATAAAAAAGCCATGGAAGCTGTCATGGTGTCAAATCACAAGCAGGCAAACAAACAAAGGAGACTGCTGTGTTCTGACACATTCTCAGCATCAAATGTGGAGGCCCAAAGCACACAGTAAGGTGTCATACCAGTTCCTTCAGTGATTTTACTTGCTAATGGAATTTGATCAGTGATTTTGATCAGACAGTAAACATCGGTATGATCATGGATGAAACTTTATCTTGTTACGCATCCTCCCTGTTTTTGCAAAAGACACATTCCAAAGATTTCATGTCCTAATATTGCATCACATAGAACGTCCAGTAGGGGGAGCCACATTTCTATTATTCTTTCACTTCCTTAAACGAGTCAGTCATTATTTTTCCAATTATATTTCATATTGCTAGTGGCACAGACATGAAACACTTCACACTAGGGGGAAAACATTTAATGGGATTTTAAATTCAAAAAAATATTTCTACAGTTTCATTTCCAGTTTTTCTGATGTCCATGTTCATTTTTCTTTCCATCTGAACAAGCTGATCTCTTAAAATGTGTCCAAAAACGATGGAGGTGTAACTGCAGATTATTTTCTTTGTTGTGTCTCGGCACATATCCATATGTTGATCAAAGAGCTCAATGTTTTTCTATTAATTGACAATTTTAATTTCTTTGATTTTATATATAAATGTGTACATTATCAGATATCCCTTTTAACATTTTTACAGTTACAAATATTTAGTACATTTTTTGTCTATCTGTGTATTTCTTTGTTTATAAGGGGTGAGCTAACATTTACAGTCAATAAGTGGTTGCCTTTAAAAAGCATATTGACTGACCTTGTTTATATATTTGGAAATATTTATCATATAACTCATATTCTGTGTATAGCCTGCTCATCTTTTACACATATACATGGCATGAGTGTTCAGTTAATGAATAACACTCTTTAAAAAGTCTTCTTATTTGATTAATCACATTATGTGAGGTGTGCAACATGACATTAAATGGGCAATGCCTCTTAAAATTCACTGATTTAACCCTAACAGATTCTTTTAAAGAACAAGTGTTTAAATACTTTTCATAAGGTGGAAGTGAAAAGTTTCACATGGGACTCATCTGAAGCAGACATAAATATGTAAACTGTGCATTTGCCAGACTTTACAAAGCAAGGACCACATTCTGGAAAAGCTGTTCTGTGGCGGGACATGCTTTCTATCACAGTTCTTGTCCTGCTTAACTATTTTGGTTTATTTGTAAATTAATGTTTTATTTACTGTAATATACATGCACAGATTACAATAAAGAAAATGTATGGTACTAAATATTTGTCATGAAATGACGTCATCATGAGCTGCCATTGGCATGCCAGTATTTTGAGCTGCACTTTAAGGCCAAAAACATTCAACGAAAGTATGCAAATGCAGATGCAAAAGCTCGGCCAGTGCATCACAAGTACATTCTGAATGTGTTATTGCATAATTGTGGTGGTAACAAACCCCAGTCCTCAAAGAGCCAATAAAGTTACCTTAAAATGTCTGCACCATTAAACCAGATGTGTTATTCTGTTAGCTGTCTAATGACATGTTGACAGTTTAACTAACTTTAACACAATTTTGTTCAACAAGTTTCTTTTGAAGACTTACTGTAGAAGAAGACAGTTTGAGTCTGCCCACTATAGTGACCCTTGTTGCAATGCTGAGAATACAACATACAATCACTCTGAAACCATAGGAAAATTACATCCTGACAATGCTGATTGGCTGGTGGTACCATAAGGACTGCGGAGGAGAGGGACTTCCATTTTGCACTTTTAAAAAATTCATCCACTGCTAAAATATCTACTAAAATCTAATTATATATTTGCAATGCATATTTTGCTTGCAATATACAGTATTTAGTCCGGATACAAGGCTTTTAAATGGCCGTCAACGGAGAAAGATGCATTTTTGGCCTAGATGGTGTAGTTAAAACATCTACAAGCAGAAGCTGAGTGGGCAATGTGAACCAACCAAACCTTGACCACTTCCTTGCACCAAACCATTTGTTTCATTCAAAAGTAGCCATGTATTTCTAACTAAAACATTTTTGGCAAGCAATGCGTGCATCACGAAAATATCATTTGTTATTGTGAATGCTTTATCAGGGGTCATGCATCAGTCGAGCAACTGCCACTGAGATTTAATGGGAAAGTTAACGGATAGCTCTCTCCAGGTATTATAGACATTCTTGGGGCTGTCACAGGGACAAGTATCAGGTTGTACTGTAGATACATTTTACGTATGATAATAAAAATAAAACAGCTTACAGCAGCTTAAATACCACTCAAAAATAAATCCCAATGACATTAATTCAACGTAATGTGATAGACTGCAGTATGAGCTCACCATATTCTCTGGTGTATGTGTGTGCATGTGTATGTGTGTGTGTGTGTGAGAGAGAGAGAGGGAGGGAGGGAGGGAGTGAGAGAGAGAGAGGAGAGTATAATGGTTTGCTTATTCAGAGGTTTGGTAGGGTTGAGAGATGGTGTCTCACTTGTTCTGATGTGATTACTGATTAAACAAAGTTACCCCTTTATATAGACTTGGGGCAATGGGGAGCAGGGTGGAGGTGGAAATCAAACTAGAAAGAATGAGACAAAAAGAAACTTAAGTCAGTTACATGCTGGATTTCTCCTTTGGCGCTCCCCCTTCTGGCAAACCCTCCCAAATACACCCTTAGCAAAAACCCAAAAACTGGAAGCTAATGCTGTGGGAGTACTCCACAGTGGGTGGTGACCTTAAAACCCTAAACCATCACACCAAGTTGATTGGCTGGTGAAGCTGCCTATGCTGACGTCGTAGTGAGCATATAAGTCGGAGCCCAGCTACACACCATCAGGATTTTCTGACTGAAGGTAGGGAGAGAGTATCTCTCGTTCCATGACAGGGAAAAATCTGTAGCTGTGGCAATGCTACGCAGCATCTCTTTCCATCCTTTCAGGGAATCAGGGTTACGTAGTAACCGAGATATTCCCTTTCAAGAAAGTAACTTCAACGCTGCGTCAGAAGCTGATGCAGTGGGAGCCATATACCATAATGCTGTAGCGCTGAAGTGCAATGCCTACCAGCCTTTACAGGGTAAACCTTCATACTGAAAAATAGGAAGGGAAGTCAATAAATACATGGCTTGATGTCAAGACAGAGACACTAGCCATGCTGGGTAGTTGAGCAATGCCTCAACACCTATTCCTGTTTAGTGGGAAGGAGGGGAACAGAGCAAATGTATGGCAAATTACTTTGGCACAATGACAATAGCCGACAGGCTAGTGAAACATTGGGCTTTGGCACAATGACACTAGCCAACAGGGTAGTAAAACATTGTACAAATGCTCTCATTCACACCAATGGGAAAAGAGAGACCATGGACAACACCATTATTAACCATTTTGATTGGTTAGTGATCAATCCTGTTCCTCCGTGAATACACAGAAGGAGAGGAAATATACCTGCAGGTTATAAAACCTGGCGAAGGAGTCTGGAGAAGCCCAGATTATAGGCAGACACATGTCTTGTAGAGGCATGCCCTTTGCCCATGACCAGGAGGAGGCCATTCTCTTGGTTGAATGAGTTTGTATGCCCATTGGGCACTGTATGCCTTTCTAGTCATGTGCAATCGCAATAGCATCCACGACCCAGTGGGACATTCTTTGCTTAGAGATGGCCAAAGCTTTTGAGCAAACAAAGCAAACAAAGAGTTGTTCTGATACCCAGAATTGACTTGTTAGGTCTATGTACAATCTCTTAGCCTCATCCGATCTCAGGGAGGAGGAGAGAATGTGTGTAGGGTAACAACCTGAGCCCTAAAAGGGGTTGCCATAAATTTGGGCACATAACCATCCCTGGTTTTAAGAATAACCTTTGACAGGCCTGGTCCGAACTCTAGACAGGCGTTACTGACCAAAAAGGCCTGGAGGTCCCCAAACATTTGACTGATTCCAAAGTGATTAGCAGCACAGTCTTCAGTGAGAGTATGCGTAAGCTTACTGCCTCTAATGGCCCGTCAGCTCATCTAATACCAGTGATAAGTCCCAGACTGGGACAGTAATTGGGAAAGAAGGTCTCAGACGTCTTGCACCATGCAAGAATCTGTTGAACAGAGGATGTGTGCCTATTGACATTATCTTAATAAGGTCATGTGTAGCCATTATGGCAGCAACATATACTTTGAGCGTGGATGGAAAGAGTCCTGCATACAATTGCTCTTGTGTAAAAGAAACAATCATCTACACAGGGCAATACTTTGGGTCCTCACCCCGGGAGGAACTCCAATCAACCATGAGTTGGCACTTAAAAGCATGCAGCTGCCTTGTTAAGGGGGCACTGGACTGTAGTATGGTGTTCAATGCTGGTTGTAAAAACCCTATTGTGTAAGATGAAACCAGTTCAGAGGCCAGACATGCAGTGTCCACAGCTCTGGCAGAGGATGCCAGATTGTGCCTCGGACTTGTAAGAGCAGATCTGACCTAAAAGGAATTCCCCATGGGGGATCATCTAGCAGCTCTACCGCCTCTGGGAACCAGTGGCTGTTGGGCCATTTTTGGCACAACTAACAACACTGTCTTCTTGTCCTACCATATCTTGCACAATTATTGATTTAGCAAGCGGACAGGAGGAAAGGCATACATGTGTTTCGCTGGCCATCTGTGAGCTAAGGCATCTAGGCCTAGTGGAGCTTGTGTCATAAAGTACCATAGATGACAATGTGTGGTTTGTGGGGAGGCAAACAGGTCCACCTCTGCTTCCCCAAATACCTCAGAAATCCCCTGAACTGTTTGAGGGTGGAGTCTTAATTCCCCTGTCCTGGGACTCTGATGCAAGAGTAAATCTGCTCTGCTGTTCAGGTGGCTGGGGACGTGCACCACACGGATCAATAGGAGAAATAATTAGCTCAAGAGAAAAATTCAGTTTACCAGGTTTAGCATATGGGGGTGACCATACTCCTCCTTTGCAATGTATATATGCTACTACTGTAGTATTGTCCATAAAAACCAGAACATGACTTTCTTGCACCTCTGATTGTAAGGCTTTTAGAGCCAACAGGACTGCTAACAGTTCGAGGCGATTTGTGTGCCACGTAGTATATACACCTGTCCAGGTTTCAAATGCAAGGCGTCTTTTGCACTGGGCTCTCTAGCCTCTGCTGGTCATGGCAAGTGTCACAGCTTGCCGGTAAAACTCGGCTTTCCTCCAAATAGCTAGTGTGGCTAAGCAATGACACGTCACTAGGAAGCGAAGGTCATGACGCCAAGTGGGATGAGGGAGTCTTGAGTTGAGCAAGCACTGGAAAGGTCTCATCTATAGAAAGCCCAGTGGAGTGATGGCAGCTGCTGCGGCCATCAAACCTAGTGTTCGCTAAAAGTGACACAACTGCAGGATGCTTCCTAGCCTGAACCTTGTCAGGTGTAGGAGAATGGACTGAATGTGTTCTTTGGTCACATTAGCCAACATGGCCAACAAGTCTAGTTTCATTCCCAGCAAGGAAACTTTCCCTGTCTCTCAGATCTGACAAATTCAACCAGATGTGGCATTCAGCAGGCACCTGTTTACCAGACTACCAGGACACCGGAGGCGTGCAAGGCTAGAGCCAGTGACATATCCTTCTCAAAATCTCCATACTCTACATCCCATCCTTATGACCCTCATTCATGTGGTCCCCCTGGAGGCACAGAAGGAGAACAATGTGAGGGAAAGGGATCGGCTGCCACTTTCTCAATGGAAGCAAGCTGCAAGCGCAGCATCCTGAGCTTCATGTGTTTGCAATGGACACATTCAGACCCCATGAGCATGAGCTTGGCCTAAGCATTAAAGACAACGCTTACTCCCATCAAACACGGGGATGTATTTCTCTCAAGGTGGAAAACACCTGCAAACAGATGTGGACCAATGGCAGTATGAAGGTGTTTAGCGGCCGGTACAAACTTTTCTTAATGTTTATGGTGGCAAGCTGTTGCAAACAACCAAAACAATCTCAAAAACACCTTCATTTTGGACAGATTTTGTTCTGAATAACGTCACACCCATTCATTCTTTGTATTCATATGAAGTGTGCTGGGGCCGTCATATGCTTACTATAACGTTAACATAGGCAGAGCGGCAAGCTTCACCAGCCAATCAAATTGCTGTTATGGTATCGGGTTTCAAGGTCATTGCCCCCTTCAGGGTACTCCCACAGCATCAGCTTCTGATGCAGCATCGAAGTTACATTGACCACATTCTGCCTAATTATTGACAAGCAGCATCTCCCATCAGACATTTTTGCATCAGTTCAAGTGTGTTTACCTTTTGTGTGGTGTGACTGGGCTCTCGTCCCGTGTTGAAACCAGAAAGCAATCACGTTTGCTTAATAAGTGATGAGTGTGATCCAAAGGTACCATTTACCCTATAAGATTACATTTTTACTCCTCTGACAGTGTGACTTTGGTTTTGGGTTGGAGTTTGGGTTTGGAGGTAGAGTTAATAAAACATGCATTCTTTTTCACTGTATAACATCTTTGGGGACACAACTGACATTTCGCCCAGAAACTGAAGCTCACATGTGCCCATCCATTTAACTTCCCACTTTGGCCACTGGGGGCAGTGCTTCGAAAAGCTTTAACTCAAGAATTGTCAACCTACAGTTGCCAAATTCACAGTAAGATCAGTCTGGTTTTGCATGATGCTGCATTTACACCGCTTGGTGTCAGCAAACATAAACAAACATTTTACTGAGTGCACCTGGAATGCAAGTCATGCAACTTTTCAGACACACACGCACGTCATCTCAAGACCCCGCAGGTCTCCACATGTTTAGTTAAACACACACATTGGGAAGGAGTCCTCGTCGGGAGAGTTTGATTAAGTGTTTGTGAGTGAATTACACATATCTCACGTAAAACAAAGAGCTGTGTGTTACTGGAGAGCTGTCTGTAAGGCATTCCTCTATGTCAGAGTTATGGTCATGATGATCTATGAGCTCTGTGTACACTGTGAAATCTAATAAGTTGACTTTACTTAGATATTTCAAGGCAATCAGTTTGCATGCTTTTTCTAAGTAAACGTACTTAGTTGGCTCAGGTAAACTGAACTAATTTTTTTAAGTAATGTTAACTAGTTACAAGTAAACTGAACTCATCTGTGATTAAAGTACGTAAGAACTGTTGTTTTTATTTAAATAGAGTTATATCACATTTTGTGAAGTACAATTGAGTAGAGAAGAATAGCTTAAATTTAACAAGCTCCAAGTCATCAGAGGTAACACTAATCACCCTAATGGTGACTTCAAATAAATCACAACTATCAACCAACTACAACAAAACATCAACAAAATAAATAAAATAGTTAAAAATAAAAATTATTATTTTTCTACATAAGTTCCCTTGTTTTGACCAAACATACATAATCGATTCAAGTCTAAGGGCTTATAGGTATCCACACAGCTGCAATTTTGTGCCTGATAATTTTGAGTTAATGGTACTCGAAGTCAAAGTTTAAAGAACGTATATATTTGAGTTATGGTTCTAAAATGAGACATTTCAAGTACTCTTTAATTGGGTCCACTTAAATGTTTTTATTAATGACAACTTTAGGATTTAGAGAGTAATGGTAACTTAATTAAAACTAGTAAGAATAGTAAAAACTAACGGTTAAGCTGAGTTTTTTTTTTTTTTTTTTTTTACAATTTGAGATAACTATTAGTATTTACAGTGTATATGAAGCCCTTGTCTCTGTTTGTGTATGCGTGTGTTTAGTTTTGCATGATTTTGCTTTCCGTTGGGTTGTGTCAGCATTTGCTGTAAGGAATATTGTAAGGTGCGGTCGTGTCATAAGCTTGGCCCTGGGGGGGGGGCTGGACTTTGACCCTGAGCTTAATTATTCATGGCTTGGGGGTGGAAGGGGTCACTGAAAATTTCTATTTGAATGAAGTGTGATAGACAGGGTGTGATGGCGTACGTGGACTACGTGGATGCGTATTTTTGTTTGAGTATGGCAAATGTACAAAACTTACAAAATGCATGTTTGAGCGGTTTTTCTTTTCTGAATTGAACCATAAAAGAGTTTTACATTGCAAAAATCACATTCCTAACAAGCAACTTGGTCTTATTTAGTCTAATTATCCTTAAAACAAGATACATTTACCTGATAAGCAAAACTGCATTCAAAATAATAATAATTATTATTATAATAATAATTATTTATTTATTTATTTTTTAATTCAGAAAATATATTCTGAATGTATTTAATTATTTATTTATTTATTTTTGGCACTGGACAAATTTTTCACAGTTTTGAGGCTGAATTTTAATACTAAATTACATTTTCTATACAAAAATTAAGTTCATCACTATTACATGTGTGTGCGCTGCATGCACAAACAAACAAGAAACCTAGACCTTGTTGTATAGCTCCTTCCTGTGTGTTTGTGTGTGTGTGAGTGAAACAGATCTGGGAGGTTGAAGGGATGACCTCATCAGGAAAGGAAACTTTCCCACAGTCTGTACACAAAGCCTGCTGTCAAAAGGTGAACTGAAGGAGAAAGAGAAGAAATTTAACACACTGGATAAAAAAGTCCTAATCTCAATATACAGCCACTCTAAAAAAGACATCTCAAACCAAATATTTAGCAGAGAATAAATAGTGGCTCTTACTCACATTAAATTTGTTCCATTAAAGAGGAATTCTGGAGAAGATGCTGAGGTGCCATTGTGTCCTGTCTTGTTGCCAGGTTGTTAACAGCCATTACGGGGGTTTGGGGTCATCAGTTTATCACACAAACAAATATTTTCTCAAGAACTGTCAACATATTATATGACACATGTCTTCCTTAAACACTCTTGACATGTTTAATTCCTCTCTGGAACACAGAAATGTGCTTTAAAATAAGCAGCGACATTGCCGATTAGCTGATTAGATTAGCGTAGTCAGGCGCAATTAATGCAGAGGTGATAATTGAATACAGAGTCCAAATACACGAGTTATGCTGAACAGTGGCCTGGCAATGTTTTGCTATTAAACTGTTGAGTGTTTGTGTCTGGCTTGCAGATTGCAGTGGTTTCAAAATGAAGGCTGAATGTCTTCTTTCCTGGAAATTGGGTTTATGTATTTACAGTACACAACCCTTTCATGCAATATGAGAGAGCCACATTCTTGGACTTCTTCTCAGATGGGCCATAGATTGAAAGTGTGTGAATGTTACCATATGAAACATGAAAATGCTGGAAGGCACTTTGGATGAAGGATTCTGATGTTTCGAACACAGTCAAACACTGTGGTACTGGTACAACGGTGAAGTCTGTTTAGATTCTCTTTTTGCATCCTACAAAGTACATCTGGTGCCTGAGGTGCCTCAGTATTTTTGAATGAAGCTTTTAGCTTGTGTGAAACATTTTTTGGCATCCATTTTACTTGAATTTCCATGCTGGTCCAGTTCAAAGGTGTCAGGGTTTGACTTGTCATCTTGGGTATAGCAATTAGCCCCTGCTAGTAGATGCCTCAACTACACAATTATGTGGGAGGAAAGCATCTTCCTCCATTGATGGCCAAAGTACACTATATTTTAACTAAATAATATTTTTGCAAGCAACATGTGAAATACATCACAAATATTAATATAGTAAATTTTAACATTGCAAATATAAATATTGCATACTGTATACTGTATAATGTATAGTATATGTTTTACCAGTGCCCAATATTTATTTTATTTGAATACTGAATGGATATTTTTCCCTGTCCACTGCTTTTGATGTCATAGCTCATGTACTGGTTGGATAGTTGCTATTGGGCTTGGTTTATGACTGAGGTAATGTGGCTCAAAAACTGTATGCCCAGAACTGCGTGCCCACTAGCAAATATGGCAGCCATTGAAATTAATGGAAACGCTAACAACTCTCTTCAGGAATTACAGACCTCTTTGGTCCAGGCTGGATCCTCTAATCTAAAGCATCTTAAAGTACATTCAAGCTTTCCATTTTCTCAGGAAGTGTGCTCATTGTGCATCAAACTCATAACACTAGTTTAAGGCGGGTCTTGTATTTGACTAGCATAGTCTTTGATGATGCTGGTTGATCACGTCTTGCTGGTTAAAGTTATGCAGCCTGGTGGAGGCAAACCACAAACCACTAGCATCTCATGAAGATCAACTTCCAAAACACAACATGCCAGTAAACCGTTAGACTGTTCAGTTGGCTAATCTGCTGCTCAGAGTCAAAATGTGAGACTGTGGGATTGTGAGTCACCTCTAAGCCCAGAGACAGCTAATACGATATACTTTAACAGATGTCAGTTAACACCCAAACTATTATGCAGCCTTTTTGCTGTCAAAAACATTTGACCCTGTTTGATAAAATCAAAGAAATTACTATAATAATATCAAAATTTCAAAGATGGTTCAAAAAATCAAAATGAGGTGACAGCCTTCCATTCTGTTATGGATGCAGTTAACTGTCTTGCCATTGTGTAAATAATCAAGTAATAATTCAAAAAGTGAAATTGTCTGAGTTTGACCAGAGCATATTTCTGAAATTCTGGTATGGCCTTTTATATAAATATTTCCTAAAATTTTTCAAAAGGTATTGCATGAAAGGAATGACCTGTAATACTTTGCAAAATTCATGAAAAATGAGAGGCTTGGTTGCACCTTAAAAGTCTCTTGTGGTGTTAATGTAAACTGCCTATGGCATCGTAAAATTAGGTTTTCGATTATATAATTTACTTTTGCATATATATGACATTTTTATAAAATTAGATTACAAATAATTACATGAAATTGATTGCCACCTTCTTGAAGTTTTGATTGGAATACAATGCATATTGCGTGTGATGTATTGGTTGCATGCTATCTAGTTGCACAAGTTACACATATTTCATCTCACCCAAAAATAAATCCAAAAATTCTGCATCTGCAGAGAGTCGGCACTACTCGCAGACTCTGGTACGACTCTTGGAAATTAATGACTTTTTCATTTGTAGGAAGAGGCAAGCTTTAGGCAGCTTTAGAATGCCTCAAACTTGACACATATGCACTGAGGCAGTGCAAATTAAGAGCACATACAGGTTTTATTCACTTAAAGTGTTCTTTGACACTGTGGTTTAGATTATTAAAAAAATAAAAAATAAAAAAATAAAACAACATTTCTGCTCTTAAGTGCTCTTTAGAAGAAATGCATATGTACACTTCAAAAGAGAAAGCTTCTAGTTCTCAGTGAGTCTAAGGAGGCCTTGGCCCTCATGTTGAACTGAGGATTTGTGTGCTAAGATGCCCAAAGGCTGCAGCTTTGAAGAGAATAGTCTGCACAAGCACGCGCCTAATTTTCAGATTATCTCCTTTATGGCGCCCTGTCTCTCTGTCGTGACAATGAACTCAGCAATTTCTCCTGTCCTTACTCAGAAACGGGACTGTGTCTCACTCTCACGTTCTCTTTATCTGTAGCCTACGTGCTGTAAAGCACATACCCAGAGCACTTTTTTTGTGATTTGTTCCCTCTGTGTATTGTCTTTGTATTGAAATGCACACATTCACACTCACTCAGAGACTTAATGAACCTGTGTGTGGGGACAGGGTAATCACACTCACTTCTCAGCCAAAAAGAGGTCAGCAGATTCATTTTCATTACATCAGCATTTCTACAATACACTTAACGAGGGAGTCCCTGTGTGTATGTTTGAGGGTCTTCAGCAGGGACAAATATTAGGTGAAATTGTGAATTTTGTAACATTTTGACCTTTTAATTTAATTAAATAATTAAATATTAGAATACTTACTGAAATTTAATTCAGAAATTCTCTCAACTCTATCCACCATCTTAGATTAATTTTTCTTCCACAAAGGGTACACTCTATACTGCCTTAAAAACTGGACAAAACCAAGGTATCATAGAATGCATCATAATTTTTCTCCCTTCACAAAATAGCCTTCACATTGGGAGTGCACCTTAAATTGCTGTCTAGGTAGGAACTCACAAGGTTTGGTAACAAAGCTTAAAGGAATAGTTCACCCAAAAATGATAATTCTCTCATAATTTGCTAATCTTTATGCCACAACTCGCATGACTTTCTTTCTTCTGCAGAACACAACGAGTTTTTTTTTAAGGATATGTGATTCATTTTTGTCAGTGGGATCCAAAACTTTCAAGCTCCAAAAAGGGCAATGAGGCAGCATTAAGGTAATTCATATGAATCAAGTATCTTAATCCATGTCTTCTGAAGCAATCCGATTGGGTGATTAACAGACCAAATGTAACTTCTTTTTCATTATAAATTAAACTTTCTCATGCTTGACACATGCACAGAGCCAGTGTAATCCAGCTCTCATGAACGCTCAATGGAGACTGATTCGTTGTAGCCTATATAGCAACTAAATTATACTAACCTCCTCATTTTGACCAAATTGTAAGACAGCATCACTATATCTCTTGACGAGAAGGCAATCCCAGAAACGTATATTTCATTCATTACTTAAAACAAAAATACAAATGGTTCAGTGTAATTAAAATGGAATATTTTACAGTATATTTGTGTGCCATGTAGTTCTATGCTTATAGAATGTCTCCCTTGCACTTTTGTGTGGTGTGCAGATCTGCTGCTCATTTAGAGCTTCCACATTGGTCACTTTTAAGAATACATGACTGTTAGGATGGGGCCTATGTATGTAGTAGGCAGCGAGGCAGCTTACTAAATTGTGGAGCAAAAGTTATAATGTTCCAAAGCGACTTCACAAAGAATAGCAAACATTTTCACATGGACAGGAGCTATGCACATATTTGACCAATTACGGCTGTTTAAGCTAGTATTGTGATTTACGTTACATTACGTTATGGTTAGTCTGTCTATTGTGGAGATTTGTAATTGCATTATTGGATTGTTTTGTGGTGATCTTGGCAACCCATTCTTGGCTAAATTACTGCAATTATTGTTTTGTCACTACTGATTTATAGTTGATGAAATGTAATACTGTTCCCATCATTGGTCCAATGCCAGTTCTTGATCCAGAGCAGCTGTGAGTTCTGACCCAGATTCCAACGGCTTGTTGAGAGGAAGAGGCATAGAAACTAGCTAATCAGCCAGTGAAAGAGAGAAGATAGAGAGAGGGATTGAGAAAAATAGAGAGAGAAACTAAACAGATCAGGAAGAAAAAGAGGAAGAGCACAAGTGACAGAGAGAGTGGAGGTGCATGAGAGACAGATGAGGTGGCTTTATAAATAGCCTTAAGGTCGTTTGGAATGACAGCGTTGTCACAGGCCAAAAGGACTGTCGCCAAGGGCAACCACCCATTCCCACACACTTAAGTAGGGTCAGAACTGTCCAGTGGGCAGTGAAGGCTCTTAACAGTCAGCAGGAGAATCCGGCACAGAGAGAGAAGAGCTTTGGTTTAAGATAAGTCAGATATTGGATTTCAAGTCTGCATTCTAATTACATTTTCTGATGTACTTTGAAACCTATAATCAGGTCATATACAGGTGTTGGTGATGCATATTTTAGTGTAGTACACTTTTTGTAATTTTTTTTAATTGGTTATAATTAATATTGCACCCATGACTCTGCATAGGATAAGCAGCTATAGAAAACGGATGGATGGATAATTAATATTGCCAATTATCAAAGTTATCAGTAAACACAGCTTAAAATATAATGTGATCTTGCCAGCAAACAATACCCTTAAAGTGCCCTTGCACTGTGAATAAGCAAAACTTCACTGCAAACACACTACAAATAACATAGAGTATGCAAAATATGTGAAATTTAATATGACATACATTATAAACAGAAATAAGATATTAAATGTACTTTTAAACCTGTTATATTGTGATATGTAGGGTTGGTGAAACTTTTTAACTTTTTTTTTTCTATGTATCAGTATATAGTCTAATCAATATACTGTATAATCAATAAGCTGAAAATATAATATACCCTTAAAGGTTTCCTGAATATGATTAGCTCTGCATATTTTACAGTGTCAATTAGCGGTAACACTTTACATTAAGGTTGTATTTGTTTACATTATTTAATGCATTAGGTATCATGAACTAATAAGGAACAAAATATTTTTTACAGAATTTATTAATCTTGGTAGTTAATGTTAGCTTATAAAGATAACATTTTTCATTGTTAGTTCATGTTGGTTCATAATGCATTAACTACTGTTAATGTATACAACTTTTAATAATTTTTTTTATTAATATATGATGAAATTAACATTAACCAAGATTAGGTCTAATAAATGTTGTGAAAGTATTGTTCATTGTTACTGTAGTTTATTTTACCTAATGTAGTTAAGTAATGCTAACAAATGGAACTTTATGGTTAATTGTTACCCAATAATTAAAACACTGTGGCAACTGGCAAACACACTACAAACAGCATGGCATGTACAAAATATACATCAATGTGAAATAAAATATGACATGCAAAATAAACAGATATTGGATTCCAAGTTTATATTCTTAGTTACATTTCTGATGCATGTTATCTAGTTTTATGCATGGTTGGTGACACATTTTAGTGTAATATGCTTTTTTCTGTATAATTTTTATACAGTTTCATCAATAAACATAGTTGAAAATATAATGTGATGTTTGCAGCAATCTTTACCCTTTTTATGTACATTTGATTCTGTCAATAAGCAAAACACCATGGAAAACCCACTACAAATAATATACCTTGTACAAAACAGACATCTATGTAAAATAAAACAATGTGCATTAAAAATCAGACATGAAATGTTAGGAGGAGGACTGTATGTTTGCCTATTGGATCAAATGTGCTGTAAAAGCAAAAGCAAGTGGTTACCAAAGTTGATTTCCCGCAATAGTGGGCGAACACCATGACCCCCCAAGGTCAAAGGTCAAGATCCCCACAAGAGTTTGCATTTTAAAAGTGACCTTGTCTCACTCGAAACCCCTCGGCTGGGGGCGTTACATCATCCTTTTCCCATCATTATCAGGACTGACTCTATGTGTTTGTGTGTGCGGGGGTCAGTGGGTGAGAGATGGAGATGTCCAGGAACAGAAAGGGATAAAGAGATAGGATAGAAAAGTGGAACACAGAGATTCTATTTAAATTACAAGAAACTTGTCTGTGCAGTCTGTGACGCAGCACATACACACTTACACGCACACGCACACACACTAACACGCTCCATAGGAACAAAGTGGCACTCTTCGTTTAGCAAAACAATGTCAGTGACACTCTAGTACCGGCTTATGGGTTTTATTGTTAGCGTACAATCCTTTTGGCATTGTGCTTAACAATGCCCTCAGTTAATGGGTAGTCTAAAATACTTTCATTGTCTCTAATTGGTCTCTCTGGAGCAGGAAGAGAGAAAGAGAAGGACCAGGTTGGAGAGGGGAAGGAGCCCTGCTGAATCACCACTTTAGTGCAGAGTCAGGGAACAGGCTTGGACAAAGAAGCTTTTGTGGCACCAGGATCCAGAGTCCAGGAGGAAATGCACCTGTTCCCCCCTCTCTCCAGCTGATAAGAGCTCTCACTACCCATTACCTCATCACAAATACACACACTCTTACACACAATTGATTACACACACACACACACACACACACACACACACAGGCACGCACGCATGCACACACACACACACACACCACACATACACACACACATACAGTACAAGTAACATCCCTCATAAACACATGATTGACAATAAACAGCTATAGTTTAGTAATACTTTACAATACGATTTTATGTGATATTATAGTCACCCAAAAACTAAAGTTCTGTCATCATTCAATTAAATTCATGTTGTTTCAAATCCATATGGCTGTCTTTCTTTTGTGGAACACAAATGGAATTGTTAGGCAGAGTATTCGGGACTGACAGCCTCAGTCACCATAGATTGATTGTCCAAGACTCCAAACACTATCCTTGGATAAATGGACATTTTCAAATCTGTGTTACAGGTAAAATTAAGATGTATCTACTTGCATAAACCAATAGGAAATATTTCATTTCACATTTAACAATGTCATGATGTGGAATTTATGGTATGAATAAGAGATGCTGTCAAACGTCCTGGTCACTTTCGTAACCTCCGTTCCCTGATAGAGGGAACGAGACGTTGTGTCGATGTAGTGACACTAGGGGTCACCCTTGGGAGCCCCAAACACCTCTGATCTTTGAGAAAATGCCAGTGGGAATTGGTGAGTGGAATTTGCATGCCACTCCCCCGGACATACGGGTATAAAAGGAGCTGGCTTGCAACCAGTCATTCAGGTTTTGTGCTGAGGAGCCGAGACAAGGTCCCGGCCATTTCAGCGGGTAGTTCAGTGTTGTGGCAGGAGGGACACAACGTCTCGTTCCCTCCATCAGGGAACGGAGGTTACGAAAGTAACCAGGATGTTCCCTATCTGTCACTCACTCAATGTTGTGTCGATGTAGTGACACTAGGGGTCCCTATACAAAATGCCACGACTAACTGAACTGTGTTACATAGACTGGCAGTGTGAGATGGGCAGACCTTGTGTGCCTCGTAGCCAGCGCACCCGGCCGTCACGTAACTTCCCCCAATGCTCTTACAGGTGTCACACGGTCCCCTGCACCTCGGGGACAGGTCAACTGCCCAAAAATAGGGACCGGCTGAACCAGCCGTGGCCTCTTCTCCTTTTTTCTCCCCAAAAAGTACGAAATCGTTCAGCTGGGGGCCATGTAGTGGTCCGTGTTGGGGGGTGGCCCTCCAAAGGGGAGGACACAGCGGAGACCACACCCTGCCCGGAGGGGGGTATTTGAGTGGAAATACGTCACATGGTGTTACCGAGTTTTGTTGGAAGTCCCGTGGTAGGTCCTACCCGAGGGGGGAGGACCTCTACAAACATGGTGACCAGGGGCAGAGGGACCTCTGCCCAAGGAAGACACGGTTTACCAACAGGGAAACCATTTTGCAGAAGATACATCACACAACCAGCGAATGTGGAGCACCTACCACAGCACAGGGCCTAGTTAGCACATGTACTGGGCTGGCAGCAAATTTCTCTGAAAACCCGCCTGCCACAGGGCTAAGGAGGAAGGTCATCCAGGGTCCACAACTTTGTGAACACGACTGGGAGTCAAAGCGCACGCTTTCACCTCGGGGAGGGGAAAAGCGCTATGTGCAAGTGGTACACCCAGCCAGCTGTCCCGGAACTTACCTGCTCGTACCTGACAGCACACGGGATGAGACCGGCTCAACCCAGAGATTGTTAAACCTCGCAAAGGTGTTGGGTGTTGCCCAGCCCGCTGCTCTGCAGATGTCTGCTAAAGAGGCACCATTGGTCAGGGCCCAGGAGGCTGCCACACTCCTAGTAGAGTGGGCTCGTAGCCCCAAGGGGGGCGGCACGTCCTGGGTGTGATATGCCATAGCGATGGCGTCAATGACCCAGTGGGCGATCCTCTGCTTGGAGACAGTGCTCCCTTTCCGCTGTCCACCAAAGCAAACAAAGAGCTGCTCGGAGCTTCTAAAGCTCTGTGTGTGATCCAAATAGATGCGTAAGGCACGCACCGGGCACAGCAACGCCAAGGCTGGGTCTGCCCCCTCCTGGGGCAGCGCTTGCAGGTTCACCACCTGATCCCTAAACGGGGTCACGGGAACCTTGGGCACATAGCCCGGTCGGGGTCTCAGGATCATGTGAGAGTAGCCCAGATCGAACTCCAGGTTTTGCTGACAGAGAACACCTGCAGGTCCCATACCCTCTTGATGGAAGTGAGCACAGTCAGGAGGGCAGTCTTCAAAGAGAGTCCCTTTAGCTCAACTGACTCCAGGGGCTCAAATGGAGCTCCCCGTAGGCCCCAAAGGACCACAGAGAGGTCCCACGAGGGGATGAGGCACGATCTGGGGGGATTCAACTTCTTAGTGCCTCTCAGGAACCTGATGATCAAGTCGTGCTTCCCCAAATACTTACTGTCTACTGCATCGTGATGTGCCGATATAGCGGCTACATACACCTTCAAGGTGGAGGGGGACAGCCGTCCCTCCAGCCTCTCCTGTAGGAAGGAAAGCACTGATTCGCGATGTGAAGAACACCACTTAGCGAACAGATGCCACTTCAAGGCATACAGGCATCTCGTAGAGGGAGCCCTGGCCTGAGTGATCATGTCTACCACTGCAGGTGCTGAGGTCCGAGAACCAAGTCTGGGTGGGCCAGTAGGGTGCTACTAGGATGACCTGCTCCTTGTAATCCCTGACCTTGCACAACGGGAAGGCATACTTGCGCAGCCCCAGGGGCCAGCTGTAGGAGTGGTCTGGGATGGGGGATGAGGGAAATCATTCTCGCGGTCTGTTGTGACCGTCCTGTTATGGGCGTGATTGTGCCACAGCGGGGCACACAGGGGCGGGGGGCCTGCCTCCGCAGCGCTGTATCTGCCAAAAAGGAATGGTGCCCAGCGGTCGTGATAACGACGGCCATGGACACCGACTGTGTGACCCAGGAAGTAAGGAAACCGCTCTTTTGTTGAAAATGTGGGTACCGTAGCCCCTTGGGGGTCCGGCGAAATCAACAGAAAAGGTAAATAAGGATTTTCCACCCGGCCCTCCACCAGGGGATGGAGTGGTCTGCTTACCAGCTCCTGTGCAGCGGGTTCCTGGCTCCTTGGGTTACCCGTCTCATGGGCGCTTTGAAGCTTTGTCTGCTTTCTGAGGGTGGCTCCACGCCGGGTCCAACCTACTGGGGCGGACTGTGGCTGAGCCAGTGTTGCTGCCAAAGGGGGGCGCCCTTGGTGATGAGTAGACGGGGTGCGGGACCTTGAGTCACACTGGGGCAGGATGTGTTGTATGGCCTCTGTCTGCTTTTTGACTGCTGAGAATTGCTGGGCAAAATCCTCTACGGTGTCGCCGAATAGGCCAACCTGGGAGATGGGGGCGTCAAGGAATCGTACCATGTCAGCCTCCCTTGACTCGACCAGGTTGAGCCAAAGGTGGCGCTCCTGGACCACCTGGGTGGACATCGACTGCCCAAGAGACCGTGCCGTGACCTTCGTCGCCAAGAGGGCGAGATCGGTCGCCGAGCACAGCTCCTGCATTAATCCCGGTTCAGGACTACCCTCGTGCTGTTCTTTGAGTGCCTTGGCTTGGTGCACTTGCAGGAGAGCCATGGCATGCAGGGTGGAGGCGGCCTGTCCAGCAGCACCGTAGGCCTTAGCCGCCAGTGACGACATAAGCCTACAGGCCCTGGATGGGAGCCTCGGGTGGCTCCGCCAGGTGGCGGCGCTCTGAGGACACAAGTGCACCGCAACCGCCTGATCCACCTGGGGGAATCGCTGAGTATCCCCTGGCCGCCCCACCGTTGAGGGTAGTGAGAGCGGAGGAGCCCGCGAACCGGGTCCGGGCAGTAAAAGGTGCCCGCCACGATCGTGTGAGCTTATCATGCACCTCCGTGAGCGGCGCTCTGGGCCCAGGAACCAATCATCGAGCCACGAGGGTTCAGGGGGGAGCGGAGGATTCCACTCCAGCCTGACGCTCGCAGCCGCCCGGGCAAGCATGGCCGCCAGTTCCGCGTCAGCCTGCGTCTGGGCTACCGCACCAGAGGGTGGGAGCCCAGCCGAGTCCTCCGCATCAGACTGGATGAGCCCGCTCTCCGATGCAGCTATCGACAACTCATCATCTTCGCAAGCTTCAAATGAGATCACGAACTCGCCCTAAGATAAACCCGCGGTCTCATCCCAGAACTCGACCGGAGCACACGAGCGTGCTGGGGAATGGGAGGTCCGTGGGGGGTTTCCCGGCAGAGAAGCTCCCATTGAGGTCCACAAATCGCCCCCAGTGCTAACTGTCTCTGCCTCATACCCGTAGGTAGAAGGACCGAGGCGGGGAGCTGCTGGGGTGGCTTTCCCTCTGACGAAAGAAAGCGGCAAACGCAATGTTGCCATGGTCCTGTTCTCGCAATGAGGACACGAACCATCCATGAAAGATGTCGCCACGTGGGAAGCACCCAAACACGTGAGACAGCGATCGTGGCCGTCAGAAGCGGAGAGATAGCGACCGCAACCAGGAATTATACACAAACGAAAAGGCATCTTGAAAAAGACGCTTCGTAAGTGCCACTCTTTTAGTAGGAAAATATACTCTTTGTGAGGAAAGAATATACTCTTTTAGCTGCTGAAGCGCCCAGGGGCGTTTTCTGCACAACGCCGGTGCAAGAGGGGGAGAAACTGCTGTAATGCGCTGTAAATCCAACAGCTTCACTGGATATTAGAGGTGAATGGATCGGCAGAGTAATTCAGCTCGCTGAACACAACCGCTCAGCTCCGAAGAGAAAATCTGAATGAGTGGTTGCAAGCCAGCTCCTTTTATACCCGTATATCTGGGGGAGTGGCATGCAAATTCCACTTGCCAATTCCCAATGGCCTTTTCTCAATGATCAGAGGTGTTTGGGGCTCCAAAGGGCGACCCCTAGTGTCACTACATCGACACAACGTTGAGTGAGTTACAGATAGGGAACATGATTTACATGTACTCTTTCCCTCTGTCTTTTTCTGTCTTCCTCTATTTAGAAGTCTCATGCACTCTTTCTATCTCACTTTTCCTCTCTCTCTCTTTCTGCCGGTCAATCTTTTTATGGCCATGCTAGGTATCCTCTTTTACACTGGCCTACTTTTCTATCTCACGGTGAGGAGCTCTCCTATGGATGGATTTGACACTAAAACAAGAAATAGTTCTAGACCAACAAGTGACCTAAATCTCCAGAGGGGCTTGCATGAAAAAGAAAATGTGAGGAATTGTGCTGGTGGCATCTAATCCCAGGTTTTCAGAGCTGCACAGAAAGTCTACTATGGTCAGCCTGCTAGAGGTTTATGTTTCAGAGATACTTATACTTTCACACACACTTGCCTTTTAGCATTAGCGACTATAGGAATGAGAAGAAGGATCCACTCTCTGGTATTTGGATAGTTTTGTAATCATCAGTCACACATGATGTGTCAAAATAAAAGCCATACTATACCGCAGTGTAAAACTATATTTTCTAATGTTTACAAACCCAGAAAAGTGTTAAATTAAAAATAAGCCAATAAACTTGGAGTTTGGTTTGAAAGCATATTAGACTGATGATCAGTCTTGCTTAAAGCATCAGTGTTTGTAAAGTTGTACAGCATCCACAGTCATGGTTGCTACGTACTGTATATCTTTTAGCTTTACCAATTCATAACTGAGGTTTTGAGCGTGGGCTTGCTGGGATACATGGCATGGTACCCACAATTTCACAAATATGCATTTGTGTTTTTCAAAGCTTTTCCTTGCATATTTAATAAGTCTATAGAGAAATACCTGTAAGTAAGGGATGTACAGTCAGTACTGGTCAATAACACAACATATTGTGACGTTGATCCCACTTATTACAAAGCTACTCACCAAAAAAGTATAGAAATGCGCTTGCAATATTTATTTATTAAAGGAAAATTTCACCGAAAAACAAATATTCTCTGATAATTTACTCACCTGCATACTATTCCCAGATGTGTTTGACTTTATTTCTTCTGCTGAAAACAAACGAAGATTTTTAGAAGAATATTTCAGCGCTTTAGGTCCTCACAATGCAAGTGAATGGTAACCAAAATTTTGAAGCTCCAAAAGCACATAAAGGCAGCATAAAAGTAATCCATATGATAAATACATGTCTTCAGAAGAGATATGATAGGTGTGGGTGAGAAGCAGATCAATATTTAAGTGATTTTTTACAATCATTCTCCTATTTCACTTTCAAATTTTTCTACATTAGTTTTCGGCATTTTACATTATTTGTGCATACCACCACGTACTAGGCAGTGAGGAGAATTTATTGTAAAAAAGCACTTAAATATTGATCTGTTTCTCACCCACACCATTATATTGCTTCTCAAGACATAGAGTCTTCTGGATGACATTTATGCTGCCTTTATGTGCTTTTTAGAGCTTCAAAGATTTTTGTCACCATTCACTTGAATTGTATGACCAAGAGAGTTTAAATATTTCTCTAAAAATCTTTGTTTGTGTTCAACAGAAGAAAGAAAGTCACACATCTGGGATGGCATGAGGGTGAGTGAATGATGAGAGAATTTCCATTTTGGGGTGAATTATTCTTAAATGATTGTATTATGTGAGAGGAAAGAGACCATGGAGTGCTTCGACAAACATGAAATGAGAACAATGTAGAAGATTGGTCAAACATACAGTTTAAAAGTCATTACACAAAAAATATTTGATCGTAAAATTCTGCCAATTGACCAATCAGAAACAAGTCCTCCAGAGAGCTGTGTAATAATACGGAATACTTTGAATGGTCTCTATGGTTTGTGTGCGTATATTTGTGTTTTAGTAAAATGTTTAAAATATATTTAGTAAAACAATGTGTTATGTAAAAAAGTATGAATACCTGCAACAACTGTTACTTAAAAAAAAAAAAAAAATTCCTAGCTCAGATTGGGACTTAAATAGCTGGTGAGATGGAGTTTGTGAGGTTTTCTTCCATATGCAGCAGGGCAAAGAGATGAAGGCTGATAAAAAAGGTCTGTAGAAACATGACCCCTATAAGACAGTCAGCAAAAAATAAAAAAGAAATAAAAATCTTGTAAATTTAACAGAGAAAAGAGAGAGAGATGATAGCATAGAAAGTGAAAGACAGATGGGGGATAAGAGAAAGAGAGAGAGAGAGAGAGAGAGAGAGAAAGAGTAATGCACTGGCACTTTTAAATAGACTTCATGGAACACCAAATCCCTTCCAATGCAGAAATCAGCTGATGCCTCGTCATTTGCCAAGGAGTGTGGGGCAAAAAAATGACCATCATTTTAATTATGAAAGAGGGGGGAGAAAGTGAGTGATCTGGCTTGTGCTGTTGTTTCTATCACTAAACTTATGTCATTAATTTATATTATTTTAGTTCATTTTTTTGATATTTAATTTGTATTTAGTATTAAATATTATTTAATAATTGTCAATAATATACATTTGCACTACTCTATTATACTTCTATTGAACAATTTGCCATTCCCGTTTCCCATTTTTTTATATTTAAGTTTCTTATTGATATTATTCTTATTATTATTTTCGGAAATATTACTCATTTATTCTATTAGCAATACCGTTATTGGATTGTATTTATTTTGCACAATTTCTCACTGAATGCAGCTTTGCTGCAAACAGTGTTGGGAGTAAACAGATTATTAAGTAATTAGTTAGTGTAATCTAATTACTATTTTAGTCAAAAAGTAATGTAACATTACATTTTAAATCTTGTAATCAGATAACAGTTACTAACTTTTAATTAAAGGGATAGTTCAATCAAAAATGACAATTCTGTCATCATTCACCCTCATTCAATCCCAGATATGTATGACTTTCTTTCTTCTGTCGAACACAAATTAAGATTTTTAGAAGAATATCTAAGCTCTGTGGGTCCATACAATGCAAGTGAATGCTGGCCAGAACTTTGAAGCTCCAAAAAGCAAATAAAAGCAGCATAAAAGTAATCCATATGACTCCAGTGGTTTAATCTGTCTTCAGAAGTGACATTATAGGTGTGGGTGAGAAACAGATCAATACTGAAGTCCTTTTATTTTTTTACTATAAATTTTCCTCCCTGCCCAATAGGTGGTGATATGCACGAAGAATCTGAATCACCAAGAACAAAAGAAGAAGAATGTGAAAGTGAGAGTGGAGATTTATAGTAAAAAAGGCCTCAAATGTTGATCTGTTTCTCACCCACACCTATTGTATCACTTCCGAAGATTTTCCCAGTGGAGTCTTATGGATTACATTTATGCTGCCTCTATGTGCTTTTTGGAGCTTCAAAGTTCAAGCCACCATTCACTAGCATTGTTATGACCTGAGATCCTCTACTAAAAATCTTAATTTGTGTTCTGCAGAAGAAAGAAAGTCATACACATCCGGGATGGCGTGATGGTGAGTAAATGATGCTATAATTTTCATTTTGGGGTGAACTGTTCCAGTAAATTAATTACATTTAAGTCTGTTACTTGTGTTACATTTAATACGTATATTAACACGTATATTACGTGTATTTTGTTCATATGTACATCTGTTTGCATTTCTGTTATGAACATTACAATAAAGACATTATTTTGAATTGATTGAGTGCAAAAATTAACTTTTTTGTGAAATGTGTTTTAGACAGTAATTAAAAAGTAAATTAATTAGTAACATGATTACTTATCCAATTTAATAATCTGTAGCAATCTGATTACAATTTTAGAGAAGTAATTAGTAATATGTAACAGATTACTTTTTGAGTAATTTACCCAACACTGCCGGCAAAAGCTTTGGCACTATAAATGTAGTCTTTGTCAAATTAATAAAGCACACGAGTGG
Organism: Myxocyprinus asiaticus; assembly: GCF_019703515.2. Classification (NCBI taxonomy): domain Eukaryota; kingdom Metazoa; phylum Chordata; class Actinopteri; order Cypriniformes; family Catostomidae; genus Myxocyprinus; species Myxocyprinus asiaticus. The sequence continues at coordinate 29,405,732 of NC_059368.1, forward strand.
CTGTTGGGTGGATGAAGAGACAAAACACAAAGATTTAGAAAGGCACTTTTCCTATAGTGATTTACAGATGAAAAGTGTTGCCTGTCCAGCTCCAATCACTGAGCAGGAAGTGTGTTTGAGTACACAGAGAGACAATAAAAGGGATATATAAAGAGACAATAAAACAAGAGTATGAGAATATGTGAAATACAAAAACACATATATGATCAAATCTCCAGCACAATGATTGCACATTGTATGTTCTGAGTTGGGTGTCACACTTTCCATGTGTTTATGAGGGAAGTGCAGGCCCTGAAATCTGTTTCTGAAACAGCATTTCTCAGAACCCTTAAACCAGTGTGTGTATGCTTGTGTATGCCTGTGTGAGCTCCTCTGTGTATGTATAACTGGCACAGTATTTAGATTCCTGACATGCTCTAAATGCTCGTCGCCTAACTTCCTCCTGACTGATTCTGATGTTTGTGTGTGTGTGGGCAAGTTTGGGTGGTTTACGAGGACTTTTTTTTCAAATCAAAATCAAATCAAATCACATTTATTGTCACACAGCCATATACACAAGTGCAATGGTGTGTGAAATTCTTGGGTGCAGTTCCGATCAACATAGCAGTCGTGATAGTGATGAGACATATACCAATTTACAATAACATCAAATTAACACAACAAACTGGTAATTACAAGGGTATTATGCTATAAATGTGGTTTATGAGGACATTTCTTGTGTCCCCATTATTCAAATCGCTTAAAAAAACAAAAACAAACATACTAAACAATGTTTTTTTTTTTTTTTTTTGAAAATGTAAAAATGCAGAAAGATTTTTGTGAGGGTTAGGTTTAGGGGTAGGGTTATTGGATAGAATCTATAGTTTGTACAGTATACAGTTCATCCGGAAAGTATTCACAGCGCTTCACTTTTTCCACATTTTGTTATGTTACAGCCTTGTTCCAAAATGGATTAAATTCATTATTTTCCTCAAAATTCTACAAACAAAATACCCTATAATGACAACGTGAAAGAAGTTTGTTTGAAATCTTTGCAAATTTATTAAAAATAAAAAACGAAAAAAATCACATGTACATAAGTATTCACAGCCTTTGCTCAATACTTTGTTGAAGCACCTTTGGCACCAATTACAGCCTCAAGTCTTTTTGATAATGATGCTACAAGCTTGGCACACCTATTTTTGGGCAGTTTCTCCCATTCTTCTTTGCAGGACCTTTCAAGCTCCATCAGGTTGGATGGGGAGCGTCGGTGCACAGCCATCTTCAGATCTCTCTAGAGATGTTCAAGTCTGGGCTCTGGCTGGGCCACTCAAGGACATTCACAGAGTTGTCCCGGAGCCACTCCTTTGTTATCTTGGCTGTGTGCTTAGGGTCGTTGTCCTGTTGGAAGATGAACCTTTGCCCCAGTCAGAGGACCAGAGCGCTCTGGAGCAGGTTTTCATCAAGAATGTCTCTGTACATTGCTGCATTCATCTTTCCCTCAATCCTGACTAGTCTCCCAGTTCCTGCCGCTGAAAAACATCCCCACAACATGATGCTGCCACCACCATGATTCACTGTAGGGATGGTATTGGCCAGGTGATGAGCGGTGCCTGGTTTCCTCCAGACATGACGCTTGCCATTCAGGCCAAAGAGTTCAATCTTTGTTTCTCATGGTCTGAGAGTCCTTCAGGTACCTTTTGGCAAACTCCAGGTGGGCTGTCATGTGCCTTTTACTGAGGAGTGGCTTCCATCTGGCCACTCTACCATACAGGCCTGATTGGTGGAGTGCTGCAGAGATGGTTGTTCTTATGGAAGGTTCTCCTCTCTCCACAGAGAAATGCTGGAGCTCTTTCAGAGTGACCATCGGGTTCTTGGTCACATCCCTGACTAGGGCCCTTCTCCCCCGATCACTGAGTTTGGCCGGGCGGCCAGCTCTAGGAAGAGTCCTGGTGGTTCCAAACTTCTTCCATTTACGGATGATGGAGGCCACTGTGCCCATTGGGACCTTCAATGCTGCAGAAATTTTTCTGTACCCTTCCCCAGATCTGTGCCTCGATACAGTCCTGTCTCGGAGGTCTACAGACAATTCCTTGGACTTCATGGCTTGGTTTGTGCTCTGACATGCACTGTTAACTGTGGGACCTTATATAGACAGGTGTGTGCCTTTCCAAATCATGTCCAATCAACTGAATTTACCACAGGTGGACTCCAGTCAAGTTGTAGAAACATCTCAAGGATGATCAGTGGAAACAGGATGCACCTGAGCTCAATTTTGAGTGTCATGGCAAAGGTTGTGAATATTTATGTACATGTGATTTTTTTCGTTTTTTTTATTTTTAATAAATCTGCAAAGATTTCAAACAAACTTCTTTCATGTTGTCATTATGGGGTATTGTTTGTAGAATTTTGAGGAAAATAATGAATTGAATCCATTTTGGAATAAGGCTGTAACATAACAAAATGTGGAAAAAGTGAAGCGCTGTGAATACTTTCCGGATGCACTGTAAAAATCATTATGTCTATGGCGTGTCCTCATAAGGATAGCCGCACCAACATGTGTGTGTGTGTGATGAGGTCATCAAAAACTAGTCTGCCTTGCAAGTAAGCCTACACATTAACACAAAAACATGAAATAAACACATACACACTACTTACTAACTGTTTTAAAAAATCGTATGTGAAACTATTATTTTTATTTGCATGTCTGAAATTATGCAACAATAAGAATTCAAACATTAGTAGGCTACATTATTGTCACATTACCTCATTGTTTATCACTTGACCTTATCACGTCGATGTTTAAGTGAGTGACGTCCAGTTATCTTCTTGGGAATAAACTGTTGCATTTTTAAACCAATTACTTTCCAAATTTTTGCAGTAAATGTCTCAACTTTTGGCACATTTTCTGAACAAATAATGAGTGAAGAACAAGCTAATCCCATGAAAAGCATACGACTGTGGCAAAGTTTTTGCAAAATGATATTGCTTGTTTCATTACAGATCTGAGTAGATCTGAGGAGAAATGTCCACTACCCAAACCTTAAACCTAAACCTAACCAACAGAGTCATAAAAAGCAAATGTGATATGAAAAACTAAATTACTCAAGCGATCACATAATTTTGTGGTGCAGCTATGACACTTTTGGCTCATGCATGACTTGTACTTGGTCATGAAGGACTTTAAGCAACAGTTGCAAACGGGACGGCAACCGGAAGTAAACTGATAAACTGCTGTAGCACAGACACGCAAATATAACTAAGCAACCACATAGAGGATGGCTTAATTTTAAACAGCATGAGATGGGTTGGAAAAATTGTTTATAAACTGATAATCTGCCATTTTACTTGTGATTTGTGTGAAAGTGAATAAAGCTCATTGTTGATGAAGGTAAAAATATGCCTTTGTAACATGCCACATGTCAAAAACACTAATTAACAAGTGAGATGACCTAATGTGGACCTAATGCTGGTCGTCACCATATCATCACTGTTTAAAAGAGCACTCCAATCACACTCGAGGAGGATCTGGATACAGTGACAGTAATCAGAGATTCTATAAAGGCTTGTCCCATGACACTCAGTCGGTCTGTGTGACATTTAGCTGTTTTAAACAGCCATCTGCAGTATGTAGCGGCTGTACCGTCTGGTAGCGAGATATCCATAGTATATTGGAGTCAGCATTTGCTAAAGTCAAGGTTAGGCCTATGTGTGTGTGTGTCAGAGAAAGGGGGAAAGAGCTCAGGGGGAGAATGTGTCCAGAGTTCAAAGGTCAAGGATGAGTAGTAAAGCTTTCATCACCCAATCCAGGAAATGATGTAGCGAGCAGACAAACACAAACATGCATGACCTAGCAAACATTCACCACATAGATTGGGGGCGGGGTTATCTCATATTACATTAAATTATTATTCATCAGGTTCTATAAATGTATTTGTACGCATGCAAATCCTCTTATGTAGTAGTTGATGGAAATCCTCATTTGAACATTTATTCTCTTGTTTGACATCTGTGTGATTTATTGGTTTTGCTTTGACATGACTTCAACACATCAGCTTCGAACGGTTAACAAGGTTAATTTCACAAATGGCCCGTGAAAATGCATAGTTTGGTATGTATGCATGCATATGCATAACAGACATGCTTTTTAAATTAACTCTTTGTGTGCTATACTTTCTCAATAAACAGCTGTGCAGGCTTCCGACCAATGGAGGGAAATTGCTTCAGCATTGTGGATAGAACAAGCACGAGGCCACATGCTGCCCATTCACGAGACACATGAAACATTCAAAAATAGCACACATTCACCCGATACACACTTTTCTAGTGACACATTACAGTGTAATACATTTTGTCATAAAGTACATCTGAAATTTAAAGACCCCTTAAAATGGTCCGACAAATGCAATTTTGTTTCCTGTGTTGACATGTTTTCTATTGAAACAGGAAGCTAAGGTTAGCCATGTCAAAGGGCTTGTGCTTCTTTTAAATAGTGAATAGCATTTAAGGTGCCAATAGCAAAATCAAAGAAAGAATGGGTGTGACATCATTTTGAACAAAATCTGGCCAAAAAGGTGTTTTTGAGTTCGTTGCAGTGGTTCGAAACAGCTAGTCAGCACAAACTTTCAGGAAAACTTCATAATGGGTGTTAAACACCTTCAACTGCCATTGGTCCATATCATGGTCCACCTACTATGACAGCAACATCTTTTTCCGATTCATTTCTTCACTCAGTTGAAAATGGACGTGGATTCTTTTCACAGCATTCATCATAAAATGCAATAACAGATGTTAACCAGTGCAAATTATGGCCACATGTAACATGTTAGCATTAGCATTAGCACCATGAATGCAGAATGTAAACATGACAAATTACACATTACCTACTGCATATACAGTATATTACTTTAAATCATCATCAAGTGGTTCAAACAGCTTCTTTTTCTGATCTCTATTGGATTCCATTCATAGTATGAGGCGTGTAATAATTGATCACACATAAAAGTGAAATGTATGTTTTACATGTAGTCTAGACAGGGCAGTGTGCATCTTATATTTAAATGCAGTGTTTTAATGTTCGCAAACAGAATACTGTTGTTCAGCTGTTTCGACCTTCTTTGTAGCTCTGAGCGAAGAACTTTGACATGAGTGTATCAGAGCCTTTATGTCACAGCCTGGCAAAACATTATTGGCTACTTGCTATTGCTATTGGTGGGTGTTTTTTTTTTTTTTTAATATTTTATTATTATTATTATTATTATTTATTGGGAGGGGGAATATCAATCAATCAATCAAAGCTTTATTAAGGACACATACGGTCCAAAACACAAACAAGAAAAAATTAAATAAAAAAAAAAAAAAAAACAGACATAGTCCACAATATTACCTATTTACATATAGGCTAAAACGCCAATGGTTCCACATACTGGAGAAGAACCTTACTGAACTTAGTGCCAGGTTCGTCATTGTTGAAATTATACTGTTTGCAGAGTCTGATAACCTACAAATACATCTGTACATGATATTGCACAGCACAGCAGAGCAATATCATGTACACATAGCTGTGCCATGTTTAGGTTTAAAACCAAACTGGTTGTCAAAGGTCAGGACAAACTGTTCCAACTCATTCAGTAACGTCCTCTCCATGACCTTGGATAAAATACTGGCCAGAGCTATAGGCCGGTAATTATCCATGCTATTTATTTTGCAAGCTTTGTCTTTAATAGTAGACACTTATATAACAGATAAAATAGAATCAGATAAAATACTATGAACAAAAAACACAGTAAAACAAATGACAAGCAGAGGACAGAGTTTTCTACTTGCAAATTTTAAATGTTCAGCAGATATCTTATCCATACCACATGCCTTATTGTCTTTTAGCATCATAACTGCATCATAGACTTCCTGTGGGGAGACAGTCACATCTTCATTATTATCAATGTTGCCCACTGCAAAGGAGTTACTTTTAACACAGTTGAACAGCTTGTAATAATGTTTCTGCCACAACTGAGTAATTTCCTCTGAGCCACTTACACCATCAGTATTCGTTGGCAAAGATGTTTTACAGTTATTCATTCTTTTGATTTCTTTCCAGAAATCATTTGGATTATTATTTTGCAGTTTACTTGCATGTGAGTCAGACCTCATTGTATTTTCATTCCTCTTAATGAAACGTAGGGCATATTTAAAATTTGCATTTACCCGTTTCTTATTTTCAAACAGGGGACCATGTTTATGTCTGCCCGACTCAGCCAAAGCTTTAAAAGCCCTTCTAGCCTCAGCATGAATCTCTTCAACATATTCATTCCAGCCTGGCTTGGCTTTGTACATCTTGGTCTTGTACAGAGGCCTGCTTGAGGCAAGAAGGGACTCCACAATATTATCATACAAGGAACACAACTCAATACCATGTTACAGGTTCTTACAGTTAATATCACAGCATGCAGCCACGTCTTTTGGTAAGTCGATATTACTCAACAGCATGTCACACTGAACACAGTATACTTTAAGATCCTCCTCAGTCAAGTTAGACCAGTCTATGTTCCCTACACGCATGTCGTTGTTCACAGACAAAAGAGTAAGTAAATTGCCCAGATGTATAGATAAAGAAAAGGCACATGATTAGTAGTGGCAAATTCATAATTAATCCTCATGGCCTCAAAGGAGTCATGTGCATCAACTGTGCAGATGTAGTGATCTAACCATGAAGTTGTGTGCCACACCTCACTGATGTAAGTGTAGCTATTATCAGCTAAATGCACTTTACTGGAGAGAATCAAACCATTATCATAGCAAAACTGCATTAAATGATTGGCAAATAAAGAGCTACCATCAGAAACATCCGCATTCATATCACCCACAATAAAAAAGCAGGTGGAAGCATTATCCTGAATAAAAGACATGACACAAGCCAATCTGTTGAGATATTCATCTTCATTCTGGGAAATCTCATAGGGTGTATAGATGTTCAGAATGATGAACTTTTTTCCACCGCAACTGAACTCAATTCCTATAGCCCAGTCAACTTCCAGTCTGACCACGTTAACTAGCTGATCAAACTTTTTGTGCCATAGTAGGGCAACGCCGCCAGGTATTCTGCCATGAGCTATTTCCATGCACAAGTCAGTGGTAGATTCACCCGCCCCATAGAGTCTTTATGTAGGGAGTTCAGTATTTCCAAGTCCTGCTTAGGTAAAAAAGTCTCTTGAACACACAGTACATCACAGGCCTCCAATAGTTTATCCACCACCAAGCGGCGTGATTTATCTGCTTCACTGTCCCCAATGCGCAACCCTCGGACATTATATGACACGATATTGATACTCATTTATTTCGGTTTGTCCCGGGCACCCGAATGGCTGCTGCTCTCCAGTAGAGCTACAGGTGTAATGTCAGACACTGAGCGCTGCTGTTGCAGATCAGTCCCCCCTCCTGATCTGCGGGCCGTGCTGTCACTGTTAACTCTGGGTCTGCGAGCCTCAAAATAACGGCGGACATAGATCCCCGCCGGCCAAAGTTGTGGGTCGTACATGTCTGCTACTTTGTTACACTCAGCAGTGACATGAAACGAACTGAATCTGTTGTGGGTTGAATCAATCTTCCGACATGTCACCGATTTGCCCAATCTCTCAATCAAATAAAAGCAGAGAGTGTCAGCATCAAGACTAGGGGAAAATCTAATAGCAAACACACTCACCAGCTTGGTTTTGACCACTGGAATGTTGCTCTCGGTGCCGGTACCAATTATTCCCATTTTCCTCCACTGCTCCCATTTCAAACGAGCCTGCACAGCACCGGTACTGGGCTGCACGGCTGCGTTTGGAGGCTTATGGGGCTTGTGTACCCCTTTCCCCACAACAGTGCTCCATGCCGGGGACTGTGACTGGCGAGCAGGTGCCACCAGATCCTGCAACTCTCTCTCCTGAGACTCTGATGCAGCACCAGCCCCATGTGCCCGGCTAGGGGATCCGCGGAGCTTCTCAATAGCCATCACCCGGCGATCCATGACCGCTGTAGCCACCCCCAAGTTCTCATTCATGCTTCGTCTGAGCTTCCAGGGCATCTCTCAAACTAGAAACTTCCCAGCTCAGCTGTTCCACTCTGCTGAGTAGTGCCGAGGCGTCCATGTTGCCAAATCCGACTGGTGGAAGTTCATCCAGGTAGTGTGATACAAACCTGGGAATGTTTTCACCACACTCATTAAGCACCTTCAGACAGTCCTTGATGTTGTTAATGTCCTTCTGAAGGCCTTTATGCTTGATGCAGCGTATCGTAGTCATGCACATTTCAAACAACAGTCGCTTGGACTCCTCAATCCACTCAGATGAGACAAAACAATTTCATCATGGGACAGTCTTCTCATTTTGATGGCAATAAAGTTCAAAATCTCGTCCTCCACTATTACTTCCCATCAGCTGCTTTATAAATAAAAATCATATGAGAGCAAGCAGCACCTCTCGCACGTACCACCGCACCCGCAGCCGTGTTTCAGAATACTCCTTCTAGATGCATTTTATGGGACAAAAAATGTTATACAGCCCTGTGAGCAAAATGAGCAATCTAGATTTTTAGTCCATTTTCTTTTGCACATATCCACTAGATTGTCATTTTTAATTGTGTATAGCTGTTAAACATTTATTTTGTCACCTTTTAGGAGAACACTGACATTAGATTTCAAAGATAACATACATGGAGTAAACACAAAATTTTCATTTAATAATGTCTTAAGATCTATGGCAGCCCTGGACCGTGGAGCAGGGGTGGGCCTGGACCGTGGAGCAGAGGCGGGCCTGGACCGTGGAGCAGAGGCTTGCTTGTGACATGGCATGGAGCAGTCTGGGGCTTGGCTGAGACATGGCATGGAGCAGACTGAGGTTCGGCTGTGACATGGCATGGAGCAGACTGAGGTTTGGCTGTGACATGGCAGGGAGCAGTCTGGGGCTTGGCTGAGACATGGCATGGAGCAGACTGAGGCGTGGCTGTGACATGGCAGGGAGCAGGCTGAGGCGTGACATGGCCTGGAGCTGAATCTGGCGTGGCTGTGACATGGCCTGGAGCTGACTCTGGCATGGCTGGCAATGCAGGCTCTGGGACAGACAAGGCTGGCATCCAGCTCGTTGGCCGTGGCAGGTGTGGGCATTGGCTTGTTGGCCGTGGCAGGCGTGGGCGTTGGCTCGTTGGCCGTGGCAGGTATGGGCATTGGCTCGTTGGCCGTGGCAGGCGTGGACGTTGGCTCGTTGGCTCGTTGGCCTTCTCCCCTACGGTGAATGGTGAACCACCCATCAGTAGGGCAAGGTTGATATACCAAGCAAGACCGTCAGCACACCGACCGTCAGGCATCAAAGAGGAAATCGGCTCATTAAGCCTGAAACGGAAACAGTCCTTGAGGGCCACCTCATTCAAATCCACCCTGCAGGCCAGAGCGCAGAATTCCTCCACATACTCCTAAAGGGGACTACTCCCTTGGCGTAGACGAAGGAGCTGAACTACTGGGTTCATTATGGGCGGTCAGGTATTCTGTAATGATCCCGGAAACAGGCAGACGAAGAGACGATGGTGAAGTGATGAACCCAAGTGCAGTTTATTTCCATAACCATGAACGACTAGACTAGACTAGACTAGACTTGATTTGACATGACTTGACTATAGACTTGACATAAACAAAACATAACTTGACTAAAACTTGACTTGGCTTGACTTCAAGATACAACAAAATTACATACACAATACCTGACACTAGACAATGGCAAACATGAGGGCTTAAATACAAGGACAAGGGTAACAGGTAAACAAGACTACCAATCACAAGACTAAACTATAAACAAGATAACAAGACTAAATGAACTTAAACCAATGAAAAGACAAGACTAATAACAAAGTAATCAAACAATGAACCAATGAAATCAAGACTCATGAACAGGGGAAAACACATAACAAGATCACATGAGGGAACAGGAAATCACATGACATGACAGGAACAGAAACTAAACTTGAAAATAAAAAAACATGAAAACAAGAATAAAACACATAAACATGACACTAACAGTTCTGGTGTTATTAGATCTTAGTGCAGCATTTGATACTGTGGATCATGAATTACATCTAGATAGATTGGAAAATTGGGTTGGGCTTTCAGGAACGGTCCTCATGTGGCTCAGATCATATTTAGAAGGCAGGGGATATATAGTCAGTATCAGTAATTAGAAATCTGAGAGAACCACCATGAAGTACGGAGTCCCACAAGGATCGGTTCTTGGGCCCCTCCTATCCAATCTGTGCATGCTTCCTCTTTTTCGAATTTTCCAAGATTATAGGGTTGCTTATCACAGCTATGCAGATGATACCCAGATATATCTAGTGTTTTTTACCAAATGACTGTGGTCCTGTAGACTTGCTATGTCTGTGCCTTGAGAAAGTAAACAATTGGATGCAACATAACTTCCTTCAATTAAATATAGATAAGACTGAAATAATTATATTTGGCAATAAAGAAGGCTGGTGCTCAGTGCTTACCTTGAATCCAGGGCACTAAAAACTAACACCCATGGTGTAATCACTGATGAGGATCTAAATTTTAGTGGCCACATCAAAGCTGTTACAAAATCATCATTCTGGCATCTTAAAAACATAGCTAAAATGAGAAATTTAGTGTCCAAGCAAGATTTGGAAAAGCTTATTCATGCTTTTATTTCTTGTAGGGTGGACTACTGTAATGCACTGTTTACTGGCCTCCCCAATAAAACCATTAGACATTTGTAACTTATTCAAAATGCTTCTGCTAGAATACTGACAAACACCAAGAAGAGAGAACACATTACTTCAGTTCTTAGATCCTTGCATTGGCTTCCAGTAAAATATAGCATTACATTTAAGGCCCTGCTTATTGTCTATAAATCTCTCAATGGTTTAGGCCCAAAATATATCAGAGATATGTTTACTGAGTACAAGCCTGGCAGGTCTCTCAGATCTGCAAGGACTAGGCAGCTAGTGATGCCCAGAGTTCGAACCAAAAATGGTGAAATGGCTTTTAGCCATTATGCTGCCCATTGCTGGAATCAGCTCCCTTTGGAAATTAGATATGCCACATCAGTAGACATTTATCTGTTATCTGTTTGGCGAAGTTGTTTACCTGCTATAATGCTTGGATATGTTTTCTGGTCGGGTTGTTGAGGCTAATATTGCTTGTCATGCTTTTATGAATTGAACATTACTCGTGTGTTTACCGATTGTGATGTATCTAGGTTGTCCGGTAAAGTTACTGTGATATATTTAATATGTATGACTTCTGAAACTGACTTCTTGTAATTGTTATATTGCATATTTAAGCATATTATTTTTACGTTTAATAAAGTATATTTTATCCCCATCAATATTGAAACCTTGTTTTATGTTTTATGTTTATGGTGTTATAGTGTGCATTGCATAGACATGCTATTGTAGTAACTGAGGCTGGACAATACAGTATAAAAATAATAAATAATAAAGTCTTCTATTGAACTCGTATCAGCCATATCATGAGTTTAACCTCTTAAATTTAAAATTGTAGTACAATTCAAACATTAATAGTAGATAAAACACTTGAATAATCATATTATGATATACTGGTGGTGGCTGAGGAGTGTCCCCTGCTCTCTATTTAAAAGTGCTTTGAGTGAGTGATTTAAGTTTAAAATTCCTTCAAATATGTAAATAAGAATGTTGTTTATCTTCATCAAAGCAAGTAATATTTCTGTTTTAAATGTTTAATCATATAGCATAATATCAACATGAAAATAGCAATTTATGACTCCAGCTCCAGTCATGTTCACACACAGGTGATGTCCAGGTAAGCTCAAATTGGGGAATTCAGCCACCAGAAGAGCAGTGACAGAACACGACTGATGTAATGTATTCTTCCGCAAAATGCTTGCAATTTTAAGTTTCAACCACAGATGTTGCTAGAGAGCACAAAGTTACGTAGTGCAGCATTAAATATTGATCTGTTTTTCACCCACATCTATCTTATCTCTTCTGAAGGCATGGATTTAACCACTGGAGTCTGGAGTATGGATTACTTGAATGCTGCCATTATGTCCTTTTTGGACCTGCTGAGTTCTGGCCACCATTCATCTGCATTGTATGTACCTACAGAGCTGAGATATTCTTCTAAAAATCTTTGTTTGCATTCTGCAGAAGAAAGAAAGTCATAAACATCTGGGATGGCATGAGGGTGAGTAAATGATGAGAGAATTGTCATTTTTAGGTGAACTATCCCTTTAACATTAAAAAAAAAATAAAAAATACACACATTAACTTTAACGTTTTCCATTGTTCTTGTAGTATCAGTATATAGTGTATACTGTATGGTGTATTGTGTTGTGTATAATAGGCTTCCAAAATTGTTTCACCAATGAAGTAACTTTATTTTGCTAGTGGATATGTTCATGAACATTGCAGGTAAACCCAGACAACGAGCCTCAAATCAATTAGCCATTTCTTATTCAGATTCTGGGGTAACTACAATAATAACTATGCAAATTGCAATAGATTTATTGTTGCAACAAATGCAAGTGTTATAATAAGGCATTCTGATAAAGGAAGAAACCATGTATATGATAGGTAGAAAGGTGGTCTGTGTGCGATTGTGTTTGTGTGTGGGCTCACAATTATTCAACCCCTTTAGCATCACGACTATGGGGGAGGAGCATCACTATTGCTTTCACCACAGTGGGATGAATGACAGATTGCATCGGTCTCATATGAGTCCCTCTGATTGGTCAATTTGATCTCCTGATAGCCGTGGACTGCAGGACGTACTGTATGTCACACCATATGACGTGTGAAAATCACACATGCACATACAAACACATACACATTATCAATACAATCAATATTAGTATGAATAATTCCTAGAATAGACAAAGTCAATGCTGCAACAACACCACATTAATAAATATGCATACATATTACTTTCTTATTAATAAATACATCTTAAGATTAAGATTTTAAATAATTAAAATGTGTATTTAACCTAATCTATAAAATGAAATCTCAAAATGAATCTCATCAGAAGGGCAGCTACTTCAAGTGCAAATATACACCTGTCTGAGCAATACATTTCTGTGCAATGTTAATGTAATCTATCTATCTATCTATCTATCTATCTATCTATCTATCTATCTATCTATCTATCCATCTAAAGTAACTTTCTGAAATGTAACATCTGCTTTCTTTTGTTAATTTTTTAAATAAATAATAATAAAAAAATGGTTCTATACAGTCTCTTTCAAGTAACCCTAATATGATGGTTGAAATGTTATTTGTCCAAATTCTCTAGTTTTTATGGCACTGGCAATATGTGTGTTTGTGTGTCTGTGCTTTTTCTCATTTAACTTAATGAGAGTATGTTCTGTACGTCTCACTAGTGCACAAATACACTTTGTACAGACAGAGCAGCATATCAATACAAATCACTTCAGAAAAGCCCAAGCCAGACCAAGACGTGCGCACCCACATTCGCTTAACTCTACACCACAGACTCTCTCCTACACTCAGATACTCAGCCCTCAGATACACACCCTGACATTTTTAATTAAAACATAAGTATTCATATTAACTCTACCTACGGGTATGAGGCCAATGCGACTAGCACTGGGGATGATTTGGGGACCCCGATGGGACCACCTCTGCCGGGTATCCCCCCACATACCTCCCATTCCCCAGCATGCTCATCTGCCCCAATCGGGCTTCCGGATGTGTCCGCCGGCTCATCTCACAGCGAGTTTGACCTCTTGTTCGGAGCCCGCGAAGGTGATGAGCTCTCGAGTGCAGCATCGGAAAGCGGGCTCGTCCAGTCAGACGCGGAAGCCTCAGCTGGGCTCCCCCCCTCGGGTACGGTTGCCCAGTCACAGGCTTTCCCGGGTAGCCGCGAGTGTTGGGCTAGAGTGGAACCCTCTGCTCTCCCCTGAACCCTCGCGGCTTGATGATTGGTTTCTAGGCTCGCGGCGCCGCTCACAGCAACACCCCACCCCAGTTCCTTATTTCCCGGAAGTGCATGAGGAGCTGACAAGGTCGTGGGAGGGATCTTTTACTGCCTGGTCCCGATCTTTCAGCTCTCCCACCCATCGAGGACTTTGCCCAGCAGTTCTCGGCAGTGAAGCAGCAGACGGAGACTATCTGGCACATCCTGCCCTGGTGCGGCTCAAGATCCCGGATCCTCTCTGCTCGTTGCCAAGGGCGTCCCCCTGCGGTGACTGCACCGGCTCCGCCACAGCCCGCCCCTGCGGACCGGCCCCGGCATGGAGCCCACCTCAGGAAGCAGATGCCACCCGTCTCACAGCCGGCCGCCAAGAACCCGCGAAAGGCTTCGAAGCGCCCCTGAGATGGGCGACCCAGGGACGACGAAACCTGCTGCTCTGGAGCTGGTAAGCAGACCACTCCATCCCCCGGTGGAAGGCCGGGAGGAGAATCTTTTGTTACCTTTTGATTTAATTTTGCCGCATGCCTAAGTGCCTGCGGTACCCAAGAGTTCTGCAAAAGAGTGGTTTCCTTGTTCCCTGGGTCAAATACCCGGTGCGCACAGCCGACATCATGACCACAGTCCACCATTCCATTTTGGCATGTTTGGCACTCCAGTGGCGGTCTCCCCGGCCCTGTGCGCCCAGCTGTGGCACAAAACCGCCCCTGATGTGACTGTCTCCATGGGTCACGAGGACAGGCCTCTTCCTCCCCCATCCCAGGCTGTTCCAGGGGTGGTCACAAGGAGCCAGGTAAGTGCTTCGATGTCCCTGAACTCAACACGGCCATGACATGGCGTGGCACCTCAGGCTCTGCCCCGCCGTGAAGCCCCACCCACCGGTATGTCCAACGAGTTTGTCCCCTTGGTCCCCCTCGCCCAGAGCTTGGACGCGTGGCTTGCGCTTTCCAACTCATCGCGATGGCTGGTCCGGACCGTCCGACTCAGCTACACGTTTCAGTTCGCCGGGTGCCTGCCCAGGTTCAGCGGCATCCACTTCACCTAGGTGAAGGGCGAGAACGCCGCAACCTTGCGTGCGGAAATCTCTACCCTCCTATGGAAGGGTGCGATAGAGCAAATATGCGTTTCCCCCAGTGAGCCTACTTTCACAGACCCTGTGCAAGGTCAGGGAGGACAAGGAACAGGTTGTCCTGGTAGCACCCTATAGGCCCACCCAGACGTGGTTCTCAGACCTCACACTCCTCGCGACAGCCCCCCTGGCGAATTCCCCTGAGGAAGGACCTTCTTTCTCAGGGGCGGGGCACCATCTGGCACCCGCGACCAGACCTCTGGAATCTGCATGTCTGTCCCCTGGATGTGACACGGAAGACTTAAGTGGCCTACCACCTGTGGTGGTAGACACGATCACTCAGGCTAGGGCCCCCTCTACGAGGCACCTGTATGCGTTGAAGTGGCGTCTGTTCACTAAGTGGTGTTCTTCCTGATGCGAAGACCCCCAGAGATGTGCAGTCGGATCTGTGCTTTCCTTCCGGCAGGAGAGGTTGGAAGGGAAGCTGTCCCCCTCCACCTTGAAGGTATATGTAGCCGCTATAGCGGCACACCTCGACACAGTGGACGGTATGTCCTTAGGGAAGCACGACCTGATCATCAGGTTCCTGAGAGGCGCCAGGAGGTTGAATCCTTCAGACCGCACCTCATTCCCTCATGGGACCTCTCTGTAGTTCTTCAGGGTCTACGGGGAGCCCCATTGAGCCCCTACAGTCAGCTGAGCATAAGGCACTCTCTTTGAAGACTGCCCTCCTGACTGCGCTCACTTCCATCAAGAGGGTAGGAGACCTGCAAGCATTCTCTGTCACCGAAACGTGCCTGGAGTTCGGTCCAGGCTACTCTCACATGATCCTGAGACCCCGACCGGGCTATGTGCCCAAGGTTTCCACGACCCCTTTTAGGGATCAGGTGGTGAACCTGCAAGCGCTGCCCCAGGAGGAGGCAGACCCAGTCCTGACGTTGCTGTGTACAGTGTGTGCTTTACGCATCTATTTGGATCGCATGCAGAGCTTTAGAGTCTCTGAGCAGCTCTCTATCTGCTTTGGTGGACTGCAGAAAGGAAGCGCTGTCTCTGAGCAGAGGATCGCCCACTGGTTCATTGACGCCATAGCAATGGCATATCACGCTCAGGACATGCCGCCCCCGGCAGGGCTACGAGCCCATTCTACCAGGAGTGTGGCGGCCTCCTGGGCCTTGACCAGTGGCGCCTCTCTAACAGACATTTGCAGAGCAGCGGGCTGGGCAACACCCAACATCTTTGCGAGGTTCTACAATCTCCGGGTGAAACTGGTTTCATCCCGTGTAGTGGCAGGCACAAGCAGGTAAGTCCAGGACAGCTGGCCGGGTGTATCGCTTGTGCATAGCACCTTTCACCTCCCTTGAGCTAAAGACGTTCACCGTTGACTCCCAGTAGTGTTCACAAACTGTGTTCCCTGGATGACTTCCTCCGAACCCTGTGGCAGACGAGTTTGCGGAGAAACTTGCTGCTGGCTCAGTACATGTGCTAACTAAGCCCTGTAATGGGGTAGGTGCTCCGCATGTGTTGGTTCCCCATAGGTAACACCATGCGATGTATATCTTCCGCTAATTCATTTCCCTGTTGGTAAACTGCGTCTTCCTTGGTTTCCCCATGTTTGTAGAAACTCCTCCCCCACAGGGTAGGACTTGCCATGGGACTTCTCCACATGACATACTTCCGACAAAGCTCAGCAAGACCATGTGATGTATTTCCACTCAAAATACCCCCTCCCCCTCCCTCTGGGCGGGGTATGGTCTCCACAGTGTCTTCCCCTTGGGAGTGACCCCCCCCCCCCCCCCCCCCCGACGTAGACCTGGTGGCCCCAGTCGGTTAACAAATTTCACTCTTTTAAAAAAAAAAAAAAAAAAAAAGAGGATAAGAGGCCACGACTGGGCTAGCCTGTCTGTATCTTTTGGGCAGTCGACTTGTCCCCTAAGGGCTGTTTGACACTCATAACAGCGTTGGGGGAGGTT
Source organism: Myxocyprinus asiaticus (assembly GCF_019703515.2). Classification (NCBI taxonomy): domain Eukaryota; kingdom Metazoa; phylum Chordata; class Actinopteri; order Cypriniformes; family Catostomidae; genus Myxocyprinus; species Myxocyprinus asiaticus. Next base: position 29,422,707 of record NC_059368.1, read on the forward strand.
ACGTGTCGGCCTGGTGCGCTGGCTACGAGGCACACAGTGGTCTGCCCAACCGCCAGTTCAGCCAGTTGTGGCGTTTCATATAGGGACCCCTAGTGTCACTACATCGACACAACGTCGAGTGAGTGACAGATAGGGAACGTCCTGGTTACTTGCGTAACCTCCGTTCCCTGATGTGTCCCTCCTGCCACAATGCTGGACTACCCGCTGAAATGGCCGGGACCTTGTCTCGGCTCCTCAGCACAAAACCTGAATGAGTGGTTGCATACCAGCTCTTTTTATATGTTTGGGGGAGTGGTATGCAAATACCACTCGGCAATTTTCATTGGCCTTTTTTCAAAGACCAGAGGTGTTTCGGGCTCCCAAGAGTGACCCCTAGTGTCACTACATCGACACAATGTCTCGTTCCCTCCATCAGGGAACAGATCAGTGTTTATTCATTTTTTATGCAATTAGTATTATTTATTAATTAAATTTTTTCAGCAGGGAGTGCCCCCCACTATCTCTGTATAAGCTCGGTTCAAATAATCATTCTATATATATATATATATATATATATATATATGTTCAAAAAGGGGTACAACACCTGTCATAATTACTAAAAAAGAAGTTTAGAAAAATCTAAACTTCTTCAATATCTTGTGATAATATGTGCAATATGAAAGATATATTGAAAAACTCATATAGACCATTTATCTGAATATTGGGGGGAACTGTCTTTAGACATTTCAAAAAGTGGCTTTAGATGTCAATAGGCCTATAATATTTGCTTTATTTCCATATCATTGAACAATAGCCCATTTACAGTCCACAGCAATCCATTTTGCAATTGATCTGTCAGTCTTTCTGAAAGAGACATAGGGACTACAGGACCCATTCTTTTATTCCGTTTGCAATATTTTTATTGCTTGTCTATTTACACTTACATCAGATGGACATCTTTGTCAGTTGCGAACCACATTGCACGCGTAGCATACATCAGAGACTGACATCTGAGTTGAATTAAATGTTAACATTTGGGTCCTGTTAAGTACTGGGTTTCTGAGGAATGTCTTACTAATATATCCCCACATATTCATACAATTTGAGTATTATCCTCCACCCTTAATATCTCTAATGAAAAGTAAGGTCTAATAAATCATGCACAGAAACTTTTCCAAGTGGAATACTTTTTAATAAAAAACAATATCTAATAAAACATAACCAAGTTTTTATTGTCCCCAGATGAGAAGCCCTTCTCCATTTGATCATTAGATCAAGCTTGTATTTCCAAGAGCGATTTATTTGTGTCTTTGCATTTTGCCACTTTTACTGCAGCCAAATTGTTTTGATTTCAGAAACAACAGTCAATGGTTAGGCCTACACATAATTATCAAGAATTTCGCAAGTGCAGATCCAATAGTGATAAAAAAAAAAAAAAGATGTCTCAGATGGCAATTGTTTCTCATGGTGACGTCTGTAAAAATAATTTTTCATTGTTCCTATGATAAAAGTCTTGCGTTCGGATGACAGTTAAATCACGGGGGGCGAGCGAGACTTTTTGTCGATCACATGATTGCAGTTGTGCTTGTTATATGGAAAATTCATCAATCCACAAACTGTGTCCTCTGTATTTGCATTTAAATATGTTTGGAATTACGCTAAAGTGAAAATAAAAATGTTAAAGCATGAGGGAACTGCGAATTTACAGTGTACATTTTCACATACGGTGCAAGCCAAAATTCTTGCGAAGAGCAATTAAAAGAATCAAGAAACTGTAGGGGCAAGACTGTTTATCAACACAGCCAAATAAATCTGTCAATGGAGGTACGCTTGTTTCATTACCCGCATCACCTCAGTTGCGCCGCTTGCGCATTCTCTCCTAAGCGCACGCAAGGAGATATAGAAGATGCACAAATCAAAGACAGTAAAAATAGTTAAAATTAAATTTGAGGAGCTTTGGTAAAAATCGTTTTCTTATGTTTTATTTATCAAAATGATGGACATCATTTGGAATTATCTGTCAGTGTTTAAAAAGTGGAGGTGGAAATTAAACAGTTTAAATAAGATTCTTTAATCTTTTCTGTAACCTATTTGGCAACTTTTCTAAGACTACTCGACCCGTATAAATGAGTAGTCATGCAAGCCCTATGTATAAATGTATTTAGTAAACTTTTCTACATTAAAATGTGATATATTATAATTTTATTACATTGCTGCCATAATAATGGACCATTTCAAAAGTTGGCACTCATTTTTCTTTCCCTTCTACTCTTTCCACTCACTGTGGTGGAGCAATATTGTGAATTATTTCAAAAATTTCTGTTACACAATCCTCCAACTATCACAACTGTCCATTACCGCCAGAGCTGTTACCACGCGCAGCACAAACTTATGGCACTTAGCAGTGGTCAAAAAGGATTTCCAAAATGACTTTTGGATTATAAACTCAGAGATGTGGATTTGGATGGTAATTAAATTACCACACAACCTTGGTGTTTGTCAAAAAACAGTAGGTAATTTGGCCGAGAATTTTCTCGTGGGAGGTGGAAGAAACAAAACAGACATTTTGTATTCGGATGGCAATAAAATCACTGACTACCCCCTGTGCTGGAATTACCTGAAGTCCCCATGTAAAATAATAATTAGGGCTAAGCCAAGTTTGTCATGCATGCATGCAACACAAAGAAGAGTCAGCATTTCTCTGGGATTTATATAGTGCCCTTCATTTGTCCCCCCATTGAGCATTTGAAGAACACTGCAGTGCCAAGATTTGGTCATGACAGCAAGATCTGTGGTCAGTAGAATTCTATAAAATTGTGCATAATAATTCTTAAGCAAGTATTACTGGTCAAGTCCCAAACTCACTGTGGGTAAGATTTCTACAAGGTGAATCATCATTTGTGCTGCTATAAACTGTGTTTTACTATGATCTCTAGCATAATTTATAATGAACATAGAATGAACAGTCTGTAACGTTGTTGGCTGGAACTGCTGACAATGATGGCAATGATGAAGATGATGATGAGATGAAGAACCCAAGTGCAGTTTATTAAGTAAACGTGAAATCCAAAAACCCTAACCAAAGACATGGACATGGACATGGACATGGACATGGACATGACCATGACCATGACCATGACCATGACCATGACCATGACCATGACCATGACCATGACCATGACCATGACTACATTCACATTCAATACTTGACCACTAGACAATGCAAACATGAGGGCTTAAATACAAGACATGGGAGAACATAAACCAATGAACAAACAGAACTCATAACAAGCTAATTAAACAATAAACCAATGAAAACATGATACATGAACATGGAGGGAAAACAGAAATCACATGACAAGGGAAACAGGAACACATGACATGAAACAGGAACTAGAATTTCAAAATAAAAGACATGAATCAACAAAATACACCTGACACAATCAATGCATCGAAAATAACAATTTAGAATTAACATATATATACTGTATATATACACACACATGTATATATATATATATATATATATATATATATATATATATATATATATGTGTGTGTGTGTGTGTGTGTGTGTGTGTATATATATATATATATATATATATATATATATATATATATATATATATATATATATATATATATATATAATAAATAGATAACTATATTAAACATTATTGAGTCAGACGAGTAATGCATTGATTAGGCAATGCTAGAAATGGCTATAGAAGGCAATGTATTGTTTATTTCCAAAACATACCTCCTTTCTTTGGATTACAGCCCACTGCAATCCATTTTGCAAATATATTCGTCAATCTGTCCAAAGTGGACTTACTACAAGGGCTCTCTAAGGATGCGTTTATGTACACTTGCATCAGACAGACGTTTTTGGATGTGTCAGGTCATAGGCACCACATTTTTATGATGCTGTGTCAAGTTAAACATTGTTTAAATCATAGAAAACCTATCTCTGGACCCCTGCATTTGGAGTTGCATTTAGTCAAGCTGTGTCTGAAACCAAGAATGTGTCTGTCATCTTGTGCTATCTGCTGTCAGGAAGTGTGGTTTATTGTCATTTTAGAGCTCTAGAACCTAGGCCCTACAGAAGCACAAAGGCACAGTTTTAATTTTATTGATTTTTTTCCCCCCTTAAATACAATACGGCCCCATTGATCGCTGTAGTTTTTCTGAGACAGCAGTCAGAATAAAAGTCCTAAAATATATTTTCGTATCCTGTGTTGATTATTTTCAACTCACCAGCTACATATGAAATATTTTCAATTTATATGTTGCTTGCTTTTATTCCAATTGGAAACATGTCTAATTTTGATTAGCTATTAATAGAGAAACACAGCAGGGGCTAATAGGCCATGTTAACCAGCCAAATATTGACCCCTTGGTTGATGATACCAAAAACGGTACACAGTTCTTCAAATTAGCCAACATTTTTCGTCAATGAACATGCAAGGTGCATGGAATAGCCCTATGTAGAACTTTGAGAGTAACAGTTTAAATTCTGCAGAAATCTGCCGAGCTTTCCATACAGAGGTCACAGATTCCGTGTGGGCCTTATTCACATTATGCATTATGTTTCCACAATGTTATTGCTCTGTTGATTTCTTTTTTCTTTCTTTCTGTTTTTTTCTTCATATTTTTTCATCATTTTTTTTTATTTTTTTTTTGTCTGTGGTCCTAAGTGTCATAAAAACAAACTTGCATGCATTCATGCATGCTTACATACATACAGCTCTGGAAAACAATAAGAGCCCGCTGCAAAATTATCAGTTTATCTGGATTTACTATTTATAGGTATGTGTTTGAATTTTTGTTTTATTTTATAAAGTTATGACAATATTTCTCCCAAATTCCAAATAAAAATATTGTCATTTAGAGCATTTATTTGCAGAAAATGACAACTGGTCAAAAAAAAAAAAAAAAAAATGATGGAGTGTTTTCAGACCTCGAATAATGCAAAGAAAACATGTTCATATTCATTTTTTAAACAACACAATACTAATGTTTTAACTTAGGAAAAGTTCAGAAATTCGTTTTTAAAAATCTTTTTTGTTATTTTGACCAGTTGTCATTTTCTGCAAATAAATGCTCTAAATGACAATATTTTTATTTGGAATTTGAAAGAAATGTTGTCAGTACTTTATAGAATAAAACAAAAATGTTAATTTTACTCAAACAGATACCAATAAATAGTAAATCCAGAGAAACTGATACTTTTGCAGTGGTCTCTTGATTTTTTCCAGAGCTTACATACTGTGATGAGACGACACTCCCCTCCCACGGATCACTGTCGCCCTGCCTCTTCAGGGGGCTGTTCTTCAGCCATGATCACAACTGGAGTGGTCAGAGGAGAGAGAGGAGGGCCGGACCCCTCCCACTAGCACCTGGACCTTACCGTCTCTACACTACATTTCCTGCACCGTGAGGACACAGATTCACCTTTAGTTTGGACACTTTCACCTTTGGACCCTTTATTCCCATTTTCTGTTGTTATTATTTCAATAAATGTCTCTCCGAGGCTTGACGCCACACCCACTGTGTCTGTCTCCTGCTCACACTGCCACAGTAGTGAAGAATACGAGTACCTAATGTGAGCAAGGGATGGCACAGTGAGGCACCAATAAGGACGTCATGTGCTCTCCCGCTCGCCGGTGTTCTGAGAAATCCAGATGGGAACGGAGAATTCATGGGAATAGCCTCCCGACCGCCAAAGGGTAAGTTTTGCATCTATATTTGCAGATTTACCCAGCGACTGGTTGAGGCTGTCATCTTTAACTTGTGTTTCTCTCCCTAAGAGGGATCATCTCCAGTCCTGTACCCTGACGTGGAAGAACGTAGGAGGAGGTGCTGCCGGGACAATGTTTGGGTGGGGGGGGGGTGATGGAACAACACACCCCTCCTGTGGATCATCATCACCTAGCCTCTTTAGAGGGCCGTTCTTCAGCCAGGCTCACAACTGGAGTGGGCAGAGGAGAGAGAGGAGGGGTGCAGTGACTTTTCCCCTTTTGGCAGTGCATGATGGAGTTCACCTGAACTTAATGAAGAGCTTCATCACCGCTGCCTTGAAAACATGATGCATCTCTCCTCTGGAGACCGGTCTCTACCTGCTGGCATCTTTGTAGGTCCAGGAACGGAGCGGAGAGGATCAAGCGCGAATTAGATGCGTCGCCGGACCCGCACTTTGGAACACCGGCGCGAATTAGATGCGACGCCAGGGATTGGAGCACATTGCGGCCGATGGGCAGAATGCCTGACCACTATTCCCCTCCAGCACAGAGGCCCAGGGAAGCCAGGCTGCTCAAGAAAAGCCGCAGCCCCAAGTGCCTTAGAATCTACGAGGGGAGCGCACAAGGCCGCCGGACACCGCCCACTTGCAACTGGACCTTACCCTCTCTGTACTACCTTTCCTGCACATTGCACCATGAGGATGCCAGTTTCCCCTTTAGTTTGGACACTTTCCCCTTTGGACACTTTATTCCCCTATTTCTGTTGTTATTATTCAAATAAACGCCTCTCCGAGGCTTGACACCACACCCACTGTGTCTTTCTCTTGCTCACCCCGCCACAATACATACATGCAAATTCAACTTTCAACTTGAGTAAAATGTGCTCAGTACTTCCAACTGAATAATCTGAAAAAATAAACAAAATTTTGGTTCCTGGATTTCCCATTGAAAGCACAAAACACCCTTCAAAATAGGATATTTCCGTTGTTAATAGTTCACGATAGAAAGTCCTAGATACCTTAATGCACCCCAGGTTGAGCATGCTTTGGACCTGCTATTCCAAGAACCCCCTTACCATCCCCTTAGCCTCGACCTGTTGCAGAACTGGCGTCTTGGTGTATTCAGGGATATATGGTGTGAAGTGAAGTGGATTTGATTAAATCAATTGCAAAGACAGCTGTGCTTACTTATCAAGACAAGGTGTATCTTAACTTTCCAATACAATCTGTCACATACAGTACATACTCCATATGGTTCCTTAGCATGCCACGCAGGTGTGGACACATACATGCAACACAGATATACACACTTTCATATAAACCAAACCTAAGTTTGTTCAATAGTCTGCTTTAAAACTCCTTTGTTTAAACACCAGCTATATAGACTGTTTAAGATGTGGTAGAGCATGCATATGAATGTCTGCATAGAAACGTTTTACAATGTGGGATGTCACTGTGAAGGCAAGGTGTCCTCTCACCCCTTTCACTGGGCAACTGTTGTATTTCTTGCTGAGCATGTGTCATGAGTTCTGTTTCACTGTCTACTCACTAAACAGACAGATGCCTTCTAAGACAGCAACCAAACTGAAATGAAAGCTCATAAGCAACTGATTTGGAACCTACCACGTAGACATCAACTCACAACTGATTTAATGCAATAATTCATGCAAAAAAAAAATAAAAAAAAAAAAATAATAATAATTCTGTCATAATCTACTCATCCCATGTCTTTCCAAAGCCATATGACTTGATTTCTTATGTGGAGCACAAACAGAGGTGTTTTAAGGAATATCACGTTCCATCTTTTAATTACTATGGTAGTGATTTCGAAGACTTCTAAAGGAATACCATATGTTTTGGTGTGATTTTTGGGTGGACAATTCCTTTACTGTAAATACAGGTAATGTGAAAGGAATGATTTGATACACTAATAAGCATAAATATCCATGGGACAAACACATTTTGGGTAAAATTGACAGTTTTGAATCATTTTAAATATTTTATCTACATTTTTCTGAGTTATTTTTATAATCAATATTTCTCTTGGCTCATCCGCAATTTTTAACAACAACTTTTACCTAGGGCTGATGATTTAACACATTAATTTAGTGAGAATAATTATATGAAAAATAATGCATTAAAAATTAATGAATTTAATCATCCCCCTGACCTGTACGCAAATTTCATAATAAGGAATGTTCCTACAATGAAATGATATGGCAGCACAGCCTTTCACAGATCTAAGCACAAAAGAATGCAGTGATCTTGAGACGGGTTTCAAAATACCTTTAATTTAAAACAGCTTCCTAAAAACACAGCGCTTATGGACTGGAGGCACTAAAAAACTAGTGAGATGCGACGCAACCAAAGGAACTCTCTGATGCATGACTATATAGACCATCAATTAGAGGGAAGTAGGTCAATGTAGACGATGGGTTGAAAATAATCAACACGGATCCAAAAATATCTTTTAGGGTTTTATTCTGTCGGCTGTTTGTAAAAAGAAAAAAAACTTTTTTTTTAAAACTTTAAAAAAAGAATACATAGTAGAATGAAAAAACAGTAATGAAATGAGGTACAATGAAAAACGGTAGAGGCTAATGTCAAAAGAAAATACAAACAAGGCATTAGCTTACTCATAGACTTCAGCTTACATCGTCTTAATACCTGCTTATATCATTCACAGCATTTTATACATTTAACACATGCTTAAACACTCACAGTATTTTATGCATTTAAAGGGATAGTGCACCCAAAAATGAAAATTCTCTCATTATTTACTCACCCTCATGATATCCCAGGTTAGTATGACTTTCTTTTTTCACCAGAACACATTTGAAGACAAATAGAAACATTTCTCAGCTAAGTAGTCCTGAAAATGCAAGTGAATGGCGATCCGATTTAGGAAGCTCCAAAATTCACAGACAGTCAGCATAAATGTCATTCATATGCCTCCAGCTGTTAAATTAATATCTTCTAAAACAACACAGTCTCTTTTAGTTTGAAAAAGATAAATATTTAAGTACTTTTTCAAGCTCTAAATTATGCTTCCAGTCAGAAGCGGTACACGCGTCACATAATCACATTGGCATTTGAAACGCGAGAACTGACGCACGTGCGTCACAGCCAGAAGAGCAGTGCTGTTTACAAGTGAGAAGGAGGAACACTGTACAGTAGCTTGTTTTTTGGGGGGTTTTAAACCTGTATTCATCTGTTTCTTTACAAACAATGGTGCGTTTGTGTGCTTATCCTGGATGTCTCAACCGAGGGGAGAACGTGAGATTACGTCTGTATCATGGCAACGGTAATATGTCACAAGAGAGATTGTGTGATCTCCACCCTCTCATGAAGCTACTTAAAGTACTCACTGTAAATATTTTGCACCAAAAGTGACTGTATCACTTTAGAAGACATTCAATTAACTGCTGGAGTCATATCGATAACATTTAAGCTGACTGTCTGTGAATTTTGGAGCTTCAAAAATCGGATCACCATTCACTTGAATTTTAAGGACCCACTGAGCTGAGAAATTTTTCTATTTTTCTTCAAATGTGTTCATGTGAAGAAAGAAAGTCATACACACCTGATATTATAAGGGTAAGTAAATAATGAGAGAATATAAATTTTTGGGCGAACTATCCCTTTAACCATGCTTAAATCACACAGTATTTTATGCATTTCTAACCAGGCTTAAAGGACATGTATTGCAGTTTAAAAAAATGTAAATTCTCATTACACGTTTTCACATATAACACATATTACAGTTATTCATTAAACTGGAAAACACTCTGGACTATAAATCATAATAAGATATGATTAATTCCAAATGTACATACCCAGTTCCTTGCATGATGGCCTATGCAAAAATTTGGTCAAATTCCACACATGCAATCCATATGCATCTTTCAAAAATAATCCATAACAAACACTCAATTATAATATATGACTCTAGTGAACACATATTTAATGCAATTTATGAGCATTTTGTGTAAAATTTGATATTTACCCAAAGAATTATCAACCGATGAACAAAACCAGGAGCTCTCTTGCACAACATTTGTTTTCACATCTCTACACCAGAGAAAAAAAAAAAAAAAAAAAACATCGGAAAGCGGGTGTTGCGAAACTCTTAAAGTGGCCACGTCCAATTTATGACGAGTTAAATAACATGAAATTTCTCCACATGGCCACATCAATAATAGGGTTATGTTCAATGAAATTGAAATAAAACAAACCATATTTTCACTTTTAAAGCCACTTTACTACTCTTCTTACACTATAATATCTGTAATATATTATATATCTGTATATCTGAATTATTATGTATTTATGTATTATATTTATCTGAATTAAAAAAAAATGTAGACCTATATATATATTTATAACTTTCCTTTATTTGGGTGCCTCAAGTCTCAGTAAATATTGGTATGCGATTAATTGCGATTAACTAATCAGCACATCATGCCGTTAATGTGATTAAATTTTTTGTTGATTGACAGCTCTACTTTTAACAATAATTGTTGACACATTGCAATGTATTCTGTCATTGAATTCTCTGTGAAGGATGCAAGGAATGCTGCCTTAGAATTTTGCCAAATTAGGCATCAAAGAGGCAGCATAATTCATTTGTTGGGAGTGCACCTATGATGCCTTAAAATGCTGCTTACAGAGGCAGCTCAGTAGATTTTGGAACAGAACAGTGGTCTCCAGCTTCAAAAGGACAACCAAAGTGCTTCAGAATAAGTGATGTTATTATGAACTGCTGTCTCGTACTCTGACAGCAGGTATGCGTGCATGTACTTATGAGTAGTCCAGGCCATTACTTTCTAAGCTATTAGTCATTCCCTCTTTATCAGAAAACACATTGATGCATGTACAGGACAAATTATGAAAACATCACTGTGTTCAATATTATATCACATACATAGATGGAGCCAGGAAAAGTTACCCGAGGGGGCATTTGAAATTTAGAAGGGGCACAGATTTGTCACTTTACCCTAAGAAGTTTTTTTCCCCCTAATACCGTTGTCATCTGAAATGCAGCGTGAGTAATGGCTTTGATAGATATGCACATGCATAAGCTCAACTGAAACATCACCAAACATTCAAAATAAATAAAATCTGTTAAAATGAATTAGCTTTGACAATTACAATTTGTGTGCTCATTTTCTCACTTTCCTATTAAATAATTATTTAAAAATAATCACGAGGCAAATGTTAATGAAAAAATTAACAGTATCTAAAATTACTAATAAAAGAACTTTAACATTCTGTCAAATAAAAACTGGATTGAGGCTTGCAAACCACACAAACCTAAACACCTCCTAAAGCAGACTGCATGACATATGTTCATTTCCTGGTGTTGTGAAGCAGAAGCTGCAGCCAGAAGATGCTTCTTTATCCCTTGCCTGTATACATGTGTCTGAAATCGTGGCGTGTCAGCACTTTAAAATATAAGAAAGCACAGGAGTAACGAGAGGGAAAAACGGACCAGGCGGCAAAGGTGGAGTCCGGGGAGACGGAAGACCGACGTGAACCAGGAGACCATGCAGGCCAGGGCAGATCAGGTGGATTGTCCGAAGATCAAGGAGACCAGGGCTGATCAGACGGACAGCCCGGAGACCAAGGAGGCCAGGGCTGATCAAGCGGATGGCCCGGAGCCGAAGGAGGCCAGGGCTGATCAGGCAGATGGCCAGGAGACCAGAGCAGATCAAGCAGACGGCCAGGAGACCAGAGCAGATCAGGCAGATGGCCAGGAGACCAAGGCAGATCAGGCGGAACAGCAGGAGGCAGAGCTGCAGGAGGTGGAGGCTTGGAGGGCGGAGCCATGGAAGGCTCAGAGGGCTCAGAGTTCAGAGCAGCTGGGGACTCAGAGAGCAAGGTACTAGGGGAGTCAGGGAGCGAGGCATTAGGGAGCGAGGCACTAGGGAGCACAGAAGACTCGAGGGACTGGACAGGCTCGTCGACAGCCTCGGGGAACTGGGCCAATCCCCACCGCGATCAGGGGAATGGCCTCCATGGCCGTGGGCACAGGCAGCGACAGGGGAATGTCCTCCATGGCCGTGAATGCTGGCAGCAACAGGGGATCGACCTCCATGGTCGTGAGCGCTGGCAGCGACTGGGGAACGACCTCCGTGGCTGTGAGCGCTGGCAGTGACTGGGGAGTAGGTGCCCTTCTCCTCCTCCCCTCCGGACAGCCGTGAGCACTGCTGTGGGAACGGCCTCCGAGGATGCTGGCTCTGGGACGGTCGAGGCATTGGACGCTGGCTCTGGGACGCTCGAGGCTTCAGACGCTGGTTCTGGGACACTCGAGGCTTTGGGCGCTGGTTCTGGGACGGTCGAGGCTTCGGGCGCTGGCTCGTGGACTGTGGAAGGTGCGGGCACTGGCTCGTGGACCGTGGCAGGTGCAGGCGCTGGCTCGTGGACCGTGGCAGACATGGGCGCTGGCTCATTGACCGTGGCAGGCGTGGTCAGCTGGACCATGTGGGGGCCACTGAAGTAGAGACCAGTGAAGCTAGGACCACTGGGAACTCCGTAGTGGGTATCTTGGAGGAGAGAATCTTGAGAGCCACATGGGGACTGGAGCAGTACACCACTGTGTAGGGGGAGGAATTTAGCAGTAAAGTATAATCTAAATACTGTTCCCAAGTACAGTTAAAACTGCTTCCTGGCAACCCAGACATGATGGGCTTGTTGATGCCAAAACAGAAGATGTCCTTAAACACAGTGTCTCCCCAATTTAGCATGTTGGTAAGCACACATAACGACTCCACATACTCCTCAATGGAATTAGTTCCCTGTCGAAGAAATAAGAGTTCTAAAGCTGCTAGATCCATGGCATTGGTCAGTTGTTCTGTAACATTTGCAGGAAAGAGTCAAGAGAAAGAGGATCTAAACGCAGGCTTATTTAATAAAAATGCAGGAAAATAAACACAGGAAACTAAAACATTAAAACAGAACAAACCGTTACATCCATGAATGGTAAACAACTGACAAATAACACAGGAAAACCAAGGGATAAAATACACAAGGGGCAAACAAGGAAATAAGGAACACATGGGACTAATAATCACAAGAATCAATGAAAGAAAAGACAATGACTACAAAAGCCTTAATCAACACACAAGACAGGCAGGGAAACAATAAACATATATGGCGACCCCTAGTGGTCACCAGGGTAATCGTGACAAATATTCAGGCTATCAAAAAAGTCAAAGTAATTTAAAAGATAATAACTACATTATTAAAATTGGTTCAAATACAACATTTTGACAGAGGGGGCACAGTGGTCTGGCTGAGGGGGCACTGCACTGTAAAACAAAATAAAAAACTGATTAACAAATTATTATTATTATTATTATTATTATTATTATTATTATTATGCAGTGTTCTGCTAACCTTCTTTAATAAAATCACACAAAATGTCACATATATGAGCCTATATGCCTCAACCTCATCCATCCTCAACTAAATCAGTCTCATGTTTACAGTGTTTGCTGTTAACCAAATGTGTATGTACAGCAGATTACATCTATGAATGTGTGTGTGCATATGTGTCTGTATGTACGTTGGTATGCATGAATTTATGTGTGTTTGTTTATGTATGTGTGTGCGATTCCAATGGGGGTCATTTTGTCTGGGCAGAGCGTGACCCTTTGCACGATCTGGTCATGGTGTTTAAAGAGCTCCAGTCCAGGGATCTGCTGAACACGTTTGACCAAGCAGAGTCTCTTAGCTGGGTGCAGGCTAAACATCCTGTTACACAATGTTCTATCCAGGTAGCATGATACAATAAAACAAGTGATTTATCTTTCATGAGTTTTTGTCCTAACCAACACAACCACATCAAGCAATGAGTGACAAAACATTTTGTCAATTTATTGCTTTCTATTTCTGCAATGTCACACTGGGAAGCCGCGCCCACAGTGAAATCTAATTTGTCTACAATACCACTCCACTTTACTGTCCAGTAAACATGAAATATTGGCTAATGTACAAATTGGTTGTTGCTGGGATCGCATCGTCCTGGCTAGGACATTTACTTAGTGGTCAACTGAGGTCTTAGATGCAATGGGTCTATGCAAGTATGCAACTGCCAATAATGCACTCCCATTGTACATACAGTACATGCATACTTGGTTTACTGTGATGGTAACAAACTTCAGTACACAAAGGGGCAATAAAGTCGAATTGAAAGAAAAAAAACGATAGTAGAAGACAGTTTACACTAATACCCGCTAAATTTTTTATTAATATTAAAAATTAATTTATTATTATTAATTGGAATCTGACTCATTTCAGAACGCGGCAACAAATGATCAACCTTGCATATGTTAGTTCAATTTCACACATTGTAGAAAGCATTTGCGTTCACAAACTTGATCCTTATTCTTTTTATGTCTCTCAACTTCTACTAGAGACCCTCCCTACCCCACCCCCAGCTCATATCCTCTTCACTTTATACATTCTTCATTGCATTGTCTTTCTTTTTGCCTCCATCGGTATCTTTCTGTCCCCCATCTGCCTCCCTCTCTTTCTCTCTCCAAGTTAAAAGGTTGAGGGATGTGCTCCCCGCTGACTGTGAAATCGTCGAAACCTCATTTGAGTGTTTCATGGAATTCAGCTCCAGATGTTTCCCAAGAAACACTCTCCCCACACTAACCCACAGCATCCCTCGTGGATGAACTCATGCCATAGATTTATTGACAGGCATTTTTCCAGTGTGTTCCTGAAAAGCACCCGCTCTGTGAGAACAAGTAGGCAAAAGTTTATGTTGTGCAGATGTCCAAGTTTTAAAGTCCTTATAAAGTCACATCCCAACCTCCATCAAATGGGTGACATTGTAAACTAGTAACAAATTATATTTTCATAAACTCAAAAGAGTTCAAAGAGCCCACCCCCAAGTTTCAGGTCCCTCCTTCAAAGTAAGTCTATGGGATATTTTCCCGTTTTACTGTCTATGTCAGATGAAATGTCACTCATATCACTAGTAATAGCACACCTTTCCTCAACAAGTTGCACAATTTCAGGTATGAGGCATATAGCGTGGGTCTCTCTTTCATTGTAAGTCTAAGGGATGTTTTTTGCCTGTTGAATCATCTGCCAAGCAAAAATAAAGACCAAAGTTTGATAGTGTACATTTGATATTTTTCACGAGTTACAGCAAGAACCACTTATTGTACTAGAGAACTCAAAAGCCCAAATTCTCATTAAGTAAACTCAGATTTTAGGTTTTACAGTAGAGAGAGGTGATACACACACATGGTGTGACTTTAACCATAAATGGGAAACCCTGGGAAAGGGTGAAAACCCTCCAAAGTGAAGCACAAGCATTCTCTGTCCAAGAAAACAGCAATAAAAATACCAGGCTCGGATGGTGACACGGAAAAAATATGTTTTATGGAGTGGTAAGAAGGAAAAATAAAATAAAAGCAAACAAAATCTGAAGAGTTCAAGAGTGGAATGACCTGATTTCTATTTATAGAGCTGCTGCGAGAAAGAGCATCAAGGCTTTTGGGTAAAACACTAAGATTCAGGAATAACTCATGAAGAATGATATGTTGGACCTCTAGAAGAAAACTCAAGAAGCATCTCAAGTGCTCCCATATGTACTACACTGACATAACAAGAGTGCAACTGTTGGGTTCTGGGAGTAAAAATTGCCATTTATTTCCTTCATAGACATAGAGAAAATGATTTTAGCGATTACGATGTAAATATGTTGCAAAAGCCAGTCAGATTAAAAAAATGTATATAAAATTAAAATTGTGTTGCAAATTCCCAGTGAAGAACTACATTATACATGAATAATGAGGGCCTAATAATCTATTGTTTTATACTTTATATTTATGATCAATGACTATAAATCAACTTAGTTATATTCAGTTATAGCATTTGGAAAGCTTCATGGAATTGTAGTTCATTCCCACACCTTTTTCTTCACCGATTTTCAAATACATTTTTGCTTCAAGTCAAAGTTTATAATGTTGTGATTAATCTGAGAGTTGGTTGGTTTGGAATTGTGGCTCAGAACCCTTTATTGAACAAATTTTTAAAATCCCTATGTAATGAATGGGATAAATACTTCTAGAACCAAGAGCACTGGAAAAGTGTGCTATCACTGTTGTACTCTAGGAATATTCAACTTTAAAATCAAGCTAAGCTCAATTAACAGCATTTATGGCATAATGTTGATTTCCACAAAAAGTTATTTTAACTCCTGTCCTTCATGGTAAAGTTGCATCCATTGTTCATGATCATATATCATGAAAACAAAAGCCATATTGGAAATAACTTTACACATATAAGGTTAGTAAGCTAGTAAGTTAGTATAAGTTAGCAAGTTTTATCACACTTAAATCATGTTAACACATATAATGTGAAATGGCTATAATTTTGAAACTGTGTGTATTTTAGCATTTATGGACTGGCCCTATTACTTCCATTGCAAGTGCCTAAATGTAACAAGGGGAGAGTCAAAATTAATTTGTGTAGTCATCAACATTTTGCCACAAATGCTGTTGACTGAGCTTAACTTGTATTGAACCTGAAATATTCTTGGCTAGGCTGTAGTTCACTACAAACTGAAGGTAGTTAAACTGCTGGAGGTCCACAAGCTGACATCAACTGGCTCACCAAAGGAATCATTGACATTACAGTTACATAGACCAACTGTACATTATTCCTGTTGTGTATTCCATTAAGTTGCTCCCACAGCTAAGTTCTACCCTCCTTCAAGTCAAATACAGGAGAAGAATTTGCGGATCTTGCTGAGGTGGCTTTTTCACCCACCACCCTAGCTCCTTGAACTCAACGACATTCTGGAGACTGCTTTGGGATGCTTATTCTCAAGTGCATTTGCTGACTTCAGTGTCCCATAGCTAATCTACAACCCCAATCCAATCCCTCCCCTACCTCCCTTCACATTCCTGTCATGGCTGGCTGTTAGTCAGCCCATAAGTGATAGAAACTGTCAGTTTCTCTTCTGTCATCACGAAGAGTGAGTTAAGGAGCTCAAGACTTCGCTTCCTCCAAATGAGCCTGGGAGTGTTATATACACTGTTCCAGCATAACAACACTGCCAAAACAATACTTACACACATCACAAACACACATTTACAGATACTCTCTACACCAGCCACCTCAGTGGGGAAAACTAGGGGCTAGTTTAGAGTGATAAATACAATTATGACAGAGACTATTTAGCCCGAGACGGAGTGCTTGTATTAAAATGAATGGAAGAAATTGGAATGCCCAATATGGCAGATGTAAAAATGGAAGTCCAGCTTTACAGGTAAAATAACCAATCACCTTTTAGATACAGACATTGCCAGTCAGATAACTCCAGAACTTGCATGTGCATTAGCTGGACCAGACATAAAAATAGCATTTTTTGTTAGCGTGATCTGAGCAAAGGAAGCACATTTTAAGATAATGTTGTCATATTTAACTGCTGATTTGAAATATGTTCTTTCATCATAATCTTGACCATCCATTTTGGAGATTTAGATCTTTCCCCATTCAAGTAGATAGGCACTGTACTTTTATGTCGCTTGTTGAAAATAGCTCCCCATGAGCTTTCCCAAAATGGTGGCCAAGTGGACTGACTTGCCTTGAAAGGGACTTATGTTCATATAGTTGGTTATGAACGAGAGTGTTTTTAAAGAACAAAACTGTCGCTTCTTGGGAAATTGGTGCAAAATAGATATGTACAGTAAATGGAAGTTGTAACCACTGTGGCTCTTTTTTTAAATGTAATAAATTACTTGTGGTTTAGAGCATGCAGACAAAATGCTCTGACAAACTTCATCTATGAAGCGTTAAGCAGCAGATTCCATATTTTTTATATAATATTCCAAAATTTGCATACAAATATGTGGATGGAAAAACAGCTAGTGTCACTATTGTTCCATCCGTAAATGCCAAGCACACTCACAGTGAAGCGCTTCTTCATTTTTCGTTCAGAGCCAAAAAAAAAAAAAAAAGTTTGAAACAGCTGTGCAGCAACATACTGTTTGTGAACATTCAGACACCGGCCACGCTGCTGGGGGAGGTGTTTCTATGACAGGTACATTAAATCATAAGGACGCTCAAAACTACAAGTAAAACATCAATTAATATGACATTAAAACATGTTATCAATGACTTCATGCCTCATTCTATGAGTAGAATTCACATGAGATCGGTAAAGGAAGCTGCATTATCTATTCAAAGATGATTTAAAGTAATGTATATGCAGTAGATAATGTGTAATTTGTAATGTTTACCTTGTGCATTCATGGCACTAATGCACTACACGCTGGCCATAATATGTGCCGATTACATTCTGTCTATAATTTATGATTGCAAAGATGAGTGTATAAAAGAGTGTCAATGGATAGAATGAAGACAAAAGAATGACGATGATGATAGGCATATCTCATCAGATGGCACGAGTGAATGGGCACTGTGTAGGTTTGATTCTTTTTGTTGACTAATTAAACAAAAAAATTGCATGACATGTTCTCAGAAGAATTTTCTATGCGAATGATTGTACAGATGTACAGTAGGTAAGTCTGCGCCAGCTCGCTAATAAATACACGCCGATCTGTTCATGTTGACTGATCTTATCTGATTGAGCGGCAATTAGCTGTCAGCCTCAAAGTAGATGGAGCTCCAGGTCACACCTACTGATGACGTGGACCAATGGCAGCAAGAAGGTGTTTAGCTACCATTAAGAAGTTTTCCTGAAATTTCTCCCTGGCAAGCTGTTACGAACCACCAAAACGAACTCAAAAACACCTTCTTTTTGAACAGATTTTCGTTTTTCGATTTCATAGGAAGTGTACATGGGCCTTTATTCACAGCTATAATGAGAATAGAAAAGATGCTTGACTGCAGTTATTTATTCATACAGACAGTATTCGAACCATTCCTGTAGGAACTGTTGCATGAACACTGTTGCTGATGTATGAACAGGACAATTCGATAGTAACACCTGTTAGTAAATATGATTGTCAGTTCCAAACACAACTGAAACTGTGTCAATGTAATCTCTGAGAGGTTCTGAGAAGAAGCATTTCAGGAGTGACACATAGTAAACTTGTGAAGGTGAGTGTGTGTGAGTGCTGAGCATGTGGTGAATAGGGACAGTGTTGAACTAAACCTTTATTGGGTCTGTTCCATCTGTTTTGGCTCATACTCCAACCATGCAGTGCGAAGTCATGCTCGGATCTCACACATTCCTTCAGCTTTATACGCTCTACTGTGCGCTCACTATTTCCATCTTCAGAATTGCTCTCACAGAAAAGCTTTTCCAAAAATAGACCGAAGCTCAGAGAGCTTATCGCAAGAAAACACAAAATGATTATGTTCAGACTGCTTTGCTTTTTGGGTATTTCTCACAGTGACAAACCAAACTACCTGTTTGTCATGCCTGCTTTCTCTAAATTGGTCTGAGCTGCCTCCATTTCCATTCTGATCTCGCTCTGTAACCTAGCAAAAGCTAATCTTTTCTGCTACCCCCTCCCATTAGCTCCTCTCTTTTTTGCGGCAGCAATAGCCAAACAGCGAGTGATTACAACACGGTGGAATTTGATCTCTGCGCTGTTAAGTCACATGCTGTGACTGTAATTATTCGCCCCTAAAGAAAGAGAGAGAAAGAGAGAGAGTTGGGCACAACAGAAGAACAGAGCACACAAACATTCAAGACATTTTCAGCTCTGGCCTGTGAGCGCTATGCACATTTAGTTTCCTTCCTGGTTGAGCTACGGTTGCTATCGAAATCTGGAGCTGGTTTGGGAAACATGCCTTGAAAGATGATGTTGGTCTTCACAGGCAATGAGTTCTTTTGAGTCCGATGTGAAAAATGGTGTCTTGCGAGAGTTATGATTCAATGAGGCCATTTATCTGATAATGTTTACATTTTTCAGCCTCCAAATGGGCACTGAGGCCTCGCATTGAGCGGTAACTTCACTCAGAGCGTGCGAGTGGTGTACATATGCTTGCAAGACACAGCCTGACACAAAAACACGCGAGCTAATATGTTTAATGTGACAGAAAGTCTCCATGTCAGCAATAAATTAGTGCATTAATGCATATTTGGGTGCATGGAGTGGCAGTGCCATTATAGAGATGTGCTGTTTTCTATAAAATGTCCCTTGGAGGAATGCAACAAATAAATCTATTCCCCCACCCCCTTCTCTCTCATTCCCTCTGTCCCACTCCAGAAACGGCCGATGAAATTCTTTATTAAATGAGTGTCACATTGACTGCTGTCATATCTGACACAGAGCAGGAATGACAATTAATGATTTACCATCCAACCTTGACATCAGCCAGAGAACGAGAGAGAGGAATGTGAACGATAGAGTAAGCGTTGGAGACGTGCTGACACTCAAATAAAAAGTGTGAGATTCAGATAGATTATAGAGGAAATTAAGAGTAAAAGGCCTTTAAAATGTAGGCCCGCAGTTTGGCTTTTCTCCTTTGGAGCGCAACATTTTCAATAAACATTCAGCCAGCTGCAATAATATTCACCGAAATAAACCCTCGCAAAACCCTCTCACATACCCGCCGTGCAGGCCAGCAAACACACTTCTAAACAATCAAATGGTTTTGAGACATGAAAGCTGACGCTGGGAGTTTATTGGCTATGTAAGATTGCACTTATGAGGAACTGGACTTCTGGAATTGCTAATAAGATCTAGGTAAATATCTATAGTCTTCACCCTGTGATTGTTATCATAGTAGATGGCACCAGAATGCTAGTGCTGTTTAATCAGATTTTACAGTCACATCATGAAACCGGGTGCCGTTCGAGTCCTTGCTGAACAAGAGCGCTCTGGCCCTCCATGCCGAAACTCTCGGCAAAGCTCTATGCATTCCATCCCCAGAATGCTCCTGGAGACCGGAGGAGGGCACTCACATGCCGAATCCCTAAATGTGAGGAATTCTTGGGATATGAAAGAGAGCAAGAGAAAGAAACAGTCAATAAGAGCGGGAGACTGAGGGAGAAATATGCCGAGTCATAAGAAAACTAATCTTAGTAGCAGAAGTGGCTGTTAGTGCTTGTTTTCAGTGGGCCAGTCTCAACACTGGGGTCTGCCGGCAGGCCTGTAGGCCTTTATTTTCCCAAAGCTGGAGCCACGGAGCTTTACAGCCTGTTCAGACTTTGTGTTATTACAGAGCAGAGGCAGGAGGGGTGTTCAGCGCTGAAGCAGCACAATCCAACATCCAACCCACACTCTAATCATCTCTTACCACCCAGAGAGAAGGAGAGACAGGCAGAAAAAAGAGAGACAGAGAGGGATGGATGGATGGATATATGGATGGAAATGTTAAGAACTGACAATGGAGATTTTCTCTATGGTTGAATGGACTGATCTTGGTGCAGCAGGTGTCATGAGACTTCTAACGCTTGACCACCCAAAGAGCATTTTCCACATTATTATGCAGTGTGCCTAGAGAGTTGCCCTAATATTCAGTGCTGAAATGTGGTCTAGACCATTTTAAAAAGTGCCTTGGGATGTTTAGAATGGAACCATTTCCCTACTACATTCATAGGTCTTTGATACCTTTGTACTATATTGTGGTGCATCCAGGCTTGGCACAGATAACTGAGGTATATTTTCTATTGACAGACTGGTATGTCAACCAGGTGGATTGATCAGCCGATAATAGACTATTTTGAGATTAACTGTGCCCTCTTGGAACAATTTACACCAGTCTGAGGGAGTTTACCGTGTATTTATTGTTTAAAATGTATTCAAATCCAAGAAAATAATGTCATATTCCAAATTTACTCCAAAATAAGAAAGAAAGAAAGAAAGAAAGAAAGAAAGAAATAGGGCCATTAAAAAATTTTTTTTCCATTGTGACATGTTCATGACAGTTATGCACATTTTATCCCCCAATTATCATTACTGCATTACTGCAAAAGATGGCCATTATGATATTTTCATTAATACAACATGAAAAAGATATATTATTTAAATTGGTAAGTATTTATGCATAAACAAAGAGCTCTTTTGCTACTGCCTTTCATTTTTGATCATTTCAATTAAAAGAATCATTATTCAACAGAATCCTTTTACTGTAATACAGTAAAAAAATTAAAAAAAAAGAATCATCATGACAATTGGGATGTAAATGTGCTTTAATGTCCTCAAAATAATATCACAATGCAAAAAAAAAAAAATAAATAAAAAATAAAAAAAAAAATATATATATATATATATATATATATATATATATATATATATATATATATATATATATATATATAACTTTTTAATTTATGTTATTTTTTATTTATTTATTTGTCAAAGTTAAACCACTGGCATGCGAGTGTACACCTCTCGCGCGTAAAACCACCTCCATCACTTCCCTTAGTCAATAGGCAATATGACGTTAGTGTTTTCGTTAAGAACGTCCACGATGAATTCTGCGTAACTTTAAGGGCGTTTCCAAACGGCATTTTTTACGCCCTTGAAGGGCACTTTGGGAAGGGGACGCCACTCGAAGAGTCGTTCCAAACGAAAGTAAGAAGGCTTATTTTTTTTATTTATTTTTTTCCACAAATGGCCCTTTTACAAGACATTTAGTGAAGGGTACATTCAAACTGAAATGCCATGCTCTCTTTAGAGAGTCCACATTAAGAGCTTTGAAGTGAGTAGGGCATAGGGGTGATCACTTTCGACTGGATTTCGCACAAAGTTTCATTACCTATTCGGCGTCAACGGGTGTTGCTAACCTAGACACGCTCGCAAGTCGCAACAGTACCTTATGGCAGTTGCAACAAGTATCCATACTGTAAATGTCCCGTAAACGCGCGGGGTCTAACCGTGCGCTTTCACTGTATTTCATCCGCTGTCGCTTGTGCTGAGGATTTCATTAAGGCTGCGCGTGGTTCCTTAAAACCGAGATCGGTGACTACATAATTCATACCGGGGGAGTGACTTACTGCCCGTGCTCTTCCCGCCTGTATAAAGGCTGAAGTTCCCCTTAAACTCACTTACAGATGGAGAGACCCGATCGTTCAGTTCGTAGCCTAGTCAAACCGACGTGACAGCAGCGTAACCCAGTGTCCACACTGAGAGAAAGTCGGAACGCTGATATCTTCACATGGCATACGCAGAGAGCACTTTAGACGTTTAATCATACAGTAGATCTGACGCCGAGCACAGTTTCTCCAGGCATCTCTCTCCTGTGGGTGTGTGTGTGTGTGTGTGTCCGTTCAGCCCCTCGGCTCCATGACGGGACTGTGTGCGCTCTGTCTGACCGCGCTGCTCGCAGCATTCGCCCGGCTGGCCGACAGCGTCAGCCCCGTGGTCCACTGCGAGCCGTGTGACGACGGGGCGCGTGTGCTGTGTACGCCGCTGCCCCTGAACTGCGAGCAGGTAAAGGAACCAGGCTGCGGGTGCTGCATGACGTGCGCGCTGAGCGAGGACGAGGCGTGCGGAGTGTACACAAGACGCTGCGGTACCGGGTTGAGCTGTCAACAGCGCCCAGGGGAGAGCAAACCACTGCAGGCTCTGCTGGAGGGACGGGGAGTGTGCGCAAAAGCGCCGAACAAAACTACGGTGCGTCCGCAGGTAGTACACGGTAAGTGCGCACGGCTTGTGTGGGGATCATGGAAATGTTTAATAATAGCAATCACTCCGATTTCCCAACAAGCGTTTTCCACACTGTCCGGGCATAGACATTCAGCATGGAAACACAGTTTGACTGTGCGCTACAACCACTATATGCCATTTGCGTTGCTTTAAATACATTTAGCGCGCATGTGTTTAACAATCTCCAGACGGTGCTTACTAGGTTACCTGCATGACACAGCGACCTCTGATACTATTATGCAGCCGTCATGAAGTCCAGCCACCGTGAGACAGCCCCACACTACCACCGTTGTTCTCTTCTGCTCGAGGCTCTGCTACAGCGGACTAAGATAGAGCGCGCCCAGAGATGGAGAGAGAAACCGCTCCGTGTATATGTGTGTGCGCACTAAAATTTGGCCTCACCAACCCAATCGTTAAGAATGCCACATTCGTTTATATTTAGTCCATGCAGAAGAGAGGAGATCACCGTTTTGTGAATGATGCTCTCTCTGCTGTTTACTGGCTCAGGGACTCCTAAACTGTCCATTGAGAATGTGCAGCTAGCTTAGAAATAATTGCCATTGATTCCCAAAGCGTTCTTGTGGGTTTTCAGCATTACTGAAATAGATTATAGACTGAGCACCACCTGTGCCTAAGCATTCATTGTGCATCTGTTAAAATACTATTAAGGAATCTGCACCTAGGCCAGTACATTCATCCAAGTGAATTGTTGGCTATGGGCATACACACGCATATACTTGGCTGTCTAAATGGGGACATACCATAGACTTCTGTTGGTTTTCTAAGTTAATTATAATTACAATAGACTAAGCCTAGCTCTAATAGAAAACATACTTTTTTTGTTTTGTTTGTTTGTTTGTTTATGGGTTGTTTGGAATGTCTCTAAAGGGAGACATTTTCAGATTTAGTTCACTTGTCCCCAAACTATAGTAACACTGACAAAAAAGATGTGTTAGATTTACTTAAAATATATATGTAGCATTTTGGCATTACGCTTTAAGTTAATTTAACTTATGGTCATTTTATATCACCACAACTAGACAACTTTTTTTTAGATATACACATATATATCAGTTCATTCAACTTTATTTACTTAAATTATGTCACACGAATTAGATTTAGCAACTAATAGCAATTTTTTTTTTTTTTAATTAACATTTATATCAGTGTTTCTACTTAATATATTTTGCTCTGAAGAAAATAATAACTGAGACCAGGCATTCAGCTTGATTCTCCAAAGAAGTGCACATAAAGCTGCACTTCAGCTATGCATATTCATATGCAAATGGGAAAATGACATGGATTGCACAGAAAACAACATCAATAATACCAAAAACAGCTATAATCTCTATTACGTCTCAATAAAAGCTAAATAAATGCCCACATAAGTTCCTTTTGACCAAACATGCTTAAATTATTCAAGCTCAAGGGCTTATGGGTATTACCCATAACCTCAGTTCTGTACTTGATTGCTTGAGTTAGTAGTACTAAAAAACTAAAAAAAAAAAAAGAATTTCAGGGAACTCACAATTATTAATTTAGTTTATGCATCACTCTATTTTCACCTTAAAAAGGATATTTTGCATTATGCACATTAATGAAAATAAAGTAAAGCTAAAAATGTTATGAATATGTACATTTCTGAGTAGAAGCCATTTATTTTTATTTGTTATGGTTGTTGAGCCAAAAAAAAAAAAAAAAATTATCAGTGTGTGTGTTTATATATATATATATATATAAACACACACACACACACACACACACACTAAAAGCAAAAAGTAGTGGCATTCTCAATCATAGCTGACGTCAAGCCTGCCCAAGTTAATTTCTTTTACCCTCTCTAGTTATTTGAAAGAGCCACAGTAGTGTGTTGAAGCAATCAACCGTGATATTGTCACACATACAAAGGCTATTGTTAGGCCCTAGAGTCACTTTTAAAAAGCAGTTAGGGGGCGCCAGGCATTTTACAGTAGTGCTTTACCTCATGTTTTCTCCCTCAGCTGCCCTTTCATTTGAGCCCATGCTTTTTTTTTCAGTGCTTCTCTCCCATCATACCAGACTTTATGGTAATTACACACTCTGGCCAACCAGAGAGCAGGGCTCCATTGCCGTGGCATGCATGGCTCCACCCCATGGCTCTGCCACACATGAATAATGATATTTTTGCAGGGCATGATTGGTTTGGTAGCAGTGTGGCCCAGCTTGGTTCTGGGTGGGAACGGTGGCATGAAGAGAGCGCTATGAAGATCATGAGGTTATGAGTTATGACGTTGTTTGTGCGTGTGCAGTTATATACTTAATCGTGCGGATTTCTCAGAAGAGGTGGGTTTGTTCTCGTCTCGGGCTGTGGCGACTTAATTCACCTGCCCATATCCCCCTATTGGCAAAAGCGGGGAGCTGCAACGACCCCACACGTTAAAAAAAGCCACACATCCCTTTCTTCCTCCCTGCATCCTTTTTAACTTCTCATTCGCACTCATGCCAGAATGTTAAATTGTTTGCTCGTTTGGTATTAAACAAATACGTGAGGTTGAGTGATTTCAAAACAGGCAACTAGGTGCTGGGAAAAGCCATAAAAAGTTATAAAAGTTTACTTTGGGGTTAAATGTTGATGTTTTCCAAGTTCCTGAATTGGATGGCCCTATATTCACTTCCTCCGGCCTGGATTTGTTTATGTGTGTGGGACCGAGGGTCATGCTGGGGAAACAGGCATCAACATGTTCTACACATTGTTAGCCATCATTAAATGCCGTCATTACAATTACTTACCTTGTTCAAGTTGCTGTTGTTGTTGTTGCTGTTGTTGTTGTTGTTGATGATGTTGTTATGTCATGACCAACAAAGGCATGGTTTAATTCTGGTTTGGAGTGCAACTGCTATGGTTACAGAGGAGTATTTGGTGTGCCACAAGTACGCACAACACACACACACACTCACACACACACATAGAAAATCTGTTTTCACTTAGAGGAATAGTTCACCCAAAGATGAAAATTCTCTCATCATTTACTCTCAGCTCTGTAAGCCCATACAATGCAAGTGAATGGTGACCAGAACTTTGAAGTGCAGCATAAAAGTAATCCAGTAGTTAAATCCATGTCTGCAAAAGAGATAGGTGTGAGTGAGAAACAGATCAATATTTAAGAGCTTTTTTTACTATAAAACTCCACTTTAACTTTCACGTCCACGTGTTTTTGGCAATTCACATACTTTGTGCATATCGCCACCTACTGGGCAGGGAAGTAAATATACAGTAAATAAGGACTTAAATATTGATCTGTTTCTTGTCCAGACCTATCATATCGCTTCTGAAGACATGGATTAACCACTGGAGTAGTATGGATTACTTTTATGCTGCTTTATGTGCTTTTTAGAGTTTCAAAGTTTAGCAACCATTCACTTGCATTGAATGGACCTACAGAGCCAAGATATTCTTCTAAAAATCTTTGTTTGTGTTCTGCAGAAGAAATAAATCATACATTGGAATGGCACAAAGGTGAGTAAATGATAAGAAAATTTTCATTTTTGGGTGAACTACCCTTTTAACTCTTCCTCTCTGCTTAACTCTGTCCTATTCAAATTATTCTATCGGACTCTAGTTCTTGAACAGTCATCCATCTCTTGATGTCAGTCCTGTCCTACCACGCTCTCCCTTCCCATCTTTTTTTCTCACTTTCTGTCTTTAATGGCCTGTTTTGTTTCTCTTTCTAAATATCTCTTTCTCGTATGCTCCAGCTGTTTATTAGTCTCTCGTTTCTGCGAGGACTCTGCTTTGTTTTGTACTGCTAGAGAGGGAATATATATTCAACAGACAAGAGTTGTAAAACCCCAAGAAGACAGCATATTTAAACATTGCCGTAATTCATCTTCCCCCAGCACTCTCGCCTGGCGTTTGTCGAAGCTGACAAATGCACTCCTCGCTGGACCCTTTAACATTCGTTTTTGCTCGCATTTGAGAAATGACCACGCAGTTAGTGAAAACAGAGATTAGAGTGCAATTTGGGACATCATGTCTATAAATAGTAGCTCAAAGGCACTTATAAAGGAGTGATGAAGTTATCCTGCAAAATAAGTGCCCATTGGATTGCTGTCTGCTTATTATAGGCAGAAGTTTTCTTCTTAAAATGACATGCAAGTGGATATATTTTGTCAGGGAGAATTAATCTAACAGTAGTACCAGTACCGAGCACCAACTCAATTCGATACCCGTGTGCTCTGTAAATGACACACGACTGCTTTCAAATGCTCACACACAAATTTGACATATTTGGGGGAAAAATTAATGCACAATGAATCAAATTAAAATTGTGATATGTCCTAGTGTGTGTGGATTGTTTTTATTTGTATTTTTTTATTTTTTTATCTTTTTATCCCCTTTTCTCCCAATTTGTAATGCCCAATTTCCACTACTTAGTAGGTCCTCGTGGTGGCGCGGTTACTCACCTCAATCCAGGTGGTGGAGGACAAGCCTTAGTTGTCTCCACTTCTGAGACAGTCAATCTGCGCATCTTATCATGTGGCTCGATGTGCATGACACCTCGGAGACTCACAGCACGTGGAGGCTCATTCTACTCTCTGCGATCCATACACAACTTACCACATTGAGAGCGAGAACCCCTAATCGCGACCACGAGGAGGTTACCCCATGTGACTCTACCCTCCCAATTTGGTTGCTTAGGAGACCTGGCTGGAGTCACTCAGCATGCCCTGGATTCGAACTCGCGACTCCAGGGGTGGTATTCAGCATCAATACTTGCTGAGCTACCCAGGCCCCATGTCCTAGTGTGATTATTAAACTGCAAAAGACTGCAGTCTTAGTCTGCATGAGCAGCATGCTTTAAAGTGAATGTGTGAATCCGACCGCTCATAACTTCAAACTCCACAGAAACATGCGCACTGTGTGTTATATGAGATGTCAAATCAGAGCACTCATCCACTGTGCAGCGCACAGCACATTCAAACTATATTTTATATAAATAAATCACAGCATTTGTTTACTTAAACACTTAAGCGATGCATACTTAATTGAGAAATACTTGAAGGACACATGCATTTGTTTTAATTTCTTATTTACATTGAAATGTAACTTTAAATAGCACATTATCATATTAGCATATTTTTTCTGTGTATCGATATTGGTATCGAAAACCGTGAAACTTCACTGGCATCGGTACAGACTACTGAAATTTTGGTATCGTGACAACACTAGTGCTGACTATTATTAACTTTTAAGCACAGGAAGCTATATTCATGCAAAAACGCTCTCCAAGAAGTCTCTCAGTTAATTTGAGAAATGCGTCTCCCATCAAAAACACCACCACTAAAAACAGTAATATTAGAAGTCCACCCCACTTATCAACTACTCAGTTGTTGGACGATTAGTCAATCAGTCGACCACCATGGCATATCCATTTTCTAAAGCCATATGGCAGCTTTGTGTGAGGAACAGACCCAAATTGAATTTGTTAGTTACTGCAAATGTTGCCTTTTGCATTAGCTTCCAAATCCCATTCTTGTTTCTACACATTAAAATCTTGCATTCACGAAGCTTGACAGTCACCGGTCACCAGTGGTGATTTCTCAGGGCCAGCAAAGCCTTCTCTACTGGCGTAACATGCATCCTTTCATTCTCATTGACCTTTTTGCCTATGTATTTTCAATCGCTTTCCACTCCTAATTCATCTACAAACAAATAGCAAAAACAAAAAAATGCATCCAATCAGAATTTATTCCTTAATGCTTACAAGCAAAGTGTGACAACTGTTTCACAAATCGCATGCCCGAAGCCGAGCTCCTTAGCCGAAGCAGCATGCAAATCTGAGCTCCACCCCGTCAGGCCTTCAGAATTTCCACAGAATCCCACAACACTGCAGTGAATAGGCATCTAAACTCAGATTTTCAGATTCATCAGCCAATCAGATTTATTTATTTGTTCTTGTGGGTGTGGTCTTTAGGATATGTCCCAGTCCAGGCCTTCTAGCTGGCCTTGAGTGACGCAATCACGCTTTAAGTGATGTATGTAATTTGAAAGCGAAAAGCGCAAGATCTTGCTGACGAGTTGGCTGTCATCACTGCTGTTATTGCCGTTGAGAAAGAGATCCTTATAGATTTAAAAACCTAAGATTTTCTACATGATCATGCAATTGATTAATTAAACAGGAAAGGAGGACTGATTTTCACTTCAAGCAAATTGGTAAGTGCTTTTTGCACTTATAGCAACATCAGGAGTTTTCTAAGTGTAAATTAGGCTGCTTGAGCATTCAGTGTCGGATCAAGTTTTGAAAAGTAACCGTGTACCCTGATGAAACCAAATTTAAATCGCAAATATTATTAGAGAGCTTTTTCTTGGTATTAGACCTCATTGGTTCTGGCTTTCGTGCATGGACGTGTTTTTAAAATTTAAATTGGTATTATTAGTTGACTGCCACGTAATGTATGATTACGGTGTCTTATTCATTGTGAAACTGTGTTTTCTTAATGGCATGAATCGCACTGAAGGCCTTGACTTAAAATACGTGGGCCGCGGCTACTGGTCATCATCCATTTTCATTGTATGAAAAGAGCAGCGTGGACATTCTTCTTGAGAACTCCTTTTGGGTTCCACTTAAAACAAATCATACTTTTTTCGAGCAACATGAGGATGAGTGGGTGATGACAGAATATTAATTTCTGGGTCAACTATTTCTTTAATGGAGCTGGAAGTTAAGAATACAAGTCCAGTATTAAGACATCAAGTGCAATTAAAAGGATAGGTCACACAAAGGAGATGTCAGGCAGAATGTAAGCCTCAGTCACAACTCCTTTTCATTGTATCTTTTCTATACAACAATAGTGAATGGTGACTGAGGCTACAAATGAACTAGTGATACAGCTCTAATACAGTTATTTAGTTGGATATAAGAGGGGTTCATGTATTTGGTATTCTGGTTATTACCAGATTTAAACCACATTTGAATTGAATAGAGTTTCTGAGCACCCACAGCAATGTCTTCAGTTGGGCACCATGAGGCACCATGTTGGTTAGACCATACTCCCGGACCATGTTAGTGAAGGCAGGCAATCGTTTCGTCCTGCAGCCGTATTTGGTTTCTGGGTTTCGGGTCAGGTGGTCTGTCCTCCGCCTGCAACCATTCTAACTCAGGCCACTATAAATACTCCTCCACTTCCCCATCCCCCCCTTTCTATATCTCTTTCTCTCCTGTTGCATTTTTCTCAGTCTCTCTCACATAAGCTTGTAGACTTTTAGTTGATGAGGCATTCATCTTATGGCTCATGTTTGCTTGTAAAACAGATATCAGACAGCACAAAAAGCTGAAAAAGCCTTTTCTGAGGGACAGAGTCCCTCACTAAACCTCATTCAATTTGGTCAATGGGATAAGAAAAATAAACTTTATTCAAGAAATATTCTCTGAAAACATGTCTTAATATTTCTCGCAATTTTGCTTGTTATATGTTAACATTAGTTAATACATTATAACTTGAATAAACAATGAGCACTTGTATTTTTATTAATGAACAATAACCAAGATTAATAAATGCTGTAAAAAATAGTTAGTTTATGATTTCCCTTGTGTCAGTTCCAATCAATCAATAGATTTGACCAACACTTTTTGTTTTCAAGGTTTTTCCTTTTAAAATGTATGCAAAGTTGAGTAAATCTAGCATAAAATTAGTGTTTGTTGCACTTTATATACACTCAGTGACCACTTTATTAGGTACACCTGTTCACCTACTTATTCATGCGATTTTCTAATCAGCCAATCGTGTGGCAGCAGTGCAATGCATATAATCAAGCAGATAAGGGTCAGGAGCTTCAGTTAATGTTCACATCAACCATCAGGATGAGGAAAAAATGTGATTTCAGTGGTTTGACTATTTCTTTAACTGCTGATCTCCTGGGATTTTCACGCGCAACAGTCCCTAGAGTGTAAAGAGAATTGTACCAAAAATAAAAAAACATCAAGTGAGTGGCAGTTCTGCAGACAGAAACGCCTTATTGATGATAGAAGTCAACAGAGAATGGCCAGACTGCCTTAAGCTGACAGAATGGCTACAATAACCCCGATAACCCCGCTGTACAATTGTAGTGAGCAGAATAGTATCTCAGATTCTCGACGTGTTGTGAGCTGAGCATCTGTGTACCTCGAGAATCGAGATTCATCAGACCAGGCTATGTTTTTCCAGTCTTTAGCTGTCCAGTTTTGGTGACCCTGTGCCCACTGCAGCCCCAGCTTTCTGTTCTTGGCTGACAGAAGAGGAACCCAACGTGGTCTTTACTGTTGTAGCCCATCCACCTCGATGTTCGACATGTTGTGCATTCTGAGATGCTATTTTGCTCACTACAATTGGTTATCTGAGTTACCATAGCCTTTCTTTCAGCTTGAACCAGTCTGGCCATTCTCCGTTGACCTCTCTCATCAACAAGGCATTTCCGTCCACAAAAATGTCTCTCACTGGATCTTTTTAATTTTTGGCACCATTCTACGTAAACTCTAGAGATTGTTGTATGTGAAAATCCCAGGAGATCAGCAGTTACAGAAATACTCAAACCAGCCCGTCTGGCACCAACAATCATGCCATGGTAGATATCACTGAAATCACATTTTTCCCCATTCTGATGGTTGATGTGAACATTAACTGAAGCTCCTGACCCATATATGCATGAGTTTATGCATTGCACTGCTGCCACACAATTGGCTGATTAGATAATGGCATCAATAAGTAGGTGTACATGTGTATCTAAGAAAGTGGTCACTGAGTGCATTTTGTGTACACCTGACTTGCTATTAAATTGTATTATGTTTATCTGCATTTATATCAGCCAAGATATCGGTTTTGGCATCAGCCATTGAAAAACTCATATCGGTTGACCACTAGCATTAATTAAAGTTAACAAATAGAATCTTAATTTAAAGTGTTACTAATGTTTCTAGACTATCTTTTAGATATTTTTACTGGAAAGTGAGATTAAAAAAAACCCTGATTAGGAAAATGTTTTTTTTTTTTTTTTTTTTTTGCAGTCTACAGGTGTATTCATACACCCTCATCTCATCCTCTCTTATGATTCAGATAACCCTGAGGAGGAAGGAGAGGAACCTATCTCCAATGGTACCAAGGCAACAGGCACAGAAGGGGCCGAGACGTTCCAGCAGACTACATTTGTATCCGGGGACACACAAGGGGCGCCAAAGATAGTGCACACAAAACTGGGGGTGATCCAAAAGGAACAAACCAAAAAAACCCAGAGCTATAAATTCGAGCAAGTTTCCAGCGTGGTCCATACAGATATTCACAACTTTAGTCTGGAGTCGAAGAGAGAGACTGAGTATGTAAGTACTTGTTGTACTTCCGTCATGTGCTGGAGGACATTATGTACTATTCCCATTCTATTTTTTTGTGTCTCACGTCTCTTGATGTGCTTGTATGTAGAGTTTTTATTTTTTTTTAATGAAATTTTGCATGTGTTGTGTGTGTGTTTGTACAGGGCCCATGTCGCCGGGAGATGGAGAGTGTTCTGAAGATTTTTAAGATCTCAAACGTGCTGAACCCAAGAGGCTTCCGCATTCCAAACTGTGACCAAAGGGGGTTCTACAAGAAAAAACAGGTAATTAGCTTTAAGCCAGGTTACTTGACTTGCCTTTTGCAGATGCTTTTTATATAAAGTAACCTGCATTTCACCAATTACAGCGTCTATCCCCCATGTGGCTAAGTACCTTGCTCAAGGGGAAAACAGAGGTCGTATTTTTAGGTCATCACTTACTGGGGATAAAACGTGAAACCTTTTGTGTTATCAGCCCAGATCCTCAAACCATTATTCCAACACAACCCTTTTAAAAGATGAGAAGTAACTGTCATGGCAACTGTCAAAACAGTATTAGAAAAGTGTCTGTGTATATGTACAATGGGGGAAACTGGGTGGGGGCCTTTTTGTACAGTATGTACATGCTGGCACACGAAAGTATGTGTTGTTTCCTCAATTGACAGGG
The DNA here is from genome assembly GCF_019703515.2 of Myxocyprinus asiaticus. NCBI lineage: Eukaryota > Metazoa > Chordata > Actinopteri > Cypriniformes > Catostomidae > Myxocyprinus > Myxocyprinus asiaticus. Next base: position 29,456,006 of record NC_059368.1, read on the forward strand.
TGCATCAGTGAGTCTGAACAAGAGAGGAAGTTGGCGGGGGCAAATGGAATTCATGGAAATTTGTGAGTCACCCACAAACCCCCTATTAAGAGTATGAGCCAAAGGGCCTGTCTGAATAGCCCTAATGAGTTTGGGTTAATTTGGGGTAGACAGATTATCCGTTGGTTTTTCAGAATGGAAAACATTTTGTACTGATACCACAGCGATCCGGAAGGTCTAATTGTCTTCATGAATCAGATTTTATGCAATATTTATTTGATACTGGGTGACATCGAGAGCTGTGTTTTGAAACGGATTTGAACAAAAGGGGAGAATTTAGAGTCAATGTAAAACACATGCTGAAGCTGCAGGGTGTAGAAGCTACCTCTGTACTGTAGTTGTCTGTGTAAGAGTGGACTAACTGATAAACACACAAAAATACATCACATACAGTATACCCGCACACATGTTTAGATGGCATGTGGGTCTATTGAACATATGGGTCCATTCGAGGTACTGGGGTCTTTAGGATGGAAAAAACGGCTGGGCTCTAGGGCTGGGATCTCTGATTAGAGTGAAAGTGATGTTAGATTCAGGTCCGATATTTCAAGAAGGGCATTCAGCAAAGCCTCAAGGTGAGAGTCGAGGGTTTTGCAGATAGTTTGCATGAGATTATAAGGGAGATGTAAGGGCTTCACAGAAATGAATAAAGAAGCATTGGGGAACTGTGGTTCCGTACCTGGTCTTATAGAATCATGTTACTTTAGCTAAAACTGTAGCTATAGTTACTATAACAACAACTTTCATTCCCTTTCACACAAATCAAGAGTTAAATGGCATAAACACTTACTGTACTTCTCGCCTTGTTCCTCACACAATGCTCTGACATTTAAACATTTTTCTATAGCGCAAGGAGACAAATTTTAATGTTTTCATTACACAAGGGGTCCCCAAGGGAGGCCCACGGCCAGAAAACGGCCCTCCAAAATGTTTCGACCGGCCCGCACTGGAAGCGCAAGACTGCTTTGGTGGCTTTTCATGCCTGTAAGACTGACTGTAGCGTGAGCCAATAGCATTCGAGTGCGGGCTGTTAAGGATCATTGGTTTCACCCGCTGAACGAATATGCCTCTTTTCTGAAGTTCGATTCGGTCCTTTGAGTCTGCACAAGATGAGATGTCTCATTCAGGAACAAACTGAACGTACTGGTACACTTGTTCACGAATGAAATGCATGAATCAGTCATCATTAACAAGGATCTGCTGAACGATTAATCGAGTGGAGGAGGCAAGCCGTTTGTTCAATTCCACAATCTCGTTCAACAATGGGCTGGATGAATTATGAATAAAATGAAGTTATAAACAACTTATTACAATGGCACACATACTTTATTGAAACTCATAAATGTTTTTCAGGCTAGCATTGTCTTTTTTTTTTTTTTTTTTGTATAGCTTCAGCTTGATAAAAAGTCATGCTCAGCAGTTCACAATATGATAGATATGCTTTTGTTGTTGACACTCTGCATTGCTGAAGTCTCTAAGTAGAACTGTAGACACGCAAATTTTAATAAACGATAATTAGACTTAATAATTGCCGATCAGCAATAACTCTGCTTTTTCCTAGTTCAAAGTGTAAAAGACGGTCATTTGGTCCCATCTACTGGTGCAAAAGCGTAATTTGCAGAAATGTTCAATGAACGAATCAGAGAACTAATCTGAACTAATATTTTGGTGAACAGATTCAATAGAGTACCTATTACAAGTTCTTTAAGCCAATAGGTGGATCCATTGATGTAAGATGAAGTAGGCTAAAATGTAACATTTCACACAGATTTCTAGTTTTTTTTTTTTTTTTTTTGCCCTACAATAGAAAAACAAAGTTGAAATGACTGGACAGTCCAAAGCAACCAATATTTTCTGTCCTCTCCATACCCTCCTTTATGTGAGTAGTTAGGCTGCAAGACATGGGGTGCATCTCAATCAGCTCCCTAGTTCAGTAGTCAGGGCACTGACCAGGTAGTTGGCCAGTTCTTGGGCTGTCCCCGAAATCCTTCCAGTGCACTATAATGTTCGCTCCCTAAAAATATATAGAATGCACCATAAAAACCAGGGGGCATCGTTGCTCATTATGTTCTCTTACCAAAAATGCCTTCATGTCTTCTGGAGTCTCTCAAGTCTTTAGAAGTCGAGCACATCTTTTAACCATAATGTGCATGAAAGGGAAACAAGTGGTAGCTTAAAAAATACTAATTTCTTTATTTGTCTTCCATAATAACACTGTACGTTATAATATGTACAATGAAAATTCAAAATAATGTTATTTATTCAGCGATGTTGCTAATGATTAATACCAGCTGCGTTCAAAAGTGAAACCTCGTAATTGTGTTCATTTGGATCAACACCCTTACCAGTGCCTGAATTTGTGTTCACGATATACTGATTCACGACATAGGGAGCTAAGAAGCGAGTTGAGACACACCCCTGAACTTGGTGTATCAGAAAAAAGGAGACCAGGATTGAGAAACCCTGCCATTCAGGTAAATGGGGTACAAACCTAAAAAAAATTTAATAAAAAAGTCAATTAATTAACTAATCATCGTGCATAAGTTGATTTTATAGCACCGGCAACAAGCTGTATACATGAGTGCAAAAAATCAGCTCCATCCTCTCCTGTACAGCCTGATTTGTTTGGTAAGCTCAAACTCCTTTGCTTGGATCTCTGCTTGCGGTAGAGAAACATCTGCAGGACAGGCTGGGTCCACACATGAGACTGTCCCTAATGAAGATCAAGCCGATCAGATTCCAACTGAAATCGCTTTGCCTACATCTGGAAGCCCTTTTCCACCGACATGGTTCGGGTTCCTGGGCAGGTGCGAATTCTCGAACTGTTCCCCACATTTCCATTCCAGAAAAGGCTGTTCCAGGGCTGAAAACCTGGTAAGGAGTATTTCTTCGCTCTATAACAACAATACAAAAAAATTAAAAAACACAAAATGATCAGACATAAAAGCATTCAGGTAACACGATGAAACAAGTGCTCTACTTGCAATATGGTAATTAAAAAGATCTGAGATAAACTAGAGAGATCGCAAAGGAAAAAAATACTCTATGAGAATGAAGATACAGCACGAAATGATGCATGCTGCCTTCAATCGGACAAATGACCAAATCATAAACAAATTGAAAAACACTTAAGGGAGTACAGGGACCATAAGAAGGACACAGGCAAAAGTGACAGTGGACAGAGCAACGATGTTTTGTACTCAGACACCGACCAGTCTGCTAAGTAACCGGGGCATTGAATTCAGCCAGTAACACTCGTGATAAACAGTGAATCGCTGGTGTCCTCTGCAGCTGATCTCAGTAAGTTGTTATATTTGCCAACTTTGTTAGCTTTTCTTACTGTTGTAATCTTATTTTGTGCATTGTTTTGTACTGTAAGGGGATTTTTGACCAGTTACTCAATACGTTTGGAAGATCGCGGCTATCTGTTAAGGAAAACGGTGGGATTCTCAATCAATAATATTATATGCTATGGCAAAAATCCAAATATAACCATCTGCTACACCAATGTTAATAATGATTCCACTGTAACAGTTTACAGAACTTAGCTAGTTAAGCCATAGTTCATACAATATAATGTAATTACATTACCTGTCATCTTTAGCTTAGATGTCGTCTCTGACAATCTTGTTGAGCAATGTAATAATGATGGATTGCATTAATACGTATGTTCAAATATGTCCTCAAAAACAAGAGTAAAAGCTGTATACAAACACACTGTGGTGCGCCATGTTTGTTTATGTTTGATGTAGTCACGTGAAACTACCACTTAGACAGTAACCCGTTATGTCACCGTTTGGCTCTCAGGTCAGTGGAAAAGTGTGGCCGGTTTATGATAGGCTCCAGATTGCCCTGGTTGTGAACCAGCCGAGCGCAGGCTCGGCACGAGAACCATTTCAATTTCGGTGGAAAAGGGCTATGGGAGGTTTGAACTGTAGCCCGAGTCACGGTCGACCCTGAGATTGCAATCATTTTTATTTCGGCATCAAAAACAAATATGCACAAGCCCTTTGCATACATACTCTCATAAGTGAACTATAGATGTCCTGGGTGCCTGGGGGTCCCTACACTCCACAGAATAAGCCCTGTAATGGGACCGTTTGTGTATGTATGTGGGGGTATTTGTGTCTGAAGGCCATTCCCGGGGAGAGCAGAGTCCAATCCAGGCTAAATTCAGCCTTGAATATATGAATTGGCTCAGTGTGTTAGTGGAGGCCAGTGCCACTCCCTCCTCCCAGGCCAGACTCCTCTCTCACCCAGGTTTCAGTACTCCTGCACTGGGCTGGAGCTTTGCTTTTCCCCCTGATCTGCTGGCTCTTCCAGGGCCAGAAGTCCACTTAAGCTGAATGGGGTCTCCATGATGCTGGATGAGAGATGAGAAGAGAATGCCAGAAATTCTGAGAATGATCCAGAGATCCAAACACGAACACATATGAACAAACATACAGTACTTACACACAAATAGACTCCCCCACCCCACACACATAGATACTTATTTACATTACATAAAGATTTAGGCTGTTGCACTCTCAACAACCTTTCCTGACTGTCAATTGCATCTCTTTCAGATTGGATGCCCAAAAATTAGAATTGATACAATGAAAGTGAATGGTGACTGAGGCTGTCATTCTGTCTAAATTCTCCTTTTGTGCTCCATTGAAGAAAGTCAAATGGATTTCAAACAACATGAGTGTATAAATTATGACAATTTAATTTATTGGTGATGCATCTACATGCATACAAGCTGTTTTTGTAGTTTCTGAGATTGCTGTTACACCAAAATTACTATATAAAGATCATGTACTCTCAGGGCAGCGACGTCTACACCAAACTACATGCTACCTAACAGACACAAACAGACATACACACATCGTTCATAGTCTGGCAAAGAAAACAACCACTGTTCTTATTTACATGCAGTTGTTGCATTCACATATTGTGTGTGTGTGTGTGTGTGTGTGTTTTATGAGTCTGTGTTTACCCTCTGGCTGCTTTTAATGCCCTTCCGCCTTCCTGCTGCCCATAAGGGCATCATTATGGGCCAGTGCTGACTGAGGGTTGCTTTGTGACATATACATACACAGTTACACAAACACACACATGCTCTCTTTCTCCTTCTCTCACATAAACATACACACTCACACAGGTCCGTTGTGTTACAGTCTCCAAATGTCACCACGCTGACAGGGGTGTGCCCTATCCCTTGAATATATATCTCGGAGATACAAACTCACACACGTGCACACACACTCATGCGGTAATCAATCATCAGTTAAGCTGCTCTGTGTTTTTAATGGATGTATCGTAATGTGTAACCAGAGGTGGAAAGTAACGAATTATAGCTACTCTCGTTACAGAACTTGAGGACATTTTTCAATTTTTTTGTACTTTAAGTATAAATAAATAATAGTACTTGAGTTGATTAAAAAGTATTCAACTTTGCTACAGTTATTTTTCACCACAATTACAAAGTACAAAAAAAAAAAATATTTCTGAATTTTTGGGATGTTTTTTGGGAAGAAGAAAACGGCAAATTATAAGTGCTAAATCTGTTTATAAGCTAAAACACGCTGTGCGTGGCACGACGGAAGCCTGCAGGGCACAGCATTATTAGCACAGCAGCTTGCATAAACTGCTGCCGGGGTTCTCTCTTCTCTAGCTTCTTCAAGACTTTCTGCCCTATCACTGTACAAGAACTGTAATTCTGTGATTTTCTGCATATTTCATTTTATTCTGGAAAGGAGTCGTTCATTCAGGTACGAGGGAACCGTCTGAACATGTTTAACCGCTGATCAAACTTCACTTGTTTTCAAGGTAGGCAATGTTTTTACTGTGTCAAACATTAACACAATGTAGTTTGACATACAGTATATGTGGGATTATCTGGTTTACTTGCTACTATATGTCTAAAACAAACTTTTTAAATACCTTAGAAAGATATAATGCCAGTAGTGTCAGAAATTAATGGGGACTCGGGGCAAAAATTCCACCGAAATTGACAAAAATATCAACGAAATTCAAAATATGGGGGGAAAGAAATGCCCACGCAAGGAGTTCCTGTTTTATTAACAATATCTGATATAGTTACAATTACATACATTGCAATCTTTATTTTGACTTCACTGAACATTATTTTTTTTCCCGCCGTACCGTTCCTCGCATCATTGCGTGCACAGACGGGCTCTCCACTTCTATCAATCCGCATCAGTTCAGTACTGTACTCCCGCATTAAATTCTGTAACCATTCGCCCCTCTTGTTCAAAATAAACTGTTCTAGCGGGTAACACTCTCGCTCACAGTGCTGCACTGTACTTCCCTGCCCTGTGCTGCTGTTTATCTGTCTGAAAAGCCTCACCCGCTAGAGGTCAAAAGTGCACAAGGGATGGATGCTATATAAAGAAGGTATGAGAAATAACAAAACAACATAACCAAAAGCTACAATTTACTTAATGATAATATCTCAATATGTTAAATAACCATAATGTTAATTAAGACTTTATTACAACTGTAATACAATAATACATATTCAGAACAACCACTTTCAGTGTTTGAATCAATCAATCATATCTCTCACTAAACACTGTGTGAAATTTTTATTTTTGCCTTATTTTATTCAGTTGGTATGATAACAGTTTGCTTAATATTCTCCATTATTCCGTATCTGGATAATTGCTGCAATATCATAGAGGATACATTTCTTCCTCTATGATATTACATTTATTACTTTTGCAAAGTTAACTTAAACATACGTGAATTAGAATAAACCTGAAATAAGAAGTTTCAGTCACAATGCACATTATGTAGTTTAGAGACAATTTAGAGACTTTTAGAATGTTACAAATGGCTATTTCTATTTAAATAAATGTATTCTTAATTTTCTGTTTGTCCAAGAATCCTCTTGCAGCAATGCAGGTCTTTGGCGTTTAGAAGCTGCTAGTTTAGGACCTGTGAGGAGTCTGTTTCTCAAACTAGAGACTGATTTAATTGTCTTTTTGTTGTGCATCTGGCTGTCCACTTCCCTCTCTATCCTGGTTAGAGATTCTTTTTTCAAAACAGTAATGCATGGAATAGCCTTCATCTCTCTAAAAAAATAGACTTCAGGAGAAAATAGAATTTCAGGAGAAATGTTTCTTTTTTCCTATTTTTAAAACCAAAATTTGACTTTCATGTGTAAAGCAACTTGTAAGAACTCAATATCTCAGCAAAGGGGGTGGGGTGTGTGTGTGTGTGGGGGTGGGGGGGACACTGTATTGTGATTTCTGCGTGGTAGCACACCATTTCCAATTGTTCCAATAATAAGAAAATTTTCTTGAATACCAAATTAGCACTTTAGAATGCTTTTGTAAGGAATAGGTGACACAGTATATTTTGCCATCACGGGTAGTATTTATTTTTTATCAATTTAATGCATCCTTGGTGAAAGGAAGCATCAAGTTCTTTCAAGAACAAAAATGTCTTTGTGTTCTAAAAATGGAAGCGTATATACGATATATAATATAATTTTCATAAAGTAACTTGTAACGTAATTACTTGAGTAGTTTTTTGGCAAACTACTTATTTACTCTTACTTGAGTCATGATATTTCTCAGTACTTCTACTTGTTCTCAACTGAATTATTTCTTCAGTAGCAGTACTTAAGTAAAAAAACATCAGTACTCTTTCCACCACTGTGTGTAACATACTTGACTGTCGGGCCCTATTGGATGCTGGTTAGAGGTCTACACCATGTCCTAACTAGGTGCAAAGTAATTTGTCTGTCCGCACTGAAAGTGAAAACATTGTGTGAAATGAGACTATCACAGCCAATCAGAACATTTGATGACTACTTATGTAACATGGTTATTCGGAGCAGGATTTCGGACCAACGAGATTTCACTGTGGGCGGGGCTACTCACAAAAATAGAAACCCTGTGACCAACAAAATTACGTTCATCGCTTGTTAGCAACGGCTGGTTAGGACAAAAACCTAGAGTTACATTGAAGGGACAGCTTTTATTGCTTGGTTAGAACCCAATGTTACAATAAAATACATAGCTTTTGTCATTTGTCATCCCACTTACATTAGAAAGTAAGCATCTCTTGCCTCTAAACAGTCTGAATAAAACTTTCCCTTTACGCACTGCAGCTCGGCACCAAACAGTTCCCTGCAGGGCTTAATTTGTGCCAGAACAAGCCAAATCCAGATCCGGCTCCTCCACAGTTAGATCCAGCACCAGTTTTAGTGGATCTCCCGACTCATATGCCACTGAAAGAAATTTATGCTAAGACCTAACAGTGTAATTTCAATTACTTGCAATATTTCCATTAAAAAAGTGCAATGTAATACAAAGTAGTGCTGTTTTTTGCAACGTGATCGCAGAGGAACTCGACACGTTGCTAGTACCAAATGTGCCGGTACCTTGACATCAACCCCATTCTGCTGAGTTATTGACAAGCAGCATCTTCCATCAGAAAGCTTTCCCTCAATTAAAATGTCTCTACCTTTTCCTGTGGTGCGACTGTTAGCATGTTTTGCGAGCAGCCTGAGTGACACGGTTCATGTCAACTACAAAAATAACTCCCTTTTGGTGCCACTCTGTGGACATTTTGCTTGGAAACTGGAGCTCACAAGTGTCCATATGTTCAACAACACTCCCAACTTTGGGCACTGGGGGCAATGCTTCGAATTTCAGTGAGCACAGACCAATTTCAGCAGCAGAACTTTCAACCTACTGTTGTCGAATTCACAGAGTGATCAGTCTGTTTTTAATAATTTTGTAGTCTGTCACTTCTTATCATGGCTCATATACATGCAAGTAAGCTGTTCATTGAGTTCCTCTCACGAGCCCATCTCACCCATGTTTTTCAAATTCACGAAGGTGAGAATCTAACTTGCTAGTGGTAATATAAATTTATGCTAATTTCTTTAATGATCCAAGATATTAGGAAACTCACCACCCATGTAGTAACGCTTTGTTGACGCACCTTCAGTGTACACTACAAGTGAGTGGCATGACGTCTTTTTTCCGGGACATCATAATTTACAACTTAAGTGTTTCCTGTGCACTAATCTTATTCTTATCTCAGACACAGACATGAGCTCAAAACCAAACTATTAAAAAGTCTTTTAAAAGAGATATGTTACTTATTTAGGCAAATATTTGACATAGCAAAGAGATGAAGTGGGTGCAGAGCAAGAGACAATTGAAATTGAAAGGATGAGTGTAACATTTAAAGCAGCCCCTTTTAGAGGCCAGGTTTAATTCCCAGACTGCTCTTGTTCTGCTTGAGGTATTTTAATTTGGTACTCTTTCAATAAAACCGTGTTTGATCTCTCTTTCACTGATCTCTCTGACTCATCTACTTCCTCTCACAATGTGTTTATCTTTCCTCTCTCTCTCTCTCTCTCTCTCTCTCTCTCTCTCTCTCTCTCTCTCTCTCTTTCTTTCTTTCTCTCTCTTTTTCTTTTCTTTCTTTCTCTCTCTCTTTGTCTCTCTCTATTTCTTTCTTTCTTTCTCTCTCTCTCTCTCTCTCTCTCTCTCTCTCTCTCTCTCTCTCTCTCTCTCTCTCTCTCTTCTCCTTTCCCTTGTGACTGAGGGAATAGATTTTTACTAATGAATGTACCACCCTAGAATATGTGTATGTGTGTGTGTTTGTTTGTGTGTGTATGAGTGTGTTTGTTTTGCCTGTGTAGTATAATAAGCTCCAGATGACTTTGAGTGGATGCCAGTTTCCTAAAATAGGCTTAGAAGCTCTTTAACAGTCCATGGCAAATATTTTAGCTTGGCTAAATTTACCTTCTCACTTTTAACTGTTTTTATGAACACAAAAATCACAATTTCTTCAGCAACAGGCGGACCGTGACTTTTAAGCCTCTCGTACCTGCTAAACTAAGGGGGTATTTACACTTTGTCACTTCATTTGTTTTAATGATCATGATCATGGGAAGACCAAGTGTAAAAGCTCTCCAAGACTCATTTGGGGCAGATACAAATCTGTTCAATCAAACCACCTCAGGAGGATACTCACTCATACAGGATGCGACTCAGCCAAGTGTAAATTTATCTTGCTGTTCAGGCCACATACATAAAATTTGCTCAGAACTACATTAGCATACAGAAGTTTGGTCGCCCAAAGCCTATTTTACTGCAATTGTTGAAGCAAATTTAACTGCCGCATCCGTTTTTATGAAGCAAAATTTCACTGCCCAACATTAGCATTATCATGAAAATGAACTTTATTATATTTGCATGTAGCGTTGGAATAGTAGATTTATAGTAATTTTGTGGAGAAACATTTATGTGGTCAAGTGTAAATGGAATGTCTGCAGTAATAGTACAATTCGATAATAACTTTTACAAGTTGTCAAAACTTGCATGTAAAGAAAGTACACACTCCAGATCATTTTACAGTACTGTGTATGTTAAATGCCCCCAAACCACTGAAGACAGTTGTTTAAATAAATATTCCGGGTTCAATACATGTTAAGCTCTATCAACAGTATTTGTGGCATAATGTTGAGAACAAAAAATATTAGTCGTGTCCCACCTTTTCCAAAAAAAAAACAATGGAAGTGAATGGGGCCAATTTTTGGAGGGTTTAAAAGCAGAAATATGAAGCTTATAATTTTATAAAAGCACAAACATTAATTCTTCTGTTAAAACTTGTTATTTTGTGTTATTGTTTGAGTTGTAAAGTTGTTTAAATCACCGTTTTTATGGTCGTTTTAGGGTTTTAGGGTTTGCAGCGTTATGTCGTCATGGTAACGCAGTGGTAAAATTGGATATAACTTTACACCGAAAAGGTTAGTGATTTTATCACAATAAAACCATGTTAACAGATTGTTTACGTCTTGTTGCTATACTTTGAGGATTTTAATGTTAACGGATTGGCCCCTTTCACTTCTATTTTGAGTCGCTGTCATCCAGAATTTTGCTTTATTTAAAGAAAAGGAGGGACGAGTTGAAAGTAATTTTTGTGTTAATCAACAGTAAGCCACTAATGCTGTCGATTGAACTTAACTTGTACTGAACCCAGAATATTCCTTTTAATGCATTGGTTTTTATATTTCTCAAACACACTCACTGTGAATGGCAGTCATGAATTCTTCCAACTTAGATGTGATGTTTGACTTGCACATGTCTCCGACTCACTGCTAAAAGACTGAGAAACAGACAGTGGGAGGAATAACTATATAGTCAAACAAGATAAGAAATGTCCAAAGGCATTGTTTTCATATCAACATTAAGATTCTAAAATAAAATGTACATGAATGCATAAAGAAAAGTGTATATCTTAGTTAAAACTGAGTTTTAACCATTTTTAACCATTTTTCCCTTCACTAGTTCATTTTAAACAGTCCTGCAGTATGAAAAAGAATTTTCAAAAGTACAAATATTTCATGTTTCTCATTTTTAGTTCATAAAATGTTGCATGCATGTTCTGAAATTCTGAAAGAATGAGCAAAATGCTGTTTAAAATAGCTTTAAATAGAGTATAGCATGTTACACTGCAGGACATGACAACTTCCCAAGTTTTGGATGTAAACTAATAATAAGCTCATTTTACGGTTCCACTGGTCATAACATGCATTATGTATATTTTAAAACTAGTTCATAAGGCATTAATGTTAACAAATAAAAATTGATTTTAAAAATTTACTAGTTGGCTATATGTTGAAATTAACATTAAAGGTGTTATATGTAATATTTTTACTGTACTAAATCATAAAATGACCATAATATGTTATTAGAGAATTAGGAAACATGCTAAGTTGAAATACTGGCTTCTCCGATAACAGTGCTACAGCCAGTATATTCTACTTTGAAGTTTCCATTACCTCCGGAATTTCTGTTTATGTTTTGGCCTGTGTGATCCCGCCCACTGTCCACTCACCAATAGTATTTCGACACCGCCGGTTGCCAGATCTGAACAAGTTTGCAGGCAAACAACACTGCGTGCTGCAGTCATGGAAGCCTGCCAACGAACTGGATCAGAGATAACAGATTCTACCCGGCCTAAAAAGCCTCGCCATCTGTCTAAAAACCACCATGACCAGAGGCGTAGTAAAACAAGGATAAATACTGGAGATGCCTTTGGAAGATGGAGACAGCTTAAAGCCCAGAAATCCTTTAAAACATTCTGGCAACCCACATGAGCTTGAGTCTGGGGTGGGGCAGACAACTCTCCAATATTTTGAATTTGGACTGCAGTACCCATTTCAAACCCTTGTTGTCAATCTTACATATAGCACCTTTAACCAAAATTGTTTATAAGTCCTGTAAAATAATTGTTCATGTTATGTAGCAAACTAATATGAACAAATACAACCTTATTGTAGTGTTACCAAAATGTTTTAAATAATGGTTGTAAAGTGTGAACTCATCAGTACATGATAAAATAAAAAAAATCTTGTATGTAATATATTACTCCAGAACCTGATTACTAAAGGGATAGTTCACACAAAAATTTAAATTCTCATTATTTACTCACCCTCATGATATCCCAGGTGTGTATGACTTTTTATCTTCACCAGAACACATTTGAAGAAAAATAGAAAATATCTCAGCTCAGTAGGTCCTTAAAATTCAAGTGGATGGTGATCTGATATTTGAAGCTCCAAAAATCACAGACAATCAGCATACAAATCATCGATACACCTAAATTAATGTCTTCTAAAGTGACACAATCATTTTTGGTGTGAAAAAAAAAAAAAAAATAATAATATCAATATTTAAGTACTTTTTAATTATAAACCATCGCTTCCGGTAAACTTCACGAGAGGGCGGAGTTCACGTGGTCTCTCGTGTGACGCATTCGCGTTGGCATGTTACGGACGTAATTTCACCTTCTTCTCTCGATCGAGACATCCAAGATAAGCACACAAATGCACCATTGTGAGTAAACAAACATATACAAATACAGATCTAAACCAAAACCAACAAAGCTTCTGTACAGCGCTCCTCCTACTCAGTTGTAAACAGTGCTGCTCTTCCGGGTATGTCGCATGTGTGTCAGTTCTTGCATGAACATGCCAATGCGATTAAATCACACACACATACCGCTGCCGAATGGAAGCAATAACTTAGAGTTCAACTTAGAATTAAAAAGTTCTTAAGGGGATCATGTCGCTTTATAACAGTGGTTTTCTCTCCCCTCTTTGAAAAATTTAAGAGCCTATTTATTTATATGAGCCCATTATATTTATTATCCCATTTATTTCCTAATTTTAAACATCATTCAAACAGAACATACATTACACAGGAGGAAAACTTAATAATTTGCAAAACTTAATAATGACATATAATCACAGGTAAGACCATGGATGGCTCTTCGTTACCTCTCATTTACCTCTCTACACTGACCTGGTTAGGTCAGTGTAGCTAGTCTTAATAATAATAATAATAATTATTATTATTATTATTATTATAATATAGCATTTATGAAGAAAAGAAAATAGTAGCCGAAACACATTTAGAAATTTTAACTACAACTGCCACTGTTGTTATAAAAATGAGGTCTAATAGATTATTTAACATGAATTTTTTTTTTCAAAATATGCAGTTACTTTTATTACTGTAAAATTGTGGAAAAATTTTGTAAAGGTGAAGATATGTAATGGGATGTGTTTTTTGGCACAGGTACAGTGTTGCTCTTTTCCTCCTCATTGCAGTTTAGCATATCGGGACTGCCTACTTTTTGAGAGGTTTTACTTCCTCCATAGGTCTGCGTGCCGCAATATCAAAGGGAGCCCGGTTGTTGCGTGCACGTGCCAGAGATCAGAGCAGATCATTAGTGCGAGCAGGTTCCGTTACATTCTCACAAAAGCTTTCATCGCACCACGAAAATTTCGCAGTGCACACGAGAAGCCCTTAGCTGAACGCGAGATTACCGTGGCATTGTTCTCTCCCTGCCATCCACACTTGTGACTTGTGACCCACTTTTGGGTCGCGACCCACCAGTTAAGAAACACTGCTTTAGAAGACATTCATTTAACCACTAGAGTCGTATGGATGACATTTATGCTGACTGTCTGTGTTTTTTGGAGCGTCAAAAGAGAAATCGCCATCCACATGCATTTTAAGGATCTACTGGGCTAAGATATTTTTCTATTTTTCTTCAAATGTGTTCTGGTGAAGAAAGACAGTCATACATATCTGGGATATCATGAGGGTGAGTAAATGATGAGAGGATTTTCATTTTTGGGTGAACTAACCCTTTAAGATACACACACACTCGCTCTCTCTATTCCTTATATACTTCACCTTGAATCCCCTTTGACATTCTTTTACCCCAATCCTCCTTTTTCTCTCCCTCTGTCTCTCTTTCTCTCCTCTCTCTGGCTGTAGTACCCGTGTTACTCTCTCTCACATAAGTGCGATGCGATGATAAATGTGTGTTTATGGCACTGCCTTTTCCATTTGGAGGATGTTTTCTGTTTTGCATATACCTGTTCCAAATATCATATGGTTATGCATTTCTCCCCCTGTCTCACCCACTCTCCCCACAGTGCAGTCCATCCAAGGGACGCAGAAGAGGTTACTGCTGGTGCGTGGACAAGTATGGACAGCCTCTACCCGGCTTCGATGGCAAGGAGAAAGGCCAAGTCCACTGCTATCACCTGGAGAAGAAGTGAGGGGGAGAGCGAGATAGAGTGGTGAAAACAGGGGGAGAAAGAGGGATGTTTCCCCTGAAGAACTGCATGAATACAACATCAATGGTGTGGGGAGATTTTTCAAGGTGCTGTCCCAAAGCTGACCTCCACACTTGTATGCTGAGGCACAGACTCATGTGACTTTACACTTTACACTTCAGGGGAGTGGGGAGAAAGAGAGAGTGTGATCTGTACTATTTGTGTTTTTCTGTTTGGACTGTTTCCCAAGAGGGAAGTGTGAACATAGTCGAACGTACAAGCAAAATTCAACTCGCAAACAAAATCCAGCCCTCGGTAACACCGTGTAAGTCCGAGCTTATGTCCTCTTACGTATTTGAGGGATGTTTTTGTACTCATGCTGTGCGCATTTGAGTGTGTATAGGTAGCCAGCCCTCTCTCTCTCCTGCTACAGTGTGTTTTTCTCTCTGCCATAACAATCAGCAGCTCTCTCTTAGTCCCACTTCCTGTTTCTGCCATCCTGGTGTAGCGTCGTTTAAACTGGGCATGCTCAGTGGCACTAGGCAGCTCTTGCCAGCGACTCCATCTGAAGCACAAGCACTTCATGCACTTTGGCCCCTCATTGAATACATACTCCAGCCTTT
This sequence comes from Myxocyprinus asiaticus, assembly GCF_019703515.2. Taxonomy (NCBI): domain Eukaryota; kingdom Metazoa; phylum Chordata; class Actinopteri; order Cypriniformes; family Catostomidae; genus Myxocyprinus; species Myxocyprinus asiaticus. The sequence goes on from NC_059368.1 coordinate 29,471,279, forward strand.
TACTATAGCCTTGGCATGCAAACAAACATAGTTAAATTCAAATAATAGTTCAAAAAGTTGATCTATAGAGAAATTCAACCATTAAGAACTGAATTTGTAAACTATTAAATACCAGGATTATTTTTAAGTTCAATGCGAATATCTTCTTTCTGTTCCATTATTTTGCATCTACCGTATATATTTGTTTGAAAATTTTTGATTTATACCCAAGTAATGCATCTAAGAGCTGGCAGCTTGTGTAGTTCTTATGTCCTACTGGTCTTATATTCAGTTAGTGGGACTGAGTCGTGGCTTGGATTGATATGGGCCCTAAAATTTATCCACAAGGGCATTATCTCACCAGACTTTCAAAACATTGTAAGCACTTTGAACATAAGATTGATACTCCAGATGCTGAATATGGCCATCATTGTCTTTCACATTTCAAGGCCTTTGCTGAAAGCATGTATCGCTATGTATTTTTTATGGGTTTGAATGTAACCGTAACGCTACAGTGCCCTGAATTAACGCTGCAAAATCATTGTAGTCTGAAGCTACTTTCCAGGCAGGTTTTGATATCAGTGCCTTAATGAAACCCGTGCTACAGTCCAACATGGCTTCCGTGTTAGACAACTGATTTGAATTACATGGCTTGTGGTGTTGTCTCGAAACTGACCTCCTGAGAAAGACTTGAAAAATAGATTGTGTCAGAGAGGTAGCCCACATATTAGCATAGCATCAGCTAAAAGCTCAACCCCTTCCCAAATAACTAAAACAAAACAAACAAAAAAGAGACTAAACAAAATGTTTGGTGCTAATTATCTGACTTGATTATGGGGAAAGAGCATGAAAGACTGTTTAGCTATTTGCCCCTTCTTTAACTTGTACTTGTGTTTTATTTTATATATATATATATATATATATATATATATATATATATATATATATATATATATATCGATCAGCCACAGCATTAAAACCATCTTCCTTATATTGTGTAGGTCCCCCTCGTGCTGACAAAACAGCGCCAACCCGCATCTCAGAATAGCATGCTGAGATGATATTCTTCTCACTACAACTGTACAAAACGGGCTATCTGAGTTACCGTAGACTTTGTCAGTTCGAACCAGTCTGGCCATTCTCTGTTGACCTCTCTCATCAACAAGGCATTTCCGTCCACAGAACTGCCACTCACTGGATGTTTTTTGCTTTTGGCACCATTCTAAATTCTAGAGACTGTTGTGTGTGAAAATCCCAGGAGATCAGCAGATACAGAAATACTCAAACCAGCCCATCTGGCACCAACAATCATGCCACTGTCCAAATCACTGAGATCACATTCTTTCCCCATTCTGATGGTTGATGTGAACATTAACTGAAGCTTCTGACCTGTATCTGCATGATTTTATGCACTGCACTTCTGCCACACGATTGACTGATTAGATAATCGCATGGATGATTGTTGGTGCCAGATGGGCTGGTTTGAGTATTTCTGGAACTGCTGATCTCCTGGGATTTTCACACACAACAGTCTCTAGAATTTATTCAGAATGGTGTCAAAAACAAAAAAACATCCAGTGAGTGGCAGTTCTGCAGATGGAAATGCTTTGTTGATGAGAGAGGTCAACAGAGAATGGCCAGACTGGTGCAAACTGACAATGTCTGTAGTAACTCAGATAACCGCTCTGTACAATTGTGGTGAGAAGAATATCATCTCAAAACGCTATTTTGAGATTTGGGTTGGCGCTGTTTTGGCAGCACGAGGGAGACCTACACAATATTAGGTAGGTGGTTTTAATGTTGTGGCTGATCGGTGTGTGTGTGTGTGTGTGTGTGTGTGTGTGTGTGTGTGTGTGTGTGTGTGTGTGTGTATGTATGTATGTATGTATATATATATATATATATATATATATATATATATATATATAATATTATAATATTTTTTTTTTTTTTTTTTTTTTCAGGCCGGCTAAATGTCTAAAGAGGCATGTGAACTTTATGCTAAAATGATAGAGGTTATTTATCCAATAAAGAAATATAAGCTGATCCAAACTACCCAGATAACACATGTACATCTCCGAGATGTCTGTTGAAGTGTGTTTCATCTGGAAAGCTTCGCATTCTAATTAACATCTGATAAACATCTTATAAAGAGCAGATTTACATACATTGTAAATCATAAATATCTCAAAGACAAATCTGTTGATTTTCCCTTTGACATCATAGAGGAAACATCTTATAGATGTATTGCAGAAAAGTATTTTAGATGTAAACGCACATCAAATAGACATCTGGGGGATGTACATGTGCTATCGGGGTATATGTCTTTGAAACAAATTCATTGACCCGTTGATTGCACAGTAGTGAATACATAGAACTCAGCATGTTTTTGGGAACATAATCACTAAAGTCTTTTTTGTTGTAGATGTTTTGTTTATCTACAGTGCGAAGTACGAGGTGTCATTTGTTAGCTTAGCAAAGATGCTGTCCTCGTTCTCTAGTTTGATTTTTCAGGTTTTGTAGACCTTTCTATGGTATGAATTAAGCTAAATCTTTAGCTAACCTTAAGCTAAACTATGCTAAAGTAAAGTGAACACTAAAATTAAGTAAAGCTGAGGCCAAGCTTATGTTTTGAAGAACGTCAAAGTCAATGTTCAGGCTAGTTGATCTTTAAAAATGCTTGCCACCCTCATTCTCTGCAATGCCAGGGTCACTTCTTGCCCGTAAGTCACTATTAAAGATCCCTCCGTTCACGGGTAATGTTTTTTTTTTTTTTTAATCATTTTGATTCTTTAAAAAGCTTGTTACTAAACTAGAAAATATACAGCTATGACTTTCTTCAAGAAAGGAAATGTTTCTGTTCAAATATAATTTGTATTTAATACCTTTTTTAAATAAAAAAATGTAAACTATTTTATGTACACAATGCCATTTTGAAGCTTCTTTTCACATGTGTATTTATGTATGTACTTTTAGTGAATCATTGTGCTACATTTGGACATAATTTTGGTTAAAAGCCAAAAACACAACAGCTTAAGTAGGAAATCCAGAACCAACAAAGGCACAGTTCTTTTTCATGTACTTGAGAAAACTGCAAGAAATTAAGAAAACATTCTTATATTCTAATACGATTAAAACTTATAGTGAAGTTATCGAGCCAAATATAAATTGAAAGGTTTAAAGATGTATTCCATTTTAAATACAAGTTAAAGGGATATTCCATGTTCAATACAGGTTTAAAGGCAGAAATGTGAAGCTTATCATTTTATAATAGCACTATATATATATATATATATATATATCATATTCTTCTGTTAAAATGTGTGTTAATAAAGGTAGTAAGCAATTTTTTTTCACACTAAAATCATGTTAACACACATATTGTTTGCATCCATGTTTGTTTGATTTTTTTTTTGGGGGGGGGGGGGGGGTATTTTCTCCCCTTTTCTCCCCAATTTGGAATGCCCAATTCCCAATGCGCTCTAAGTCCTCATGGTGGCGCAGTGACTCAATCCGGGTGGCGGAGGATGAATCTCAGTTGCCTCTGCATCGGAGACCGTCAATCCACGCATCTTATCACGTGGCTTGTTGAGCGCATTACCGCGGAGACCTAGCGCGTGTGGAGGCTCATGCTATTCTCCGCGGCATCCACGCACAACTCACCACGCGCCCCACCGAGACCAAGAACCACATTATGGCGACCACGAGGAGGTTAACACAACATGACTCTACCCACCCTAGCAACCGGGCCAGTCGGTTACTTAGGAAGCCTGACTGGAGTCACTCAGCATGCCCTGGATTCAAACTTGTGACTCCAGGTGTGGTTGTCAACGTCTTTACTTGCTGAGCTACCCAGGCCCCCGCATCCATGTTTTCTTGAAGAAAATGAGGGATAAGTCGAAATGTAATTTTGTGCTTGTTAACATTGTCACAAATGCTGTCTATTGAGCTTAACTTGTATTAAGCCCCGAATATTCCTTTAAGCTCTGTTCACAGCATCTTACAATGGAAGCCTTTTGGGCAACATACCCCATTGTGTTCAGACATATGCCAGGACAGATGATGGTTTATACAGGATTGAGTGCAGATTTTTCTTCAGTATTTGTATTAGAGAGCTTTTCTATTCATTTAGGTTGAATTACATTATCTAAAGTGGCTAGTGTTACCATTTTTTATTTTTAAGTGTTTCGTTTCTTCAAAACAATTGCTCTTTCACAGAAAGCTTGTATTTTAGCTACAGTAATTTTGTCATTAGTACATAACAGAGAGCCAAGGGCACTGGAGACTTAGAATCTCATCTGTGTAACAGGGTCAACATCTTTGAACTGCTTCATTTCACACTCTACCTCAAGCCCCACACAAGTCATTACTCCTCAAATCTACTCACAGAGACCCCATTCACATTAGCATAGTTATTCGCTTGTCTGAGCCATGTCAAGGCAGCCGATTCTCAAAAAAGAAGCTGGGATGCCACAATTCATGAAATGAAATTGCTAGTATATGGATAAACTAGTCAAATCCTAAGCAGGCTACTCCCCCCCCCCAACTTAATTTTAGGTTTCCTTAACCCATATGATGCATGAATTATTAAATCATAAGGGGAATATATCTTAATGTTTCTTTTTACTCCAAAAACAAGAATATAATCCCAATCTTTAAAAAATAAAAATAAAAAAACGTTTTTTTTTTTTTTTTTTTTTTTTTTGAGGGAGAGAGTTTCACATCTGTCCACCGCAATAAAAGATAGTAGTAAATATTTTAGAGGTACTTGATGCATCACCACTTTCACCAGCCATGGTATAAAGAGATAGTATGAGTCTGTGCATATTTATATTATGGGTAAGGGTCAAAATTAAACCCCCATGGTAGTTTGGATATTACATCACTTCCTGAATTGTTAAACATTTTTTTTTTTTTTTTTTAAAGATTAGTCTAGTGGAGTGGACACGATGCATCACATTATTTATTTGCAAATGCTCTACAAATACTGTATATTCCCATTATTTGCAAATGCCCTATACATTAGAAAATGTTGTTGAAATGTAACTACAAGCAGATTGTTTCAATGCAACATTACTTGCACATTGATTGTTCTGTTTTTGTGCTATATCTATCTAATAATACACTTTTATTACAAACACCACTAATGTTGGGATTGTGGGTTGTAAATGTCCAATGAAGCAAAAGAAGCTAAATGACTTCTCTTATGGTTAAAAAATGTGAAAAATGAGATAAAGGTATGAAGGCTGGTCATTGAGGGGAAAGGGAAGGACACACCACTGCCCACCCAGCACAAACAGAGCCCAGGTCAAAGACACTGTAGAGAGTGGAGCCCAGTTCCCCAAAATACCAAGCTAAAGTTAGTCCGCCCCATTTGAGATTACCACGATAAGGATACACTTATGTGCGCGCACACAGTTCTGCCTGCAGGCACTTTTAAATATAGACAAGACAGAACATAATCAAATGTTTGCAAGGTGTTAGAAAGGAAACGGGGAAGAAATAGAGTTTGTGGTTTGTGTTAACAGATTTCACATTATGTTCAGGTGTTGTTGTTTTGTTCTGACAGTACTATTTTGCTAATTGAGTTTGAGTCTTGCTTCATAGTTCACTACAGCAAGCCTGAGGGCTGTAGTTTAAATCACTGACACAATCGCAATGCTGGTAAAGATGATTTATTAAATAGCTTTTTTTTACCCACAATGAATTACAATTACAAACCATGAAAAATGTATTATACACACAAGCAATTATTTTGGAGTGAGGCAATGTCTATATCTTTCTTTTTTTTTTTTTTTTTTCTCACTGTAATGTGTATATATTGCATCACTTAATAATAATAATAATAATAATAATTATTATATATATATATATATATATATATATATATATATATATATATATATATATATATATATATAAAAAAAAATGGACCACAGTATGTAGACAGCACAAATATGATCAAGAAATACAGCAAGACTGTGGTCTCACTGTCATACAGACATTTTCAAAAGTCATTTTTAAACACAAACAATAATAGCCCACTTGATTAAAAAAAAAAGAAAACTCTTTGAGATCTCAACAAGTAAACAACTTAAAAGACAGAGGTAGGAACAAGCAGTTACCCGTTTCAAAAGCTGTGAAAACCAATATTTTGCATGTAAAAACAAAAACAAAAACTAAATCTTTCATTCCCATCTAATATCAATCATTAAAACAAAAATGATCATTAATACAATACACAGTATAACAAAAAAATATAGCAATTTATGGACATTGACAAAGAGATTTGGTCATGCAGTGCTTTTTTCCATTTCTTTCCTTCACAACAAAGCAAGCCTGGAAGAAGGTTAAGACACATAGTAATCTATATACACCAAATATACACAGATTTACATCATACAAAAATATGTATAAGGCATAATGAATAAATATTCTTATCCAGATATTGAAATGAATACATTCAGTTGAAATAAATAAGTAAGGGTACTTCATGGAAAATACATATTAATTTTCTTTTCAGAAAAATAGTTTATTTTTTTTTTTTTTTTTTTTTTGGAGAGTTCAGGGAGTTTACTAAATCAAAACAGTGTACCTGTATTAAATATCACCACTAATAATAAATAAATACTAAAAAAAATATATAATGATAAAAATTAGTGGCATAATGGTCTATATGTATGTGTGTGTTTTTGTAAGAGAGAAATCAGTGTCTGAGTTCCTTAGATCTTCCAGTGTGTGTGTGCAAATATGAGAGATCAGTGGTTGAGTTCCTCGGGACACTCGGCATCTGCTGGCAGGTCACTTGATCCAAGAATTTTCTTCCCATTCCAGGATGACACACACCAACACTTCCCCCTCTGACCATCCAGAGACGATTCACACTGCAAAGAGAACGAAAGAGTGTGTGTGAGATGATTGCATGCATACACAGCTAAGGTCTCGGACGAGTGCGGTTCTAACACTCGGCCAACACACATATCATCATGTTGAGCGTTTATGTACAAACACAAAATCAAGTCAAACTCTCACTGTGAAAAGGCTTTGTTTTTGTAACACATTTGTGCTCAGAAGCACAGAAGATGATGGTTTTCGTACCTGTTTGGCTTTGTATAGACCATGTTTGTCACAATTTGGAAGGTAGAATCTGGTCAGTTTGTCTCCCAGTTTCTGATGAGTTTTAGTAATTTTATCAAGAGCTGTCTGCAGTTCAATATGACAAGGACCCTAGAGAGATCAAATGTGGTCATTTAGAGACAGACTACCATAAATGCAACAGCAGCTGAATAAATGATAATAAACTATATATATTTAAATAAATATGGTTTATATTACAAACTAAAGTGCCTCAGAATTAAGCATATCCACTCTCGAGCCATGCATCTTTCACCATACACAATAGGATAAAACCCAAGAAACCCTCTACTGCCCCCATGTGACCGAGTCTCAGAGTCTCGTTTTATGTCTATAACTAAACTTTTTAGGATTCCGATAATTTAAGTGCCTTAAACTCACCTGCTCGACAAGTTTTCTGCGTATGGCGTTGACTTTGGCCTTCATGCTCTCTTTGGCGATGATGACCCGCGGGTCGAAAGGCTTTCCGTGGCCGGGTACAAAGAGGGCAGCGCTGCCTTCATTCGCCGCCGTTGCCCCGTTATGAGACTCGGGATAATCTGCAAGAAGAATAAGTTCGTTAAGAATCACATATTACGCTACTTTTTAATAGATGAATGAATAATGAATAAAATGCGCATCTAACATCCTCTATCCAATTGGTTTGTTAATGATGATGAAATCGTGTCTGAGATTGAATCAGCGAAATTATCAACTCGACAGCTTTAATTGTGATGGAGCTAAAAGGTCAGTTTATAAAAGTGTTTGGAGAATGTAGGGTATACCTTGCGTCTGGGCGTTTTGGTTCTGATCGGGTTCTGGGGTCTCAGTGCAAACCGCTTGTCCTCGGGTGAGCGCGTGTAGAGGTCGGGGTTCTCCTGGTTTGGGTAAGCAGCGGAGCCCCGAGCCGCAGGGCGCAGTGTAGATCCCGCACTGGTCACCCCTCTTCAGCGCGCAGGCAAGGCAGCAGCCGCAGCCCGGCTCAGGACGCACTTCCTCACAACCGGCATCCACCGCGGGACACTCGGCTAGCCGCTCCAGGGAGCACGGCGCGCAGCGAATGGGTTCCTGCCCCACCACCGGAGAAGCCCGGAGCCCCGGCGCCGAGAGGAGTGGGCTAAATGCTGCCACCCAGAAAAATTTCAGAAGCAGTCCGCTCATCCCAAAGCAAAGGTCAGAATAAATAGATATATAAATAAATAAATATCGGCTGAAGTGAAATGTGGAGTTCCTCGGGTTGCCACCGCTCGCTTTGCGCTCTCCAAAATGACTACCTCTCTCCGAATCGGCTCGCCGTATTTATACGCGCACTGGATCCCCCCTGACACGGTCATGTTTGACGCATTGGCGATATTAATGATTTCTTAAATGATCCCTCTCAGCTCCGATTGGCTAGTGTAGTAGATGCAGTCCGAGGTGCTTCCTTGAACACTGCGCGTAAAGTGCGTCAATATTTATTTTGGAACATAGTGTGCGTAATGGTGATGCTTTTGCCCCATTTGAACGGGACTGTGCCCAAGTGGTAGTCATTTATTGCAATGAAACAAGTGAAAGCAGGCCTATTTCTGTCCTGTTTGCATGCAGTTTTGATAAACCCCCATTCATTAAATGTCCCCTCTTGAAAAACTCAAACAATAATTGAAGACCAATTAATGACGCTAGATTATCGCGTCCCGGTGCTTTGGTCTGGCATTAATTTGACACGGTTATATGGCGCCTTTAATGAGGTGAGTGCGCGCGCACTTCTTCTGTGTGGCACCGCGTGCCCTCGCGCTGTGGTACGTGACCTCGCTCAGGTCATGACAGGACAGAAGCTCGTTTTTTTTTTTTTTTTTTTTTGGATAGCTCGAGAGTACCGCTATTGTTATTGCCCCTTTCCTGGGATAATAATAGCCGCGCTTTGTGAGAGAGAGGGAATAACGACGTGGCCACCTGCACGTCTCCTCCTCTCATCCACGCACGTCGCGCGGCCTTTTGTCGTTGCCTCGCCGCAGAGTTTATGGATGGGCAACATGATGTGACAAGCAGCTGGGTGAAGGGCGCCTAAATAATGTGTTAATCTGTGGTTGTGGGCACTCGAATGTGTCTCAGGGGAGTTTGGTGAGGTCACATGCTGTATCGTCTTTGTCTGGCCCTCCGACTGATTTCTGATCATCTGAAATACCAGAGCGTTTTCTGCGCAAAACTCAGCGATCATAGGCGCGATCCTCAACAATCAGCGGTGAGTTTAACAACGCTCATTGACACGTGCAACAGCATTCAGCCGTCAGCAGTTGTGCGGACTGGAGCGCGCGTTTAAATTTTTTTTTTTTTTTTTTAAGTTACACTGCTTTGCTAAACATGGGTCACACCGTTTAGGTTTTTTCAATCAAATGTATTTATATAATTGCTTTGTTGTGTGGAGTGCGGTCAAATCTACAGATGTAAAAAATGATCACCGCAAATGTGACAGAAATGTTGTCAGCACATATGCACATCAGGCAACAAAAGCAATCGATTATGAAAACTGAACTTTCAAAGAAAATGCACTGAAAAGTTTGCTTTTATTCACTATTCTTGAAGTGTCAAACGACCGTGTCTCATCTGTTCAGGGTCTGTAGGACTTGGGGGGAAAAAAGTGATAATGTGAAACTGAACCTGTAAATATCCTGATTATATTTGGTTCTGCAGCTGTGAGTCAGCCCTCTCAATCACGAACCGCATCAACTCAGTTTGTTCTTCTTTTGCCAATGATTACCTGCACAGAAATCTGACTCCTGCACTGGCTATTGTGTGAAAATTCACAATATTTGCAGGACACATTTTTTTCCTCACTGAATAGGATGATACTTTATAGAGAAAATGGAAGAATAGGCATTTTATCTCTCTCTCTTTCTCTCTCTCGCTCTCTGTCTCTCTCTTTCTCTCTCTCTCTCTCTCTCTCTCTCTCTCTCTCTCTCTCTCTCTCTCTCTCTCTCTCTCTTCATCTGGATAATCTGGCCCCTGCAAGAAAGTAGTTGAAGAGCCCTGCTGTACGCAGTTGTCTTGCGGCATTGCGTAACTGTTTTCCGTCAGCATGTGGAGAGTTCCTCTTAGAGGTCTGCACTGGCCTTAAAATGACACCCGACCCATACCCAAGACCGTGTGGCCTGACCCTACCTGGCCCGAATGATACAGTCAGATTATAAGACCGAACCTGAAATTGCTCACTATATATATATATATATATATATATATATATATATATATATATATATATATATATATATATATTTATTTATATCTATATATATATATATATATATATATATATATATATATATATATAAAATATATATATATTTTTCTCTCCCCTTGTCTCCCCAATTTGGAATGCCCATTTACCAATGCGCTCTAAGTTCTCGTGGTAATGCAAATTTCCACCCACTGAAGAGTCTGAAAAACTTAAGTTTGCACATGTGCATGTCATTAAATAGCAAGTGGTGTATCTGCAGTAATAGAACAGGTGGCATTTTTATTGTGCGGCAGAAGCTAGAGACAGTATAGCAGAGACGGTTACACTGGTATTAAAATGAATGGGAGAAATTGCCAAACGGCCAACAGATGTAGAAAAGAAAGTCCCGTCTTACAGGTAAAAAAGCCAATCACCATTTAGATACTAACATTGTCAGTCAGTCAGCTCGAGAACATGCATGCGCATTAGCTGAACCAGCCTGAAAAATAGCTGTTTTTTGTTTTGTTTTTGTTTGTTTTTTGCGTGATCTTATCAAAAGAAGCACAATCTATGATACCATTGTTCTCAGATTTTATGCTGCCTTTATCTGCTATCGGAATTATCCTACTTCCCACTTCTGAAGTGGTAACGACGAGTACGTCACTTTCAAGTGCTTTGTTGTTGGAAAAAAAACATTTCATGAGGAACTTTTATTTTGACACCATAAAAAATATGACTTAGCTTGCTGACGATAATGGAATTTTGGTCAAATACAAGCTATTGTTACGGTGTAAAAATGTAAAACATGCATCAAATAGTTGCTGATATGCATAAATGAATATGACCAAAATGGTAAGTGCTAAAAATTAGCTGAATTTAGAAAAATGAGCAAAACCTGTCATTCACATCAGAAACTGTTCTCTCCTCCACCATGTTGAAAGATTAGGACTCCTCCCATCTCAGAAACTTGGTATAAAAATTATTTCAGAGTTTCCCAGTTGTAATTATGACTTGGTGTCGTTCATGTGCAACTTCCAAGTGGGAAACTCGTATTTACAATAATTCCGTTCGCACATGAAGGCAGCATTGCAGCTGATTTGAAATATTTTCTTTGAACTTTTCCCATTCATGTAAATAGAAGCTGTACTTTTATGCCGCTTGTTTACATTGAAATTGCTGCCCAGCCTACCCGAGAATGTTCCAAAGATGGCCGCCGAGTGAACTGACTTGCCTTGAAAGGGATTTTGGTGGAAGCCATGCACATCTGTTTCCATGCACATGTGTTTGTCTCTTCTAGTCAAATAAGACAGTGTTAAGCGGTATGCGTAACTGGACAAAAACAAATTGGTCAGCCATTTAGTCTCTCATAAAACTTGAGCTCAAGAGGCAATAAAATCATGGCAACATCAGGACACTGTCCTTAAATAACCATCAACATGGAGTACCCCCCCCCCCCCCCATCCCACCTTTACCCACAATTTATATAACCTTGTTTTTCAGAAAGTAAAGGAATGTGGGTAGTGTGTTAAGCCTTATATGAGTATATGCGTGCACTGTGTTAACCTAGTCCTTCCGAATATCATCAAACTCCTGGACATTGTGTTCTCTGACACTTACAAGCTTAACGAAGTAATCCCTTGCTAAGGAGAGCCATTTTGTCTCTGGGATCTCAGGAGGTTGGTATCATCAGAGTGTGATCAACTATGACATCAAAGCAAGCAAAAAAAGTCATCAAAACAGTGTCATTTGGGGTCGGGGCCAAACCCACTTTAAAAGAGACAGAAACAACACACACATACACCAAGCAAACATAAACAGCAGGACATAAAAGGTAATGCAAATCGCAAAAGTTGCTCATGTATTTAACTTAACCCTCATATACTGATAAAAAAAGGGGCACTAACTTTACTGTTTGCAGTCATTTTTGATCAGAAACAATACATGTGTAACTTTTTTTAAATTTTTTTATTATTATAACATTTCCTTTTCACTGAAGTAAAAACAATAAAATTACGCACTTCTTTATGGATTTGTGTGTGTGCTGCATTGTGAGTGTGTTATGGTCTTACCGCCTTATTTATGTGTGTTTGTTCTGCATTGTGATTGATTTATAGATTTTCTTGGACAAAATTAAAAAATTTGAAATAGTGTCACCAGTTAATTTGAGTGTGTGTGTCACTCCTTTATTTTTGTGTGTCTTTGTTCTGTATTGTGGATGATTTATATATTGTATTTTTACAAATAAAAAAAAATATTGCTCTGTTTTTTTAGTCTTTTCAATTCATTTTCTTTTGATCAATTTTGATCACGAACAGTGAAGGTGTTGTTTTTTCAACCACTTAGATGTAAAAAAATAAAATAAAAATAATAATAATGTGTGTTCAGATGGAGGTGCAAGTGGAGGAAAAGTTGCTGAGTCTTGTAATGCTCAGATAAAGGAAACCATTTTTATTACTATTTTATTTTGTTTTTATTTTGGAAAAAAGTATAGGAAGGTTAAAGAATAATCAGAGAGAAGGAAAACACATATACAGACTTGCACAGAAGAATTTATAGTTAAACAATGGTAGAGAAATGCCTCTCACGTCAAAAAGAACTAGCATTCACATTTACTGTCAAGAATCGCAGTGTCTCTGAGCAAAACCTGGAATCAGCACCGAAAATTTGAAAAGCTTTTAGCATGATGCTTGGATGACATGTTCTGTAAGGGACAGTCTCTGATCTTAAACTTTCTTTAACTTTTAGTCTTTAAGTTTGTAATTGCCGTAATCTTCTCTTTTGTGACTGCATTATCTCTTTAATTGCAGTTTAAGTACTGTATCACAATGGTATAAAAGGAATAGTTCACCCATAAATTAAAATTCTGTCATAATGTTCTCACCCTCATGTCGTTCCAAACCTGTATGACAACCTGTATGTCATCTCTGGAACACAAAGGGAGATATTTTAATGAAAATCCCGGTCAGAATTTTTAATAAAAAGGCAGTGCAATGTGTTTTTCTTTCAAAATTAAAAAAGGATCATAAAAGTAGTCCATGCAACTCGTGCATTATTTTCCAAATCTTCTGAAGGCATTTGAAGTCATTTTTCAGTGAAAATCATGACATCCATAAAGGGTTCATGAGCTTTATGACAGAGGCTCATTCACAGTTCACAGCTCACTTTCTGAAATCCTACCATATGCCTTCAGAAGACTTGAAAAATAACCAAAAATTAGGAATGCACCGAAACAAAATTTGATTATTTAGAACAACATCTACCAATACCAATAACGATATGTTGGGTCGGTTTTTTTATGCTTCCTTGTTTCAAATCATTGATAATTACACAACATCAGAATCAGAATGAGCTTTATTGCCAAGTATGCTTACACATACAAGGAATTTGTCTTGGTGACAGAAGCTTCCAGTGCACAAACAATACAACAACAAGACAGAGATAATAAAAAAGGGATAGTTCACCTAAAAAATTCTCTCATCATTTACTCACCCTCATGCCATCCCAGATGTGTATGACTTTCTTTCTTCTGCAGAACACAAATGAAGATTTTTAGAAGAATATCTCAGCTCAGGTCCATACAAGTGAATGGTGACCAAAACTTTGAATTTTCAAAAATCACATAAAACCAGCATAAAAGTAGTCCATAATACTCTAGGGGTTTAATCCATATCTTCTGAAGCGATATGATAGGTGTAGGTGCAAAACAGATCAACATTTAAGTCCTTTTCCACAATCAATCTCCACCTTTGACCAGAACTACCAGTATGTGGTGATATGCACATAGAATGCTAATAGCAAAAACAAAAAACAAAGAAGAATGTTTATAGTAAAAAAGGACTCACATATTGATCTGTTTCTCACCCACACCTATCATATCGCTTCTGAAGACATAGATTTAGCCACTGGAGTTTTATGGATTACTTTTATGCTGACTTTGTTGTTTTTTAAGATTCAAAGTTCTGGTCACCATTCACTTGTATTGTATGGACTTACAGTCCAGAGCGGAGACATTCTTCTTAAAATCTTTGTTTGTGTTCAGCAGAAGAAAGAAAGTCATACACATCTGGGATGGGATGAGGGTGAGTAAATGAGAGAATTTTCATTTTTGGGTGAACTATATCTTTAAATCACAATAACTGAATTCTGAGCATGTCCTTTTTTAGCTGAAGCAGCCTCTGCTTAAACCCAATGCATACCTCAATGCAATGCCCAATGTTAGATGCCCAAACGTTCTCTGAATGCTCAGACTGTGCAGGCACCTGGAATTATTTGCACTAATTAGTGTGTCCACAAGGTGGCAACATTCACAATTGAGCCGTTGCTGTCACAAAGAAGTGGTAGAAGATGTAATCCTGTTTGTTTGTGTTTTGTTTTGTTTTTTACAAAAAATAATCACCATGATTATCGGCTCATTTTAAATCGATATAGCAGATAATTGCTTTAATACCAATACCAAAGCCAATGTTTGGCTGACATTGGTGGATCTCAAACAAACATAGGGTAATTAGTAAATTAGTGGGACAGGTAGTAATACTGGTTGAGTATTAAAAATGATGCACGTCTTATCTCCATCTGTTTTTAAATTGTAATATTTCACTCTGCTGGTGAGGTTAAATAAGGTAATGTGAGCGAACACACTTTAAATTTTTCCCATTCCAGCTGCTGGAAGGCATAATTCTGGAGTAGGAATGTTCTTTAAGGTCGGGCATGGCTAAGGATGAGAATCTAATGTGATTAGTGCATCTTAAATCCTTTCAGTTCTCTGTGCAACACACACACATTCATATGCATGCATTTTGTCACTTTTATAAAGAGATCAATCAGTAGCCAAAGACCTATGAGCTTCCTATTATACATACCATTCTAACTGAAACATGAGAAAAAATGACACATGCACAAGCTCGTGTGCACACACACTCTCTCTCTCTCCCACATACACACACACACACTTTAATTGGAGTACTGTCACACACACATACACTACCTTTCACCTACATTGTCCGCAAATAGTCATATGAAAGGGTTGCTGGCTATGAATACAAGACTTTTAATCAGAAATATCATAGATTATTGTGGGTGTGTCTACAAATGTTTGTTTTTGAAAGAAGCAGCTGCTCCCCAGTGCCAGAACTCCTGTCACAGTGTGCGTTTCCATCAATTCTCATGCAAACCTTTATTCCTGAGATGTACACACACATATAGGTTGACTCTTCACTGGACCTTACGAATGCTTCATCTTCTTCTTTGGTGCTTATCATTACATACACTATATACTTCGGAAAATTATTGTGGTGTGTGCACGCGTATTACTGTAATTTGACCCTATTATTTATTGGTTAGGCTTTCGTGTAAGTTTGTGGGTATGTGTGTGTGCAATGCATATAAGTCCAAGTGGCAAAATTATTTAATGTGTGAGTGTGTGTGTGTGTGTGTGTGTGTGTGTGTGTGTGTGTGTGTGTGTGTGTGTGTGGAAAATGTTTTTGCATGTGCTCCCATGCACAGGCCTCCATTGTGTATGGCTTCCTCTGGCTCCTCTCTCAAGCCAACATGGAAATGGCCAAACGAGAGGTGTTTATTTGGCCAACGTTAAAGTCCAGGCATATCTAAAACTCATTTACAGCACACACACATTTGTGCATACAAAGACAGACACTCTCACTTGTGGGTGTTCATCTCAAAACACGCTGGGCAACTAATGTCAGCATTCCAAAACATTTCTTGGATTCAACAAATGTGATTGTTTCCACCTCTTGCAGAAGAGATGGACAGATTTTTGGCAGATGTAGTAATTGTGGCTAGCTTGAGTTTGGTCTTCTTTACTAACTGTAACAGACCATTCATTTACATTTATGCATTTAGCTTAATGCAAGTCCAATCACTTACAGTCACGAGTCTGGGCGCTCCCGTGGGTATGCAAGTTTAAGTCCAGCCCATGTTGTTTCCTGATTTCTTACCTGGGGGAGAATCTGAGGACTCTTTGCATTTTCTGCACTGGCAAGAAAAAGAGGCAAGGGATGTGTAGAACTGGATGTTCCAATTTTGCAGAAATCTGCATAGGTTCTGTGGAATTTTGTGAAAGGAGATTCTGTGTGAGTCTGCTGATCCAAGGCAGTCTCAGATGGAGATGTCACCATAGCGTCTTTATGCCTGTATCATGAAAACATCATTCCATTCTTACCTCAGTCAGTTCGGAGGATTACGTCATCTTCCATCATCACTTTTCTGATTTTTTGCTTGTTTAACCACAATATTTTTTATTATTAGGGCTATTGATTTAACATGGTAATTCAGTGTGATTAATTATATAAAAAATAACACGTTAAAATTTTTTACGCAATTCGTCATGTACCCGGACCATAATAAGGGACATTCCTACCATGGGAGCAATTTCAGCTTGAAGTACCACTTATTTTCAGCAGGGGGCAGTAAGCGAAGATCCAGTTGTATAGGCATCGCACAGCTGTACCCAAGTAGGTATAGCTTCAGGCCTGAGATCTTCAAATGGGGGCGGAATCTACAAAATAGGTTGTGGTTTCTCCAGAAGGGGGCAGGGTTACTCCAAAAGGGGGCTGCGCCAACTCCAAAAGGGTGCGACACTTCCACAGACAGTTAGGGTTAGGGAAAGGTTTAGGTTAGGGGCTCCCTATATCTTTGCTGGCCATTTGGAGCTCTGTCTGCAGCTATACCCTTCTCAGCTGTACAGAAAACACACTACATTCGGTGCTTACTTGATATTAGTTCACCACAGCTAGACAGAGTGCAGTTACTAATACAGGAATCTCGAGACATGTTTTTCTAAGTTTCAAACTAAATTTAACTTGACACATTGACCTAAAATGCTAAAATGTGTTTTTGACAGTAACACAGGATTGTTTTTTTTTGGGGGGGGTGGGCCAAGAGAAATTACCGATTGCATGAGACCTGTAAACTATTTCTTTATTTAATTTTCCTTTTAATACATTTTTAATGTTTATTGTTTCCAGCCCAGGGCATATATAGGACATTTAGGTAAAGGTTGTCTATTTTAAGAATATTTAAAGATCAATCAACAACATTTGTGTTTGAGTGTTTTTTTTATGTGCATAACATATAGAAAGTAAGGAGGCCTTGTGGCTGAGAACAAATATTTAATATTATATGCATATTCGGGGGATTTACCCTAGACATTTTTGAAAATGTAAAAATAGAATAGACATTTTAGCCATAGATGTCACGGCAGAAGTGGTTCTAGCTTGTATGGCGCCCTGGGCGAAACCCACTTCAACACGCCCCCCCGGAGTTTTTGACACTGGGGGGGGGTGGGGGGGGGGGGATGGGGCTTGTGTGCTGCCCCCCCACAAGATGCTGCCCATGCCTAAATCCGCCACTGTGTCACGGTTCTGGTAAGCCTGCAGGTTTGTTTTGTTTGTTTTGTCGTTTTCTCCCTCTCGTGCTTCGCAGGCGCACTCAACTGGCATGATCGGTGTTTCTAATGGAATGTTCATTGTTTTTAGGGTGGCGACGATCATGCTGATTAGCTTGTCGAGCAACACCTGTTCCAGCCTGATTTCACTCCATCAATATGCCCTCATGTTTCTCTGTTTCTTGGCCAGATTGTTATACTAAGTTGAGTACTAACCTCTCTCTCCATGTTTAGCTGGTCATGTCTTGTCACTCTGTTGGTTACCCATGTTTTTTGGGTTGTGGTTTGCCTTCCAGTCTTCGCTGAGTTCAGCCTGGTAATCCACGAAGGAATTCCTGCCTATACCCGTGTGCCAGGGATTAATACTTCTGCTGTTGCTCGCATTGTCCGCTGGACATCTCTCTCATCACCTAGCTTCTATGGAGGATTCTGCCAAGATTCTCCTGACTTCCACGATGCACACACTCCACTGACAAACACACTACTCTCTACTCTGCACGGTGGCACACTACTGACTTTGTGAATAAATATCTTGGAACTGTTACCTCTACTCCTGGGTCATTCTGTCCAGCACCTTCACATTACCGAACAATCTGGCCACAACATGGACCCAGCGAAGGATTCCACTCTTCGCTCCACCCTCTCTCATCAGGGAGTTCTGCTGGGATGTCAGCAGGATCAGATCGCCGCCACAAATCAGGCTTCCTATGTGCAACAGCTCCACCCATCTCCTACTCCTGAATCTCCGCGGGAGGTTTCCTTACCAGCCCGCATTCCTAATCCTACTCCGTATTCAAGTGAGGCTGAATCCTGCAATACATTCATCTTACATTGTTCCCTGTTCTTTATGTTGCAACCCTCCACGTTTGCTTCAGACACCATGAAGGTGTCATTACACTCCTCACCGGTAGGGCTGGTGAATGGGGCACTGCTATTTGGGCCAACCGACATCCCTGCTGCGCTTCATATCAGACATTTATTTTGGAGCTCTGCCAAGTGTTTGATCGCTCGGCTCAAGGACAGGAGGTGGCAAGGATTTTGTCTGGACTATCTCAAGGAGATCGACAGGTTGCGGATTACACGATCGAGTTTCGCACTCTTGCTGCTTCTTGTGAATGGAATGATCACGCTATGAGAGATCACTTTCTGCACGGGCTTTCTGATGACATTCTGGATGAGATTTATTCATTGGATTTACCTCCACGATTCAACAATTTGGTGGATTTGGCTATTTGAGTCGATCAACGCCTCACTCTGCGTCGCTGTCACCATCGACCTCGTATTCCACCTGCTATGGCGGTTGATCATCCTACCCGCTTTGCCTCTCTTGCTAACTCGTCAGAACCTCGACCCTATCATGAACCCATGCAAGTCTCCAGGACTCAAATCTCACATAGGGAGAAACAGCGGCGCCTTATTAATGGACTGTGTCTGTATTGTGCTGTCCTGGGCCACCTCGTTGCCACCTGTCCATTAAAGGTTACTGGTGAGTGCAACACCTTTGGATAAACCCCTGGATTTCGGACACTTCTTCCAGTTCAACTGTAGTTTGGATCGACATGTCATACTGTTTATGCTTTGGTCAACACTGGCGCTGAGGGTAACTTTATGGAC
This sequence comes from Myxocyprinus asiaticus, assembly GCF_019703515.2. Classification (NCBI taxonomy): domain Eukaryota; kingdom Metazoa; phylum Chordata; class Actinopteri; order Cypriniformes; family Catostomidae; genus Myxocyprinus; species Myxocyprinus asiaticus. The sequence continues at coordinate 29,490,580 of NC_059368.1, forward strand.
CTCAAATTAGCATCCAAATGGCGACTTCCCACATTTCGGCTGGAAGAACCTATCAACGTCATCACACATTCATCAAGCAGATCACGTTCATCTCCGGGAATCATACGGAACAGTTGTCATTCCTCATTATCCCATCTCCATCAGCTCCGGTAGTGTTGGGGCATCCTTGGTTGGTAAAGCACAACCCACACATCGACTGATCAACCAACACTGTTCTTGCTTGGAGTCCTTATTGTCTGTCACACTCTCTTAACTCTGCTATTTTCCCTGTCCAGTCTTGTGTTTCATTGCAGGATGAAGCAGCGGACTTATCCGGAGTGCCATTGACATACCTTGATCTGAGGGCGGGGTTCAGCAAGTCCCGTGCCATGACCCTTCCTCTTCATTGCCCGTACGACTGTGCTATCGAATTGCTCCCTGGCACTTCTCCACCTCGGGGACTGCTGTATTCGCTCTCAGCTCCTGAGAGGAAGGCCATGAACAGGTACATCAATGATTCTCTGGCAGCTGGTCTCATTCACCCTTCCTCCTCACCGGCAGGGATAGCTGGCTTAGACCCTATATAGATTATCGGGGGCTGAATTACATCACGGTAAAGATCGTTATGCTTTGACGTTGATGTCCTCAGCCTTCGAACTCTTGCAGGGGGCGCCCATCTTTACGAAGTTAGACCTACACAACGCTTATCACCTTGTCTGAATTAGGGAGGGGGATGAGTAGAATACAGCATTTAACACCCATGGGGGCACTTTGAATATTTGGTTATGCCTTTCGGATTGGTCAACGCCCCTGCCGTCTTCCAGGGGCTCGTGAATGACGTGCTTCGAGACATGGTCGATCGATTCGTGTTCGTTTATTTAGATGATATTCTGAACTTCTCCCAGAATATACAGGACCATGTGCAGCACATCAGGCGGGTGCTTCAGTGACTGTTAGAGAATCAGCTTTTCGTCAAGGTGGAGAAATGTGCTTTTCATGTACATTCAGTTCCGTTTCTGGGGTTCATTGTTTCGTCCTAGGGAGTGTGCATGGACCAGACTAAGGTAAAGGCTGTTCCCTATCTGTCACTCACTCGACGTTGGTGTCGATGTAGTGACACTAGGGGTCACTCTTGGGAGCCCGAGACACCTCTGGTCTTTGATAAAAGGCCAATGTATATTGGCGAGTGGTATTTGCATGCCACTCCCCCGAACATACGGGTATAAAAGGAGCTGGTATGCAACCACTCATTCAGATTTTCTCTTCGGAGCCGAACGGTCATGCTCATTGAGCTGAATAGCACTGTTCATTCACCTTTGCTGGATCTGACGGCGCATTTCAGCGGCTTCTCCCTCCTCTGCACTGGTGCACTGCAGAGAACGCCCCTGGGTGCTTCGGCAGAAAAACTAGAGAGTATATTTTCTAAAAGAGTGTTTTTCCCCTCTAAAAGAGTATATTTCTCTAAAAGAGCGCACACACGGAACGTCTTTTTAAAGACGCGTCTTTCTAAAGATGCCTTTCCGTTCGTGTGTTATTCCTGGTTGCGGTCATTTTCTCTCAACTTCGGATGGTCATGATCGCTGTCTTTCGTGTCTGGGTGCGACCCACACGGAGGCAGCGTTTATGAATGGTTCATGTTCTCACTGCGAGAACATGACCATGGCAACATTGTGGTCGCAGCTTGCTTTCGTAAAGAAGCAAGCCACCCCAGCGGCTCCCCGCCTTGGTCCTCCTACCTACGGGTTTGAGGTCAGCGCGGCTGGCGCTGGGGGCGATTTGGGGTCCTCAATGGGATCGCCTCCGCCGGGTATCCCCCCGCGGACCTCCCATTCCCCAGCACGCTCGTCTGCCCCAATCGGGCTTCCGGATGAGTTCGCCGGCTTGTCGCACGGTGAGTCTGGCTTCTTGTTTGAGGCCCGCGAAGATGTTGAGTTCTCGAGCGCAGCATCGGAGAGCGGGCTTGTCCAGTCGGACGCAGAAGCCTCAGCTGGGCTTCCCCCTTCGGGGACGGTCGCCCAGTTACAGGCCGATGCCAAAATGACAGACATGCTTTCCCGGGCGGCCGCGAGCGTCGGGCTAGAGTGGAACCCTCCGCTCTCCCCTGAACCCTCGCGGCTTGATGATTGGTTTCTGGGCTCGCGGCGCCGCTCAGACCATCCGCGCCCCGCTCCAGTGTCATTCTTCCCAGAGGTGCATGAGGAGTTGACGAAGTCGTGGGAGACACCTTTTACTGCCCGACCCCGACTCCGCAGTTCCCCCGCTCTCACTACCCTCGATGGCGGGGCGGCCAGGGGCTATACGACGATTCCCCCGATGGATAAGGCGCTCGCGGTGCACTTGTGCCCGCAGAGTGCCGCCACCTGGCGTGGACGCCCTAAGCTCCCCTCCAAGCCCTGTAGGCTCACGTCGTTCCTGCTGGACAAGCCACCTCTGCCCTGCACGCCATGGCTCTCCTGCAGGTCCACCAAGCCAAGGCACTGAAAAAACAGCACGAGGGTAGTTCCGCCCCAGATTTGATGCAGGAACTGCGCTCGGCGAGCGACCTCGCCCTCCAGGCGACGAAGGTCACGGCGCGGTCTCTCGGGCAGACGATGGCCACACTAGTGGTCCAGGAGCGCCACCTGTGGCTCAACCTGGTCGAGATGGGCGAGGCCGACAAGACACGGTTCCTTGCTGCTCCCATTTCCCAGGCGGGCCTATTCAGCGACACCGTTGAGGACTTTGCCCAGCAGTTCTCAACTGTAAAGCAGCAGACGGAGGCAATCCGGCACATCCTGCCCCGGCGCGGCTCAAGACCCCGCACCCCGTCTGCTCGTCGCCAAGGGCGTCCCCCTGCGGTGACTGCACCGGCTCCGCCGCAGCCCGCCCCTCCGGCCCGGCCCCGGCGTGGAGCCCACCGCAGGAAGACGACGCCACCCGTCTCACAGCCGGCACCGAAGAACCCACGGAGGTCTTCGAAGCACCCCTGAGACGGGCAACCCAGGGACGAGGGAACCCACTCACCTGGAGCTGGTAGAAAGACCACTCCATCCCCCGGTGGAGGGCCGGGTGGAAAATCTTTTGTTGCCTTTTTGTTTGATTTTGCCGCACGCCCAAGTGGCTGCGGTACCCAACAGTTCAACAAAAGAGCGGCTTCCTTCCTCCCTGGGTCACATACCCGGTGTGTACGGTCGTCACCACGACTACCATCCACGGGCTTTATCTTGCAGGATTGGCGCTCCAGTGGTGCCCTTTCCGCCCCTGAGTGCCCAGCTGTTGCACAAATCCACCCCCGATGTGACAGCCTCCACGGGTCGCGAGGACAGACCTCTTCCTCCCCCGTCCCAGGCTGTTCCGGGGGTGGTCACAAGGAGCCAGGTAAGTGCTTCGATGTCCCTAGACTCAGCACGGCCACGATGTGCTGTGGCACCTCGCGCTCCGCCCCGCCACGAGGCCCCACCTGCCGGTACGTCCGACGACATTGTCCCCTTGGTCCCCCTTGCACGGAATTTGGACGCATGGCTTGCACTTCCCAATCCATCGCGGTGGTTGATCCGGACCGTCCGACTCAGCTACGTGATTCAGTTCGCCAGGCGCTCGCCCATGTTCAGCAGTATTCACTTCACCTTCATCAAGGATGAAAACGCTGTTACCCTGTGCGCGGAAATCGCTACCCTCCTACGGAAGGGCGCAATAGAACCTGTCCCTCCAGCCGAGATGAAGAAAGGGTTTTACAGCCCCTACTTCATCGTACCAAAGAAAGGCGGTGGGTTGCGGCCAATCTTGGACCTGCGAGTACTGAACCGGGCTTTACACAGACTCCCGTTCAAGATGCTGATGCAAAGACACATTTTAGCGAGCGTCCGGCATCAAGATTGGTTTGCGGCGGTAGACCTGAAGGACGCATACTTTCACGTCTCGATCCTTCCTCGACACAGACCCTTCCTGCGGTTTGCGTTCGAGGGTCGGGCGTATCAGTACAAAGTCCTCCCTTTCGGCCTGTCCCTGTCTCCTCGCGTCTTTACGAAGATCGCAGAGGCTGCTCTTGCCCCGTTAAGGGAGGTGGGCATTCGCATTCTCAACTATCTCGACGATTGGCTAATCTTAGCTCACTCTCGAGACATGTTATGCGCACACAGGGACCTGGTGCTCTCGCACCTCAGCCGACTAGGGTTTCGGGTCAACTGGAAAAAGAGCAAGCTCCTCCAGGTTCAGAGCATCTCTTTTCTCGGTTTGGAGTTGGACTCAGTCTCCCTGACGGCGCGCCTTACGAACGAGCGTGCCCAGTCGGTGCTGACCTGTTTGAAGGCATTCAAACAGAAAACAGCGGTTCCACTGAAATGTTTTCAGAGGCTCCTGGGGCATATGGCATCCTCGGCGGTGGCCACCCCGCTCGGGTTGATGCATATGAGGCCGCTTCAGCACTGGCTCCAGACTCGAGTCCCGAGACGGGCATGGCGCCACGGGACACACCGTGTGGTCATTACGTCGGTCTGTCACCATCTTTTCAGCCCTTGGACCGACCTCTCGTTTCTACGAGCAGGTGTTCCCCTAGAACTGGTCTCCAGGCGCGTCGTGGTCACGACAGACGCCTCCAAAACGGGCTGGGGCGCTGTTGGCAACGGGCACACAGCCACCGGCCTCTGGACGGGTCCGCAGCTGCGTTGGCACATCAACTGCCTTGAGTTACTGGCAATTCTGCTCACCCTGCGGAGGTTCCGGCCGTTGATCCAGGGCAAGCACGTGCTAGTTCGGACAGACAGCACAGCAGCGGTAGCATATGTCAACCGCCAAGGCGGTCTGCGCTCCCGCTGTATGTCACAACTCGCCCGCCGTCTCCTCCTCCGGAGTCAGCAGCACCTCAAGTCGCTGCGAGCCACTCATATCCCGGGCAACCTCAACGCTACAGCGGACGCGCTGTCACGGCAGGTTTCCCGCAGGGGAGAGTGGAGACTCCACCCCCAGGTCCAGCTGATTTGGAGTCGATTCGGTCAGGCACAGGTGGACCTGTTCGCCTCCCAAGAATCCTCCCACTGCCCGCTCTGGTACGCCCTCACCGAGGCTCCCCTCGGCATAGACGCGCTGGCACACAGCTGGCCCCCTGGCATTCGCAAATATGCATTTCCCCCAGTGAGCCTACTTGCACAGACTCTGTGCAAGGTCAGGGAGGACGAGGAGCATGTCATCCTGGTAGCACCCTATTGGCCCACCCAGACATGGTTCTCGGACCTCACGCTCCTCGCGACAGCTCCCCCCTGGCAAATTCCCCTGAGGAAGGACCTTCTTTCTCAGGGACGGGGCACCCTCTGGCAACCGCGCCCAGACCTCTGGAATCTCCATGTCTGGTCCCTGGACGGGACGCGGAAGACCTAGGTGGCCTACCACCCGTGGTGGTAGACACGATCACTCAGGCTAGGGCCCCCTCTACGAGGCGCCTGTATGCCTTGAAGTGGCATCTGTTCGCTAAGTGGTGTTCTTCTTGACACGAAGACCCCCAGATATGCACAGTCGGACAAGTGCTTTCCTTCCTGCAGAAGAGGTTGGAAGGGAGGCTGTCCCCTTCCACCTTGAAGGTGTACATTGCTGCCATAGCAGCACACCACGACGCAGTTGACGGTAAGTCCTTAGGGAAGCACGACCTGATCATCAGGTTACTAAGAGGCGCTAGGAGGCTGAATCCCTCCAGACCGCCCCTCGTTCCCTCATGGGATCTCTCTGTAGTTCTTCAGGGCCTACAGAGAACCCCTTTGAGCCTTTGCAGTCAGTCGAGCTTAAGGCACTCTCCCTGAAGACTGCCCTCCTGACTGCGCTCACTTCCATCAAGAGGGTAGGTGATCTGCAAGCTTTCTCTGTCAGCGAAACGTGCCTGGAGTTCGGTCCGGGCTATTCTCACGTGATCCTGAGACCCCGACTGGGCTATGTGCCCAAGGTTCCCACCACTCCTTTTAGGGACCAGGTGGTGAACCTGCAAGTGCTGCCCCAGGAGGAGGCAGACCCAGCCCTGGCGTTGCTGTGTCTGGTGCGCGCTTTGCGCATCTATTTGGATCGCACCCAGAGCTTTAGACTCTCTGAGCAGCTCTTTGTCTGCTTTGGTGCACAGCGGAAAGGAAGCGCTGTCTCCAAGCAGAGGATCGCCCACTGGCTTGTTGATGCCATATCTATGGCATATCTCGACCTAGACATGCCGCCCCCGATAGGGCTACGAGCCCATTCTACCCGTGGTGTAGCGGCTTCTTGGGCCCTGGCCAGAGGTGCCTCTCTAACAGACATTTGTAGAGCAGCGGGCTGGGCAACACCCAACACCTTTGCAAGGTTCTACAACCTCCGGGTGGAACCAGTTTCATCCCAGGTAGTGGCACGCAACCTAGAGCCCCAGTCTCCATGTTGTAGTACCTCCTCCCCCATTGGGCAGGATCTACCTTGAAGGCTCTCCACATGGTTGGAAAGACCATGTGGCGTATTTTTCCACTTAAATATCCCCCCCTCTCTGGGGTGAGGTGTGGTCTCCGCAGTGTCCTCCCCTTGGGAGGGACACCCCCCGACTAGACCTGGCGGCCCAGTCGGATAATCCCCCTTCTTTTTTTAGGGGGTGGAAAAAGAGAAGGGGAAAAGAGGCCACGACCGGGTTAAGCCCGTCTCTATCTTTGGGTAGTCGACTTGTCCCCAAAAAGGGCCGCTCGACACTCATAACTGTGTTGGGAAGGTTACGTGTCGACCTGGTGTGCTGGCTATGAGGCACACAGCAAGTCTGCCCACCACACACCGCCAGTTCACGTAACACAGTTCAGCCTTGTGGCGTTTTGTATAGGGACCCCTAGTGTCACTACATCGACACCAACGTCGAGTGAGTGACAGATAGGGAACGTCATGGTTACTGGTGTTCCCTGATGGAGGGAACGAGACGTTGGTCCCTCCTGCCACAACGCTGAACTACCCGCTGAAATGGCCGGACCTTATATCAGCTCCTCAGCATAAAACCTGAATGAGTGGTTGCATACCAGCTCCTTTTATACCCGTATGTTCGGGGGAGTGGCATGCAAATACCACTCGCCAATTTTCATTGGCCTTTTATCAAAGACCAGAGGTGTCTCGGGCTCCCAAGAGTGACCCCTAGTGTCACTACATCGACACCAATGTCTCGTTCCCTCCATCAGGGAACGGAGGTTACACCAGTAACCATGACGTTTCCGATTGGCCAACCCCAGATTTTCGCAAGGCTTTGCAGAGGTTTCAGGGGTTTGCTAACTTTTATCTGCGATTTATTAGAAATTACAGTCAGTTTGTCGCACCTTTGACGGATTAACACTGATTTTTGCACTGATTTTTGTTGGTCCCCGGGAGCCGAGGACGTCTTTTCCAAATTAAAGATGTGGTTTTCTACCGCACATATACTAATTACTCCCGATCCCACAAATCAGTTTGTGGTGGAAGTGGATGTGTCCGAGGTTGGTGTCAGAGCAGTCCTGTCCCAGCACTCCCCCTTGGACGGGAAGATGCATCCGTGTGCTCTTTTTCACATCGTTTAACCCCAGCTGAGCGGAATTACGACTTTGGCAACTGAGAATTGTTGCCTCTCCGGTTGGCCTTGGGCGAGTGGCATTACTATTTAGAGGGTTCGGGGGTACCTTTCATGGTCTGTAAAAATCATAAGAACCTAGAGTATATTCGTACTCTAGGCAGGCTCGCTGGGCATTATTTTTCACACGCTTCAATTTCATGTTTTTGTATCGCCCAGGCTCTAAAAACATCAAGTCCGACTCTCTCTCTCAATGTTACCCAGACGCTCATTAGACAATGATTCTGGTGGCCATCACTAGAGCAGGATGTACATCGCTTTGTTGCAGCTTGCCCCATTTCCGTGACTAACACAATGTCCTGTGAACCCCCAGCCGGGCTCCTCCAACCGCTGCCTGTCCCTTTGAGACCCTGGTCGCACATAGCCATGGATTTTGTAACTGGTCTCCCCCCCCCCCACCCCATAGTAACATAGTCATTTTGAGTGTAGTGGACCAGTTCTCAAAGGCAGCTCACTTTATTCCCCTCCCCAAATTACGTTCAGCGAGGGAGACAGTGGTAGCAGTCATTAACCACGTTTTCTGCATTCATGGCCTCCCGGTCGATGTGGTTTCTAACAGAGGCCCCCAATTTGTGTCACATTTTTGGGCAGAGTTTTGCCAACAGCTGAGGGCTACAGTGAGTTTGTCCTCCAGTTTCCATCCTCAGACTAATGGGCAAGCTGAGTGGGCTAATCAGGAGCTGGAGAAAGCTCTGCATTGTGTGGCCTCCCGTAATCCATCTTCTTGGAGCAATCATTTAGTCTGGGTTGATTATGCCCATAACTTCTTGCAGTTGTCATCTACAGGGTTATCACTCTTCCAGTGCAGCCTTGGTTACTAGCCCCCTCTGTTCCCCACACAAGAACCTGACGTCCAGGTTCCGTCCATTCAGAGGAGCCCTCATGTGGACTGGCACTCACATTTAGAAGTGTGCAGACCAGCACCAGGTTAAGGCCCCAGGGATCTACACTTGCCGGGGATCTACACTTCTGCTGTTGCTCGCATTGTCCGCTGGACATCTCTCTCATTGCCTAGGTTCTACGTAGGATTCTGCCAAGTTTCTCCTGACTTCCACGATTCACTGACGAACATACTACTCTCTACTGCGGTGGTGCATTACTGACTTTGTGAATAAATATCTTGGAACTGTTACCTCTGCTCCTGGGCTATTCTGTCCAGCACCTATATATTACAATAGAATGGACCAATTTTTGGTAATTTTTTCCTAGCCCAGTTTGCTGGCGTGTCTTTGGACAGATGAAAATATTGGATAAAAATGATGGAAATGGGTATTGTCACTATGTCTCTGCTGTGGTTTACTGCAAAACAAATGCTCCCTCGCAACTCTCCACACGTTAAAGTTGGAGAGAGATGACACTGCTGCAGTAGCGAGGTAAGAGAGAAAAAGCATAAAGAAATCAGATTCCGAGGTGGAGAAAAAATATTCAGAGCTACACCTGAATTTTTCAAAAATTCTAAGCAATAAATGTATGCATATAATATAAAGAAAGAACGTCATTTTATTTCAGTTGTAAAGGGAAAAGAGGCTGGAGTTTTGAGAGCATATTTTATCATCCAAAATAATTTACTTCAGAGGATGCCGTCAAAAGCTGCTTTTAATGCAACAAATAGAAGTTATTGCAAATAAAATAATCAGTTCATGCATATGATATTCATGTAGCCGGTGGTTGTAAAGAAACAACACAGGATACAAAGATATCTTTGGAGATCCTTGGCATTCTAGCTGTCAGTTTGTCCAGATACTCAGGTGACATTCACCCCACGCTTCCTGTAGCACTTGCCATAGATGTGGCTGTCTTGTCGGGCACTTCTCACGCACCTTACATTCTAGTTCATCCCACAAAAGCTCAATGGGGTTAAGATCTAGAACACTCTTTTCCAATTATCTGTTGTCCAATGTCTGTGTTTCTTTGCCCACTTTAACCTTTTCTTTTTGTTTTTCTGTTTCAAAAGTGGCTTTTTCTTTGCAATTCTTCCTATAAGGCCTGTACCCCTGAGTCTTTCTTTACTGTTGACGTGAAACTGGTGTTGAGCGGGTAGAATTCAATGAAGCTGTCAGCTGAGGATATTTGAGATGTCTATTTCTCAAACTAGAGACTCTGATGTACTTATCCTCTTGTTTAGTTGTACATCTGGCCTTCCACATCTCTTTCTGTCCTTGTTAGAGCCAGTTGTCCTTTGTCTTTGAAGACAAAGTGTACACCTTTGTATGAAATCTTCCGTTTTTTGGCAATTTCAAGTATTGTGTAGCCTTCATTCCTCAAAACAATGATTGACTGAAGAGTTTGTAGAGAAAGCTGTTTCTTTTTTGCCATTTTGACCTAATATTGTCCTTAAGGCATGCCAGTCTATTGCATACAGTGGCAACTCAAAAACAAACACAAAGACAATGTTAAGCTTCATTTAACAAACCAAATAGCTTTCAACTGTGTTTGATATAATGGCAAGTTATTTTCTAGTACTAAATTAGCAATTTAGCATAATTACTCAAGGATAAGGTGTTGGTGTGATGGCTGCTGGAAATGGGGCCTGTCAAGCTTTTTTCAAATAGTGATGGTGCTGTTTTTTTACATTAGTAATATCCTTACTATACATTGTGATCAGTTGAATGCCACTTTGGTGAATTAAAGTACCAATTTCCTTCCAAAACAGCTAAATCTGTACACTATTCTAAACTTTTGGCTGCCAGTGTATATATAAAAGTATAAAGAAAATACAAAGAATGAGATACGGAAATGAAATATGAAAATTGAATACAGAAATTAAATACGGAAATTAATTACGGAATTGAAATACGGTAGAAGCCAGTCCTTGCATGTTTGCACAAAATGTGTTCAAACTCCACACATGCAATCCATTTGCATCCTAAAGAATTCTCAAATGATGAACAAAACCTGGAGCTCTCTTGCACAAGGTATGTTCTCACGTCTCTAACATGAGAAAGTGCCGAAAAGCAGGTGTTGCAAAACTCCGGTTCTTAAAGGGGCCACGTACAATTTATGACTAGAGTTAAATTGCATGAAATTTCTCCACTTGGCTATGTTAGTAATTAACATTATCTTAAAAAAGTGGATGGAGTTAAAAGTTTTAGGAGTTTTGAGAGCATATTTTATCATCCTAAATAATTGATTTTAGATTAGCTTATTTATGCCATCATGATCTGCTTTTGATTCAACGAATAGAAGTTGTAACCTATAAAATTCATTATAAATTCATACATACAATATTTGTAATTAACATTATTTTATAAAAATAAAATAAAAAATAAGATGAATGGAGTTTTTAAAGCATTTTAACATTCAAAATTATTTAATTCAGCATCTTATGTCAACTTGATCTGGTTTTAATGAACAGATTAGAAGCTATTTAATACCTATAGCTTATTTAATACAATTCCTAGCAATCAATTCACACATACTGTATGACAGCCGAGCCCTGCAACAGCCTCTTCATGGTTTGAGGCAAGCAAGCTTTTGGCTGTTGGTGGAAAGAGACATAAGACAATGACTGGGTGTGCCTGAATGCCGATGGGTGGCACCGGCCCACCCGTGGCTATGCCAGTAGTTTATGAAATGACACAACCAAAGTGAAATGCTCCAAAAGTGTCTGTCTGATGCCTGTGTTCACTGATGCTTCCTTAGAAAGTCCTTATAATAAATATATCTTGGACAGATCAATAACTTCAGTTGCAAAATGTATTGTTGTGGACTGTAAGCCAATATTAGGCTTACATTCAATAATATGGAATTAAACAATATATTTCCATTTAAAACCACTCTTTATTTGTGTGATTGACTTGTCTTATTAATGCTTTACTTGTCTACTACAATAATGTAATGTATTTTAATTATCTGATTTATTATATTTATAATATACAGTATATTTATAATTATTTAAATATAAATATTTAGTCATGAAATATTGAATTATTGTTATTTGAGGGTCTTTCTCAGTAAATATTTTTATATGCAATTAATTAATAATTAATCGGCTTATCATGTAATTTATTTGATTAAAAATTTTAATTAATTGACAGCCCTGTTAATTATTCTTATGAATATATTCATTTAGTTATATTATATTATCATATCGATATTTTCGATCCCTTAACCCAACCCCACCCCACCCCTAAAACTAACCACTCTTTTACAATATAAAAGATGTGACAGGCAAATAAATTTACAGTCACAATTAGTTTGGTTACATTGCACTATTATATAGATATTTTTGAGCACCTAACCCCACCCCTATGCCTAAACCCAACCATTTCTCAATAAATATAAAATACTTAACAAGCAGATAGTGTACAAGTACAGTCAAAATAACTGATTACAAAAAAAAGCACTATTAAAGTATCCCAAACAACTTATGCTGCATTCATAGTCTAACACAGATGGGACTTCAGTGTTGCGAAAGATGCGAATGCTGCTTATTGCATACTGTAAAGACTTTAATTTGGATTCCACACATCCCTCTTTCCCCCACCAATGTTAAAAAAAAAAGTAATTCAATACAAATTACTATAAAAATGTAATCAGATAACTGACTTTACTAATCACTTAATCGTAAAAGTAAAGACATTACTAATTACTTTTAAGTTACTTACTAGAATGCATTTCACAGAAAGTGTTTTGTTTTTCCACTATTATTATTAAGAATAATGTCTATATTTCCTCCTTGTTCACTGACTTGTTAGGGGACGCACGCCCTTCAACAGCAGCTTAATTGAAAGTCAATAACTTTAATCTGATTGTAATAATTTGAAATAAAATACTCAACACTACTTCTTGTACTTAAATAGTACGTTGATTACAGTAATTATTTTCTTTGTAATTAGTTTACACAATAACACTGTCCAAACACATAAAACATTTCAAAAGAAATTTGTCATCAAAAAGAAGTACCAATCAAAAGCCACCATTCTAACGCTAATGAAATATACCGCCCTCCTCGTGTTAGCAGCTCTGACTACAGTATGATGAATTTGATATCTCTGTGTTTACAGTTTAACAGTTTAAACATTCCATTTAGATGAGGATGACCTCTCGCGTGCCACACGTTTTACAGAACATTCTTGATCACCACTGCCATTGTTAATTCCTCAGAATAAAAGTCTTAAATTTAATTACTATGCTGGTGAGTCATGCTTTGTTTTTGTTTTTTGTTTTTTTCTGTGTTGGTGGCAGTAAAATGGATTGATGACCTGCCAGAAGCCCAGTACATTGCGACCTGCTGTGCTGAATTCATAATATTCTGAAATGAATGGTGGAGTGTGTTTCGCTGCTATTCTTGTACCTTTCTTGTTGCCAAGTTGAGTTTGTTAATCTGAGCAACCATGTTTTTTTGTTTGAGAGTGTGATTGATGATGCAGATTGTGCATTCTAACAAGGGGGCACCACTGAAAGCCTTCAGTAGGCTTTCGAAGACCAACTGGAATGTATAATGATCAAACCCATTTATAGAGCTGTGGTCCTCAACTAAAAATGGGTCGCAGGTCTGTTCTGATTGGGTCACGGACAACAGAGGAAAGACAATGCTTAGTGTAAATGCATGTAATAAAATGCAATTAACCATATAATCATGTATAATTAGAACTGCCAAATAAATTGACTGATCAACTTTTAAAAGGGAGACGAAAACACTTCCCATATGTTTTGTTGTTGATGTCAAAGGCAGTGCGTCCAATTAAACTATTTTGGTTCACATCTTGTCACTTGGTAAAAGCTAGCCAAATTATGTAGATGCTAACATGGGCAGTTTGTGTGTCATGCCCTTATCCTTCAAAACCATGAACAAAACTATGCAAGGTAAATACAAATAAGACCCAGACTGCAAGGATAAACATGGTTTATGCTAACCATAGTTGAGTCTTGTGCATTGAATTATTGGTTGCAAAGAACATAAAACAATAAAAATTCAAGAGACATTTAGAAACCAAATCTCAAGTAATATGATAATAATTTTGCATTATGCTTAGCCTATCCATTTTATGGTAATATGAAGTTGAATTCAAACTTTCAATGTTTGATTTTTTTTTTTTTTTTTAATTATGCTAAACAATTTTGGTACTGTGTTGGGTCACCATTTGATGTCCAACTTAAAATATGGGTTCTGAAGCAAAACCAGTTGAGAACCAATGATATACAGAATATGTTCAGTGCATTATCAATCTGAACAATCATTCTGAATATGAAATGATTTACTCAATCCATTACTTTTAAGATCTGTATGATTTATTAGTTTGTGAGTGTGTTTAATAAGGTTCTGGTCTTAAAATAACAAAGACCATCCTGTACCTTGCATAAAACTCTTCATATATACCAAACACACTTTTACCAACACACCCACATTCTGTACACACTAACCATGAAAAATCCAGTATTGAGCAACTGTGGATCTACTGTTTTTCCTCTTATCAGATATGGTGTCCATGTTGAACTTGTACTGTATGCCCAATAGCTCAGTGTGTTTTGTCACAATTGTTCAGTTGAGTAGCACGAAGTGGAAATCGATTGTCAGCCCCATGCAGATCTGAGGCTAGCTTATCCAATCAAGTCATTGCGTAGTTGTGATCTCAGCAGCAGCTGGGTTTGAAGTGTGCAAGCTGATGACCTGTTAGCTCTGGTGTTTATCTTGGTATGTCAGCCATAAAAAAAAGTAATGAGTCATTTCCTCCCTACAGGTAATAAACACTCCTACGCCTTACTCATCAGCATATACACATGTGCATCTTCATTTAGCTGGAATCATTTACAGTTTCCAGTAAAAGGGGAAAGACAGTTAAGGAAGGAGAAAAAAACAAGTTCTGGCAGGGCATTTGGCAGGAGTTCAAATGGGAGCATATTTATATGAAAGTCATTGTGAGTGCTGATGTGCTGGAAGGCAGAGATTATCGTTAGCGGTTGAGGTTGGAAATATGAGGAAAGGAATGGGCTTGGTTAAGCAATGTAAGATCAAGCCCAAGCCTGCACTTGATTTCCCTAAACTGACATTGCTATTATGAGTACAGGATAGGTAACAGGAAAAAGAATGAGGAGTTTCCATAAACAAATGTCCTTGTTAGCTCACAATAGATTGAATACACTAGGCATGACTCTGTCTTCCATTACATATACTTTTGCATATCGTCGCTGTCTGATGAACAGCAGGTATCTCCAAAAAAGTAATTTTTCAAGAGCATTGATAGGCAATGTTGTAGTATTCGAGATCAGTCTTGGTCTCGTCTCGGAATCGACCGCATTTTTACTCGGTCTTGTCTCGGTCTCAGACAAAAAGGGCTCAGGATTTTATTTCAAGACCAGTCAAGACCACAACTGCGGGGATACTACTAAATTGCCTGTGCATTGTCTGATTTATTTGTTAACATCATTACTGTGATTGGATATAAAACTTCCTGCTTCAAATGCAAGCAATAACTTGACTTATTTCTAATTTGAAATTTTTGCTACTGTTAATGGCTGTTATCAAAATAAATAAATAAATAAAAAAACTATTCTGGTATTTTAGTGACAGTAGAAGAGTTTTAAAGTTGCCAATTCAGTATGTTTTACATTACAAAGTATTTTATGCAACCAGTTTAAATATTTTGTCCATCATAACATTATTGTTCTAACAAACTCAGTCCGCTGTGAAACGCAACTCCTCACATGCCCATAAAATGATGCTTCATCATCACACTTGTAGTAAAAACATTCAGTCAGTGAACCGAATGAATGAATAGAATACAACAGGTGTATTGTTTTACTCAAAGACTAAAAGCTGTTTATTTGTGCACAGCATAGAGTTACAGATTTTATGAACAGATGTGGCTTACTTGTCGCATTTCTCTCATGAAACATAAACCGAATATGAGAAATTGTTACACACGATTACTTAAAGCAAAATCTCTTGTTTTAAACAAGTCCAAAAACACTGTGATACAATGTGTAGATTCTGAGGTACTGTAATCTTCACGATTTTGACCCGGTTCGACTTATAGTCCAGTGCGACTTTATTTGCGGAATAATTGTATTTAAAAATTAAAAAAATTATTTGCTGTGCCATTGCAAGAATTAATTTGCAAGAACAAATGTATAAACTGGAAAAGACACATCTGTTGTTTTTTTTTTTTTATCCAATTAGCGCTCTTGGCATCTGTGACCTCATTATACATTGTACCTATGTTACTTGCATTTTTTGCATTGCTGAATTTCAAACATTACGAGTTCTTGCTACTAAGACAGACAGAAAACATGGACAAGTTCTTGAAAAGGAAAACTATCGACGATGGTTAGGTGGGATAGTGGTGTGCCATGGGATTTTTTGATTGTAAAAAGTGTGCCGTGGCAGAAAAAAGGTTGGGAAACACTGACCTAAACCACAAAAAGTTCATCTGCAAAAAAGCGTCCAAAAGAAAACACACAGCAGTATGTAAATTCTGCAATACAATGCTTACTGAGACGGCTGGGACCACATCAAACTTTTATCAACACTTAGAAAGGAAGCATAAAGAAAGGTAAGCTATGTGTAAGCGATGCTAGCAAAGCTAGCTAGCTAATGTTAGCAATCTGCCTCTTGCAGATAAATATCCCATATCCGATTTGAATGGAACACACCATCTGTACCTAAACTCATCTTTACCCCTCACCCAAAGATATTTAGGGAGTATTAGCTATACATATTAGCAACCTATTTATTTACTGTTTTTTGGGGCGCTAGTTTCAATTTCTTGCCAGCTATTTGCCATCTAGCTAGTTGCGCAAGCTACCTAATTTAGTTAACATATATTGAGGGATGTAGCTAATGCAGTGTTAACTTTGTGAGAGATTGAGGGGACAGGGCATGTAGTGACAAATTGTTGTTCCCAAGTAATGTTTTTGCTTATGATAAACAATGATGAGACAGGCTACGTAAAGCTATGTAGCTAATGAATATGAAGTTACGTTACATCAACGTTAGCTAATGTCAGCTCCGACATAAACGCTACACGCTGCAGTAACACTCCCTCACTTGGGTGAGAGAGTTAGAGATGTGGCAGCAGAGAGTGGAGACCAAGTAATGCGCCTCCACTTGTATGAAAATTTACATTTTAAATAGGCTGCTTTGCTTATGTTTGGCATTCTTTGTTCTATTTTCTAGATTTAGCTATGTGGTTAGAAAATTGCACATATACAAGGCTTGTTGTTGATTCAAATACTATATTGTTTAAGAAAAGACAGAGAAAAGTGAAGACTTAAGTATTGAATAATTGTTTGATATATTCTGTACTTAATGATGGTTCCTAAGGGAAGAGTCATCCAGAAAACCTGATGCGATGCGTGCACAAAAATTTTATTGTTTTAGGTGGATGTTAAAACTTGGAAAAAGAGTGTTGAATAAAGATGGTTAAGTTGATTTCAGCTCCTTAGTGTTTGTTTGTATTTGTTGCTCATAGAAAACAAAGGAAAATGTATCTCTGCAATGCCACTGATACACACACACACACACACATACTGTATATACAGTGCATCCAGAAAGTATTCACAGCGCTTCACTTTTTCCACGTTTTGTTATGTTACAGCCTTATTCCAAAATGGATTCAATTCATGATTTTCCTCAAAATTCTACAAACAATACCCCATAATGACAATGTGAAAGAAGTTTGTTTGAAATCTTTGCAAATTTATTAAAATTAAAAAACAAAAACAAAAATCACATGTACATAAGTATTCACAGCCTTTGCTCAATACTTTGTTGAAGCACCTTTGGCACCAATTACAGCCTCAAGTCTATTTGAGTATGATGCTACAAGCTTGGCACACCTATTTTTGGGCAGTTTCTCCCATTCTTCTTTGCAGGACCTCTCAAGCTCCATCAGGTTGGATGGGGAGCGTCGGTGCACAGCCATTTTCAGATCTCTCCAGAGATGTTCAATCGGGTTCAAGTCTGGGCTCTTGCTGGGCCACTCAAGGACATTCACAGAGTTGTCCCGGAGCCACTCCTTTGTTATCTTGGCTGTGTGCTTAGGGTCATTGTCCTGTTGGAAGATGAACCTTCGCCCCAGTCTGAGGTCCAGAGCGCTCTGGAGCAGGTTTTCATCAAGGATGTCTCTATACATTACTGCATTCATCTTTCCCTCGATCCTGACTTGTCTCCCAGTTCCTGCCGCTGAAAAACATCCCCATAGCATGATGCTGCCACCACCATGCTTCACTGTAGGGATGGTATTGGCCAGGTGATGAGCGGTGCCTGGTTTCCTCCAGACATGACGCTTGCCATTCAGGCCAAAGAGTTCAATCTTTGTTTCTCATGGTCTGAGAGTCCTTCAAGTGCCTTTTGGCAAACTCCAGGCGGGCTGTCATGTGCCTTTTACTGAGGAGTGGCTTCCGTCTGGCCACTCTACCATACAGGCCTGATTGGTGAAGTGCTGCAGAGATGGTTGTTCTTCTGGAAGGTTCTCCTCTCTCCACAGAGAAATGCTGGAGCTCTGTCAGAGTGACCATCGGGTTCTTGGTCACCTCCCTGACTAAGGCCCTTCTCCCCCGATCGCTCAGTTTGGCCAGGCAGCCAGCTCTAGGAAGAGTCCTGGTGGTTCCAAACTTCTTCCATTTACGCATGATGGAGGCCACTGTGCTCACTGGGACCTTCAATGCTGCAGAAAGATCTGTGCCTCGATACAATCCTGTCTCGGAGGTCTACAGACAATTCCTTGGACTTCATGACTTGGTTTGTGCCTTTCCAAATCATGTCCAATCAACTGAATTTACCACAGGTGGGCTTCAACAAGTTGTATAAACATCTCAAGGATGATCAGTGGAAACAGGATGCACCTGAGCTCAATTTTGAGTGTCATGGCAAAGGCTGTGAATACTTATGTACATGTGATTTTTTGTTTTGTTTTTTATTTTTAATAAATTTGCAAAGATTTCAAACAAACTTCTTTCACGTTGTCATTATGGGGTATTGTTTGTAGAATTTTGAGGAAAATAATGAATTTAATCCATTTTGGAATAAGGCTGTAACATAACAAAATGTGGAAAAGTGAAGCGCTGTGAATACTTTCCGGACGCACTGTATGCATATATATATATATATATATATATATATATATATATATATATATATATGGCAATAAAAGAGGAGAATGAAGAGGAATCTTCATTTGTTTTCTGTGGGTGTTTTTATGGGAATGTGGATCTTTCAGATCAATTTGAGGAGTGTCTATGGTTTGCATGTTCCACATTTTATCATAAGTGTGTCATGCAGTGTGGGACTTGCACTGGTCTGGTCTTGGTCTTGACTCGGTCTCGCCCTGCCTTGGTCTTGGTCTTGGTCTTGACTTGGTCTCAACCCCTCAAAGTCTTGGTCTTGTCTCTGTCTCGATACACTCTGGTCTCGGTTTAGGTGGTCTTGACTAGAACACTGGACCTGGCAGATCACATTGACAGCTATGACACACTGCACTTTTACATGATACAAGAGTTTAATTGTTATACTTATAATTCTGCTTTATTTTTTGTTAGGTATAAACTTGTTAATAATTTGTGTTAAAATGTGTAGTTGAAGTGAAATTTCAAACTGTGACAATAATATATTGTATTATTTTACATGCAATTTCATAACATTAAAGGAAATAACATTTGTACTTTTTAAAATGTACCTGTCACACGATGTTTTTAAAAGGCTTATGAATTTGATTAAAATTGTTGTAAATGGAATGTCAAATAAAACGTACACTTTTACATGTAAATATATCTTTGTGTGTCTGTGTATGAATATAGTGGCACCCCTTCCCCCGTCTTGGTTTAACACATAAAATCTGCTTAAATGAACTATAATGTGATGGGTGAATGACACGAGAAGATGGTCAGTATTGCAGATATATTTTTAATGACTTTGTGCTCACACACAGAGGCGTATCAGTACGTCCACAGTGTGATGGTAAGATCTTGTGTGTTTATGAATGAAGTTCTCTTGTTTTAAAATCTCTCCGCTCTACTTCCAGTTTTTATAACATCCCCTGAAGACTTTAAAATACTTATGATAACTTTTGGCAAATCTATAACCTGTAAATCCACTTCGCTAGCTAATAAAACTTTGATATCAAAACTATAGAGATCTATATAGCAACCGCTGGACCGGAAGTTCAAAGAAACATTTTTCAAGATGGCTGTGCGCTAGTTTATCTGATGCATAAGGTCATTAAAGACACCTGACATTGTGCATGCATGAATGGCTTTGGTTGTCAGGGAAATCACAGATTCAGTGCGATGTAGGCAATCTCTTCACTACACTTCAGCCAGACAGCTGAGGTAAATTGGTTATGGTCATTAAAAATCCTAGAGCACTTCTCATAAAGAGTAGGGGTGTAACCCTGCTGTCCTGGCTAAATTCCCCCCTTTGGCCCATCTCAGACATGGCCTCCTAATAATCCCCATCCACTAATTGGCTTTTACTCTACTCTCTCCCCTCCTCCAATATAGCTGGTGTGTGGTGAGCGTACTGGTGCACTATAGCTGCCGTTGCATCATCCAGGTGGATGCTGCACACTGGTGGTGGTTACGCTTTGAGTGTAGTGTCAGAAAAGGCGCTATATAAATGTAACATTTAACATGTAAATGATACATTCATTCTATCTATGGTAAAAAGTCAAAATTGCCAAAAGTGGAGATACACATTTTTCATCAGACAGCGACGATATAATGGCACTGGTAATCCAGCATATAAAGGAATTCAGTTAGGAAAACTCTTGGAGTAGTTTATAAAAAAATATTTGATTAATGTAAATGATTTTGGAGTAGGTTTGGTCTTGGCAGACTAGATCTTTTTTTACATGCTGCTGCTGCTTGCCATCA
This sequence comes from Myxocyprinus asiaticus, assembly GCF_019703515.2. Taxonomy (NCBI): domain Eukaryota; kingdom Metazoa; phylum Chordata; class Actinopteri; order Cypriniformes; family Catostomidae; genus Myxocyprinus; species Myxocyprinus asiaticus. The sequence goes on from NC_059368.1 coordinate 29,510,927, forward strand.
GTCAATATGCAGCTGCTACTAGGAACGTGCTGCATCTGAGATGTGAGTGTTGCTGCTGTTGAACAAAATCACTTATCCCCCCTACGTAAAGCAAATCTAGACCTGTGTAGCTGGGGAGGAGGAGGGTGAGTGTTATGCAAGGCTGCACTGCTGAACTTGAAAAGAAGTTGTTGAGGTGAGTACCGGTTTTATATGTTTTGACAGAAGGTGTAATTGCCTGATTGGTTTACGTAGATGCATGTCGGGGACTGAACTTATCGGCCTGCGCCATGTAGAGTTTCCAAACTGAACTTAATAGGACATTAGTTCACCCAAACATTTTAATTGTGTCATACCCCCACGGAACATTGGTGATTACTTTTTTTTTTTTTTTTGCTCCCAACTAACCCTTTAAATATCATTTTGCAATTATTTATGAGATTCTTGAAACCATTTTTTGTTTGCTGGTTTTTCTCTTGTTGAGCAGGAGATGGTTGTTTATATTGAGAGATTCAGGGTAATATTATATAGTTGACACTTAAGAGTAATATTTTGACCGGGAGCAAGCTACTATATAATGCTAACCAGTTCAAAGTGGGTCTCTGTGTCATACTGCAATTTCCATCCAACCTGACATTGTGTCCTTATGTGTTTGTGTATATATGAGTGTATACAGTATGTGCGTTTCCCTCTCATACACATAACTCATGGCAGCATTTTCTAAGTTGTTTCCGGTTGTACGTGTTACATCCTGTCTGTTTGCTACTTGTACATGCCAGCCTGATAAGACCTCCTTTGTTTTGCTTTTCCCCCCCAAAAGGCTTCGGAACGGGCACATCCTGGATGTGGGAAAATGCAGTTCTTGGATGGAAAATCGAGCAAACATGCAGAAAAGAGAAGTGGGACAATAGGCCGGATCTACGGCAGTTCCTAAAGCCTCAGTGTTCTGAAACACCGCTGTTTATGTCACACAAACACACAGGCACATTGACTAATACAAATATTCACGGAAGAAGACAGGTTCTTGTGGGTTTGGAAACTGGTTTTCTCTCTGATTTCACTTAACAGCTTACACGCTCAGCTTACTGGTGCATGGGTTTGTGAATGATACGGTCAAAGTGCTACAAAAACATTATCCCAATAAAAAACAAATGATCATCAAACCACATTCATGAAGAAATGGCAACTCGCAGCAAAAACTCACATTCAATCCAAAATCAATCCAAAAAATATATGCAGTTAAATTTTTAATAAAGAAAATGAAGCCTACATTTATTTATTTATTTATTTTTATTTTTTGCATTGTGACATTTTTTGGGACACTTAAGCACATTTTAAGAATGAGAATCCCCCCATTCCACGCTTTTTCTTTTTCACAATTGCATTGTTTTCAATTATGATTGTCATTGCTGTCACACATTTAAAAAATTACAATTATGTCAGAGGTACATTAAAAAATATGTTTTTGCACAATAATTTTTTAAATCAGCAAAAATGTAGGGCAGCACCAAGGGAGTTCTTTTTTTTTTTCGGTAATTAGAATATTATAATGACCTTTTGTTGTATTGCAGTAATGAGAATTGGGGGTTCAGATTTGCATAACTGTCATAAAAATAATGTCACAATATATAAAAAAATAAAAAAAAATAATGGACAAAATCGGCTTCCTTCTTTTGATATAGGTGCATCATCATCATCATGCTGCTTTACCTTAACATGCTAAAAACGAGATTAAGTTAACAAGATACAAGAAACAAAATTGCATAAGACATTAAAGGGGTCATGACATGTTCCTTGAGGTTCACTTATAATATTAGTAAAGTTTTGCACAAAAACAGTCATTTATGTGTAAAAAAATTATAATTTTCCACGCTCATTTTTGACCCTCTTTCAGAAACGCTTGGTTTTGGTTTTGGTGCGACACCCACTGTTATGACTGGCTCTCTTCTCTTGACTGTCCTGCTCTCTCATTGCCATCTCACTGTTCACCACTACTGGACGGGACTACGGAAGTGATAAGGTAAAGTAGGCGTTGATGTGTTGTTGTGGAGGCGGTCAGATGCAAATGTCTATCACAGTGTGACATCACAATGTGGAGGAAGTAGAGAATGAGTCGTTTCCACAGCTTGGTTTCATGCTCTTTTTGCAGTGAGCAGGAAGTTTTGAGTTCTGAAACCTACAGTATGTGTTTAGAGTACAATGACCTCTTATATGTCAAAAGATCAAGTAAAATTGTATTCCTCATGTCATGACCCCTTTAAGACTTTAAGAATTTATCTTGGATATACAAAAAATATTGGAACACTTGGCATCTGCAAACAAGGTGTGTCAAGGTCACTTTAAGTGGATGTGCAGTATGAAATCAGTTCCACTCAAGTTCCAGAAAGTGTCCATATATTTTGTTTTGTTAACTTAAAATCTAACACAAACACACACAAAAATAAAATAACTAAAATTATTTTTGTGAAATGTTATGCTTGAAAGGTGTGCTATATTTCTTTAAAATAAATGCCATTGGTATTTTTTTTAATAAAGCAGAGATCTTATTTTTAAATGTGTCTTCAGTGACCATATCTTTTTTGGGCCACTGCAGGTATATTTTGACTTGTTCCACAAATTTTGTTCTCTTGTTTTAAGCATAAACCTAATTACATTTAGGATAAGAGGCCTATATGTTTAAAACAAGTGAAATAATCCACCAATGGAACAAGTCAAATAACATTGATATTCAATATACTTTCTCAGAATTCTTCATAAAACTTTCTTCTTCTCGGGTAAAAATAAGGATGTTTAGATATTTTATAACTGGAAAACAAGACCAATATTCAGATTAAGAATAAAATTTACAATGCTCTTGTTCCATTACATTCTTATTATATCAGAGGAGAGGAGTGAATCTTGATTTGTTTAGCTCCAGTTGTTTTTCTTGAGTTATGCAACTTCATAACTCCCAGGTCATTCACTCTTACAGTCCATAGTTTAATGCCTTTTATTCCAGGCCAACGTCAAGACCACGACAACACCGACCCTTGCAAATACACAGTGTAAAGCGCAATGTCATCTCTCATTGTTATTTTATTCCCGAACAGTGCAAACACAAGTATAAAAGATCTCAATATGAAATTTACATTCACATAGAACCATCGCAATAAATACATTGCAACCCCAAAAATAGCACAAATGTTACAAATCATCAATAAAATACTCTACAATATATTTTATAAGTACAATATTTTTGACCCGTATCAAATATGAAAATATCTAATTGACATGAAAAGCTAGTCTATGATTTTACGATGCACACTTTATGTGTTATTAAAGTTAATACATAATGTTCATAACAGCAGTAAGTTAGCCACTGTTGTCTGAAAATAGATCATATTAAGCCATATCAAATAGAACCATTAAGCTGTTTGCTACATTTGTTGGATCACAGAATCTGAAATATTCAGTGATACAATAAGCATTTGGAATTCATATTCATTTAATAAAATAAAAACAAAATCGACATATATGAAACTCAAATGAGCAGTTTTTCAGTTTACATTAATAAATAGGTGAAATCATACAATTTTCTTTGTGTGGCAACTTAACCTAAATGCAGCTAAAGAATAATCAAAAACAGCATTCCTGAATATGTAGTCTAACACAAATTAAAATAGAACAAACTTTCAAATGAAAAGGAATAGCCCATTTGTGAGTCCGTACTGAGCCCTACGTGGTTCGATCAGTCCATGAGAGTTAAGTTTGAACACAATGTCACAAAATTGTGCTATAAAAGAACACAGTCTGATATGTTGGTAATCATATGTGTTGGCACATATTCAAAGAAATACACCTTCTCTAACAGACCCTGGATAAAAAGGCAGTCAGTTCAAGAGCTTGACATAGGCGCCAATGCTAGAAAACTTCCAGTAAGCCTTCCTCAATGTTTCACAGCAGCATCCCGCATGGAACAGGTAAGTGGATAAGCAGTCAGTAAAAGATTATTATTCAAAAAAATTGGTTTCATTTCATCAAGGCTATTATTGTAGGCTCATGCAGTGCTACTAAAGCATGTTTTGCAACATTTCTTTGACACTTTTCACCCTTTTGTTTTTGCAGTAGGCATGCAGTAGAGACACAACTCAGTTATCAAATAGAGCGGATGTGACAGAATTATGGCATGCTGAGAATGGACATGCTTGAAGCCAAACTTCATTCCCTAGGCATCATGGAAAATCTATCAAAGATACAGTAATAGCACAAAAAGCAAATAAACCCAGCCAACTGGCCTGAGCTCTTTTATTCGTATGAAATCTAAAATGAGGCTTTTGAGGGTTCAAACTCGAGAGTGGATTAGAGACGTTTGCATGCTCTGAAATAGATGCAATAAAATCCAGATGTTTAGACAGCATAACCTAAGACCTACAGAGCATATGACACATCCAGCACTAAAATATCATGCATGTTCAATAAAGATCGCTCTGCAAAACACAAAAGCTAAGTGCCACTTAGAAACTTAAAAACCACTGACAAAATATTTGGAACAGGGAACAAGTGTCCAGCTATTGAGTCAGCATTTTATTACATACTGGAAGCCAATTATTATTTTTTTTTTAATAATAAAAAAAACAAAAAAACAAACAGCACTGTCACACAGGCTTGATTGTGCTGCTTGTGTTATGGTTCTCGCTCAATGTAGCGATTATATCAATAAACCAATATTTATGTTTATTTTCTGTGTATGTTAAACACAAAATTGCAGAATTAGTGTGTTTTAATGTCAATACTGGAAAGAATATCCCAGAGGTCAGAGGGCAGAGGGCAGAGGCAAGTGAATGCAGATGTTTTCTCCAAGCACCAGTGCATACACACATCACATGAAGGAAAACTTTGCTGATTCACCCACACAAAGATAAACATTTACTCACGTCATAGACTCTACAGACTTTTTGTAAATGATTGAAAAACAGCATAGTGTTTCCCTTTGATACAAAATAATTCTGGTCTCTGATTCACTGTGGAGAAATTGTTGACAGTAGTAGTTTTTGGCAATTTCTCTCTCTCTCTTTCTCTCGCTCTCTCTCTATCTCAAGATGGTATTAACCACAAACGAATGCCTGAAAATTGCAGGAAATTCCAATTGTATCAGTTCCGAAAACCCACGGCATGTTTTTGTAAACAATTTATTGAAAACAAATCTCAATATGAGGAACCTTGTTTTTAAATAAAAACCAAACAATGTCAAGTTTCTCCCTGCTTACGTTTCGTCGTCTCATGAACATCTGCCCTGACTCAAATTACAAAATACAGCGCTGTTTTACATCTAAATGTTTGGTCCTCATTGCTCACATATTCATTGCCGTGGCATCTCTTGACATTTTTACATGCAAAATAACATACACACACACACACACACACACTGGGTATGTGTCCTCAGCTGGTGTGAAGCTGCCTTGCAGTAGATCGCATGCTCCCATGTAGGAGACCCTGATATCCTTTTGGTCTGGGGAAGACTCATTATTACACACACACATGCATATACGCACACACATAAATACATACATGCTTAATATGTACTTGCGTGATGGGCGAGGGCTTTTCTCTGTGTGGCACATTTGAATGTTTCTTTCTTCTCTCAACCAGTGCAAAGACAGAGACTTCACTTTCTCCAACTTCCATATTTCTTTTGCTCTCACCCAATTCCTTTGTTTTCGGTCTCCGTCTCTGCCTTTGATTTACTAATTTGTTGATCACCGTAGAGCCCGTCTCAGTGGCGCTTACACCTCCATCTCCATGTCGACAGATACGGAGGGTAGGTAAATAATTCTGGAGTTGGGAGTTGTGGCAACATGCCCCAGGGTGTGACTTTTGACCCCATAACTGCTGACAGTGGGCGCAGAGCCCAACTTTGTCCGGATGCAAGGTCTTGACCCACGCTCCAGGCTCTTGGTTCCAGTATGGTGTGTGCGTTGGGGGGTTCGGTCCTCCAGAAAATAGGTGAGCATTTGACCTTTGCCCTTTACACTGACCTGTCCGCGGCACTGGAAGTGATAATAACCACGGAGCAGACGGAAGACATCCTCGGTTACCTGTGAATGCACAAGCAAAGAGAAACAAATAAACTAGATTTAGAACATCTCGGTTATGAACATAAATATGGTTCCCTGAGAGGGAACGAGACATTGTGTTATGACACAATTGGGACTATGTCAGTGGTCTCACTTGGTCTGAAGCCTGTATACAATCACACCAATTTATTGGCTGATGACGCTTAAGCGACGCCCATAGGGAGCCACGTCACGGGCTCCATATAGACCAGCGCTTGGTGCATTCTCGCCAGATTTTCTCCAAAAGGCACGAGACTATGCAGCAACTAGAAAGTATGGCCAGCCATGCAACGTCTCATTCCCACTCAGGGAACCAAATTTACATTCGTAAATGAGACGTTCCCTTTCGAAGGAAACGTCAACGTTGTGTAATGACCCAATTGGCACGAATACCATCACGCCATGCAAACAGGAGCTGCCAACTCTCTAAGCCCATGTGGCAAGCTTATAGCAGCCCGCAAGTGTGCTAATGAAATATAAACCTCATGAACTTCCTCCTGTTCTAACAGAGAGAACTTGGGAAGCAGGAATCAAAGTCTCGTTCAAATTATAAAATCTAACAAATGTAAGCGTAGAGGACCATCTTGCCGCCATACAAATGTCTTCCAAGGATGCACCTTTAGCCAATGCCCATGAGGAAGCCATGCTCCTCATAGAATGGAATTGAATACCCAGAGTGAAGGCAAACCACGCACCTCGTAAGCACTCGAAATTGCATCCACAATCAATGAGACAGTCTTTGCTTGGACACCGAAGCACCCCTGTTGCGGCCACCAAAGCACACAAACTGACTTACGCCATTGGCTAGTATGGTCAACATAAACCCACAGAGCCCGTAATGGGCATAGCATATGTAGCCTCTTATGCTCCTCCAACTCAAATGGTGGAGGAGAAAAGGACTGCAAATTAATAATCTGCGGGTGAAAGGACGTAGAGATGACTTTAGGCAAATAGCACAAATGAGGTCTCAGCACAACCTTAGATAACCCTGAAGCATTGATCGACAGGTTATGCAAATCACCAACCCTCTTAAACAATGCCAGTGCTAATAACAGGGCAGTTTTTAGTCAGAAATTAATAAGATAATGATGTTAAAGACTCAAATGGAGCATCTGAGAGCGACTCTAACACCTTAGATAAATCCCATAAAGGGACACAGACGGGATGAAAAGGTCTAAGCCTGTGTGCTCCGTGCATAAAACAAGAGACAAGAGAATGTCTTCCAATAGAAACTCTATTCACCTGTACATGCTCAGTCGCTATAGTGGCCACATAAACTTTAAGCATTGCTGGGGCAACCCCAGCCCCAAAATGCTCTTGCAAAAAATCCAGCACTGAACCAACAGGGCAATGGACTGGATTCTCATTCCGTGCTGCGCACCAAGAGGCGAAAGAGAGTCATTTAAATGTATATAATGTTCTCGTTGACGGAGCTCTAGCAATTAAGATGGTATCAACCACAGCGGGGGATAAATCATCATTCAAAAGAGGGCTCGGGGTGCCAAATGCTGCCCCACACCTGAGACAATATGTCCATTCTGACTGGAATCTCCCAAGGCATTCTCTCCTGGAGAGAGACAAGAGTCAAAAACCACACTTGAGGGGCCTGGGTAGCTCAGTGGTAAAAGATGCTGGCTACCACCCCTGGAGTTCGCTAGTTTGAATCCCAGGGTGTGCTGAGTGACTCCAGCCAGGTCTCCTAAGCAACCAAATTGGCCTGGTTGCGAGGGAGGGTAGAGTCACATGGGTTAACCTCCTCGTGGTCGCTATAATGTGGTTCGTTCTCGGTTGGACGCGTGGTGAGTTGAGCACAGATGCCGCGGTGGATGGCGTGAAGCCTCCACACGCGCTATGTCTCCTTGGCAATGCACTCAACAAGCCACGTGATAAGATGCGCGGGTTGATGGTCTCAGACGTGGAGGCAACTGGGATTCGTCCTCTGCCACCCGGATTGAGGCGAATCACTACGCGACCACGAGGACTTAAAAGCGCACTGGGAATTGGGCATTCCAAACACCCCTATTGGTATGCTTTGCCTCCAAAAGCGAACCTGAGAAAATGCCTGTGCCTTGGCATAATTTGAAGGTGGAAATAAGCATCCTTCAAAGCTATTGTTACAAACGAGTCCCCCTGCTGCACTTGTTGACACTTCGGCTGCACTTTTAACACATCAAAATAAAGCTGATGGAAATGCAAATTATCGCTAAAATTTCACAAGTGTCAACATAATACTTTTCCATTTAACTCTAGCGCGTAAACTATGTCAATACTTCAAATGTCATGAAAAACTGGTTTGGAAACACTTTTTGTCGAGAAAATAGGCATTAATGCAAAAATATAGTGTCGCATGACAGAATTTACCCCAGTCGTTAGCCTGTAATCATGACGACGGTATACATACTTGAAAGCCAATTTATTGTACGTGATTATGGATTGATCTTAACGGCATATAGATCCGGTGCTGCAAACATGACACTTCCAGGAGTGCCAACACAAATATCTCGTATCATGCACATCGACAAGTGCACAGATAACAAATGAATGGCCACTGTTTGTGATTAATTTAATCGCAGTAGCCATCCTTTTATTTATTAAAGTTGCTTTTCCACATCATTCAAAATAATAGATGCCAGTCATGGAATTAGCCCACAATATAAAAATATAATTTAATTTCTATGCACAAAGATGTTTGAAATTAAATAGAAATACACAATACTAGGAGAAAAGCATCAATGTGCTTTTTTGAACACTATATAGCATCAGTGGTCCTATTCCATCTTATTATGCAAAGACCACAGTATAAGCCAATTGTACTGTAAGCTGCTATCTGCGAAGTGTAAAAACTTTGTCTCAATCAAAACATTGCTCTGTTTGTTTGAAACATTGCTTGAGCAATGCTGTGAGTTTTCTTGCAGGACTATCTGTTTGTCGACCAATGGAGGACAGGAAAGTGTTTGGGAAACCTGTTATAAATTATTGTCATTAATTTATGCATTTATCCATTTGGTGACACTAGTGGCACAGAAATTACATACTTCAGGCTCTATTTTCATGACTGCACATATAAATAATGAAAATAATGAACAATGGGAGAGTGAGCAAGACGAGAGCCAACAGTCCAGAAAGGCCGATAGAAAACATACTGTACAACGCATATATTGTGGTCCGGAGCAGCACAGGCGACAAACAGAGCAGAGGATGCATGAATGTGCTGTCTTCATTTATATCTACATTTCTTGACAGGAAATGGAACATATAATAAGACGCAAATGGTGCATTTACCAGAGAAGAAACTCAGAATTAAATCGCTTTGCGTGCGCAATTTTGCCAACCAACTTGCGCCTAGATTTAGCACCTTATTGCACGAAAATATAAAAACTTCATGGCCATGCCCACTGACTTTGTGCATATGACGTATCGCTTAGCGCTGTGCTTAAGGCAAAGCACTCTTAAAAAAGGGCCCTTTACCTGCAACTTATTTTATTCAAGTCAAGAATGTAAAAAAAGGCAAAAATTATTTTAAAGGGCCTTTTCTTAACCACACATTTTCACATTTTACAGTGGAGTGTGCTAGTTTTTGCTGTTTGTTTATATGACTGAGTGCCTGTACTACCTGTATCTTGCCCTGAACTCCAGTGCTGTCCATTCTGCTTGCAACGTTGACTGTGTTTCCCCAGATGTCGTACTGAGGCCTGCGAGCCCCGATCACGCCGGCAACAACTGGACCCACATTAATACCTGATTAATGAATTAACAGAACAATTTAACCACTCCAACAATTATCTTGAAAAACATGAAAAGGCATTTGTAAATATTTAACTTATATTATGAGCCTATTTACACTTGGTCACTTTATGCGTTTTTACTGATCGGATTGCTATCCGATTGAAAAAGCTCATTCTATTTACCATTGGCCACATCAATGTGTCTCCGCAAAACATATATAAATCCAATCTTCAATTCCCACGCTATATGCAAATAAAACACTTCCGTTCACTTCTGTGATCATGCTAATGCAGGGCAATAATAAAGATGTGCTTTATTATTTTATTCCAAGTGACTTTTCCCTGTGTATGGGTGCGCTGTGTTTTTCCCCTCGGGGGTTCTCGCAGGTAAGATGAGTCATGCGCGTCAGCTGTGCTCACGTCAGTGTTTAGTTTCAGTTTAATCAGCGATCTGCGTCAAATAAATGAGAACAAATTTCTGTCTCTCCTAGAACGTACATTAATTTCTTTCTTTGTTATTAATTACTATGTGACAGAACCCTATGCAATATTCGGAGACAGCTGTTATGTTTCACATTTTTCCTATGATGATGCAGCGCTGTTTGGGTGGAGCAAAGTTTACATATGTGGCTTGAATAGCCAGATGAATTTACACTTGACTGAGTTTCATGTGGAATGCATCTCAAACCACCTCCTGAAGTGGTCTGAGAGATCGGATTGCAATCGGATTATAAATGCCCTCTGAAACGCATTTGAGACGAATGCGTTTCAGAGGGCATTTACACCTGGTTTTACACATTTACACCAACTGTAAAAAAAAAAAAAAAAGAGGTTATTCTGACTTTTTATCTCACAATTGTGTTTTTTTTCTCTCTAAATTGCGAGTTTATTTCTATAAAGTCACAACTGCGTGATTAAAAACTCAGAACTGCGACTATTTCTCGCAATTTCGACTTTATATCTCGCAATTGCAAGTGATAAAGTCGAAATTGCGAGAAATAGGCGAGTTTATATCACATAATTGTGACTTTATTTTTGCATTAGCAGTGGCATTTCTTGTCATTGTGTCTCGTTTTCTCATGCAACAATCTTACAAATGTATCATTAGCACAATTAAATGAAAGAGTTTATAACCATACTATACAGGCATACATTTTTTTACTTAAAATAGTCAATGTTTGTTGTAGCTACAGAATAATGCCAGCAAATGCTCAGATGCACTTTCAGTGTCGTACGTAAGGGACCGTCTGAAAATTCCACCAACTGAGCTAAAACATCGGCAGTGTCCAAGCATTCAATCAACTGACTTACGTCTATTATACAGAAGTTATATATATATATATATATATAAATGTGAAAATACATTTTAAGATTCTGAAGGCTATAGTAGGCTGTCAGTGGATAGGCTTACTACATGTCAGATGCATTTACACTTGACCGAGTTTTGCCTGGAATGCATCTCAAACCACCTCCTGAAGTGGTTGGAGGGATCAGATTGCAATCCATTTCTAAAGCATTTCGGGGGCATTTACACATGTTTTTTTTTTTCATGATCGGATAGTTATCCGATCAGTGAAAACACAAGTGGCCAAATGTAAACAGGCTGTTAGTGATGCACTTCCGTGTGAAACTGAATATTTAATGGGAACTTGATTTCATCCGTTAGGATTTGATTGGATTGTGCACTCTTGCACTATTTTAACTAATATACTATATTATCACTTATACTAGTTTTAAGTTCTGTTTTTGATGCATTGAATGATATCTCAAATCATGCAGCCTTTTTGTGAAGATGTGTACTATTACTTTTCTAAGCAATCAGACTTAAGATTGTTGCTTGACAGGCTTAAAAATGGGTTAACAAATCCTATAGACTTACATTGAAGGAGGGAATCATATGGAAGACGGATCCCACCACATAATAAAAAAATATGAGTTAATTCTGACCTTTTATCTTACAATTGTGACTATTTTTCCCGCAAATGTGAGAAATAAACTTGCAATTTCGAGATATAAAGTCACAATTGCGTGATAAAAACACGAAATTGCAACTACTGCGACTATTTCACATTCCAAAGATCCCAGATGTGTATGACTTTCTTTCTTCTGCAGAACACAAATGCAGATTTTTAAAGAACATTTCAGCTCTAGGCCCATACCTTTATGTGCTTTTTTGAGCTTTGCTTTTCACTTGCATTGTGAGGACCTACAGAGCTGAAACATTCTTCTAAAAATCTTCATTTGTGATCTGCAGAAGAAAAAAGTCAAACACATCTGGGATGGCATGAAGGTGAGTAAATGAGAGAATTTTCATTTTGGGAGAACTATCCCTTTAAAAGGAAAATTAAAAAGAAAAGCAACTAACTCTCTTTAATGGCTATAAAATGCAAACTGGTGACAGAACTGTACTTGATGATGATGTTGTGTTTCTTGAAGGGAGTTAAGAAAGACCTATCAGCTAAGGTAACAACATTCTTTAAGTTCATTTCACTGAGCTACTTACTGTAAATGCTTGTGGTAATGTAAAGATATGTTGCTAATGTTTAAAGGAATATTCTGGATTCAGTACACGTTAAGCTCAACTGACAACATTTGTAGCATAATGTTGACTTCCACAAAAATTAAGTTCGACTTGCCCCAAGAATCTGGGTTCCAGTGAGGCACTTACCAATGTGGCCAATTCGTAAACATTAAAATACTCACTTTTTTGTATAGCCTCAAGATGTAAGCAATGTGTGTTATCATGACTTAAGTGTGATAAAATCAGTTACTAACCTCTTCTATGTACTGTAAAATTATATCCAATTTTATTCAGTTTAATGTAACACTCTATACCCTGTAATCCCAGAAAATGACAATTTTAACAACTTTAAAGCTCAAACAATACACAAGTTTCAACAGAAGAATTGAAACTTTAATAAAATTATAAGATTCACATTTCTGCCATTAAACCCTCCAAAAATTGCCCCATTTACTTCCATTGTAAGTGCTTCACTGTAATAAATGTTTGTGGTAATCAACATTATGCCACAAATGCTGTTGATTGATCTTAATTTGTATTGATCCTGTAATATTAATTTAATATAGCTCTTATATTCTAGTGCGATCTAGAGATGGTGGAAAGTTATAGCAGATACTGATATTAAACGTGATAGTAAATAAATAAGTCGGTTTGCTGTGTGAACGTTAAAATGCATTGTGATGTGTTCAATTTGTCCCCCATCGTATATTTGTGTCATTAAATCCTGTTTGATGAGCCATACAGATGTAAACAATGCTGTGCCGGTGGGTCTTTGACATCCATTCTACAGTACACTTGAAGCAACAGGACAAATATCTCTCTGATTGAAATCAACACTTTTTACACTGCACGTGTACAACAGCACCATTGATAATAATAGGGTCGATCTTTTGTCGCGCCGCAATGCGCCGTTCGCTTCCATCTGTACCTAGGGCATCCCAGCATCTTAATCAGTCCCTGCATATGTTCAGTATGTAGCTTGTTTATGTTTGTTTGTAACTGTGTTATATCCAATCTGCCTCTGCAAATTATGTTACACTCAGGACATCCTACGGGACTGCGAGACACAGGATGTCCGGCATAATGTGCACACTTACACTCTGACGCTTTTCCTCTACTCATATTTTCCTTCACAAACATGAGCACACTCACCCACACAAACACACAGCTGACACCTTGCTGTAACAAATTCACTCACCAACTCGAAGCACAAAGTCATTGTAGGACTGGTAGTTGATCGCGTCCAGGACTTCAAACATCTCAATGGCGGAATCAGCCACTGTGCAAAGTTGTGCAGAGATTGATTTCTTCACCTATTCAGGGGTAACAGAGAGCATACAGAAAGACACATTAATAATTCATTACCACTTCTACACACTCATGTGCTAAGATAATATACAGAGGGTGGGTGATTTGTACTTAATACTGTATTGTATCTCATAAATAACTAATGTCTCTGCTGACTTAAAGGTGAAGTCCATATTTTTTCAGTGTTAATTCTTTCTAACACTTTCCTATCCCAACTTAATGTGTATAGAAATCCACTATACCGTAAGTACCATAACCAGTATAATATAGAATGCAACACAAAATACCAATGACAGGTTGATTTCCTTGAAAAGTGTATTATCACTATAGCTCTGTGGCACCATCAAAATATTGTTTATTTGAGCATCCAGACTGGCCTAACACAGCAATATTGGCTCCACCAATGGTATCAGTTTGGGGCAGAGCTATCTGTTGGTGTGACCAGTGATGACACTAGTGGCACAGAATTACAAAAGTAGTTCATGCACAACTTGTGCTGTATACTGCAAGTCTTCCGAAGCCATACAATAGTTATGTGTGAGGAACTGACCAAAATTTTTGTTGCAATTCAATGAAAATCTCCCCTTGCCTAAATATATCTAGACAAGTCTGCAGTAATTTATCATGAGTCACAACATGCAACTTCAATTTCACTCTGTTCCTTACACAAAGCTATCATATGGCTTCAGAACACTTAAAAGACTACTTTCAGAATACTTAATGGAGCCGGTTTGTCCTTTTTGGAGCTTGACAGGCCCTGGTCTCTATATGCTTTTGTAGTATGGAAAAAGAAGACAGTATTTTAATTTCTAGGTCACAAACTTTTAAACAGCACACTCTTATGCCACCTGTCGTCCCACCAACTAAACTGAAAAATTATATCAGCAATCTGAGATTTAATAACGTGAGGTGTGTGCACGTTTGCTATTTGTTTTGCATGCAAAGCAATGGCAAGTTTGAGTGGTGTCATGACAAGGTTTTCACCCTTCAAATCCAAATGTAAATACACCCAAACTGAGATAAATTCTAAAAAAACACATACTCACAAGTTCTCTATTGATGCTCTTCTCAAGACCTCACACACACAAAACACATCTGTGTGCATGCACATGCCAGAGCTCAGACTACTAAGGCACACATATGCCCTGTGTACCTTGGATCCTGTAGTGGGGACGAGTCCAACTGCGGCCATATAGGTGCTGCCAATAGTTTTAATCTTTTCAATATCTCTGTAGCATTCCTTATCCATCAACTACAAAAAGAGAGAGAGAGATATGATGAAACAGAAAAATTATAAAGCGTTGAGTGGGATTAAGGTAACGCACACACTCAGCCAGCCATTACATTACTTGGGTTGGGAAACAAGAAATTCTCACCGCATCAAAGTCAGCGATGATCTCGTTGAGCAGCCTGAGGCATTCCACACCCATGTTGTTTCCATCCAGCTCAATGTAAAAGTCATTGAAGTTGGGGATGGAGGCGAACAGGACACCCACCTGAGAGTAAGATTGATAATACAGATCCTGAAAAGGGGAAGAGCAGGAGAGAAAAGAGCTGTGAGACCCTCAGGGGACATTGTCGACACGTGGACTAAATATCTAAACAATACAACAGTAAGTAGTCATGATATACGACATGCATGTATTGGCCGGAATTTGGTCTAGGCAAATTTGCTTTCAATATTGAAGAGTAAAGTCAATTTGGAGCTGCAGTGGATGTAATATTGACTTTTCCATCTACAGCCAAAGACGGCTCCAGTGGTGGCATCACTGTGTTTCAGCTACACATTAAATTGGTGGTTCCTGACTGGCAAGCTGTGACAAAATGGGTCTCAGGTCTTTTCTGATAGGGTCCCGGACAGCAAAAACAATAGCAAATGCAACAAACTATATAATCGTGCACAGTTAGGATAGAAAATAAATTGGCTTATTATCTTTTAAACATCATCATCTCATGGGAAATTGACTTGTTGCTTCCGACTGTTCATGTTCCCTTAAATCCCTGGCTTCCCCGATAAGACATTTTTGCATCAATTCAAACTCAGTTACCTTTCTCTCTAGCGCTACTGATAGCACATTGTGCGTGCAGCCTCCGGGACTCATCCCATTGAAACCAGAAGGTAATCATGTTCACATAAACAATGCTAAGCTTGACATCTGAAATGACATTTTTACTCCACTGACGATTAGGTTTAGGGTTTGGGTTTGGGTTGCATTCCTTTCGAGTGTATAACTGTAATATACTGTAATTTAACTGAAAAAATCAACTAAAAACAACTAGATTTTGACGAAACTCTGTATATATTGTACCTGGAAACTGGAGCTCACATGTGCCCATACGTTTAACAAAACTTCCAGCTTTTGGGGGCAGTGCTTCGAATTTCGATAAACACAGACCGATTTCAGCAGCAGAAATTTTGACCTACTGTTGCCGAATTCACAGTATGATCAGTCTATTTTGTCAATCGTGTAGTCTGTCACATCTTATCATGGCTCACATACATGCAAGTAAGCTGTTTGTTTACCATCCATCCATCCATCTTCTATAACCGCTTATCCTATAGAGGGTCGTGCATAGTGCTGGAGCCTATCCCAGCTGTTTTGGGCCAAAGGCAGGGAAACACCCTGGACAGGTGGCCAGCCCATCACGGAGCTAACACACACAGACAAACACATTCACTCTCTCACTCACACCTATGGGCAATTTAGAGTCTCCAATTCCCATCTCAACAGTGGTTTTTTTATTATTATTATTTTTATTTACGAAGTTGAGAATCTTCCTTGCTAGCGGGAATACTCATTTATCATAATTTCTATCCTACTTTACCCTAAAACCTGATCGTAATGATCCAAGATATTAGGAGTAGGGTTAATAAAATATGCATTCCTGTTGACTGTATTACATCATTTACAATGAAAACTACAACTCACTTTTGGCGCCACTCTGTGGAATGAATTTCGTTAAGCACAGACTGCAGCAGAAATTTCAACATATTGTCGTCAAATTTACAGTGTGATTAGTCTGTTTTAAATGGAAGGAAAAAAACATTTCCTATATTTTGTTGTTGATATCAAAGGTTGTAGGTGACTAATCTATTGGTATTTTGGTAATAGTAATCTGTCACTTGGTAGAAGCTAGTCAAATTAGGCAGATGGCAACACAAACAGGTTGTCTGATGTGCCCTCATCTTTGAAAACCATGAACAGAACTATGCAAAGTAAAAAAAAAAAAAAAGAACTTGCAATGAGGATAAACAGTTTGTGTCAACCAGATGTGTTTTGTGTGGTGATTTATTGGCTGCCAAGAGCATAAATCACAAAACAAAATCTACATATTGTTGGGCCTATGCAGGTCTAGGTAATATTAGTAAATTTCAATGTTTGATAAAAATATTTTTATTTACTTTTGTACACTAAACAATTTTGGTACTGTGTTGGGTCACCACTTGATGTCCAATGTAAAAATCTGGATCCTGTAGCAAAACCTGTTGAAAACTACTGCATGAAATGGGTTACATCATTTAAATAAGAGTTTGATGTTCAAAGTAGACACACTCTGATGTTCACAATGCAAAACTCCCAACCCAGTCCACCCAGAACATTTATGAAAATTAAGCTGCAAAACCAGGTTGTTCAGAAATCATCATGGTACTGACATCAGAACTATCATTACAATAACATATAACCACCCACGCTTGCATATCAACGCCTATTCAGTATTCAGCAGCTTGGTCCAACCTGATGAACCACAGTGTGATGTATTCAGGTACAGGGAGATTGTGCAATCAAGGTCATACTGTATATAAGTCTTAATGGTACAATAGCCAAAACAGCCTTTTTAATTTAAAGATCAGAGAGAAGGTGGTCATGTAAAACTAAATTTGTATGTTTTTGGTGCAAGAAACCTTGACTAATATTATAAGTGGACTTGAAAGTGTAAAATACGGAGCCATACTTGGGAGTTCACAACATTTCAAAGGGCCAGTAGAAATAGTAGTTTAAAATATAATTGTTATTAAAATAAATGTCACAATGAAAAACATTTCTCAGTGGGAAAAAAGACTGTGTTAAAAATGTATGCAAAAATGAGCCTTAAAGTAGGAAAACATTTGTCCACTGAGGAAAGAATTCCAGAGATATTTGCATCTTGTGTGTACTTCTGTGTACAGTATGTCTCCAGATTTCCACTTCTCCGTGTCACTGTTTACAGTATAATTCCATGCTTAGAAGAGGATGCTTGCTTCAGAACTAAACAGATTTCGGGATGTCTGATTACATCGATTCCTAGGAAGGGTCTTGGACAGGAAAAGAGGCGAGCAGCATGTGTTAAGCATGCAATAAACATAAAGAATATGACAAACTGGAGAGTGTATTCATGCATTCATCATATTCATAAGGCCTCACAAAGCAACCTGGCAGTGAGATCACAAAGACAGAGAGACATTTACACTACTCACAATGCTATCTCATTTACATGATCAAGTACAGTATCATCAAAGCACCGCCAATGACCTCTCACCTAAATTACTGCTGGATCACAACAACATTGCCATGATGTGGTGACATTGGGAATTACAACAACTGAGATGCTCAGTTAAAGGGATAGTTCATCCAAAAATGAAAATTGTCATCATTTACTTACCTTCATGTTGTTCCAAACCCATATGACTTTCTTTGTGCTGTGGAACACAAAAGGACTTTTGAACATTTGCATACAATGAAAGTGACTGGTGGCCATGGTTGTCGAGCAAGATTCTCAGTGAATTACATTTAGTTTAATCCATTCACTTTCATTGTATGAAAAAGAACAGCTTGCACATTAATATAATAGTTGCTCAAATCTACTTTTTGCATTAGGTTTGGAACAATATGAGGGTGAGTAAATTATGACAGAACCTTAATTTTTGGGAAACCTATCCCTTTAAAGACAACATGAAATTAACACTTAAAAAGGGAAAGCATATGTAGGTACCTCTAAAAAATTTATTAACTGCTATTTTCCAAAACATTAGGACCCATTTCCATGCTTTGTTTTTTCTAAAATATTGCTTTTATTTTCAATTTTATAGCTTGTCAATATCATGAAAATAACATTGAAAAGATAGGAGCGTTTGCCTTGAGGTCAGCTGCCTTCTCAAAAAATGCTGCCTTTTTACTTTTAGATAAAGATTGTGAATTGATGCCAGACTTTACTGTATATACAACCCCTATTCCAAAAAAGTTGAGACAGTATGAAAAATGCTAATAAGAGTGATTTGTAAATTATATTCACCTTTTGCTGTACTGAAAGCACTACAACTACACATTATATGATGTTTTTCCTTGTAAATTTCATTGGGGTTTTTTGTTTTGTTTTTGTTTTTCTCCCCTTTTCTCCCCAATTTGGAATGCCCAATTCCCAATGCACTTTAAGTCCTCGTGGTGGTGTAGTGACTTGCCTCAATCTGGGTGGCGGAGGACGAATCTCAGTTGCCTCCGCATCTGAGACCGTCAATCCACGCATCTTATTACTTGGCTTGTTGAGCGCATTACCGCAGAGATGTAGCGCGTGTGGAGGCTTCACGGCATCCACGCACAACTCACCATGCACCCCACCGAGAGCGAGAACCACATTATGGCAACCACGAGGAGGTTACCCCATGTGACTCTACCCTCCCTAGCAACCGGGCCAATTTGCTTAGGAGACCTGGCTGGAGTCACTAAGCACGCCCTGGATTTGAACTCGCGACTCCAGGGGTGGTAGTCAGCGTCTTTACTCGCTGAGCTACCCAGGCCACCAATTTCTTAGTTTTTTGAAAATGTACAGTAATTTCAAATCAGATGATTGCAACACATTCCAAAAAAGTTGAGGCAGGGGCAATTTAAGACTAATAACAATTTGACGAGTTGAAATAACAAGGCGGTGTGAAAAAGGTGATGTTAAACAGATGAGGCAATCATATCCTTCGAGAGCAAGGATCATTCAAGACATGTCAATTTGCCAACAGATGCTTCAACAATTAATCCAGCACTTTGAGAACAATGTTCCTCAAAGACAAATTGGAAGGATTTTGGGCATTTCACCCACTACAGTGCACAATATAGTTAAAAGATTCAAGGAATCTGGTCAAATCTCGGTGCGTAAAGGGCAAGACAAAACCCATTTCTGAATGTACGTGATCTCCGATCCCTCAGACGTCACTGTATTAAAAAATGTCATTCATCTGTAATGGATATCATGAACATGGGCTTGGGATAACTTTAGTAAACCTTTGTTAGTCAATACCACTCGCCGCTGCATCCACAGATGCAAGTTAAGACTTTACTATGCAAAGCAGAAGCCATACATTATCACTGTCCAGAAGCACTGCCGACTTCTCTGGGCTCGGTCTCATCTTAGATGGAAAGATGAACAGTGGAACTGTGTTTTCCAGAACAGTGGAAGCCGTCGCATTCTCCGGGCCAAAGAGGAAAAGGGCCATCCAAGCTGTTATTAGCATCAGGTCCAAAAGCCAGTGTCTGTATGGGCCAGGGGTGTGTCAGTGTCATGGTATGGGTAACTTGCACATCTGTGAGAACACCACAAATGCTGACAGATATGTACAAATTTTGGAGCAACATATACACAGCACATTCAACACAGTCTTTTCCAGGGACGTCCCTGCATTTTCCAGCAGGACAATTTCAAACCACATCCTGCCCGGATTACAAGTCGAGGCTATGTAAGCAGAGAGTGTGGATGCTAGATTGGCCTGCCTGCAGTCCTGACCTGTCTCCAGTTGAGAATGTGTGGTGCATTATGAAACATACCATACAGCAAAGAAGACCCCGTACAATTGTGCAGCTAAAAAAAACTACATAATGGATGATTGGGGGAAAATTCCACTTTCTAAACTTAAACTTGTGTCTTTAGTTCCCAAATGCTTAATACATGTTATTAGAAGAAATGATGATGTTTCACAGTGGTAAACACTCGACTGTCTCAACTTTTTTGGAGCGTGCTACAATCATCTGATTTGAAATTACTGTACATTTTCAAAAAACATTGAAATCCACAAGAAAAACATCACTACATGATCAAAAATCACTCCTTTTTGTTTTTATTAGCATTTGTCACACTTTCCCAACTATTTCAGAATTGGGGTTGTAAAAAGTCATTATTTGTATTCAATATTTGCAAGGGCCCCCTTTTCAATATTTTCCACAAAAAATGTGACAGACTCACTCATTGCTCCTCTCCCCAGCCTCTTAAATGTTTGTATCCACCAGGATACAAAAACCTTTTTAGGGTTCAAATGAACCCTATTTACTTAACAAAAGTTCCTGGTTTTATTTTCAATGATTCATCAGTGCATATTATTTAAAACATATATATTATTATTATAATGTAATTTATAATGTATATATTCTTATATTTTTTCCACCTATAATATGATTTTTATTTTCTGCTGGTCTTGTGGATGGGGAATCAATCAAATAATGATGGATAGAATCAAGCCCTGTCCTACATCATATCCATCTAGATATACTTTTTCACTTGGATACATGTCACATTATGGAAGTTACATTATCTGTGAATGCCATTCCATGTTGTGTTTAAACCCATCCAACACTTCAGAGAGTTCTATCTGAAATCTGACCATGTTTCGTGGGTTGGACAGCAGGAAGTGCTGAGCGACATGTGCAGGCAGCAGATTAAACAGAATCCGCTTATTGTCCAGCTTCACTCTCTCCATGTCATCTCTCTCCTCTTCTGCCTGAGGATATAACACACACACATGTTAATATTTAAGAAAATATTGCAATAATGCACTCTACAGTCTCTTGAGAGTTTAGAGTTCATTATTAATAAAAGTTTAATGTAGAAAATAAATAGAAATCCACCAGAGGGCACTGTTACTTCTAAAATAGCACGTCAATCACAGTGCTGAAGCACTGTTGATTATGTTGCTTATATGCTCAGATGAAATCTACCTACTTTTTTTTTTCCCCCTCCAGAATAAATTTTAACATTGTAACATTTTTCAAACAGAACACAACACAACATAATCTTATTAGCCAAAATACTTAAAAGTTGCACTCAGTAATTTTTTAATCATTAAAATATATTATAAATATATGTTTGTATGTTCTCGTAGAAACTTCCGGTTGTGTTGTGCATGCGTAAGTTCTCACGAGAACATGAGATTAAGCATGCATCAAGTGCAAGGACCTGTGAATGAGCTTCTCTCATGAACCTACTAGTAGAGGTCGAAGTCATATCGCTTGGTTTAAACCACTCGAGTCATATGGATTATTTTGTGTTGCCTTTTTGGAGTTTAAAAGTGATGGACCTCGTTGCCATATGTTGTATTTACAAAAACACCTCATACATCCTTAAAAAAAATAATCTTCGTTCGTGTTCTGCTGAAGAAATAATGTCATATGAGTTTGAGACAACATGAGGGTGAGTGAATGATTAGAGAATTATAATTTTTGAGTGAACTATCCCTTTAAGGTCACATGACCAGGCAAATACTACTCACTGTACATCTGCAAGGATACTTTCACCAACAAATGAACTACAGCTGACGGCGAAATATGCATTCTTTTTACATTGGCATTGATAACTGAAAACTTTTGCCTTTGCATTCTGCAGCTACACCCCAAGGTGTCAGTATGAGTGCAAGACGACTGCCATATCTGCCAGAGCAACACAAACAAAAAATGACTGCTCGCACATTTAATAAACAAACATGCAAGGGAAGAGGTATGTATAGATGGGATGTTTGAATGACAAATGTTCCAACTCTGTAGAAATGCTGATGCATCCTAGCCATAAGAAGACTCACACGCATAAAGTACATACACAAAGACCCTAAAACACTAATGCACACACATATTTGCACCCACCTGAGTGGCCCAGAGGTAGTCCAGTCGGAGTTTGAGATCCAGTTGTCTGCAGTGAAGCACCAGAGCTCCAGAAAACAACAGCATTGCCAGAACCGGGTCATAGCCATGTGTATGGAAGAATCCACCGCTACATACAGACACATACAGTATGACGACACCCCTTAAATCATCGGCAGATTAAATGGATAAATATTAAACTACGCATCCCAATAATCTTCGTGTTTAGAATGACTTACCCCATAGCCTCCCGATAGCCGCTGGTCTCTAAGACGACAGTGTGTAGAATGTTGAGAAGGATAAGCAGGAGGATCTTGGGTAGTGATGACACACGTAGGTACAGCGCCACAGATAGTGATGCCATCACACATGATAAAAATACGTATGGAGTGTATTTGCACACCCCAGAGCCCACGCCAGTCCCGTTCACTGTGACGACCATCACCATGGAGACACTGGAGTTCCCCTCCAGTGACCATGGTACACATCCCACCTGTGTAGGTACAGCAACATACACATTCAAATACTTAAATGCAATTGTATTAGATTAGACACTCAAAATGTAAAAGTTCAGTAGCACTTTGAGACTATCTATCCTATATGTATTGTAAAGTTATTCTTAAAGCATTATAATGCATTCAAAATACTTTATAATACATATTGTGATACATTGTTTTTTTTTTTAGAATAATTGTAACCACTTTTATAATACATTATAATTAGGGCTGTCAATCAATTATTATTATTTTTTTTGCTATTCTATGCCAATTAATTGATCATATTTATCACAATTAATTAATAATTATATTATTATAAAAATATATATTATAAGAAATATAATTCACATAATTAAAATACATTACATTACTGTGGCAGACAAGAAAAGCATTGATGAGACCATACAAAAAGGCATTATATTGTTTATTTTTATCTCACTGAACACAATCCT
This sequence comes from Myxocyprinus asiaticus, assembly GCF_019703515.2. Classification (NCBI taxonomy): domain Eukaryota; kingdom Metazoa; phylum Chordata; class Actinopteri; order Cypriniformes; family Catostomidae; genus Myxocyprinus; species Myxocyprinus asiaticus. Next base: position 29,534,368 of record NC_059368.1, read on the forward strand.
ATCACTGGCCTACAGTCCAAAGAAATCTATTTTCCAATTGAATTTATCAGTCTGTCTGAGGTAGACTTTATAAAGGCTTTTCTAAGGACGTATTTATGTACACATGTGTCAGATGGATGCTTTTGAAGCATCTTACTTTGATTGCATCGCGTCATAAACACAGCGCTTTTAGAATGCTGTCAAATAAAACATAGTTTGAAACTTAGAAAAACACACCTGGAGACCCCCGCATTCAGAGTTGTGCTCCGTCCAGCTGTGTTTGAATGCAAGAATACATTTTCATCTTGAGTTGTCTGCTGTGGTACAGAAGGGCATTGTCTGTTCAGCTTAAGTTATGCTTACTGCCCCCTGCTGACTGAGACTCATAAAAACATGAATGTGGTACTTCAAGCTTGAATTGCTCCAATGGTAGGAAAAGTCTTTATTATGGTCGGGAGCGTGATTAAATGCGTTAATGTTTTTAATTCGTTTTTTTTTTTTTTAAATATAGGATACAACGGGGCTAAAGGCTTCGCAGGGTAAAAGGCTCCATTGATTTTATTTTCTCCCAAAACACTAAATAGCAACAAAAACTACTACAGCACTTTCCTAAACACCTGTGTATCACTATATTCTGGAACATTTTCCTCTTCCATGAGACTATTGCGTGTAATGTCTAAAGTTTGATTTTGAGGCAATTTGATCTAATTTTTTAATATTTTTTAAAATGCTATATATTTACAGTATGTAGCTAATGAAAATCCCTGAAATTAAGATTTCTTTTGAGACAAAATACTTATGTCAGCTTTATTTCAGGTCATATAATCAAACATTTTTCAATAACTGTCCAATAAGTTAACAGATAGTATTTGGGGTAAAAAGCCCCTCTGTTGCAAGGCCCCTATTAAGCATGTTGTTGTTGTTTCTTTAAGTGAGACAAATAGATTTGTTCTGAACATATTGACTCATCCAATCATAATAGAGATTAGTTTGTTTATAGAATACTTGAGATGTAATAAAATGCCAAATGTGTTGGAAATTAACAGGAAATGATTGACTTTTTCTGAAGTAGTTATTTTGAGTAAGCATCATCTTAATTTGTTACTCTAAAAAGCTTCTTGGTGTCTCAATTATTTGCATTAGTTGACAAATTGTGCCCTATAACTATTGGCCCGGAATCTACACTATATCAGTATAACCACCCTGGGGGCCTTTTATTCCAAGTGTGGAAGCCGTTTACCCGAAGTGTGGGGTAAAAGGCTCCCTCACCATCTTTTTTTATTTTAATGGAATTTTAATCGAAACAGCCTTCTGTTTTTATTTCTTTTCACACAAATGATGTTGCTCCATCAATATGCAAAATATATATTTCCTTTTTTTTTACCATGACACATTTTGTGACCAGAAATAGCACAATTTCCTTAAGAGGTGCCTTTAGCCTCATTGTACCCTAATTTATTGCACTGAATCACTGGTTAAATTGACAGCCCTAGTTTAAACTTTTAAGGAGTATAATGTATTATGTCACATGATCAACACCCAATTTCATGTCATATCATATGTCATCATGTGTTACAATTAGGGCTGTCAAGTGATTAAAATATTTAAGTGAATCCTCTCATAATTTTTCTTATTTCTAATATGTAGTTAAAGCTACACTATGTAACTTTTGGTCCTTTAGCAGTTAAAAAATAAAACTGCATGTGTCTTGCGGAAGAACATTGTTTTGGTAATGTCGCAAGTCATGCTGGCTCTGCTCCTCTGCATGGATGATTGTGGTTCGAGGCACCGGTGTACACTGGATACAGGACATCTTATCAGAGCAAATGGACAAATAAATAACGAAAGAAAGGAAAAGACGGATATCCGAAAACATGTAATCTGAGCAGATAAGTGCCATATCTTATGCTGTTGTTTTGACTTATTGGAAACATTGATGTTTTGAAATAAATGACATGCAAAAGTTAGGCAACGTTCGTTACATTAGACATAACGAATGCTAGTCTGATATGGTCAAAAGTTGTAAAGTTTTTATAACTGCAGGATATTCTGGCCAAATAGACCACGGTAGTAACTAATTTATAGATTGTCATTGTTACCATCCAGTGGTCAACATCATTTCAAGACTCACATGTCCTTGGCAAGCCTAAGACAAAAGGATTTATTTATATAAATGATTGCCATTATAAAGAAAAATACATACGTGTGCTAGCAAGTGAAACATTCTGCACTGATTACAGTATAATTATTGTTTTCACTGCCGTGTTTTCCCACACAGACGTGGGTGTGTGTGTGTGTGTGTGTGTGTGTGTGTGTGATTACACAACTATCCATAAACCATATCAATAAAATATCTTACCTGTTGAGTAAGATAAAAGCCATCTCTGGGTCGCTTTTAAATCCTTTCAGATCTTGGAGTTGTCGCCACCTCTGAAAAGCCAAGCCGATGTTGATTCGGGTTTTATTACCGACTCTGACGCTTTCCATTTTTGCTTGTAGACTGTGCTCTGTTAGAAGTTTCTTTGTTTTTACAACCTGTGATTCCCCGGAGGTTTGCCGTTCTGAATGATCCATGGTCAATTTTTCTCATTCGTTGTGACAAACTTTCAGCTTCAGCTACTCCCACACACGCGCTACAGTAGCCGGAGCTTATTTTCTCTGTGTACGGATATGACGTGACACACACAGGTGAATGACGCATGTATGCAATTTCCTGCGAAATCCGTCCCGACAGCTCTAAAATATAAATAATTATTATAAGTTTATCAAAGTGTATTTGGGTAAAATTAAGACATGGTTTGGAAGATGGATTTTTGTTGCACTCTCTCATTAATAACATTTTGTTGTTTTTTAACAAACAAAAAAGTTTCATAGTCTAGCTTTAAGATGTTTTGCAGTTGATCTTTAATACCTAATAAAGATGTTTTGCCACTGATCATCCAAAGCCCTTCACATTCGTGCATGTACAAAAGGTGCGATTCGATTTTGGGTGGAATTTCATAATTGTTGAGGTTCTATGACTTTTATAATTATGAAATTTTATAATTGAAAAATATATATAAACAAATCATAGAGAACAGAATGATACACTTATAATATCAAATTGATTAAATGCATTAATGAAATAAAAAAAACATTTTATGTGTTCAACATATTTAAAATCACATGTGCTAATGTGTTAACTTTTACGGTCCTAGTTATTATACATTTGTCCATACTCCTGGACATAACTACTCCATATAGGTTAAGTGTTGTAATAAATAGTAACTGTGATTACAATTATTTATAAAAAGATCAAATGCATTACAAAGTGTATTATGAAGCATTGTGAATACCTTCACAACATATCATATGTGCAGGCTTTAAATAAACTTTTACCACAAGGTCTAATGGATAATGAACTGAATCTGTCAATGGCCCAACTTGGTGAAATCTTAAACACATATTCTGTGCTAATTTTTTTAGTCAGTGTTGTAAGCATCCCCCTCACTCGCACAATAGTCACTCTCTGCTACTGTACACACAAACTTACCACACACCCCTGGGTCACGGAGTACATGAGCAGCACCAGAAAGCCGCACAGGACCGTTCTGATCTGCAGGGTCAGGCAGTCAGGAGAGCACTAAACACACACACACACACACACACACACACACACAATTCAGTGAATGTGCAGAGCAAAGACATACAACTAGATTTGTATGAAAATGTGAGTTTTGCTTGCCTATACAAAAGTCACTGCCACAGTGCTAGGGTGTTGTGGGTGGTTGCCAGAGCACTTCAATGCGAATGGTTCTCAACATGTTCCTATGCAGTTGCTAGAATATCCACCTGAGTGGTTGCTAGGGCATTGCTAAGTGTTTGATGGGGTGTTCTGGGTTGTTGTTAGGTGGTTGCTTATTTGACCAAGTCAAAAGAGCCCACCCCCAAGTCTCTATGATATTCTGATCTATAGGACGCACGATTTGAGGTATACTTCATGTCCGAAGCTCAAACGGTACAGGACAAGTTATGAGCCATAGTTTAAAACTTAGGTTTATGGGATGTGTCAAGGAATGCAGAGGCAGGACCAAAGTGTTACATTTTTTTAAAAATTTATTTAATACAAAAAATAAAAGGGAAAAAACTCAAACTCCTACAAGGGGGAAAAACAATGAACAAACTACCCCGAAGGGGTAAAAACAAAGGTAATATAATCCAGGCTGGGGCAGGGGAAACAAGAAACAGGACCGACCAGACCGAGGTAGGGATGGGAGTAATAAACAGGACAACCAACTTGACCGACTGGAAAACAAGCACACAAGACTGGAAACAAGATGAACTGGCACTAGACAGCAAAAATGAGGAGACTAAAATAGGGAGAGAAATCAAACGGGTTAACAGGGTACAGGTGAGGTAAATGAACTAATAATAAGCAAACAAGGAGGCGGGGTATCACGTAAGACAGAGAGATACGTGGAGATACAGAAACAAAACAAATCCACGTGCTCTCACAAGACAACAAAACACCGTAATGGCATGAGTGCGCATCGGCAAGACAATGAGACAACATATGCCCATGCCAACTGACAAACAAGATGAGAGAATGCGTAGCAACGGCAAACAAAGCGATGCCACGCAGTCTCACACTAAACGAAACCTGCACATACATCGCGAGGCAAACATCAGTGCAAGAGTTCGGCCACACACACACCAGACACCTTAGACCAAAGTGACCAAACCTCAGCACAACATGAAGACAGCTCACAACCCGGGCATGCAATGCAACATAATGTGGCGCTGGATCATTGGCCGTGGCATGCGTGGGCACTGGCAGCAGCAGGGGAATGACCTCTTTGGCCGTGGGCACTGACAGTGGCAGGGGAACGGCCTTCATGGCCTTGGCCACTGACAGCGGCAGGGAATTGGCCTCCATGTCCATGGGCGCTGACAGCGGCAGAGGAACGCTTCCGTGGTCGTGGGCGCTGACAGTGGCAGGAGAACGGCCTCCATGGCCATGGGCGGTGACAGCGGTAGGAGAACGGCCTCCATGGCTGTGGGTGCTGACAGTGGCAGGGGAATGGCCTCCTTGGCCGTGGGCGCTGACAGCGACTGAGGAGTGGGTGCCCTCCTCCTCCTCCACCTCTTCCGGACGGAGGGTTGTACTGCTGCAGTGACAGCCTCTGCCTCCTGGTGGTCTGCTGTGAGCGACTCTTGAGGAGCTGCCAGGGGCTGGGAGGTGGGAGTGTCTAAGTTGGGTTCCCACAGCCCGAGTAGGAACCTTTCTTCCATTATCTCAACAACACGATCTACCACCTCCTAGGAGGATCAAGTTTGCAGGTCTAACCCATATCTCCCAATCAACTGGCTCTTCAAGTCCGGACAGGAACTGATGTATTAGGGCGGCCTCACCATAACCCAAGCCCTGAGCTGCATTGAGGAGCGCCTCGGCATAAACACCAAAAGGGCGCTTGCCCTGGCGCCAACTCCTCGGATCGTGGCTCAAGGCCAGGTAATGTGAGGCTGGTTCGATACAATACAATACAAATACAAAAAATAAAGGAAAAAAAATCTCAAACTACCACAAGAGGGAAAAACAATAAAGATAAACTACCCCGAAGGGGAAATAACAAAGGAAATATAATCCAGGCTGGGGCAGGGGAAACAAGAAACAGGACCGACTGGACCGAGGTAGGGATGGAAATAATAAACAGGACCAACCAACTTGACCAACTCGAAAATGAGCACACAAGACTGGAAACAAGACGAACTGGCACTGGACAGCAAAAACGAGGAGACTAAAATAGGGTGAGAAATCAAACGGGTTAACAGTGGACAGGTGAGGTAAATTAACTAATAATAAGCAAACAAGGAGGCGGGGTATGACGTAAGACAGAGAGACATGTGACGATACAGATACAAAAAAAAGCCACGTGCTCTCACAACACAACAAAACACCCGAATGGCATAAGCGCACATAACCAAGACAATGAGGCAATATACGCCCATGCCAACAGACAAACAAGACAAGAGAATGCGTAGCAATGGCAAACAAAGTGATGCCATGCATTCTCACACTAAACGAAACCTAAGTGTACATCGCGAGGTAAACGACACGTGATGCATGCAACAGGAGACAAAAACAAGACAGGACACCTGTGCGAGAGTTCGGCCACACACACCCCCGACAACTCAAACCAAAGTGACTGAACCTCAGCACAACATATAGACAGCTCGCGACCTGGGCGTGTTCGTGAGAGACAGACAAACTATTGACGATGCACCCAAGTCAATAACAGACAGACATGGAGCACGAGTGTCCAGATCCCAACACAGACCGAAACCGAACCAGACAGGAAGTCAGGATCCAGACACCGTGCTCCCAACATGAAACATGACAGACCGAAGAGCACATGGCAGGGAATACAACCGAAACAGTGTGCACACACAAAGACAGACAACGAAACACAAGACAGACATGGGACAATAATGCCACGGTCCTGTCAGACAAAAACCCAGACTGACAGAGTGACAGAACCATGACAGGATGTTTAAATCCTTAAAACTAAATATGAGCAATGGTAATAGTGATGCTGGTCTCAGCAAGCACCAGTAAATATAAAGTTAAACAGCTAAAACCAATGTTTAGTTTGCAAATGCACTCGCTGCTATCACGCCTATGACAGCTTGCTAAATAAAGCCAAATAAAGAATGCCTTTATTATCACCTTGTGTGAGTGTGTGTTACCTGCATGTGAGTGATGTGAAGGTACATCACACTTGCAGTGTGGAAACACAAACAAAGAACCAGCAGAATCACAACCAGAAGACCTCTACAGGAAAGAGAGACAGAGAGAGATTAAATGCAAATGATTATGCATGAGTGTGTGTGTTGTGCACTGCAGTGACCTCTGAGGACATGAAATGTGTGATCAATTTAGTGTCTAGCAGAAAAAGAAAAGGTGTGTGGCCGTTTGTTTACAAGGGGGCATATTTAGTTATCCAGGTAAACATGTGTGTGTGTGTGTGGGGGGGGGGGGGTCAATGGAAAGTCTCAACAATGCTAGAAAAACAAACATGTGTGTGTGTTACGTACTGAGGAATGATGAGAATATAGACGACTGCAAAAAATGAAGTGAGGACGAGAGAGATGACCACAGCGCTGATAAAGGCATCATCGTACACTTGTTGATACTGAGAGAGAGAGACAGAGACAGTTTGATAGATTACAGCAATTACACATTTAGTAGATCCACATGTGTATGTTTGTGTGCATGCGAACATGTGCTGGGTTGTGTCTTTTGTAGGTGTCACAAAGAACGCGTGTTTGTGTCATTCCAGTGCAGACTGCGAGAGATCAATGCAATGCACTGATTTGTGCGTCAGTTTTATGTGAGTATAAAAACCAGCATCCCCCCTCTACACAACAGCCAGATGCAATGTCATTATCCCACAGAGAGCAGGGAAAGCTACCGTGAGCTCCTGCACACGTGAGAGAAAAAGCAAGAGAGAATGTGGGTATGTTGTGCGTCTGACAGATATTCCCAAATCATTACTGTTGCCCCCATTCTGTTAGGTTGGGCGGATGCCTCACATGAGGGATCGGAGAGGAAAGGAGTGAGGAATGAGGAAAGAAAGAGACAACAAAGCAAATGAGAGAGGAGAGAGAGATAAAGATGAGGGGTAGAGAGGAGTTTGAAAGTGAGAGTAGACATGGAGTCACGAAGCACCACAGAACAATGCGGGGGATGTGGCGTGCATGTGAGGAAATTCTTCACTCCTTCTCCCTCGCATTTCGGCAAGTCACTACTGCTAATGCCACTGATCGTTTACTGCTGTATACACGTTTACCCATAAACAGGGATGGGCTGAGACAAAAAAACAGCACGGGACTGCCATCACAAAATCACAGTGTATTATCCCCCATAATATATGGAAGACCGAGGCCAGTTGTCACATAGGGAAGTTGACACAAAGGCTATATCTCAGTAATTTTATGGTTTTGAGTCAAAAGTCCAATTACATATTGTATTTGTTTTTATACTTTTTTTTCTCTAGCAGTGGTATTGTATGTTGCTTTCAAACACCTAGTACAAAACCCTCTAAAATTATAATAATTTCTGAGAATTCTGTCCTCCAAACAAAAATGTCAATATCATCATGTGTTTGTATTAGCTGTCGGGTAAACATGGGAACACAATAAAACCACACTAAATTTAGGCAAGGGTCAACCATGGGGCGGTTTTAGGGTCAATGGATATTCAGGGCTTAGCCCAGGCCTCTGTGGATACGTATCGGGCCATCGTTTAATAAAATATTTGAAAATAATACACTTTATAATAAATGTTTACATGCTACATCTGTGAAGTGACATTTATGTAAAGGAAAAATCATTAAATATTACTACGTTAACTGTGTCTCGTTCTGCTCTACAAAATGTTGCCTATGCATACACCAGCATCTGCAGCCCAAATGGGCCGGCCTAATGATGCACAGCAAAAATATGCTAATATTGTTTCGTTTAATGTTTCCTTTAAGTTTTTCTCAATGGCTTATGTTTCTTAAGTGTTTCTAAGTTGGGCCCTACTGAAATAATATAAAAAATTTTTTTTCCCTAAATCCTAATTTTTCCATTTTATTAATTTTTTTCTTCAGAATTCTACAGAGCCCCTTAAGTGACCTTTGCGGGAAAATCCAGAGATTTATGCGTGCACACGAGAAACTTTTACATGTGAATTAGAAAACTGTCGCGTGAGCACGAGAAACTTCCCGTGCGCACGAGAAAACGTTCGCGTGCTCATGCGTTACAATTTCCAGTGTATGAATATCTAATTTCCTTTTGCATCAGCGCCATCTCATGGAGAACGCGAGTGCATGGGTGTGCATGAATTGACAGAGATGTATTTTAAACTTGACCAAAAAGGATAATACACCATTTATTAGTATTTATGATAATCCTTGTATGTGGCAATTTACAGTAAATTGATTCAGAGTAATCCTGAGGTAACACATGTAATAATGCATTAAACCTGGAGTGTCCAAACTTTTTCTACAGGGGCCAGATCCAAAGATAAATAAGGTGTAGTGGGCCGCATCGTTGTAATAATAATAAAAAAGGCTAGATATTGCATCATCTTTATATTGTATGCCTAATATTATGCAAGTTTTATTACATTTTGTGTTAATAAAGGATATTTCTCTCACTAAAAAGACTTGTAATAGAACAGTGATGCAGAGTCAGAAATTAAGGTTGGCTCGGGGCAAAAATACCCCCAAAAGTGACAAAAAAGTACCCTATCTTCAAAATGTTTGGGCAAAAACATGCCCTAGTTTCTATTTTTTTTATATACCATTTGAGACAGTTCTTAAAATTCTACTTCAAGAATAGCATTACACACTATCAAATAAAATATGTTTTGAATAAAAGAATGACAATGTACATTTTAATTTGTTTAGAAAAAAATGCCCTTATAAACATTAAAAATGCCCCTGAAAATTAAATCCAGTGGCCAATTATTCGCCCCTTTATGGAAAAGTTCATTGAAGAGCTTGTAACTTTCAATACCCATTGGATTCAGCATTTTAATTTTTTGACGTCTATTCATTGTCACTGCAAAGCACAAGCAGTTTTTGGTGTGACGCATAACAATAATCAGAATAAGTTAAATTTTCCTGCTATTAAAGGAATTACTGTTTATTTATCAGTAATTCAATCATAGTTTCTGTTCTGTTGTTACTTGTGTTACAAATACGATTGTTATTGATTGCACTCCCTTTTCTTCGGTTACGCAAGAGATGAGCGAGTGCTTTGAGCACTCTCTCTTTTGTTCTAACTCTCAAATAGTGCTGAGAAGTCCGTGAATAATTGTTCATGTTTCAATGAAACATCAGAACAAACCAAATCACTACAATTAATTAAACTTCCCAGAGCTTCAGAAGACATTCTAGGAGAGTGTGCTCGGCTTCTGTGGCTATGTGCGCTCAATAAACTCCGCAAGGACACTCGCGCTGCACAATGGCAACTCTACTTATTTGTACAATGCATGGTATCGGGACATTATATCGAGAACGAATGCATGAGCAAAGTATTTAACCTGATACCTGTCCTATAACAAATGCATCGTTCTTTTTGCATGGTATTTCATCAGTGGAAATCTGGAGGATTACAAAATCTTGAAATTTTGGATAAAGCTGGGCACCATGTGGACGCCCCTGCATTAAACCAATATGAGACGATGAATTAACAGCACCTAACGAACATTAAACAACAAAACACAACACAAACCCTAATCCCTGTACACATTATAGATATGGTGTTTCACTGGATGTAAGCTGTTTAATAATTGTCAAATGTATGTGTATGTGTATCTATGTTAATATGATTACTGTTAAGATTACCCTGTGAATTTTTGAGCATTGCAGTGTTTTTTTACCCTTTGCCTTCAGTATGTTCTGGTATTAGCAGTGTGACATTGTTCTATATTCATTTTGTATAACAACATATTACTTTTATATATATATATACACTGTATTTAGGCCTTTATTCCATGTTGCAACCTTTTGAAAATAGCGATAAACATCAAATCCAAAATTCCCACCACTGTAATTCCAATCCGCTGTAACAATGACATAAACGGACAACAGCTAAATATACATCGGCAACTGTAACGCTTGAGCATGCGAACATTTTCTCGTGCACACGGGAAAGTTTCTCGTGCTTGTGCGACAATTTTTTAATTATTTTTTTTCCGCAAAGGTCACTTAAAGGGCTCCGTAGAATTTTTAAAGTTTAATTTAATTTCAGCATCAAAATGGTGACTAATAAAATTAATTCCTAAAACTTTTAATAAATGAAAATAGAACAATTACTTTTCTACATACCATTGCATTTTTATTTACCAATCTTTTATTCAGTACAACAGCACTCTCGCTTGTAATTTATTGCTTAATTTTTATTATTATTATATTACTAGAGTGAATATTACATTTTACTATACAGTTGTAATGTATTTCTGTCACAATTTCTTCAATTTCAGGCATTTAGCTTTTATTTTTAATCAAGCTTTTATTTTAATGTAAGCTTTTATTTTGACGTGTGTTTTTGACGAAAGCTTCACAACTCCGGATATACAATTCACTATCATTCGCTACATGGTCCAGTATGATCATTAAAGTGCAAATGCTGTGACTGAATTATATAAATATATATTCTACATGTGTTGCGAGCTTCACAGTGCATGAGTGTTCAGCTCTATCATCTGAAACAACACATACATCGTGCATGATTCTTAGTGTGTTTGGAGTTTCCAGTGTATGAGCAGTTGGCTGAAGATTGCAGCCTTTTGCTGTTTAATAACTACACTAAGCAATATCACAATTTTAATTTGATTAATTGTGCATTCCTTTTTTTTTTTTTTTTTTAAATGTTACATTTGTGTGTGAGCATTAGGAAGCAGTCGGGTGTCAGTCAGATGGTGTGCGGGTATCAAATTGAGTCAGTACAACCAGTACTGCAGAAACACTGGTATCTTGACATTTTTTTTATTTTAGTATCGACTTGGTAGTACAGGTACTTTTGACATCCCTAGTCCCAACTGTGAAATATCCCCATGCACCTTATGTCCAGTCTATCACTGTCCATAATCCATTCCCTCTGCACCTTTGTGTATGTGTGTGTACTCACACTCTGCTCTCGCTCTCTGCTTCTGTATGTGAGGGTAATGAAGTTGAGGTCTGCTGTCTCGGACTCTGTCTGTCGTGCTTCTATCAGACGGCCGATGTAGCGGTTCACTCTGGTCCCGGGGGAGTTCTGCACCATGCCTGCCGAAAATGAAGTCCGACTGCGCAGTTTCTCGGAAGCTGTGCGCAGGGCTCGTCTCTAGAAACCCATTGAAAAATTCTGTCACATTTCTGAAATACATCATGCATTGTTTTGTTTTTTGTTTTTTTGCAACAGAATCAGTTTATAAGGACAGAGATGAAAGAAACAGTTCACTCAGAAATGTACTCAACCTCATTTTGTATGAAAATGGGCTTTATGTTCGTGAGTGCACTAGGCGTAGCGCAACGTGCAACAACTGTGCACAACGCCTTATCTAATTTTCATGATCTAAGCGAAATATAAGGGCAATTTTCGTGCCAGCGTAAATTGCAAGTGGGCATAGTGGGAGTGTTAGCGCTATCTGTGGGAGTATGCACACACACTTTGGGTGTATTGTTCGTAAATGAAGTGGTGCAAAGAGCAATTTGCTATTTTCCTGAGAAGTAGGTCATTGTGCTAAGATGTTTTAGAAACACCTCTATTCTCAGCACAAAGTGTAATATCTGTGTCTGCATTTGCAGTTTGGAGATTCCACCAGCAGGTGGTAATAAAGTTCATGTCCAAACTCTGAAAATATAGTGAAACATAAAATTATGTCCCTGACGATCACTGTTGTAGCCATTTTATGAAACCAATATTTATAAGCTTTATTTTAAGTTCATGGTTTATTTGTCAATTATTAATATTATTGTTGTAATCTATCTTAGTTTGTGGGCAATGGAGGAGTGAGGAGACAACGAAGCAAGTTCAAGGTCAGTCCTTTTATTCTTCTCCTTAAACACACAATCGACAGTAACCATCAATAACAAGGAAATAGTTTTTAAATGAATGAAAGCACTCTAAATATTAAACACTCTCTCGGTTCGTTCTGTCATGCTCTCTGGTCACTCTCTCCCCTCTCTGAGGTCTCCCTCTGCCATAACTATAATGAGAGACAGGTATTAGAGATAATTACGACCCAGGTGACGAGCCTTACCGCTCTCCCGGAGACCAACACATGACCACGCCCCCCATGCCACATACCCCCACCGCTGACTCAGGCCGGGGCAACATCCGGCCAGCCACAACCATCTGTACCCCTGGTCTGTGGATCACCTCGAAATTAAAGGGCTGAAGAGCCAGATACCAATGGGTGAATCACGCATTAGTATCCTTCATGCGGTGGAGTCACTGCAGAGGAGCGTGATCGGAACAGAGGGTGAAGGCCCGCCCCAGCAGGTAGTAGCGGAGGGCAAGAACAGCCCACTTAATCACAAGACACTCCTTCTCGATGGTACTATACTTTGTCTCCCTGAAGGAGAGCTTGCGACTAATAAATAGCACTGGCCATTCCTCTCCTCCCACCTCCTGCGAGAGCACTGTGCCCAGCCCCCTGTCAGATGCATCAGTCTGCAAAATAAAAGGGGAGAGAAAAATCAGGTGCATGTAAATGCGGCCCCCACACAGTGTGGACTTTACCTTAAGGAAAGCCTGTTGGCACGACTCTGTCCACTGGACCGGATCGGAAGCCCCCTTTTTAGTAAGGTACCGACAGTGGGCTGGTGACATCAGAGTAGCTAGGCACAAACCTTCGGTAGTAGCCAGCCAGCCCCAAAAACTGCCTTACCTCCTTTTTGGTCTTGGGCGCTGGGCAGGCTGCGATCGCTGCAGTTTGTTAACCTGTGGATGCACCTGCCCGTGACCCATGTGGAACCCCAGATACCTAAATTCCACCCGCCCAATTGCACACTTCTTCGGGTTGGCTGTGAGTCCCGCCTAGGTGTTGCATATGCATATGCCTTGTGCGGTCTGAAGAACTTGTCCATAAGGCGCTGAAACGTGGCCGGGGCTCCGAAAAACCGAACAGAAGTGTCACAAATTGGTGTAATCCGAACAGGGTGGAAAAAGCCATCTTTTCTCGGGATATTGAAGTTAAAGGGATCTGCCAATAACCCTTTGTTAAGTCCAGCGTCGAGTAAAATTGAGCCGCGCCCAACCGATCGAGTAACTTGTCAATTTGCGGCATTGGATAAGCATCAAATTTGGACACCACGTCTGGTAGTCAACACAGAACCGGCCGAACCATCTCTCTTCGGTACCAGAACAACCGGGCTGGCCCAATCACTGTGCAACTCCTTTACACCCATTTCAAGCATTGCCTCTAATTCTTCCTGAACAATCAGGAATATGATAGGGGCAGCTACGAACCACCACCCCCGGGGTGATCTCGATATGGTGCTCTATGAGGTCCGTGCGACCGGGTAGGGGTGAAAACACATCTGCGAATTCTGCTTGCAACCTGGCAATGTCTGTAAGCAGCTACAGTGAGAGGTGGTCTCCGCAAGGGACCAGGGTGAATGAACTTGACTTGGGAGATACCGCTGGCCTGAGCTCCGCCATCTCTGGAACTACTGTCGCCAAGGCTACAGGCACCATCTCCCTCCATGGTTTGAGGAGGTTGAGGTGGTAGATTTGACGTGTCCCTCTCCTATCCGTTCGCCTAACCTCATAATCGAGATCTCCGACTCGTCGTGTGACCTCAAAGGGTCCTTGCCACTTGGCAAGTAATTTGGAGTTCGAGGTGGGCAGCAATACAAGCACTTTATCTCCTTGTGCGAATTCCCATTGTCAAGTGCCCCTGTCGGCATTGACGTTCTTGCGCTTGGATCAAATTCTCCTGTGTTACCTGCCTAGAACGTACTGAATTTGGTTTTTACTATTTGAAGGTCCTTCCTCCCAAGCTATGATGTAAAGCACACCACACGGCCGGCGCCCATGCAGTAGCTCAAATGGGGAAAACCCTGTGGAGGCTTGCGGGACCTCTCATACTGCAAACAGCAGGGGATCGAGCCACTTATCCCAATTCTTAGCGTCTATGTGTACAAACTTACGAATCATGTTTTTTAAGGCCTTATTAAATTGTTTGACCAACCCGTCGATTTGCAGGTGATAAACACTGGTGCGAATTGATTTAATGCCTAATAAATCATAAAGTTCACGAAGTGTACATGACATGAATGTTGTGCCTTGATCAGTGAGGATGTCCTTTGGAATCCCCACTTGGGAGATCATTTTGAAGAGTGCCTCCGCAACACTACGTGCTGAGATGTTGCGCAGGGCCACTGCTTCCAGATATTACGTTGCATACTCCACCAGAACTAATACAAAGCGATGGCCGCATGCAGTCCACACTAATGGCCCGACGAGGTCCATGCCAATTCTCTCGAAGGGGACCTCGATCAATGGCAGAGGGCGCAATGGCGCTTTTGGGGTGGCCGGTGGATTCTCCAACTGACATTGCGGCACGCCGCACACCATTTGAAAATGTCCCCATGAATGCCCAGCCAAAAGAAACAGGCCATTATACGGTTCAAAGTCTTTTCGTGACCTAAGTGGCCAGCCATTGGGTTATAGTGAGCCGCCTGGAAGAGTGTTTACCGACGGCTTTTTGGTACTAATAGCTGAGTTGTATTCTCTTTGGTTTGAGTGTCCTGCTTCACTCGATACAACCGCTCCTTGATAATAGAAAAGTATGGGTATGTGAGCATAACATTAGGCTGGAGCTGTTGACCATCAATTACTTTCACTTGGTCAAAGGTGTGCTTGGGGGACTCGTCACACGACTGCTCCAGAGGGAAATCCCCCTCAGGGAAGCCCCTGAGAATGGGAATTTCCTCATCTGTGTTATCCTGACACGGAGCTGATGTTGACGGCCCTGGCACCGCCTCTCTAGCCATAGCGTCGCATGTCACACACCCACTACTTTGCAGGACCCATCCACACACATTACCCCCAATAGATTTTTAAAGCCAGGCCAACTGGTTCCCAGAATTAGTGGATTGGTGAGGCGGGAATTAACCGCAGCCTCGACTCTATACCTTTTTCCCCTGAATAGTATCTCAGAGTTAACAACAGGATACTTGTGAATGTCACCATGCACACACCTCACCCTCACCCATTTATTCTTATCCAATGCCCCGCCTTGCACCATCTTTGGTGGATCGAGATTTGAGAACAACCAGTATCCACCAAAGCTTGATGTGTATCCCCTTTTACTCTTACCGGTATCTGATACACCCCTGCCCAATCGGGGGTGGCCTGTGGAGCGTCGGGGATCCGGACCAGTGTCCCCACCAGGGTTCCCCCCACCTGCAACCATTTCCGGCAGGCGTCACGGAGCTGCTGCGCAAAAGTGAACAGGTGGCTTCCCGAGGCTCAAAAGCTGCCGACTCTGCTCCGGGGTCCAACCGACCCATTACTGGATGACCTTCTTCAGGTGGCTGTAATCAAGGAGGCTGGCGGCGGGAAGTTGCTGTGCCACTAGCTGCGCCTCCCCGGAGAGTAAGGGCAAAAGGCGGGCAGCCCACTGATTGGGAGGCCACCTCCAAACCTCTGCTGTCTTCTCAAACAGGTTGAGGAAGGTCTCCGGATTGTCGTTTGGCCCCATCTTCATTAGGGCCACCGGTGGGGTAGGCTCCGGGGAGGTCGCAGCGCCAGCCCCCTCCCTGGCAATCAGGCTCCGGAGCACCTGCTGGTCCTCTGCTTGTGCCTGGAGCAGGACTTGGAAGCATTGTTCCTGCTCCAGGTGTACCTCCATGAGGGCTTGTTGCTGGTTTTGCTGACTTCACCCAGCAGAAAGGACTCCATAATGGTGTTCTCTTCCAAAGCCGGGTTTCGGCACCACTGTAAACGATCAGTGAAGCAGGTTCAAGGTCAGTCCTTTTATTCTTCTCCTTAAACACACAATCGACGGTAACTGTCGATAACAAAGAAATAGTTTTTAAATAAATTAAAGCACTCTAAATAATAAACACTCTCTCGGTTCGGGGATGTCGTGCTCTCTGGTCACTCCCCTCTCTGACGCTCTAGCGTGCCTTTTCAGGTCTCCCTCTGCCATCACTATTATGAGAGACAGGTGTTGGAGATAATTATGACCCAGGTGACAAGCCTTACTGCTCTCCCTCTCCCGCAGACTGACACATGACCATGCCCCCCATGCCACAATTGTGTTTATATTTACAATTGTATTTATGATCTATTCGTATTGGTAATTTTCCACCTGTTGTTGTGGAATAATTTTTAATTCACTGCAAAAGGGACAGCTGAAAGAAGTTGGAGGGTAAAATGTTTGGTACAGAGGTGGTTATATATATATATATTTTTTTTTTTACCACTTCCATATTTTAATTATATTTTCATTTAGTTTGAAATTTAATTTGAATTTAGAAATATTTATGGTTTACATTTTTCATGTTTCATTAAATGAATTTAGTTCTTAAATTGAAAAAGTGCATGCAAAAAAAAAAAAAAAAAAAAAGATTGTTGGAATTTTCAAAAAATTAAGATTTTATTTTTAGTCTGTTCCTCACACTATACTATCGTAGATCTATATAATAAGCCTTTATTTAATATAGTGTAGAAGTCGCATGGACTACTTTTATTATGTTTTAATGTCCATTTTGGAGTTTGACAGCCGCTGGTCACTATTTGCTTTCATTGTGTGGAAAAGAGCAGCATGAACATTTCAAAATTTCTTCTTTTGTGTACCACGGAAGAAATTCATAGGCATTGGAATGACATGAGGTTTAGTAAATATTGACATCATTTAAATTTTTCATGCTAACTATTCTATTAGGATTAGGGAGAAAAAGAGCTCTAACAGTGTTCTAACAATGCAACACCCACATATACATATACAGTATATCTACACGGTGACAGATGGATGTTCAACACATCTCAGCATTTTTTTTTTTTTTTACACATGCAATGGTGATAAGATAATAATTATACACTGACTGATACAAACCAAAACACACACACACAGTCAACCATGATGAGAACTGTAACTCTGCAGGTGTGATCTGCATGCAGTAATCCACTCTGAAGAACAGCCATTAGAGTGGACCAGATTAAAACAGAGTGAATGTGATTTGTGTGGGTGTGAAAGGTGATTTAGGGTGATTTTGGGTCTTGGATTATGAAGTATACGAGGATTGTACAGATTGTTCTGTTATAGTTAACCCTTACTCACACACTCTATACAATCCAATAATGGAAATAAAGCAACGATGGCAATACATACCATTTTTGTGAAGATGGACATGTAAATAATCACACACCTTGTCATCATCTTCACAGGTCATGACATTGGAGAAAGGGATCTCAGCCTTGAACATCTTTCTGCAGTGCATGAGCTGCACCAGCAGATAACACACTGTCTTAAACTTCATCCTCTTCGCTGGCTTTATGTCTGATAGGATCAGCCCAGGGAAAATCTGCAGAGAGAGAGAGGATGTAATGTGGAATGCCTAAGGAGAAAAGCTTTACTGAATGTGTTAAAATGGCTGTGGTAACTATTGTCTAAAAAAAGAGGAAGTGACTCAAAAGAAATTATATGAAAAAGAAGCCCTTTAATCCATTTCTAAAGAACTCCAGCACTGGGAGTTGTGTAGGGCCTCTTGATTGTGCTTGCGTGGATCATTTTATTGCATTATATTGTCGCTCTTATCTGAGAGATTCAGTTTGATGTCAATGCAGTTAAGTTGTTGCAAATTCAAACCTCTAACAGAAAAAGACACTTCTCATGATTTTAAAAGACCCCGTGATGTGTATCCTATTGAAACAGGAAGTTGGGGTGGGACATATCAAAGGGATCATCCCTTTTTAATGAACGTCACAGTTGTGAACCATGATGTGCTGCTTGCTTGATTTGGATATGCCCATAAGTGTGTGATGGGTCATTTATATTTTTTGTTAATTTTTCAAAAGAAAGAAAGAAATCTGCTAAAAGTTTCTTTTGTTAACCTTTGGGAGTGCACTAGCATAGATGGCCTCAAAGCCAATAGAGATGGACTAATAGCCCAAATCTTTTTTTGGTTTCATAGGATCATGAAAGTACGTCATACATGAAAGGAACTTTGCACTTCTTCTGAAAATTCTCACTTAATGAGCACTTTCATTAACAGCTGCTTTCAGGAAATAAAAGTGTATGCTCCTGTTGAAGCTCATGATGAACTAATTTGAGATTAATGGTCCTTAAAGACAATATGAAGTATTTACTTTCTGAATAAATGTATCTGGTCTTATTAGGCATCAGTGCACATTATTCTAAAGATGTATGGGTTCAAAATGTATGGGAGACTGAGACGCAAAGGGAACCTGCCAGTAAATAGTCAGCTATAGGTTGTTCTGCAAATATAAACATTAAAACTATTCTAAAACAC
The DNA here is from genome assembly GCF_019703515.2 of Myxocyprinus asiaticus. NCBI lineage: Eukaryota > Metazoa > Chordata > Actinopteri > Cypriniformes > Catostomidae > Myxocyprinus > Myxocyprinus asiaticus. The sequence continues at coordinate 29,553,348 of NC_059368.1, forward strand.
AAAACAATTAACAACAACAAAAAAGGAAATGGTAACATGAAACCATTTTTCTTGCTCTCAGTAATTATTCAAATTAATTTATTCTATTAAAATACCACATGTAAAACACATGTGACAACCTGCCCCAGCCTTAAAATGCCCTTGTCCTAAGAACACAATTCAACCTTTTGATAAAAATCTAAATTAATCCCAATGTTGGATTTTTATTGTGTTCACTTGTTTCCCCAACAGCTATTACAAAAAATCTGATACTATTTTAGTTTTAGTTTTGAGGATAGAATTAAAAATATATATATTTTACATAACAACAGCTCTGTAGTAGGCATTTGAAACTAGCGCACAAAACCATAGCTAGAGAAAGCAAGCATTTTTGCAGTCAGACTTTTGGCTTAGACACAGTAACTGAGAAATGGCCCTTATAACTTTCCAGTGTAATAATTAACATGGTTCTTCCTTAATAATTTTTGTCCTTGTCAAAAATTGATCTCTTTTCTGCTGATGTAACCAAGGCCATGTTGGTGGTGAAAAATTATATTAACCAATAATATCATAGCCTGATATGTCTCCACTTTTCACAATCCCATAAAATCAAGTAAAATCCTACATCAATTCCTTTGTACTTTCTGCTGATGATTGACTTGATGATGATGTTTTTGTACCTTGCGTCTGTGCGATGGCACAATGAAGAAGGTCTCGATGGCGTGTTTGCTGAGGAAAGCGTGTCTCTCGTGGCCATAGCCCGGTTCCAACTCGTAATCTCCATTTAGACATTCCAGTGTTGCCCTGGTGATATGAACCTTCCTATTGGGGGAGGGGCAAACGATTACACTCTTAACTTTCAGCTCAAACAGTCTTCACTACATAAAGAAATGGCAAAAATGTCTGAATGTGTTAAACTGACAGTTCCTAAATGTGACTGACCCAGGCAGTCCTCCAGCCTCCATCATGTTGGCCAGTGTGACATCATTAGACCAGACGTCATACTGCCATTTGCGCAGCCCCAGAACACCACACAGCACACGGCCCGTGTGCAAACCCACACGCATATTCAGGTCCACCTCGGTTGCTTCTGCAACAGATCTGATTACACACGCACAATCAAAATAAACAAAATGTTAAATGTAACCTATGCATTTTGTGTATGTTTGCTGGTCTATTTGACTCTATACTGGCACCTATTGATATTGATGCAACATAAAAATTAAAAATAAAAAGTTTTCAGTTGACATCACCAAATAACGTCCTGGTTACTTGCGTAACCTCCGTTCCCTGATGGAGGGAATGAGACGTTGTGTCGATGTAGTGACACTAGGGGTCACTCTTGGGAGCCCGAGACACCTCTGGTCTTTGATAAAAGGCCAGTGAAAACTGGTGAGTGGTACTTGCATACCACTCCCCGGGACATACGGGTATAAATGGAGCTGGTATGCAACCACTCATTCAGGTTTTGTGCTGATGAGCCGAGACAAGGTCCCGGCCATTTCAGCAGGTAGTTCAGCGTTGTGGCAGGAGGGACACAACGTCTCGATCCCTCCATCAGGGAACGAAGGTTACGCAATTAACCAGGACATTCCCTATCTGTCACTCACTCGACTTTGTGTCAATGTAGTGACACTAGGGGTCCCTATACGAAACACTGCAACTGACTGAACTGTGTTACATGAACTGGCGGTGTGTGACGGGCAGACCACTGTGTGCCTCGTAGCCAGCGCACCAGGCTGACACGTAACCTCCCCCAACACTGTTATGAGTGTCGAACGGCCTTTTGAGGACAAGTCGACTGCCCAAAAGATAGAGACAGGCTAGCCCAGTCGTGGCCTCTTCTCCTCTTTTTTTTCCTCTCCCCCCCAAAAAAAGGAATTAACCGACTGGGGCCACCAGTTCTAGTCGGGGGGGTGTCACTCCCAAGGGGAAGACACCGCGGAGACCACACCCGGCCCAAAGGGGGGGGGGTATTTTGAGTGGAAATACGTCACATGGTCTTGCCGAGCTTTGACGGAAGTAAGTCATGTGGAGAAGTCCCATGGTAGATCCTACCCGGTGGGGGAGGAGTTTCTACAAGCATGGTGACTGGGGCAGAGGGGCCTCTGCCCAAGGAAGACGCAGTTTACCAACAGGGAAACAAATTAGCGGAAGATATACATCGCATGGGGTTACCTACGGGGAACCACCACGTGCGGAGAACCTACCCCAGTACAGGGCTTAGTTAGCATGTGTACTGAGCCAGCAGCGAGTTTCTCCGCAAACTCGTCTGCCACAGGGCTCGGAGGAAATCAACCAGGGAACACAGTTTGTGAACACTACTGGGAGTCAACAGTGCATGTCTTCAGCTCAGGAGAGGTGAAAGGCACTATGCGCAGGCGATACAACCGGCCAGCTGTCCCGGACTTACCTGCTTGTGCGTGCCACTACACGGGACAAAACCGGTTCCACCCTGAGATTGTAGAACCTCGCAAAGGTGTTGCCCAGCCCGCTGCAAATGTCTGTTAGAGAGGCGCCACTGGTCAAGGCCCAGGACGCCGCTACACCCTTGGTAGAATGAGCTCGTAGCCCTACCGTGGGCGGCATGTCCTGGACGTGATATGCCCATGTTATGGTGTCAATGAGCCAGTGGGTGATCCTCAGCTTGGAGACAGCGCTTCCTTTCCGCTGTCCACAAAAGCAGGCAAAGAGCTGCTCAGAGACTCTAAAGCTCTGCGTGCGATCCAAATAGATGCGTAAAACGTGCACCGGACACAGCAACGTCAGGGCTGGGTCTGCCTCCTCCTGGGGCAGCGCTTGCAGGTTCACCACCTGGTCCCTAAAAGGGGTCATGGGAACCTTGGGCACATAGCCCGGTCGGGGTCTCAGGATCATGTGAGAGTAGCCCGGACCAAACTCCAGGCATGTTTTGCTGACAGTGAACGCTTGCAGGTCTCCTACCCTCTTGATGGAGGTGAGAGCAGTCAGGAGGGCAGTCTTCAAATAGAGTGCCTTAAGCTCAGCTGACTGCAAGGGCTCAAAGGGGGCTCTCTGTAGACCCTGAAGAACTACAGAGAGGTCCCATGAGGGAATGAGGCATGGACTGAAGGGATTCAACCTCCTGGCACCTCTCAGGAACCTGATGATCAGGTCGTGCTTCCCTAAGGACTTACCTTCCTCTGTGTCATGGTGTGCCGCTATAGCAGCTACATACACCTTCAAGGTGGAGGGGAACAGCCGCCCTTACAACCTCTCCTGCAGGAAGGAAAGCACCGATCCGACTGCGCATCTCTGGAGGTCTTTGCGTCGGGAAGAACACCACTTAGCGAACAGACGCCACTTAAAGGCATACAGTCACCTCGTAGAGGGGTCCCTAGCCTGAGTGATTGAGTCTACCACCGCGGGTGGTAGACCACTTAAGTCTTCCGTGTCCCGTCCAGGGGCCAGACATGGAGAATCCAGAGATCTTGTCGCAGGTGCCAGATGGTGCCACGTCCCTGAGAAAGAAGGTCTTTCCTCAGGGGAATTTGCCTGGGGGGGGCTGTCGCGAGAAGCGTGAAGTCCGAGAACCACGCCTGGGTGGGCCAGTAGGGTGCTACCAGGACGACCTGCTCCTCGCCCTCCCTGACCTTGTGGTCTGTGCAAGTAGGCTCACTGGGGGAAATGCATATTTGCGAAGTCCAGGGAACCAGCTGTGTGCCAGTGCATCTATACCGAGAGGTGCCTCGGTCAGAGCGTACCAGAGCGGGCAGTGGGAGGATTCTTGGGAGGCGAACAGGTCTACCTGTGCCTGCCCGAATCGACTCCAAATCAGCTGGACCACCTGAGGGTGGAGTCTCCACTCTCCCCTGAGGGTAACCTGCCGTGACAGCGCATCCGCTGCAATGTTGAGGTCGCCCGGGATGTGAGTGGCTCACAGCGACTTGAGGTGCTGCTGACTCCAGAGGAAGAGACGGCGGGCGAGACGTGAAATACAACAGGAGCGCAGACCGCCTTGACGGTTGATATATGCTACCGTTGCTGTGTTGTCTGTCCGAACTAACACATGCTTGCCCTGGATCAATGGCTGAAACCTCCACAGGGCAAGCAGAATTGCCAGCAACTCGAGGCAGTTGATGTGCCAATGTAGCCACGGGCCCATCCATAAGCCGGCAGCTGCATGCCTGTTGCATACAGTGCCCCAGCCCGTTTTGGAGGTGTTTGTCATAACCACGACGCGCCTGGAGACCTGCTCTAGGGGAACGCCTACCCGTAGAAACGTGAGGTCGGTCCAAGGGCTGAAAAGGCAGTGACAGATAGGCGTGATGGCCACGCGATGTGTCCCACGGTGCCATGCCCATCTCGGGACTCAAGTCTGTAGCCACTGCTGAAGCGGTCTCATATGCATCAACCCGAGCGGAGTGGCCACCGCTGAGGATGCCATATGCCCCAGGTCCTCTGAATCAGTTTCAGTGGAACCGCTGTCTTCTGTCTGAATGCCTTCAAACAGGTCAGCACCGACTGTGCGCGCTCGTTCGCGAGGCACGCTGTCAACGAGACTGAGTCCAACTCCAAGCTGAGAAAAGAGATGCTCTGAACCAGGAGGAGCTTGCTCTTTTCCCAGTTGACCCGATGCCCTAGTCGGCTGAGGTGCGAGAGCACCAGGTCCCTGTGTGCACACAACACATCCAGAGAGTGAGCTAGGATTAGCCAGTCGTTGAGATAGTTGAGGATGTGAATGCCCACTTCCCTTAGCGGGGCAAGGGCTGCCTCTGTGACCTTCATGAAGACACGAGGGGACAAGGACAGGCCGAAAGGGAGGACCTTGTACTGATATGTTGTGGCCATGCTGAGTTCAGGGACATCAAAGCACTTACCTGGCTCCTTGTGACCACCCCTGGAACAGCCTGGGATGGGGGAGGAAGAGGCCTGTCCTCGTGACCCATGGAGACTGTCACATCGGGGGCGGATTTGTGCCACAGCTGAGCGCGCAGGGGTGGGGAGACCACCGCTGGAGCGCCAAACCTGCCAAAATGGAATGGTGGACGGTGGTCGTGATGACGGCCATGCACACTGAGTATGTGACCCAGGGAACAAGGAAACCACTCTTTTGCTGAACTGTTGGGTACCGCAGCCACTTGGGCATGCGGCGAAATTAAATGAAAAGGCAACAAAAGATTTTCCTCCCGGCCCTCCACCGGGGGATGGAGTGGTCTGCTTTCCAGCTCCAAGGCAGTGGGTTTTGTTGTCCCTGGGTTGCCCGTCTCAGGGGCGCTTCGAAGCCTTTTTTTCGGGTTCTTGGCGGCCGGCCGTGAGACGGGTGGCATCTGCTTCCTGTGGTGGGCTCCATGCCGGGGCCAGGCTGAAGGGGCATGCTGCAGCGGAGCCGGTACAGTCACCACAGGGGGACGCCCTTGGCAACGAGCAGGCGGGGTGCAGGATCTTGAGCCGCGAAGGGGCAGGATGTGCTGCATAGCCTCCATCTGCTGCTTCACCATCGAGAACTGCTGGGCAAGTCCTTGACGGTGTTGCCGAATAGGCCAACCTGGGAAATGGGGGCAGCAAGGAACCGTGCCTTTTCGGTCTCTCTCATCTCGACCAGGTTGAGCCAAAGATGGCGCTCCTGGACCACCAGGGTGGACATCGCCCGCCCCAGAGACTGCGCTGTGACCTTCATCACCCGCAGAGTGAGGTCGGTCGCCGAGCGCAGCTCCTGCATCAAATCTGGGGCGGAACTACCCTTGTGCAGTTCTTTTAGTGCCTTGGATTGGTGGACTTGCAGGAGAGCCATGGCATGCAGGGCGGAGGCAGCTTGTCCAGCGGCACTGTAGGCTTTGGCCGTCAGGGATGACATAAACCTACAGGCCTTGGTTGGGAGCTTTGGGCACCCATGCCAGGTGGCGGCGCTCTGTGGGCATAGGTGCACCGCGAGTGCCTTATCCACCGGGGGAATCACCGAGTAACCCCTGGCCACCCCACCATTGAGGGTAGTGAGGGCGGGGGAGCTGAAAGATCATGACCGGGCAGTAAAAGATGACTCCCACGAACTTGTCAGCTCCTCGTGCACTTCCGGGAAGAAAGGAACTGGAGCAGGGTGTGGCTGTGAGCGGTGCCGTGAGCCCAGGAACCAATCATTGAGCCGCAAGGGTTCAGAGGAGAGTGGAGGGTTCTACTCTAGCCCGACGCTCGCGGCTGCTCGGGAAAGCATGTCCATCATTTCCGCGTCAGCCTGTGACTGGGTGACTGTACCCGAGGGGGGGAGCCCAGCTGAGGCTTCCGCGTCCGACTGGACGAGCCCACTCTCCGATGCTGCGCTCGAGAGCTCATCAATTTCGCGGGCTCCGAACAAGAGGTCGAACTCGCCGTGAAACGAGCTGGCAGACTCATCCGGAAGCCCGATCAGGACAGATGAGTGTGCTGGGGAATGGGAGGTCCGTGGGGGGATACCCGGCGGAAGTGATCCCATTGGGGTCCCCAAATCGCCCCCGGTGCAAGTCGCGCTGGCCTCATACCCATAGGTAGAAGAACCAAGGCGGGGAGCCGCTGGGGTGCCGCGACCGCAATGTTGCCATGGTCATGTTCTCACAATGAGTACATGATCCATCCACGAAAGCTGTCTCCACGTGGGTCACAACCAGACATGAAAGACAGCGATCGTGACCATCAGAAGTTGAGAGATAACGACCGCAACCAGGAATAACACACAAATGGAAAGGCATCTTTAAAAAGACATTCAGTGTGTGCCGCTCTTTTAGAGAAATATACTCTTTTAGGAAAATATACTCTCTTATTTCTGCCGAAGTGCCCAGGGACATTCTCTTCAGTGCACCAGTGCAGAGGAGGGAGAAGCCGCTGAAATGCGCCGTCAGATCCAGCATAGGTGAATGAACAGTCAGCTCAGTAAACATCAATCGTTTGGCTCTGAAGAGAAAATCTGAATGAGTGGTTGCATACCAGCTCCTTTCATACCCGTATGTCCGGGGGAGTGGTATGCAAATACCACTCGGCAATTTTCATTGGCCTTTTATCAAAGACCAGAGGTGTCTCGGGCTCCCAAGAGTGACCCCTAGTGTCACTACATCGACACAACGTCGAGTGAGTGACAGATAGGGAACTGCAATTGCAGGAATATCTGCAGATGTATTTGTAACAGGTAAAGGATGGGCAAGGAGGAGGTGGGAACCAGCTGAACAGTCAACATAAACTTTAATTATATAAATTAACTTAAAACAAACATAAACAGACACACATGCAACGCGGCCGGGTGCGTCTCTCTCCCTCGAACCGACGTCTCCGGCCACCCCATATCTCATTCTCCCATGCTCCATCACGGTCCGGCCACACAGTATTTGACACCCATGATAAATTATTCTGCAACCGAATGTGTCTATACTAGGTGGTTACTGTGATAAAGTGAAAATTAAATTGGTGATTTCATTGGTAAGTTTTTTGGTAATTGGCAAAAAAAAAAATCCTATGTTAAAATAATTTCTCCTATCCCAGTTTAATTTGCAACTATAAGTAAGTCAACTATAAGTAAGTTTTGAAAACAGTTATTATTTTTGTCTGGTGTCACCAGCAGCACAGAAATTACACATCTTTAAACATATTTTTTTCAAAGTACAGTTCTTTCTTAATATTGCACCTTTAATGTTAAAGAAAATAAAATGATATACATGGTGAGAAACACTATAAATTTCTACCTAGAAACATCTTCAGTTACACATGTAACCTCAGTTCCCTGAGATGAAGGGAAGATCCTCTGAAGATTCCTCTGACGCATATTGGAATTCCTTCTCAACGACCTAGTTGAAGCCCTTGTACAATAAAGCCAATTCTATAATTGGCAATGGTGTTTGAGCCCCACCCCTTCTGGCCTATATAAGGGGGTGCAAAATCAAAACATTTTGACTGAGGGACAAGGAGCGCATCGCTCGCACCTCAAAGCACTGGGTCAGTAGTGCGGCCAGCTTATGCAATGTCTCGTTCCCTACATCTCAGGGAACCGAGGTTACATGCATAACGGGAGATCCCTTTCAATTATGGTTCACTCGACATTGCATCAGAAGCTGACGCTTATGGGAACAACATTCAATCATGCCACACTACTGCCGTTACCTCACACCCCACAGGTATGCCTGAGGCATAGACACTTGAGGAAGGATATGTATTGTATAGGATGTCACAGGCCACACAAGACAGTGACAGAATCAAAGACATGCCTCAATGTGAACAGAGTACTGATCAATCCCCCTACATAGTGAAAACTCAGAGGGGAAAATTAATCTCAGTCTGGAATTTATATGAACTTTATAAATACACACATTATAACCACTTCACATCCAGGGTTGGGAAGGCAAAGTTTAATAAGAAGTGCTTGTGACTTTAATGGGTAATTTTGACAATGGCCTGTATATTGGCAGCTGAAACAAAACTATAGCAGATAGCCCGCTCATTATAAGAGCCTGGGCTCGCCTGTTGAGTGTTGGAACAATTAGCTCTCTTAGACAGTGAGGACCTGCGAAGAGAGAGACCAAATCTTTGTTATAAAACCTGTAGAATGTGCTTGGTGAAGACCAACCTGCTGCTAAATATATTTCCTGCAAGGACACATTGTTTACCCATGCACATGAAGAATCCATGCCTCTGGTTGGATACGCTTTCACACCGATGGGGCATCGTGCACCCTGTGATTCATATGCAAGGGTGATTGCATCGATGATCCAATAAGAGAGCCTTTGATTGGAGATGGACATGCCTTTTGTGCATCCTCCATAGCAAACAAAGAGCTGGTCCAACAGTCTGAACTGATGGGTACGCTCCACATAGATATGCAATGCCCACACTGGGCATAACAAGTGCAGCATCTGCTCCTCATCCGAATTAAATGGTGGGGGAAATAAGGCTTGTAAGCAGACGACCTGGTCCCTGAAGAGCATGGATAAATCTTTAATCACGTTGCCTTTTCTGGGTTTGAGATTGGACTTCGAGAGACCCGGCCCGAATTCCAGACATGAGCTGTCAAACGACAGTGCTTGCATATCACCCACCTGTTTAACTGAGGCTAGAGTCAGCAGGAGCGCGGTCTTTAGAGTGAGCATGCATAACTCAGCAAATTCCAAAGGCTCGAACGGGGGCCCGTGAGTGCCTTCAGCACCAGGTTCAGGTCCCAGGTTGGGACTGTAGCAGGGCGAGGGGGGTTTAGGCGCCTTGATAAAGAGGAATTAGATCATGACTGCCTATAGAGGAGCCAGCCTCCAGGGTGTGGTATGCTGAGATAGTCGCTATATAGACCTCACCTGGGGTGAGACCTGCATCCAGCTGCTCTTCGAGGAACGTGAGGATCTCGGCTATGGAGCAATGCACAGGGTCTTCGCCATGTGAAGAGCACTAATTTGCAAACACATGCCATTTTAGTGCTTAGAGGTGTCTCGTGGATGGCGCTCGAGCCTCCTGGATGGCGTTCATAACTGATTGAGATAACCCATATATGTTTAGCGGGTTCCATTGAGGGGCCAAACGAGCAGGATCCAGAGCTCCGGCAGGGGATGTCAGATCATGCCCTGCGCTTGAGAGAGAAGGCCCCTCCTCAGCAGTATTTCCCAATGGGGGCTGACCAGTAGCTCCACCTTCTCCAGAAATCAGGACTGATTAGGTCATTTTGGTGCAACCAGTAGAACCACTTCCCTGTCCTCTCAGATTTTGCTGATGAAAGAATGGAGGAGGCGTACCGGGGGAAATGTATACTTGTGATTCGTGAGCCATGTCATTCACCCCTAGTGGGGCTTGGGACATGGAGTACCAGAGGGGACAGTGCCCTCTTCACAGGGCCAAACCCATCACGATTGCTTCTGCTCGTGGTTCATGCTGGGACAAGTCAGTTTTCATTTGGGCCAGGGTCTGTGTGGCTTTACTGAAGGCTTGAGGGCAGTCTTTAGTGGAGCCGGAGCAGCTGGGGCAGGGTTCTTGCCGGGAACTGACCCAAAGTAGAGCGGGAGCAAGCCAGGTGTGAGGAGGAGCCGCTTCTCTTCGGCAAAATGTGCTTCATCGCTTGTGACTTTTTGCGTCTCGATGAAATGCATTGCGAAGCCTTCCATGGCATCGCCAAACAATCCAGCTGGTGACACAGAGGTGTCCAGAAGAGCGCCTTTTTCTGAATCACACATCTCAGTGAGGTTTAGTCAGAGGTGCTGTCTAGCACCATCAGAATGGCCATCGACCTCTCAAGCATTGACTTTTGTGGCCTGCAGCACCAGGTCTGCAGTGCTGCGGAGCTCTTTCAATGGTTCAGGATCAGGAACCTGCTCATCCATCCATTTGAGGAGCTTGGCCTGAAACACCTGGAGCATCGCCATAATATGGAGTGCCGAGCAGGCCTGGCCCACCGCCATATATACCTTCCCAGCCAGCGCAGATGTCAGGTGGCACGGTTTAGAAGGATGGGTGGCTTTTCCATATTGCACGGGTAAAGATGATGCATTGAAAGATTGAGAGGTTCACGGGGCATGTCCGTTATTTTCCGTTATTGTACAAGGGCTACAACTAGGTCATTCTGAAGGAATTCCCATAAGCATCAGCTTCTGTTGCAGTGTCGAGTGAACTCTAACTGAAAGGGAAATTAAGGTTACTCACGTAATCCCAGTTATCTGATATGAAGTGAGGTATCTCACTAAGGGAACGCCCCAAGCGTAAACAATTGCAGAAGTACCAATGACACCCCCTCTGTCAAAATCTGATAGACCAATTGCTGCAGCGATCAGGGAGTCCCACTCCCCAGTATAAACCACAGCTCCCTGCAGCTGCCTCATTCTCCGCATATCTCTTCTCCATGCAAACTGCAAGGAGGGCATTGATGTGAGATACCTCACTTCATGTTATCAGAGAACATATAAGTATGTATATATTTAAATACTGTATATACGTACAGTATATATATATATATATATATATATATATATATATATATATATATATATATATATATATATATATATATAAATACACACTAACGGTCAAATGTTTTGAAACACTTGACTGAAATGTTTCTCATGATCTTAAAAATCTTTTGATCTGAAGGCATATGCTTAAATGTTTGAAATTAGTTTTGTAGACAAAAATATAATTGTGCCACCATATTAATTTATTTCATTAAACAAAAAAGTTTTTGAAATTGATGACTTGGACCAAATAATAAAGAAAAGCAGCCAATAAGTGCCCAACATAGATGGGAACTCTTTCAATACTGTTTAAAAAGCATCTCAGGGTGATACCTCAAGAAGTTGGTTGAGAAAATGTCAAGAGTACATGTCTGCAAATTCTATGCAAAGGGTGACTACTTTGAAGATGCTAAAATATAACACATTTTTTATTTATTTTGGATTTTGTTTAGTCACAACATAATTCCCATAGTTCCATTTATGTTATTCCATAGTTTTGATGACTTTACTATTGTTCTAAAATGTGAAAACAAATTATAATAAAGAATGAGTAACTGTTTCAAAACTTTTGACTGGTAGTGTATATATATTGTATATACTGTATATACAGTATAAAATGTGTAATTCTCTGTAAGCCAGCCTCAAGGGTTCTGCTACGTCCAGTTTATAAAACCTTAAAGGAATGGTTCACCCAGAAATGAAAAATCTCTTATCATATACTCACCCTCAGGCCATCCTAGATGTGTAGGCACAATAATGATTTCAAGCTCATTTATACTTCCTAGCGCTTGATGCATGCACAGAGCACTAGACAGCGCTATAGGATGTGTAATCGAGCTTGAAATCATGATCACCAAGAAGACTACAGTCAAGATTTATAGTGAAAAAGGAATTACATTTTGGTCTGTTCTCACCCAAAACTGATTGGATCACTTCATAACACATTGATTAAACCACTGGAGTCAAATGAATTACTTTTATGATGCCTTTGTGATATTTGGACTTTCAGAGTTTTGGCCAACATTCACAAAAAATCTCTTTTTGTGTTCAGCAGAAGACAGAATGTCATACAGTACACATCTTGGATGGCATGAGGGTAAGTAAATGAGAGAATTTTCAGTTTTAGGTGAACTATCTCTTTAAGAATGTGTGCAGGGAAGACCGCAGCACACATTTCTTGGACCGAAATACCTTGGGACAGCACCCAAGGCAGCCATTATCCCTTGTTGAGTGGACACATAGGCCCTCCAGAGAGGGAAGATTCATGCTATTCTAACATTGCACAATGGTGTCCACCAACCAATGGGACAAGCACTGACAAGAAATAGGCTTACCGTTGTGAGAGGTAGACCAAGAAACAAAGAGCTGGCTGCTCGCATGCCACACTCTAGTCCTTTGCACATACAAGTGCAACCTTCTCACAGGGCACACGCAATGAAGACACTCGTCTTCAGAAGAGTGAGGCAGTGAGTGAAAAGCCAACAAGTCCAATGACTAACACGAACCGACAGGTCAGTTACTTTTGGCACGAAAGCCGTGTTTAGTCTAAGACACACTTTCAACCCACCCAGTGAAAACAAAATATATGAAGGGTGTACTGACAATGCTTGCAGCTCGTTCACCCGTTTCACTCTCATGAGTGTTAGCAATAAAGCTGTCTTTAAGGAAAGCAGTTTCAGAGAAATGCCTTCCAAGGGCGACTTCAGGACCACAGACATGTCCCACGGCTGAACCAATGGTTTGGATACCTGGTGTAGCTGCTGAGCACCTCTCATAAACCCACAAATAAGAGGGTGTTGCCCAACAGTGCCAAAGTCCATCCCTACATGACATGCTGATAAGGAAAAACAGCACATATAACAACGAACATAAGAATGGGACGATCTGTCTGTCTGCACACCACCATTCAAACATTCCCCATTTGTGGTTGTACTCCCAATTAGAGGCCACCCTCGCACTCTGAATTCTCTCTATCGCCCTAGGAAAAAGGTCAGTAATTCCTAAATTTAGTCTCTCTTGGGACAGGCCCAAGAGGTAGCCTCTGAGGTGAGGGGTGGAAGATTTCCCCTCGAGCTTGAGAGAGGAGATCTCTGCACAATGGCAGGGACCACGGCTGTTCATGACATCTCCACCACCCACAGTTTTCCTGGCCAATTCGGGGCGATCAGAATAAATGAATGACCAAACTCTCTCACTCTCTGCAGTGTCGGCCCGATAAGATTCATTGGGGGCAATGCATATAGGAGTTCGTTTGGCCTTTGGTGTGCCAATGCATCGACTCCCAATGGGGCATCGTCACCCACCAGGGAGAATAACTGGGGACATTGCTTGTTTCCGCGCGATGCAAAGAGATCTATAGCAGCCCATCTGAATCTCTACAACTTCTGATCCACCACTTGAGGATGGAGTCTCCATTCCCCTTACAGTGCATTTCCTCTGGATAGCAAATCCGCCCAGGTGTACAATACTCCTGGGATGTGCGTCACGTGTCATGACAGGACGTTCCTGTTGCTCCATACAATCAGCTCAGCCCACCCCACCCCCCTCTCTCTCTGTCTTTGGGATTACAAAATACTGAGAATAAAGACCCTGCTGGCTTTCTTCCAACAGTATCATTTTTATCACTCTCTTGCCCAGCAAAGAGGATATTTCGTTTTACGGTGAATTGATGTCTGTAACCTCTATCTACTGCAATTAAAACCCAGGGATGAACTGCGCATGAACACCAGCTCTCCACCTGAGAGCTACGGCCTCTCCCCATGTCACAGTGGTGTCGAACATGGCCTTTGGGTCTACAGAGTGGTCCAGGAACTCCAACTTCTCTTTGTCATATTGAGATTTGGGTCAGACACCCCCAAGTCCCCCATCCCTTGGATATAGTGCTTCGAGAACTGTTTGACAGGCACTCCGATGGGAGCTTCTTCCCATCATAAAAGTTCCTTTAAGATCCTGCACATGCTGGCTGTGATGGTCAGTCAATTGAGACTTTAGCCGCGGCCCTGCGACAGACCTCAGCTAAATCAAACTCGGACTGAACCGGAGATGGAGAGCACTTATCCTTCTTGTTCGGTGGCCAGGACTGATCCATGGGCAAAATAGCATCCCCTTCATCATCTTTGTCCTCCTCAAGGATGGTGAACAACCATCTTGTCCTCCTCATCATCTTCCTCTCCCACCAGCGCATCCTCAAACAGCAGGGGGAAGGACAGGAGACACGCTTTCCATCATTTCGCCCCATGACGGGGCCTGCGGACTCTCTACTGTCTCTTCTCTGGCCTTCTCAGGAGAGAGACACGGGTCCTTTTTTCCTGTGACTGCAGCCCTCAACCTTCTCTCCTGGGTCTTGGTCGAGAAGGAAGAACAATTAGAGCAGTTCTCAGGGCTGGACAACGTGGCCTGTGCATGTTTAGTACCCAGACACGAGATGCAAAGTGGATGAGAATCTTTTGTGGAGATCCATGCACCGCATGCACATGAACAGGGAGGGTGGCCTTTTCCACTGGACTCTTAGATGCCATACTCCTGAGGTAAGTCCACCACAATGTGAAAACTTACACAAAGAATACCCAAGCTGAGAAGAACTCTTTTTTTATTTTCCTTCTCTTTGAAGCATTGTGAGCACCGCAAAAGAGTCACTGAAAACACTGAAAAGTGCTGAGAGTACAATAGCAGAGATAAACTCGCTGTGATGCATTAGTTCACTCCTCAATATCGTAGTAATAGCCACTCAACAAGATTGTAGAAAAGATCTATTGCATTTGGAAGTTACCAGTTGCTCCGTTGTCAAGCAGTTGAACATTAGCCAGCAGCATATCACCAGCTGAAGCCAAACAGGGTTGAGCCTGGCTAGTACCTGGATGGGAGACCTCTTTGAGAAAACTATGGTTGCTGCTGGAAGAGATATTAGTGAGGCCAACAGCACACCCTGCGGTCTGTAACATTAAATCACAGTGCATCTGAAGAGGGCTGCTTCCAAATCTTCCACAGGGAAGACAGCAAAAATGAGGTAGCTGCAGGTAGTTGTAGTTTATATTGGGGAGGTGTGACTCAGAGTGTCATTGGTGCTTCCACAATCAGTCACGCTTGGGCCGTTTCATTACTAAGACACCGAATATTAGAAAGAGGACTAGAGTAATTTTTTTAGCCTCTTTTTCAAAAGCTTCTTACTCTCTCCTCATCCCTCTCTATAATGCCGGCTGTGATGATTGAAGAGAGAGAGTTGGGGATTTGGCAGGAGGAATTTCTTCTCTGTTTGCTACCAACACAAAGCAGGAGATCTACGCTAATGTGAGACAGGAAGTGTGTGTGTATGTTTGTGTGTTTGTGTGTGTGTGTGTGTGTGGGTGTGTGTGTGTGGGGGGGGGGGGTATTCTAGCACCTGTGTGAGGCCACAAATACTTGCAACACAAGAGTGCTGAAATGGTCCACACTCACGTGATGGTGTCGATCATGTCCAAACCCATCTCCACACAGCAGTGAGCGTGGTCTGCTTTCGGCTGGGTCAGGCCTGATACGCAGTAATAACAGTCTCCCAAGATCTTAATCCTTCTGCAATGGTTTTCCTGCCAATCACACACACAAAGACATGATGAAGCTTTTCAAGAGTCAAGTCTAGTTTATTTGTATAGCGCTTTTCACAACAGGTGTTGTTTCAAAGCAGCTGTACATGAAATTATGCTATAACAGAAAATGAATGAATATAATGCCAATATTAGTTATTTATGTTTAGAACTATTAGTGGTTAAAATTAGTAAACCAACTAAGTTTTGTAGGTCAGTGGTTAAACAAAATTATTTTGTATGAACTATAAGTTTTAGTGTTAAAGTCCTTGAAGTCTTCCCGAATTAACTGAGGAAATACACGTAGATGCATTGTCCTTTGATTTTGGCCGATGAAGGCTTTTCTAAGTGGTTAATTCATTTTCTATGTAGTACATTTTTTTAATAGAGATTTATCCCTCCTTTGACCAAGTTGATATAGGTATCATTCAGTGAGGAGCATCGCAGTCCGGTTGGAAGCTTATGGCAGGTAATTTTGGAGAGAGACACACAAAACAAGTAAAATTTTGAGTTAAGGACAAAGGCCGAAAATTACACTGCACAAGTGTTAACACAGATGCTTCTAGCTTCACAAGCTCGATTTTGTGCATAGTTGCGTTCCAAAATGTGTCAGTCCGCAATTCATTACACAGCGTAAGTATGCGTTGCATTCTAAATGCTGTCACAAGGGGCACTAAAGCAAGATTGGTGTGACCTGTCTGCTTCTACAGTTTTCTCTTTCAAGCCAGCTAATGTCATGGCAAAACAACATTTTGAAGATAATATATCTGGGCAAGTAAGATAAGGTCAATATATTTATAGCAACTTACCAGAATAATAACACATCCAGTTTAATGGCGTAGACGTACTGTTCAGAAACGCAAGAATGCACAGTGCTTTGGCAATGTGGTGGTAAAGTGCTTACATCTGTGTTCATGTACTTGCATAGAGTACGTTTCAGCCTTAATTGAATGATGCAGCTGATAAATATCACACGTCAACCAGGTAATATAGAATCTGATATCTGACATAATATCAGATATCCACCCCAGTCGCAACCAACCTGTCAGGACAGCGATTGTTCTCACGTCACACCCGCAGTGGTTTTCATCATTCACCTTTGGGTGGCCCCACTTTCACCCCAAGCGAAAGGCCCAGGCCCCTTCTACAGGCACCCTACACTGCCTGTAGTTACGGCATTGCGCAAAATTCACTAAGGTATTATGCAGAACTAGCAATGGTGCAAATGGCCACAAAATCTGTGATGAACGCAATTCACATGCCATCATTTCAATCTTATAAGCCTGTTCTAAGCGCTACATAGCAGAGGTTGCAGCAGACCAGCCTTATCTGGCACATTCTGCTGGGAGTGTAGAGCATCACTTCACTACTGTGATCCAGACACCTGAATCATCTTTTTAACATGCCAAAGTGTGCTTGACTGCACAGGAAACATGGATATATGCCAGGTTACAATGCTCCATTATTTGATCATCATTTGAGAAGTTCTGCTGCCATGATCAATAGAAAATGTACACAAACATCTAATAAAACTCAGGCTGTAATAGAGATGTTTATTTTGCCGGGCAAGTAGAATGGAATTTTGTGCATAAAGCACAATCTATAATGAGCCTAATTTACATAGAAATGAGTCGAGTTTGCACAGAAAGGACTGATAATGACACATCACTATTTTAGCACTGATTGCACTTGCATTAACTAGAAATACCACACACAAAAGTGTCGCAATTGTTTAGCAATTGTTTAGCCTCTCAGTTTTTGAGGTTGCCTTGAGAAGAAATTTTTGTTTCTGTTTCACTTGGTCGATACAACAATGGTCTTGGACTTTATACTGATACCTATTGGTGTGGAAACAGCATTAGAAAAAAAAAATCTGATTCTTTCATTTCAAAGTTTTCATTTACTGATGCAATTAAGGACTGCATATTTTACTGCTGTGTGTACAAAGCCATTGCATAGGATTTTTCCCACGTTTCAAAAGTAAAAAGATGAGCATGAGTAACAATTAACATAATCACTGGCCAGGCAGAGGGAGACAGAGCATGCATTAGCGTATCTCAGCGGGAGGTGTTAATCACTTGACTGTCCAGACTCCCTGCTGAGTTAATAGCTTCAAAGACTGAAAAAATGCATCCGATTTGTTTGATTCTGTCATTGAGACGGGGTCTTGTGTTCTCATCAAGTGACCAGTGAGCTTCTTTTACTGAAGAACGGATAAGATGTCAAGCTGATGTGAATGTTTTCATTGCACTCAGATTCTGTCACCAAGCTTATTTCTTGGATAAATAAACAATTACACACTTTCACAAAGAAAAGTTACTCAAGCTTCACAATCACTTCTTTTGCATTGCGGCTGAAAAATGTGTAAAACCTTTTACATTTAATTCTTATTGTAAAAAAGTCTTATATTATTTTATATAACGTAAACATACTGTAAGCTTTAAATTTGTATACAGCTCTAGATTATATAAATATATTGTAGTCTACATTTATATAACATTATGTATAAATATGTATACCTTACAAGTTTATACTTTTGTTTTATTTTAGTTCATGGTGCTTTAATATACTTTTGAATAGTTCACTTTCTACCAAATGACACACGTTTGTTGCCCAGCTCTTTGCACAATGTGACAATAAATGTGTGAAAGAAAAGGATGCAATTTCTTTTTGCTATGCATTTTCAATAGTGCATGTCTTTAACAAACAACCAAACATAGCAGATGCTGCAGACTCTTGGAGTAATATTGAAAAATACCTGTGTATTCAAAAGCTTCAGGTTGACTGGCTGTGAAAATGGGGCGTGACAGTGAAGCGTTGAGAAAAGTCAAAGTCAGTCATTTAGTGTGACACCTTCCCTCCGTTTTTAATCGGTAAGTGTGATAGGCTCACTGTCTAGGAGGGCAAGATCAGCGAAAACAGTCACTAACCCACCCAAATTGAGTTGTTCTGAGTCTGCTAGTGTGGAGCCAACTTTACTTTTCCTCAGAACAGACTGTATTTAGCTTTGATTCAGACTAGCTGACTTGGGGATAACAAGTAAAACTGAGCCATGGAAAATTGTGGAAGCAAAAATGTTTTGCTAATCTACTTTCATATTTTTATAATATCAGCACACTGACCCACATCTGCACATATCTGCCAATCCTCAAACACAGCTTTAACTTAGTGAAGCAACAAATTTACATTCCATGATCCAAGTTAATCAAAGGCCTCTAGTTAATGCTGCAGCTGTAATGTACAGTCATTCTACATAAAGACACTGGGATGCTCACCTTTTAGTATCAAAACAATGACTACTGTAATTTACCGTGTACTGTCAGGGCTGCTAAAATATTTACTGGTGTTTACTAAGGCAAGCAGCACTATTATTACTGGTCAAATTTAGAATTAGGGATCTAAACAAACCCCTAACTCTAAGTTTTAAACTTTGGTGAGTAACTAGCACTGCAGGCAAACATCATACCTCAAATTAGGGATGTGGCCGAAGCCAAATACCCTATTCGGAATGGCACGAATAATGACTCCAAAACAAATAACAGATTAATCCGTATAATATAAACAAATATTAATTTGACTGATAATCCAAGAAACACAAGCATAAAGTGACATTGAAAAATGAACATATTCTAAATTACAACAAACTTATGAATCTGTGTAAATCTTATAAATGAAAATGTGCACAGTGTGATTTCAGATCAGATGGCCACGGTCTCGACTCCATTTGTGGTCTCTGTAAATTGTGCGCATCTGGAGCTTGTCAATTCATACGTGATTCCTATGTATTTATTTATAGACCTGAGTGCGATGTTCAATTCCTGACCTGAAGTGATGATTTCACGTAGGAGCTCATCTAGCCTTCTTTTAAAGTTGACCACATTTATATTCACATCTGCGATTAAGGTAATTATCACATTAAGACGTTAAAAAGTTAAAATGCTGAAACTGAAACTTGCTCTTTTTTTTTGGTTCTTCTTTAAACTGTGCTAAATTTGAGAATGATAAGTGTTCTTGAGCTCTGAAAAGGCACTGTATAAATTTAACATTATTATTATTATTTTTACCATTATTATTATTATTATTTAATTAATAATAGTGTCCTAACGTTAAAATTGCTGATAGACTTACGGGACTTTCACTTGTTTGTAGGCTATGTTGATTTATTGTATTTCTTTTAATGCTTGAATTTGTATTTATTATTCACTGCAAAATGTGTGCTTGAATTTCACATTTTGCTTGACACCACTTGCCTCCAGAATAATGTTGTTATATATGAACAGATGAACGAAAATTCTGTTTCAGGCAGATATTAATATCAGAAATACCAGGAGAAACCAAAGTTAACAACATTTAATTTAAACCACAGTTAATATGGCAAACAAATTCAGCTTCATCTGGTAAGAATTTTTTATCATTATCATTTCATTAAATAATAATTGTAAAATAATAATAATAATTATTATTATTATTATGAAAGGCATACACAAGGCATATTTTATTAATAGAAACTATAAACGTAAGAGTAACATTTAAAAATGGGCATTTCATTTAGTTTTAATGCACTTCCAGTTTAAGCCCCTCCCATACCCAGTTCTATCCGAATACAGAGACAGATGCAGATAATTTTGTCATATGTAAACAATTAGAAACCACTAATAAAACCACAACAACAACCTAGCTATGAAGATAAATCAGTAGCAAAACTCAAGAGCTTGCATATTTGGATTTGAGAACTTGTACAATATATATTTGTTGTATATTTCGCAATTGCAGACAAGTAGTCACAAATGTGTAAAATAACATTAACATAAATACAACTACAGACATTACACATTAACTTTTGTACTTCAATTCATTTTCACAGTACAACCACAAATCGGCACCTACAACCTCTCAAATCTGGCATTGCAACTTTAAATCTTCATGCCTTGACTTTTGCAGCTAATTTTGCGAAAAACCTGTAGCAAAACTCACTTGTACACTTGTAAATACTGATGCGAGAGAGCAAGACCAGTGTTCAGCAGGGGAAGGGTAGGGAGCAATGAAGTAATTTTATTGATTGATGCCTAGCCAATGAATGCCACCAGTGTGGACTGTGTTTACTGGGGATTTCACTTGCCTTTTCAGCAGATTCGTTCAATGTGAATTGCCAAGGAGCAAAGAAAAGGTGTTTTACACGTTATAAAAATTTTTTGGTAACATTATTAACCTTCTTTGTTTCATTGATGTATGTTCTAATGAATTTGACACTGTTTAAGAGCAGAGGTGGGTAGAGTAGCCAAAAACTATACTCAAGTAAAAGTACAATTACTTAAAAAAAATAATTACTCAAGTAGAAGTAAAAGTGCTAATATAAATAATTACTTGAGTAAGAGTAAGAAAGTATCCAATTAAAAGAGTACTCAAGTAGTGAGTAACTTGTTACTTTCACAAATTACATAATGGATGTTAACTCCCTACATTCCATTACATAATACACATTTAACATGTATTACAGAATTATTATTATTATTATTAATGGAAATTCTGTCATCATTCACCATCATGTTGTTCCAAACCCATATGACTTTCTTTCTTCCATGCAACACAATAAGGAGATTTTAGACAGAATGTTAGCCTTGGTCACCATTTACTTTCAGTGAATGTTTTTTTTTTTTTTTATATATTTGTTAAGTGAATAGAGACCGAGACATTCTGTCAACATTCTAACCTATTTTGTGTTCCACAGATTACTAAGGGTCACACAGGTTTGGAACAACAAACCCAGCAACAAACCAGGGCAGCTGTGGCTCAGGTGGTAGAGCAGGTTGTTCACTAATCACAGGGTTAGTGGTTCAATTCCCAGCCCACATGACTCCACATGCCAAAGTGTCCCAAGACACAGAACCCCAAGTTGCTCCCAATGGCAGGCTAGTGCCTTGCATGGCAGCTCTGCTGTCACTGGCGTGTGAATGGGTGAATGAGACACAGTGTAAAGCGCTTTGTAGAACCGCTAAGGTTAAATAAGTGCTGACCATTTAAAACATGAGGGTAGGGAAATGACAGAATATAAATTATGGCTGAGCTATCACTTTAAACGAATAGTTCACCCAAAAATGAAAATTTTCCCATAATTTTCTCACCCCATCATTTTCTCACCCTCATGCAATCTCAGATGTGTATGACTTCCTTTTTTCTGCAGATCACAAATTATGATTTTTAGAAGAATATTTCTGCTCTGTAGGTCAGTACAATGCAAGTGAATGGGTGCAAAATTGTAATGCTCCAAAAAGCAAATGCAGGCACCATAAAAGTAATCCATACGACTCCAGTAGTTAAATCTATATTTTCAGAAGTGATATGATAGGTGTGGGTAAGAAACAGATCAATATTTAAGTCATTTTTTGCTAGAAGTTCTTCTCCCTGCCCAGCAGGGGGTGATATGAGAAGAATGTAAATCACCAAAAACAAAACAAGAGGGTGAAAGTGATCTGTTTATCATCCACACCTATCATATCGCTTCTGAGGATATTGATTTAACCACTGGAATCTTATGGATTACTTTTATGCTGATTTTTTGATTATGATTTTTTTTTTTTTAGCTTTAAAATGTTGGCACCCATTCACCAGCATTGTATGGACCAAAGGAGCTGAGAAATTCTTCTAAAAATCTTCGTTTGTGTTTAACAGATGAAAAAAAGAGATACACATCTGGGATGGCATAAGGGTGAGTAAATGATGAGAGAATTTTCATTTTTGGGTGAACTATCTTGTCAGAGCTGGATGAATTTGTCAATAAGAAGAGAGGTTTTGAAACTTTTCTAGTATTTATTACAGTGAAAACGTTAACACTGTCCCACAGGGATATTATATATAATTCTGAAATATAAACCAAAGCAAGATCATGTTATAAAAATGCCTACTTTCGCTATTTCATAGCTTTTAGTTGTTAGTTCAGTGTAGTTACAGTTTTCAGTGGCGAAAGAATTTAGATCATTAGTTCTGTACACAGTACCGCCACTCCCTAAACTCAGAGTATGTAGCCTGCATAGGGCACCACACGAAGAAATGCTGTCTGTTCGCACTCCAGTTGTCAATTACATGTTCAGCAGAGAAAAAGCATTTACACTTAATGTGGATGTTTACGTGGATTTATACAGTTAATCAGCCCGAAGTAGCTGCGATAGTTTCCAGTACCCCTGTGAGGGCGCAGGGTAAATGTTTAAATATTGCTTATGACATAGGGGATGCGGGACAAAGCGCACTGATATATTGCTGCAGATTTAAAAATGTACACTTAAAAACTGATGTCATAAGAACCCATATTTACAGAATCACCCTGAAACTGACCATCACCATAACCAAGCCTGCGTTATCATTAGATCAGCATGCTGCCTTAAATTGGATCTGTAATTTTAATCTTAAAATATCTGCTTTACTTGGTGTAAAATGGTGTTGCATGACAAATTCTTTTTTCACTGTGCAGAGCGAAGAAAGTGTTTCACTTAGAAGAGCTTGATGTTGCAGCAGTGATGGACTTGGGTTGAGTGACAGTCTGTGACAGCGTACGCAGTTGTGTGAACTTGCCCGTGGCCCAGGTGGAACCCCAAATACCATACCTCCACCCGCCCAATCATGCACTTCTTGGGGTTTGCTGTGAGTCCCGCTCATCTCAGCGATCTCAGAACCACCCTCAAATGCTGCACGTGCCGCTGCCAATCATTGCTGTAAATGATGATGTCATCTAAGTAGGCAGCGGCGTAAGCCGAATGCAGTCTGAGGATTCGGTCCATGAGATGCTGAAATGTACCCGGGGCTCCAAACAAACCGAAAGGAGGCGTCACAAATGGGTGTAATCCAAACGGTGTGGAGAAGGCTGTTTTTTCACAGGAAATTGGTGTCAAGGGGATCTGCCAATAACCCTTTGTCAAATCCAGTGTCGAATAAAATCAAGCAGTGCCCAACCAATTGAGCAACTCATCAATGCAAGGCATTGGGTATGCGTCAAATTTAGACACCGCGTTGACTTTTCTACAATCTACACAGAATCATACAGACCCATCGCTCTTAGGAACTAGAACAACCGGGCTGGACCAATCGCTGTGGGATTCCTCTATTACCCCCATATCGAGCATTGCATCCAATTCTTCCTGGACAATTTTCTTTTTGTGCTCGGGCAATCGATTGGGATGGCTACGTACCACCACCCCCCGGCTCGGTCTCGATGTGGTGCTGGATGAGGTTTGTACGACCCGGTAGAGGGGAAAACACATCTGCAAACTCCTTTTGCAACTTGGCAACCTCTGTGAGTTGATACGGTGAGATGTGGTCTCCGCAAGTGACCGGGGTGAAATTATTGTGTTTTGTATTCACCTCCGGCCTGAACTCCACCCTCTCCGGGACTACCGTAGCCAACGTCACAGGGACCGCCTCCCTCCACTATTTCAGGAGGTTGAGGTGATATATTTGACGTGCGCCCCCTCTATCGGTTCGCTTTACCTCATAATCGAGATCCCCCACTTGTTGTGTGACCTCAAAGGGTCCTTGCCACTTGGCGAGTAATTTGGAGCTCGATGTTGGAAGAAATACGAGTACCTTATCTCCCGGTGCAAATTCCCGCAGCCGAGTTCCCCTGTCATACAGTCGGCTCTGTTGTTCTTGAGCTTGGAGCAAATTCTCCTGTGTTAGTTGCCCCAAAGTGTGGAGTTTTTCTCTAAGATCAAGAACATATTGAATTTCATTCTTACTGTTTTAAAGTTCCTCCTCCCAAGCTTCGTGCATAACATCAAGCACTCCATGCGGGCACCACCCATACAGCAGCTTGAATGGGGAAAACCCAGTGGAGGCTTGCAGGACCTCTCGTACTGCAAATAACAGGGGATCGAGCCATTTGTCCCAATTTCTAGCATCCTCGTGCACGAACTTACGAATCATATTTTTAAGGGTTTTATTAAATTGCTCCACCAGGACATCTGTTTGTGGATGGTAAACGCTGGTGCGGATTGATTTAATGCCCAATAATTCGGAAAGCTCGCATAGTGTCCATGACATAAAGGTTGTGCCCTGATCGGTGAGGATTTCTTTCGGAATCCCCACCCGGGAGATTATTTTGAAGAGTGCCTCCGCAACACTGCGTGCTGAGATGTTGCACAGAGGCACTGCTTCCGGATATCGCATTGCATAGTCCACTAGGACGCATACAAAGCGATGTCTGCGTGCTGACCACTCTAATGGCACAACGAGGTCCATTCCAGTTCTCTCGAAGGGGACCTCGATCAGCGGAAGAGGGCGCAATGGCGCTTTTGGGGTGGCCGGTGGATTTACCAGCTGGCATTTGCGGCATGCCGCACACCACCTGCGGACATCGCCGCCAAAGCCCAGCCAATAAAAACGGGCAATTAGGGGGTTCAGTGTTTTTCTTTCCCCTAGATGACCCACCATGTGATTATAATGAGCCACCTGGAACACCATATCCTGACGGCTCTGCGGTATTAAGAGCTGGGTTGTATATTCCTTTGTTTGAGGGTCCTGCGTCACCCTATACAACCGCTTGTTTATAATTGTGAAATAAGGATATGAAAGTGTGACACCCGGCTTGAGTTGTTGACCATCGATCACTCTCACTTGGTCAAAGGCATACTTGAGGGTTTCGTCTCGCGACTGCTCCAAAGGGAAATCCCCTTCGGGAAATCCCCTGAAGACGGGAGGGGCTGCAGCCCTGTCATCCTGACGTGGAGCAGATGAAGATGGCCCTGGCTCCGCCTCCCCTGCCAGAGCATCGCACATCTCACATCTCATTGCTTTTTTGCAGGACCCATCTGCGCATATTCCCTTTAATACATTTCTAATTAGTCCCCAAAATCAGTGGACGGGTGAGGCGGGAACTAACCGCGGCCTCCACTCTATGTTTTGTTCCCCTGAATTTGATCACAAGGGTAACCACAGCGTAGCTGTGAATATCTCCATGCACACACTTCACCCTGACCATTTTAGCTGTGCCCAAAGCCTCGTGTTGAACCAAGTGTTGGTGGATAGTGGTTTGATTACAACCCGTGTCCACCAATGCTTGGTGAGTACCCCCCTTGACACTTACCGGACTCGATCGGGGGCAGTCTGCGGAGTGTCGGGGATCCGGACCACCGTCCCCAGCTCCATCACAGGGCATTGGTCCTGGAAGTGTCCCGGATCCCCACAACTCCAGCAGACCGGCCCAGGCAGAGGGACTCCATGGGGCGTACTTCAGGATCCCGGGTTTCGGCACCAGTGTAACAAACTTCACAGCAGAAGCGAAGGAGAACACAGGGAAGCAGGTTTTTCCAGGCTCAGGTAAGACTTTTAATTGGACACTTCAGTGCTTTTCAACTTCACAAACTCATCAGCTTCACAGGCACGTAGTCACTTAAACCCATTAGCTTTTACAGGCCTGTAGTTACTTAAACACATCAGCTTAACAAATACAACAGAATGAATGCAACAGCTTCAGGAGCACCATGGCCTTCCTTGTGCCAGACTCTCTCTCTCTCTCTCTCTCTCTGCTGGTGGCATGGCTGCTTATATGCCGCTCTCCCCATGCTCACTGGAATTAGAAACAGGTGTTAAACATAATCTAGCTCAGGTGCAAGTGCCCTTAACACTTTCTCTCTCTCTGGACGGATGCTTGACCATGCCCCCACTGCCACAATAGGCTAATTATTGAGACATTTCAGCTTATGATGCTTTAATTTTGCAAATAAAATAATTCCACTTGCGATTTACTGCTCTGACAAGTGTAATCGCCAGTTCCCATTCAAACCAATGTCCCATGTTAACATGGGTAACCACATTACCCTGTGAAACAGTTAAAATCTCTCTTAAACTGTGTCAAATTCATTAGAACAGACAGTGAAACAAAGCGGGATAGTAATGTTACCAAAACATTTTTATAATGTGCAAAACGTCTTTTCTTTGCTAGTTGGCAAATTCACATTGAACGAATCTGCTGAAAAGGCAAGTGAAATTGTTCACATCCCCAGTAAACACGATCCGCACTGGTGGCATTCATTGGCTAGGCATCAACTAATAAAAGGACTTCATTGCTCCCTCATCTTCTCACGCTGAACACTGGTCTTGCTCTGTCGCATCAGTATTTACAAGTGTAGAAGTGAGTTTTGCTACAGGTTTTTCGCAAAATTTGTTGCAAAAGTCAAGGCGTGAAGATTTAAAGTTGCAGTGCCAGATTTGAGCGGTTATAAGTGCCGATTTGTGGTTGTACTGCTAAAATTAATGAAAGTACAAAAGTTAATGTGTAACGCAAGCTTGTGTCTGTAGTTGAATATATGTGTGAATGTCATTTTACACATTTGTGACTACTTGTCTGCAATTGTGAATTCAGAACACAACACAAGCTTTGAATTATTGTCTGTGATTGCAGAATGCAACATTCAACTTCAAATTTTTATTTTACAAGTTTTTACATCGGTGTTGTCCATGTAAGTTTCAACTTACGAGTACAAATATTTATTGTACAAGTTCTCAAATCCAAATATGCAAGCTCTTGAGCTTTGCTACTGATTTACCTTTATACTAGCAATGCCTAGCAATTATCTAGAACACCACAGCAACCCCAGACCATAGCAAGGTACCTAAAACAGAGACTATTTAGCCTGAGACAGAGCACTTGTATTAAAATGATTGAAACACCCAAATATAGCGGATGTAGAAAAAGAAAGTCTCGCCTTAAAAGTAAAAGAGCCAAATTACGTTTCAGATACAGACATCACCTGTCAGTCAATTTGAGAATGTCCATGCACATTAGCTGGGCCATCTTGATAAACTAGCTTTAACATGATCTAAAAATATGTTTGTTTGTTTTTTTGTTTTGTTTTTTGGAATCAAGTCCACTTTAGTCAAGACCAACTGCTAGTTGCAAGAAACCCCTTAATTTAAGAAAACTTTAGTGACAATACCTTACAGTTATAATTAAATGCTTTTCTTAACTTAAGGGTTTCTTGCAACTGGGCATTGGTCTTTAATCAGTCAAGTTTAAATTGACCCATCGCTAAGCCTTAAAAGAGCTTCTGACCAATCCTGTCTTAACAACTGTTGCCCTGTCGCCATTACTCTGACATGCGTTTGCTATTTTCCAGTGACAGCCTATGGAAGTAATGTGTGTTTGTGTACTTTTAAGCAGGATTTTATCAAAATAATTGTAAAAAAAATTAAAACACGTTGTTGCTGGGTAATTTGTAATAGTGACATGAGTTACCCTTAGAGGATACCCGCAGGTTTTTCTTTCTTTTTTATTTTTAATAATCTTTAAATAAGTCAGAGAAGAGCATGTTATGGATTAAACTGTGTCAGCCCTCATTCCCAAATGAACATATAACATCTTCAACGACACCTACATTTGCTCCAAGGTAAATTAAAGCTAATAATTGAATGTTAATCCATTTACGTATTGATTCCCAGGGATCAGTAACCTATGGAATGTGTGCCAGCATTGGCACGCTGAGGGTTAATCACTGGCACGCCAGCAACGGCGAGAGAGTAGACTATTTTATTTATATAAATTCCGCACCTGCATTCCAATCTACATCTTGATGTAATCCTTCCTCATGATCATGCAGCGTGTTTTCATGAGCTGAATGGGAGGCTAAACATAAAGTTAAAATGTGACAAGTCTGCAGTATACCCAGTAGACTTGTGCAGCACATGCAAGCGCACCACGAGCCGGCAGCATTTCACGTTCAGTTAATCATGCGAGTAAACGCGCCCGCTTTGCTTCAGACAGACTGTGCGGATGACAGCCTACATTCTGTGTTTCATTTGTTTCTTTTTGCTTTCAGAACAACACGTGGTGTAATAAGGAAAACACCACTATTAATCCTTGAGATTTCCAACCCAGCATACAGGTACACCCTCCTTAACCCATAGTCACACTCAAAATTACATTAAAAGAGAAAACTTAAACCCACATTGTGGGGTCTATTTTAAATATAAACTCAACCTGGAAATAAAAATTTAGGATTTTGCAGGTGCGATTCACCAAAAAGGGCTAAATAGTTGATCGGCTTGTGATGCGCGAATGGCTTACATGCACAGCGTGAGCCTCATCACACTTTAATAGTGTTTAGCCTCCAATTCAGCTCATGAAAACATGATGCATGATCATGAGGAAGAATTACAACAAGATGTAGATTGGAGTGCAGTGTGCGAAAAATGTCATATAAATAAAATAGCCTGCTCCTCTCTCGCTGTTGATTGTGTGCTAGTGATGTAAGTACACAGCCATTGACCAGGAAAATAAAAAATGGCACTTTATGTCAAAAAGGTTGTGACCTCTGGTATAACCGATAGTATATAAACAGTTCACAGCATCAAAATTTGTGTGTTATGAGACATTTCAAACAGCTCTGTTCACTTTGTGTAATCGCTATTAAATGTTAAAATTTTTCTCTTTTCAAGTGACTGTAATAATCGTTTGCCTTGATTCTGATTCACAGTCTACACAGTTTTTAAATCAAATTACTTTGTCATTTAACAATTTCTTTAACAAAAATTTTAGATAAATATGCATTACAATGTCACTCTTCATACCAGCCCACGTAAAAATATTATCCATTCTGTTTATGAGAATATTTGCCAAAAGCTGAGTCATTCACGGCAATCTCCCATTCATTCCAATGGGGAGTTCTGCAGAGCTTGTCAGCGCGAGCAACCATAACCAAGGGGGGCAGAGCTTAGGGAAGGGTCAATTAAGCCCAACAGGGCTGTTTCTAGTTATAAGCAGTATAAGCGGGCCCTTAGGGCCTCCGAGCCACCAGGGGGCCCCGCAAAGCAAGGTTGTTTTGTGTTTGTTTATTTTTTTATTTACAAAAAGCTGTAGTAAGACTCAGGCAGCTATTATGGCTCATTTTGACAGTTATAGGGGGCCCCTTTGTGGTCAAACTTAAGTTCATCATAGACTAATTAAACAGATTTTAATAAATGCTGATTAACAATTAACAGAGGTTTGGAATTGTAATCCCTGCATTAGTTTGATTTTTTAATCTGCCTAATTGAACATGACATGACATACAATATTTGCAAAAACATGTTGAATTCTGTCAGAAGTTTGAGTCTACTGTCCATTTTGTGTCATAAGTTCTCTGGTAGTATTTTTTCCTCAAGTGCTTCCTCTCTCCTGAAGTGCACAATGTAAATCTGTAAGAAGTTAGCCACTAATGGGGATTATAATTAAAATACTGATTAATATATTGCAGCCAGACTGTGAGCAATCATATAAATTAATTCATATGCCCACTTATTTGAGCTTTCTAATGCATTTATTTATCTCTCTCTCTCTCTCTCTCTCTCTCTCTCTCTCTCTCTCTCTCTCTCTCTCTCTCTGTCTGTCTGTCTGTTTGTCTCTTTCTCTTTTTCACAAGCACATGAATGCAAATGTATTACTTACTGTAGCAAGCTCATCAAATTTCCCGAAGAGCTCGTTCAGCAGTTTGACCAGCTCCTGGGCTGTGCATTGCGAGGCTAGACTGGTAAACCCAACAATATCCGCAAACAGGATGCTGCACAAAACAAGAGATTAATGGGTTATGATGATTCTTACCAGGCATTCCACAAAATAACACTTGCAGTTCATTATAAGGTCAAGGGGATGAACTAATATAGTGTATTTAATAAAAAACTGGATATTACTGAATCAACTGATTCAAGGGCATGTAATATCAATATAAAGCATTTAAAAATCACAGAATGATAAAAGCATTATAAATCAAGCAGTGTCTACTGAGTCTGTGGTCCTTTTTTTTTTTTTTTTTTTTTGTCAAACACATTACATTCATCTGCTCTGTCATTTACACCAATGGTTTGCAACTAGTTTTGCTTTAGGACCCATATTTTACAATAGACATGAACAAGTCATGACCCAACGCAGTACCAAACCTGTAACCTGTTTTAAAAGTAGCCTGAGTTTTATTTGACCTTGTATAGTTTTATTAATAGTTTTTGAGAATGAGGGCATGTCACGTAACATGTCCACGTTGGACCATCTTAAACCAAGTTATACATCAATTTGTGCAATAATACAGTCAAGGTTGATTGGAGGCATTGCATTTGATATCAACAACAAAAGATATGGGAGGCATTTTAAACAGTTGGCCAGGAAAAGTTATCTTTATGCAGCATCATTCACTCACATTGCTTGGCTGAAAAATTTAGTTGGAATGGCATATTTGTATTTGTGTGTACTGTATGTGCTTTTGTGCTAGTTTGGCCCCCAGCAGTCTCTTGTTCTATCTCTCACTCTCTTTCTCTCCGCATGTGTGGGCAGTGCGTGTTAACTGAGCAGCTATTGAGTTGATAGCACTAGCGCTGTGGGCACTTTGGTTTGGAGCCAGACTTATGAGCTTAAATGGCTGCATGTGAGTGGAGAGTAGTTGACTCCTATTGACTCATTGATTCAGTTTTCACAATCACATTTAAGTGCAATGGAATTGACATAGTCTGCCTGGTCTGGGAAAACTATCAATGTACGTAGTGCTCTTTCTCATTCATGGAATAAGTGTGGGTTTGGAACATGAGTGGCTTAACTGAGTCAAGAAATTAACATTCAAAGACTTCCTCTTTCTTTCTCTCAATACCTGACATTGTCATGCCGTTGGATGTATATCTTGTGGAAGATTCTTTCTGGTGGCTTCAAGAAGTCCTCCTTCATTTCCATGGCAACATTCCTAGGCAGCAGGCTCATCAAGAGGCGTTCCTGTTGATTGTGTCATTAAATATTTGGGTAAACAGAACCACTTTTTGAATGCGACTCTGCAGTCAATTTTCATATAAAATGTACAAGAATAATGCTATAGCTTCTGTCTGTACACTTAGTACCAATTTGGACACACCTACTAATTCTTTATTATTACTAATTTCTATGTTTTTGAATAATAGTACAGTCATCAGAACTATAAAACAACACAAATGGAAAAAATGGTATTGACACTATTACCAAAACATTTTAAGCAAATCAAATCTATCTTAAATAAAATTATTATAAGTAAATACCTTCTCAAATTTGTCTAAATAGGTGAAGGTGTTGGAGTACTTCTTTAAGGAATAGTATGTAAACGTACCAGTACAGCCAGAGATTATAGCATTATACATTTGCTCAATGAATGACTTATGAAATCAATTCAGAGTATAAGAGTATATTTGTACATTTACTTATATTATAAAACCCTCCCAGTGGAAATATAGCAAAAGCATTCAAATATGGAGTTATCTGAAGGGATTAATGAATTGACATCCAATTAATAACAAATAAAATATTTGATCTCAGTGTCTCTGGTTGATATACCCAAAGAATCTCCATTATTATAGGTACTCTTTGTTGAAAACTTCTGTTGTCTGTGTGCTTTTTTATCTAATGAACTCTCCGATTGCTGCAAAGTGGGCAATCTCTGTGAGAGATCACAGATCCAGGCACTGGAGTTGGTTGGCATGGCAAAGGTACGTTTCCGTGGAAACGCATACAGTTCATCACCTAGCCATGCGTTACTAAAAGCAGGTGATAAATGCCTTCTTGATGAGCAAACCCCAGCAAGCCAACTGTGTTAAAAACCCAACTGGTCGGTTTGTCAATTGTCTTAACTAAGCGTAAACTAAAGAGTTGGTTTGCAAGTTTGTACAATTAGTATCACTAATGTTATTGTTTAAGCTTCTCTTATTGACCGTTAAATATACTTTATTAAAAGCTTTAAATTTGTTAGGGTCTGTAAATTAAGCCTAGAGATTACCAATATTTTTCTTGTTGACAATCATTATAAAGCTACGTGACGCTGAATATTTATTATGTACTAAAGCACAGGGACAGTCCCCAAAGAAGCTAGATGGTTCACTTTTATTGGTCCAATCCATTATAAGTGACAAGTGTTAATTAAATCTGTTGAGAATTTTTTTATAGGATTTTATCCAATTAAAAATGTTGTCCCCAATTGTAATTAATGGGAAAATCTGTAACCGCATCCACTTGCAGTTTGTATTCACAATTAATAAAAGGGATAGTTCACCCAAAAATTTTAATTCTTTTTTCATTTACTCACCCTCATGCCATCCCAGATGTGTTTGACTTTATTTCTTTAGCAGAACACAAACAAAGACTTTAACAATATCTCAGCTCTGTAGGTTCTTACAATGCAAGTGAATGGTGACCAGACTTTTGTAGCTCCAGAAATCACATAAAAGAAACATGGAAGTAAGACTCCAATGGTTAAATCCATATCTTCAGAAACAGTATGATAGGTGTGGGTGAGAAACAGAACAATATTAAAGTCTTTTTTACTCTTTACTCAGATGTAAAAGTGAAATTAAACAGGCACCACATGACTTTCAGATGTGAAAGTGAAAATGGAAATTTAGAGTTAAAAAAACAAATATTCTAATCTGTTTTCACCCACACCAATCATATTGCTTCTGAAGATATGGATTTAAACACTGGTGAAAAATATGGATTACTTTTATGTTTCCTTCATGTGATTTTTGGAGCTACAAAGGTCTGATCACAATTCACTTGCATTGTATGGGCCCACAAAGCTGAAATATTCTTCTATTCTTCTAAAAATCTTCGTTTGTGTTCTGCTGAAGAAAGAAATTCATTATGAGAGAATTGGGTGAACTATCCCCATAATTTTGTGGTGTTTTCAAAGATGTGCTGATGCTAAAGCTAACACAGATTGCACCTTTAACTTTTTCACTTATTCCAGTATTTCCATTTAATCACAAAATTACATTTTCCATTTCAATTCATTAGTAACCTCTGTCCCACTGTCACAGAAACCTCACACAAAGCTTAATAATCTCCACTCTCCAACTTATGAAATCAATACATCAACAATAAATGCTGAATGTGCATTTAGTTTACCAAAGTTATAAATTATAGATTTTCTGTTAATGCTGATGGAGAGGATTACAGACTGGTCCATATCTATTAACTGGGTTAAATGTTTGAGAGAATGTGTATATGTGTGTGTGTCAGAGAGAGAGTTGTGCATTATAGCTTGATGTGATGTATAGAGTGGGTGGTGTTACCTTCTATTCAGGGAGTTTGTTGGGTAGGAGGTGGATGAGTCATGTGCAAACAATTATAACCAATTTCAGTCGCTAAGGAACAAGGGGAAAGTGTCCTCTCTGCTTTAGTTTGCATAAGTGTTTTTGCATCTTTCCATCTTATGCCCCTCTCCACTTCATTTATAAATCATTCAGTAATTATCCACTGCATTCTGCCCAGAGCTCGTGAGGGAGATAAGTTATGCTCATGTTGCTATTTGATTCACAACTTTATCAATGACAGCTAAAGATGAAGCAGTCTCACTAAGAAAAAGTGGAATAGTGGATTTGGCTTGTTCCGGAAAATGTTTTGAATAAGTGCATCAAATTCTGCATCAAGTTCAACTAATTACATATGGCAACTAATATCGCAAACAGTTTGATCCAAGCCAAGTAAATAAACCCCTGTCTCTTTAAGGATTGGGCTTATGAAAGTTTTGTGTGTGTAGACAGTTGTATCTTGCATGAAGTTGAACTTTAACATTTATTTGGCGTTAACTGTTTGTAATGCTGCACTAAAGTTGATAACTGAAGAAAATATTTTCTACATTTTACATTTTAAACAGTTTGAAGTGTTTTAGTCTACTTAAATGTATGCAGGAAAAAAGGCTTCCTAAAAGGAAAAATAAGTGTAAAAGGGACCAATTTTGATTTCACATTGAAATAAATAGTTTTTAATAAATTAAAATCAGTTTAAAAAAACAAATAAAAAGTTTAATGACCTTCATTTGCAACACATTTTACTTCCTTAATGTCACATATTACGCGACTGGATCCAAAATTGTGGTCGTGCAACTCATTAATCATGTGCAATAACATTAGCAACTAGGAAACCTAGATGTAAAAAGAGTACATTTTCATTTCATGTTTATTGATATCAACAAAAAAAGTGAAATGCCTTTCACTTTCAACCAGTAATGTCAAATACTACTGAATGAAACAGACTATTCGAAAACAAATATATACAGTATATATAATTATATATATGTGTGTGTGTGTGTATGTGTGTGTGTGTGGGGGGGGGGGGGGCAGGATTAAGTGGTTTACGAGGACTTTTTTTTAGGTTATAAACTGGTAATTACAAGGGTATTATGCTATAATTGTGGTTTATGAGGACATTTGTAGTGTCCCCATAATTTAAATCACTTAAAAAACATACTAAATTATGTTTTATTGAAAATGTAAAAATGCAGAAAGTTTTTTGTGAGCGTTAGGTTTAGGGGTAGGGTTAGGGTTAGGGGATAGAATCTATAGTTTGTACAGTATAAAAATCATTATGTCTACGGAGAGTCCTCATAATGATAGCTAAACCAACATAAAAAGTGATCGTTCCATACCAGAATAGAGCCAAAATCTGTTGCAAGATTTTATAAAGGCTGCATTACCTATAACAGTAGCCGCTAAAAAAATACCCGAGTAGCTATTTGGATATAATATTAACAATAGCCTGCATGGCTTATGTGGAATCAGCCAAAAAAGAAAGTCATATAAGAGGCGGAGTGAGTTATTACATTTGATGAGTGCTTACAAAGATTTTTTTTTTTTTTTTTTTTTTTTTTTATAACGTGCATTCATTAATTGTGCACAATAAGACTAGGAATGTGTAAAACAATGTCAATTTTAATTTCACGTTGATTTTAATTTAAGTTATTATTATTTTTATTCAAAGCAAAGTATTATAGTTGTATACTACCTGAATACCAACTAAGTCAGCTCAGTAACCTTAGACCCTATCTGTTTTGTGTGTACAGAATGTGTTGGTGTGTGCATGTACACATGTGCATCTGCATGTGATAGTTTGTGTTTGCAGGGAAAGTTTGACCTTTAAGCTAGTCAGGGGGGAATGAAAGCAATCTTGCATAATAATTACCTGTCAAAACGGCAACTTTAACTTGAGGGAGAAAATGAAAAACCTGATCATTTCATCTAATACATGCAGCTGTGTGTTTTTGTGGTGTGTGTACATGTATGGGTAGTTCACGCAAAACATGTCAATGGACACATTTTGTCATGTGACAAAAATCATAAAACCGAGAATATCTCGTTAGACCCACAAGACTGTGTGTGAAGATTTAAAAACAAATAATAATTTTGTCATATTTGACATTTAATGAAAATGCACATTTTGTTCAGGTCATTTGGTGCAACAATGTGAAGACATATTGATATTCTTGATTTAATAATCCATGATATTTGTAAAAAAATATATATATATATTTCACCTTGAAACATGTTTGAAAACGTTTTTGAAATTAATGATGAAGTTGTGTACACTCTCATGTACTCAAGGTGCAAGGAAACTATTATAATACATTTTACTTGATGGTTGCGCCACGTGACATTTTTAGTCATTAAATATTTTTTGTTTTTACAAAATGCTATAAATGTTTTTCAAACAATTTGTAAAAAAAACATGAACTCAAAGATTACATGTCTATGAACACGTCACATGTTTTAAACCAGATTTTATACTGTAAATATTTATAATTTTTATCACCACTGACAACCTTATTTGTCAGTGACCCTAACTAGTTTTAGACGGAGTACAGCATGTCACACCACAGGCATGTCAGCTTAAAGTATTTCATGTCAACTACCAATATGCATGTGTTGTTTGAGTCTGACCTGTTTTTCGTTCTCATCCTCTAGTTGCAGGCGCTGTTGGATGCAGTTCCTAGCCTGTAGAAAGGCCTTCCTTTGGGCACGCTCAGTAAGGACTCGAACAAACACACCCGACAGATTCACACCAACCAGCAACACTGCATTTGCTACCAGCTAAAAACACAGAGAGAGAGAGAGACAACAAGGTCTGTGTGTGTGAGTGTGCAGGGGACTTGACCATCTCTGTTTATTGGACCATGGAGAAAGATTCTGACATTTAAAAATGCTGTAAGCAATATTTAGCCGTTCTGGGACTTCCACCATACTTAGCCACTAAATTTGACACACACCCCTT
This sequence comes from Myxocyprinus asiaticus, assembly GCF_019703515.2. Taxonomy (NCBI): domain Eukaryota; kingdom Metazoa; phylum Chordata; class Actinopteri; order Cypriniformes; family Catostomidae; genus Myxocyprinus; species Myxocyprinus asiaticus. Next base: position 29,589,791 of record NC_059368.1, read on the forward strand.
CCAAAAGACCGCCCTGCAAAGATGCTGTCATACCATTAAGACCACTGTAATCAGAGAGGGATCAGGAGTGCAGCAGTGTGTAATCTGTGTTATTAAATTAGTGTTAGTGTTAATAAGTTTTCAAAAGCAACAGTGGCACAATAATGTTCATGCATGTTCTTGTTCAGAACTGGTTCCTTTCTTTTTAAAATAACAGAATTGTTTGATTTTCGGTTAACGGGTACCAAACATGCAATTTTCCAGCTATGCGGATGGAACAATTTAATAAATACTATGACAATATTTCCTGCGGTGCTATTCAGCGGCAGCGCTGCCCTTCTATTGAATCTACAGCGCGAAACACACAGCGCATACAGTGTAGTCCGATTCCCAAATAAATGACTCTCATGAGCTGGTTCTTTTGAATTTACAGCACAAAACACTCCAGTGCATCCAGTGTTGTCTGATTCCCAAATGAATGACTCTTATGTGTCAGTTCTTTTAAATCTACAGTGTGGAACATGCAAAGTGACCTGTGTATTCAAATTCCCGAATGAATGACTCTTACAAGGCGGTTCTTTTGAATTTACAGTGTGAAACATGCAGTGCAACCAGTCTAGTCTTATTCCCGAATTAATTACTCTAATTGAGCCGGTTCTCATGAATCTACAGTGTGAAACATAGAGCACAACCAGTCTAGTCCAATTCCTGAACAAATTACTCTTATGAGCCAGTTCTTTTGAATCTACAGTGTGAAACACGCAACATAACCAATAGAGTCTGATTCCCAAATGTATGACTCTTATGAGCCGGTTCTTTTGAATCTACAAAATGAAACATACAGCGCCTCCACTGTAGTCCGATTCCCAAATAAATGACTCTTATGAGCCGGTTATTTTGAATCTGTAATGCGAAACATACAGCACAACCAGTCTTGTAGGATTTCAGAACAAATGACTCTTATGAGCCAGTTCTTTTGAATCTAGAGCATGAAACAATGCAGTGTGGCCACTGTAGTTCGATTCCCATGCAAATCAATCTAATAGAGCTGGTTCTTATGAAAATACACTGCGAAACATACAGCAAAACCAGTCTAGTCCGATTCCCAAATGAATGACTCTTATGAGCCGGTTCTTTTGAATCTACAATGTCACCTCACGTGCCCTATTCATTTTGAATGAGAGAGACGCAGCAGGTGGCAAAACAGAGGCGGCAGCATTGTCGCTTTCCAAGCTCGTTCACGAGAATCCTGCTGCTTTGTTGTGCATGACTGCTTGCGGTGCACACCGGGCAAGATAAAATTATTTTATCTCTCTGTGGCTGCCGCTTGTCATTGACCAATCAGAGCTGAATTTATTCACAGCCAATCAAACAACATTTAGCTTTTGTGTAGTCAATAACAACATGGAGAAGAATATACTTGCTGTTGCTGAATTTCCTGACCTATATAATGATTCTTTGAGCGTTTATAAACAGCCTCATGAGAAGCTGTGAGTGGACGAGTCAGTGTACCAGGTGAAAACGGACTACGGAAACATCTATAGCTTATGTTTGGAAGATAGATGACAGTGCGATGTATACAAACAGGCCATGGACCGTCTATATGAATATATAAAAAAATAGCTTATTACAATATTCATAGTTATAAAACATTTTATGAAAAAATAAGTGCCATGTTATATATGTGCAATCACTTTTATGAAAGCTAATACAATATTTACATTAATTGCTTTAGTGTCCCAGTATCTGAGCTGAAGCAGTAGGGGGCATTGTTGCACATCTACTTGCGTGTTTTGCACCACTTCTCGTGTGAATGGAAAACGCCTGTACACACGAGAGGCGGCAAGAACGCAAGCAAAGCCTGCCAGCCACCCACCGTGTCTCGTGTAAAACCTCCTTTAAGGCTTGTGCAATTACTGGCTGGTTGTTCATATGATGATGTGTAGTTTGGAATTTAATAAAAGAATAAATGAACATTTTCATCACATTTTAGTCATGCCAAGATTTAGCATGTAAATGTGGGTATGGCATATTGATAGGCTAGTGGTCTTGGCAGACTAGATCTACTATGCTGCTGCTGCTGCAGAGCAAGTACAGAGACTTGCTACTGCTTGAAAATACACATAAATACTGGGTTAGCATGTGGACATGCTACTGCTGCTGCTGCACAATGAGACAAAATGCAAGACATGCTGCATCAAGCATGTCATGTATTACATGCTACTGCACAAATAGACATAACAAACGATCCCCCAACAAAGCAAGGAAAATACACAACCCCCCAACCAAGCAGATCTAGGCCAAGACTTATGTACTGCTGCTGCTCCAAAGAGCCATGTGCACTTAGTGTATGCTAGCTAGGTGTGCCTAGGCTGCAGGCTAAATAGCGTAATGCTAATGAAATAAATTTATATGTGTGCCTCGTCCAGCTTAGCCAATTAGCTTTATTTAATGAATCTTGAGTGAGCGCTTCGCGTGAGATGGGAACAAAGTCCCTTTAAAAGGGAATGTATGAGGTACATTTTAGGAGAGTTATAATGATGTAAAGAGAAAAGAAAATAGACTTTACAGGTGTACTTTTAGTCTAATACTTTATTTTAATTATATATATTAATATAATTATACATATTATATACTCTGAACCCATCTACTGAGATACTTCAACTTGGGAATTAACATTACTTGTGTTTGAACATCATATTTACGGGCAAATTGGCATTATTTTTTTTAGACATTTCCGTTGAAGCAAAGAATTGTGGGCTGTGAGTGCCCACGAGGGATACACCTCATGCATCCTCCGAATTCCCGTGAAAGAAGGTCGCATTCAAAGGCTATATTCGGAGTGTCCTACTCGCTTTTATGAAATGAGACAGCCTCGATGACGTATGCGGCCGAGAAATGCGACCTCCAGAGGACGCAGCCTTCCAAATGAGACACAGCCTATGTGTCATGGCCAAAGCAGACTGTGATGAGGAGGAGGGCGTGGCCGGGCTGTGATGGAGCACGGCCAGCATTGAATCAACAGATCAGTGGGAGAGTGAGATAAGTGGGAGCCGGAGACTCAGGTTCGAGAGAGAGAGACACACGTGGCTGTGTTGCATATGTGTCTGTTTGTCTTATGTTTTATGTTGTTTTAAGTTGAGTTTTACATTAAACCTAATGTTTACTGTTCAGCCGGTTCCCGCCTCCTCCTTGCCCATCCTTTAACTGTTACAAGACCTTACCGTACAAGCTGAAAGAAGAAAAACCCCAGCTAACCACCTGAGCAAATAGCATTTTCAGATAAAAAAAAACTCACAGCACACTGCAGAGAAACCATCTTAACTGCAAAACCAAGCTACTTAAATGTTAGACAAGAGAGAGATGCAAGTTGATTGGCTACCCGATAACAAGTCAGAGGACCAATCAGCTTACGCCATGCGAGCCAGATGGCTTAACATGTCACGTGAGCAATATGATTGGCAAGTCAAAGACAACAAGACAACAGATAACAAGTCAAAGAACCTATCAGCTTGCGCCACATAGAGTTACACGGCTGAACTTTAGTCATTTTATTTGTTTAGAATTTTAATTTAATAGTTATATAGTTAGGATCAATCGTTGTATTGCATTTATCTCTCTAAAAAGTCTGTGTAAACATGCTTTTAGCAAGAATAGTATAACATTTTATTTCTGGTTTGTTATAGCCTGTCTCTGCTCTGTCAAAATCTGAAATTATCTCATCATTTGGCAACAGGCTGCTCAGGGCAGTACGTAAATGCAGTAATAATTATTTTTGTTGTTTCTAAGTATTTCCTCCTCTAAAAGTACAAAAAGAAACGTTAACGGAACCGTGAAGGAACCAGAATCGTTAAAAGGAATCAGAACCAGAATCGTTTAATTCCTTGCGATTCCCATACCTACTCGCACAACAAACAATCAGCTGACAGTGGCTTATGAAGCTGAACATGCCGTTTAACTTGAATGATCTGCTTCAACTACTACGTGCTCAGCTTCCTACTTCTCATATATGGTCTTCATTGTGAACGTGCAAAATGACTGACAGGCAGAAAGTGCCTCAAAGTCTTCTAACTGGCTAAACGAAGAATCTGACCCATGTTTGTTCACTCTTTACTGTGCCTAGGGCTGTCAAAGATGCAGGTAATATATCAGGACAACTAATTCAGTGTCAGGTGATAGTAACTATTTCTGTGTGCCATTCCACAACAACAGTGTTTGACTGAAAACAAACTTTCAGTGATCGGGAGTGGCGTATTATGTTAACAAGGGAGAAAGGAAGGCATGGAGCAAGAGTAGCGTAAAGGAGAGTGGGAAACAGAAGCTGAGAAAGGGGTACCGGTTCATTATTTTTAATCCATCCTGGGATGATAAACTCTAGATATGGACACAACCCCCACAAGTTAGCTTGAGAAGCTCTCTGGATATAGCTGGATATAGCAATTTTCTGGCTTTTGAAACATGGCACTTCAAATAGACGCTTAATAAGGGCTTTGTATTGTTTATTCATAGAGAAACAGAAAATTTGATTATGCAGAATCATTTCTACAGAGTTTCTTTTAAACAAGCCCTTTGTAAATGAAAGTAAAGGCCATTTGCTGAAAAGCTTAAGGGGATGCAGACGAACCCTTAGCATTATTCCTAATCCTTAGCAAGGATACGAGACTTGTAAATCAAAACAAGTCTAATAAACAAAGTGGCCAGCTTGGTTAATAAGTAATGGCTATTGATTGGTAATCATTGATTAAGCCTTCAAAGTCATGTGAGGGGCCAGCATGTGGCTGACCAACCTGTACCTTAAATGTTTGGTGTGCAAAAAGGCTATGCTATGACACTCTGAGAGAGATGTTGGGGGAAAAACTCATCAACTCAACATGAATGGTGCCACTTGAGTCTACATGTGAAGTAGTCTTAAAGTTTGGAGCACAATAATGAAATACTGCATATCCTATGTGCTCTTGCAACCTGTGGTGCTTCTGTTTTAATGTGAAGTGGCATTCTGATAGTTTTAGACCGGGTGATTTTGATAAGTTTATGTCCATCCACTCTGCTTATGGTCTTTTGAGCATTTTGGTTGGATTTTAGGCACTCTATTAATCTTTTTCAATAAAATCAAGGTTTAACAGGTCACCAAATCCAGTCCCGGTCTCACAGGTTTGGTTGCTGATGATGGAAGCTGTAATTCCTGTGAGTGTATGTCACAAACACCATTTAACATCCAGTGAGCATGTGCAAGCAAGAAATGTGAAACTGTTACAATGCTCAGTAAATCGGTGTTACAGAGGTTACGAGCTGCACTGAAATGTGACAGTGTGCTCCATCTGCCAGCCCCTAACAAGAGTAAACATAAGGGCAAAGCATATAAATGTGTTTACAACCTTACAGGTAGGGTTGTATTTTAATTTCAACATGTTTAAAACATTACAAAGGAATCTCAGTGTGTATGCATGTATGGTTTTTTATACACTTATGAATGTGATTTGCAGTGAAGGTGTTTTCTGTGAGGTCTCTAAATAACTATAATCATTCTCTCTCTCTCTCTCTATCTGTGTGTGTGTGGGGGGGGGAGACAATTTTTTAGGTTACAAACTGGTAATTACTAGGGTATTATGCTATAAATGTGGTTTATGAGGACATTTCTAGTGTCCTCATAATTTAAATCACTTAAAAAACATACTAAACTATGTTTTTTTGAAAATTTAAAAATACAAAAAGGTTTCTGTGAGGGTTAGGTTTAGGGGTAGGGGTAGGGTTAGGGGACAGAATCTATAGTACGTACAGTATAAAAATCATTATTTCTATGGAAAGTCCTCATAATGATAGGTAGACCAACATGTGTGTGTGTGCGTGTGTGTGTGTGTGTGTGTGTGTGTGTGTGTGTGTGTGTGTGTGTGTGTGTTTGTGTGTGTGTGTGTGTATTTAATGATGTATTTATTGTGCATTGTTCCTCGTTTATTTCGAGTGTTTTTGTTTCTGCTTTCCCATGGCGCTGTCCACTTTTAATGGTGCTGAAACCTAAGCCCTCTCGCGACTCTTCTCTCCACCTGTGTGCACGTGCAGTGCGTGCGCTCATGATCCTCATGCTCCATGAAGCAAATTAAGAATCGCGTCTCTCTTCTTCAGCTTGACACATCATCTATAGTAATATATATATATATATATATATATATATATATATATATATATATATATATATATATATATATATATGTTTAAGACCAAAACTTAAATGGCAAAACTTACCGGTGTCCACAGGCGAGGTTTGCGTGCCGTTACCGATGTTGCTGTCACGATGAAGTGGGACCCACCAACCACGATGCCGAATAAAACAGCCAAAAGCGTCCTTACCGGTAGGAGAGAGTAAGCAACGAACGTAACGAGCATCAGCTGCCAAACACCTTGCTCAGGTGCTGTGCTCGTCGTGTCAGGCCCCTGCGCGCCCTTCGTCCCTTGCGGCGTGCCGTGCCCCGGCGCGAGGGGAAACGGGCAACAGAGGAGCGCGAAGGTGAAACTGAAGAGCAGCGCGAGCCTCGCGATCTGCTGCAGCTGCGTGACCTGAAGATACTTTACGTTGGTGACGATAAAGAGCGAGGTGAAGATGACGCAGTGGACCGGGTGCGAGCCCTTGGACACGGTGAAGCGCGAACCGGCGGACAGGAGCTCCACGAGCGCCAGCGCGGACGCGGCGAGAATGAGGATGGCCAGCGCTTTGAGCGTGGCGGTCTGCTCGAGCTTCAGGTTGTACTTCTGGAAGAGCGTCTCGAGCTCCTTGCAGTCAAACTCGACCTCGCACGTGCCGGCCAGGCAGCGACTTCTCCTCCGCCGTGTGCGGACTCGGGGAAACGGAACTTCCTCCATAGCGGGGCCATTCATACAGCCAGAGCCACGCGCGCACTCTTCACAAACACCGCATGTCCAGCACTTGTTTTGTCATGAAGGAAAAGGACAAACACGTCGCGCCTCGAGGCGGGCTCGCGCGGACCGACACCAGCGCGAGACTGTCTCTAATCCGCAGGTTGGTGACTGTTGTCTGCTGCGCTCGCGGTGGTGGTGGTGGAAAAAAGTAACGAGCGCGAAAAGCGCAGACAGCATCCGCTTCCTCTTTTCTCTCTCTCTCAATCTCTCCTTTTTCCTCAAGGCGGTCTCCAGGGAGCAGACCACCCGTAGCGGCGGCGTTTGTTCGGTCCCAGAAAGAGGTTAACATCGACAAGGCAGAGTCGGGACTCCCCTCTCCGCATCCCACAGCTGTATCTCAGCAGCACCGCGTCCAGATCACGCCTGCGCAATATCTACCCGAGATTAAGAAATCAGGCACGTTTCCCAGCCCTCAAAAAACATAAGACAAGACAGCACAGCTCTGACGGGGGCTCATCTTAAATGGAAAGATCCCAGGCACTAGTCTAGGACAGTATTCTATTTATTATACGAGCAAATTATGTTTTTTTTAATTTTATTATTATTATTATTATTATTTTGTATTATTTATTATTATTATTATTATTATTATTATTTTGACGTGCCTATATGACACTAGATGTGAGATGAATAACACAGAAATTCTCCCTGCCGTGCTGACACGCGATTATAAATAGCAAACTGATGAGAGGCGCCGCATCAGTGGCCTTTTAATTCCAGCTCGAGCCTTTGTTTGGAGTGCCGTTTGAGCTCGCGCCGAGTGCCGTTACCGATCCGGCGGCGAAGCAGGTGTTTCGGATTACAGATAACATTCATCTTTTATTCGCGCGTATCTGCAGCTAAATTGATCACCACCGGGTGCCTAAATGGATTTTTACGTTGGTACAATGGGGTTGAGGAGGTGTGCTTGCTTCTCATTGACGACGAGCTTCTTGTATTCATTTGGCTGGAGTCAGTTGGTCGGCCAATAGACCGATTGAATCCCTCTCGGACCCTAAACCCAGAACAGAACCAGACAAATAAGACAGAATCATCTTTTTAAATTAAGAGTTCAATCAATAATGAAAATTCTCTCATCATTTAGCTACTCGCCCTCATGCCATCCCAGATGTGAATGACTTTCTCAAACGAAGATTTTTAGAAGAATATCTCAGCTCTGTAGGTCCATACAATGCAAGTGAATGGTGACCAGAAATCAGAAGGTCCAAAAAGCACATAAAGGCAGCAAAAAAGTAATCCATACCTCTCCAGTGGATTAATCTGTGTCTTTAGAAGTGATATGAGAGATTTCTAGTAAAAAATGACTTAAATATTGAACTGTTTCTCACCTATACCTACCATATTTCTTCTGAAGACGTGGATTAATCCACTGGAGTTATATGGACCACTTTTATGCTGCATATATGTGCTTTTTGGAGCTTCAAAGTTCCATCCACCATTCACTTGCATTGTATGGACCTACAGAGCTGACCAGTTCTTCTAAAATTTTTCGTTTGTGCTCAGCAGAAGAAAGAAAGTCATACTCATCTGGGATGGCATGAGAGTGAGAAAATGATGAGAGAATTTTCATTTTTGAGTGAACTATCCCTTTAAGTAGTTTGGGATCAGTACAGGCATCAAAAAGCCAGCATTCATTTTATTGAATTATTTTGATGCCAAAGAGGTTAGACATGTCAGAATATTGAATATACAGTGAGTTGTGAGTTATTTAGAAGCATTTGATTAAACACGACAATAATCATGCTTTTGTGATCTATAGGCCTTTATCACACTTCCCTGAATGCAGAGCGGAAGCTTCGCTTAGTAGCGTAAAACAACTTCCGCTGCAGTCTGTTTAACGACAGTGCCCACAGCGTGGAATTATTATGGACTATTTTGTGTGCAATTCATCTCAAATACTTAAGCTAAACAGACCTACCTCACCGTACAATCATTACTTGATGAAGTAAAGAAAAACGGTGTCATGTATGGATGTATGTGAGCAGGGAACACTTCACAGAGTATAAGTAAGTTTTTGTATTAGATGAATGCAAGAATTTATACAAACAAGAGTACCTCTACACATTAAAGAGCATTAGAACAAGAAACGGGTATATAGTATGTCACAAAGAAAAACGTATATTCCAAGTAAAGATTATATTTGTTAGAATATTTGCGATGATAATGATCACATTGCTTTCATGTACTTATTATAATCTCCATGTATGACATAAGATCCATTTAAAAATGTTCAAATAAAGATACCATTTCATCCCAGAGTCCGATTACAGAAAATAACTGGTTTAATCATTGTAAACATGGAGTTTTATCCTCGTGGTATGAGTACAATGATTGGAGAAGCGTCCACTGGCATGTCGCGACCGAATGCAATGTAAATTAAACATAAAGATGAAAATGTCCCAGTGTCTACAACTGTATTATATTTAATATAGTTGTATATGAGCATGTTGCAATAGTGAAAACAATTAAACGCTGTCTATTCGGACTTGAGCACTTTCATCCTCTAGGAGTAAGCTGAACAGCATGCACAGCTCCTCAATGACTGGGAAAACTTTGCGCTGATAATCGGTTTGCTCAGATACTATTACAGATTAAAGTAGTAGATAACACATATGGTGAAGTGCTGATGTTTACTGCCAAGTGGATCCAAGTTGGCTACATTTATTTAGAAAAACTGCGAGCATCCGTAGACAGATCGATGGGTGGATGTTTGGTTACGCTACTATTTGGAGCCGGACGTGACGACACGTGGACTGTGATGAAGGCCTATTGTTTTGAAAGGCCCTCACACCTAGTTTGACCGCTCCTCAGATTTATTGTGAAGATGCTGTTTATGCTCAGTAAATGCATTTCACATAAGCCAAGCTGACACTCAACATAATGGGCACTGTCATAACTATCACCATTCGTAATTGTTAACACCTTTGATGAATCATCCATTCTCATAAACTTGATAATTAAAGGCTCACATCAAATCAAGGTTTCGAGGTTCTTGTATGTTGTAAGTGATGCTCTTGTACACTTTCTCTGTGGGTTACAATTTACAACATTATTCTTTCATTGGCAATCACCAAAACCTAATCCAAACATTGTCTGTTGTGCTGAGACCCAAAGGGTAGTTACAAGTTATTTTAGTCCATATCTCAAAAACTGTTTCAATTCATGTATATTTTCGGGATGTCTTGCTTGAATCGCCTGCTTTTGATCAAGGCACAGCATGCAGTACCGTAGTTGCCCTTGATAGCTGGTAGAGCTCTCCCAGTAATCATCTCAGCAGTCCTCAAAACCTTCTTCAAAACTGAATCCATACTGTGCCTTTTCAATTTTATTGATGATTTTTCATCTAATCTACTTTAGACTGTTTCAGTTTACTTTGACAAACTTTCAGCATTTGACACTTTATTCTCATGTGACTACATCTAACTAATTAAGTTGACCATATCCATATATTGATTTCTTCTTGTTATTGATTTACCTAATTCTCTATATTGTACTTTTTTACACTTGTGTATTTTGCTGTATTATAGAGATTTCTGAATGATTGATTTTTTTGTTTTATTTTTTAATGATTCTCTGTCTTTGCCTCACACAGAATACAGATCCATCCCAACCATGCATTTTGAACGGCATCATGCATGCCATTATGTTGAACCAACATTAGAAACTTGATTTGTATTTGGAAACACTTTATAATAAGGTTGCATTCGTTAACACTAATTAAACAACAATGAACAACACTTTTACAGCATTTATTGATTGTTTTGTATGTTTTGTTATTTTCTCTCCCTCATGTCTCGCAGGCGCGGCCGGCATGCATGATCAGCATTTCCATGGGAACATTGATTGTTCCTGGGGGAACGCTGATCATGCCACTGATTAGCATGCTGAGCAACACCTGTTCTCCTCTAATTAACTCCCTTCTTAAGTCCTTCATGTTCTATCTTTGCTAGATTGTTGTTTGGTGTGAAGTAACTAACCTCACTCTCTGCCTATTTGGCCGTGTCTCGTGTATCTGTTGGTTGCCCATGTGTCGGGTGTGTGGTTGAACACACTCTTTATGGATTGCCCAGGGCGCAGCCCCGCTGCTGCAGCTGGTGCCGGGATCCTCAACATCCATAGTGACTGCTCACATTTATTGTAAATAAATCCTCTGAACTGTGCCTCTGCATTTGAGCCTGTTTGTCTCGCTATCGCACGTTACTACAGGAATGTCATATATGCCCATGTATATACTATAATTTGATATAAATATTGTTTACTGTTAGTTCAAGTTATCTAATAGATTTACAAATTTTAACAAATGTAATCTTATTGTAAAGAGTTATTTTTCAATATCAAGAGTACTTGGTACCAATCTCAAGAGCTATTCGTTGGGGGCATCATGTGAGGAGGTGATGTTGATTTTGGTCTTTCTGTTTTCCTCCATTTATTTACTTACATAGTCATAGTCATACCCTTATAATTTTGCCCCGGGTCCCATGAATTCATGAGTTGGCCCTGCATCAGACCCTACATATTGCAGTAAAAATCTTTTGCATCCCATGGATTTAGCAACACTGGGGTGTATGTGTTCATAAATGTGATCTCTCAATATAGCTTGATTATAAGATCTGCATTCCAATAATAAACTCCAATAATAAAAATAATTTACCTTCAGGTCAACAATTAGGAAAGATAAAATATGAGATTGATACATGACATTGTAGAACAGATGTTTCAGGGACATGTTTCCGTGCCCATTTAATCCCCCATTAGAATTCACAACAAGCATTTTTCATTTTAAGCAGTGTCTGCCTAGACAAAAGGCATGCTGTGTTTGTGAGACCTTTGTTGGCAATGTTTTAACACTTTGCTTTCTCTCACACTGGAGAGTAAGATTCAGCTAATGCTTGTGTCACTGTGCAAGTCTTAGACACAGCAGGAGCTAAAAATGGACAGATAAGGAGAGAGAGGGGGGGGGGCCTCCTGCTTCAACACCATCCTGTTTTCACAGATTAACTTTTTATTGATCTATCTTTCACCTGCTCCCTCTCTCTCTCTCAATTTCTCTCTTACACACAGACGCGCTCTCTTTGAGCGCAGATACCTACGGGTGGCAGCAGCCCTGCATTTTTAACACCAACACGCACTCACACACACATATACTAACACATTTTTCCTTTTCATCTAAGTGTATTCCTCTCTGCCAGGGCCTTTGTGAGTAGAGAGACTCTAAGAATAGCAGTCAGTCAGATTAACACCTCAAAACGGCTGCTTCCAAAGGAGTTCCGCTGTGTGTGTGTGTGTGTGTGGTGTGTGTCTCAAGAGTAAGAGAGACAGCAGAGAAATGAGAACAGAAAGCTTAACACGCACCAGTCTTCTTGCATTATATTTAGTTAGTAACAACACACACACACACACACACACACACACACACACACACACACACACACACACACACACACACACACACACACACACTGTTACACAGCAAAACAGAGACACACAATGGCAGCCTGCAGTTTGGAACCTCCATTCCACCTCCTGGTTGGTGGGCAGGGGTTGCGTTTCCATAGTAACAGAAAAAGGGAGCTCCCTAGGTCCCTCCTAAGTGCCGAAGTTGTCCAAGTTCATTACACACGCACACATAGTTTAACATAAAAAATATAATGCTCTCATCATTTACTCACCCTCATGCCATCTCAGACTTTTATGACTTTCTTTCTTCTGAGGAGCACAATGATTTTTTTTGTCCATGCAATTCAAGCCAATGGGGTCGCTGTTTAACACGCCAAGGAGACTGCAGATGTCAAGATTTATAGTGAAAAATAAGTTACATTTTGGTCTGTTTCTCACCCAAAACAATCATATCTGAAGACATTGATTAAACCACTCAAATTGTATGGATTACCTACAGTATATGTCCTTTTTGGTGCTTGCAAATTTTGGACCCCATTGACTTGCATTGTATGGATATTAACTCATCATACTTTATATCCTCGAAATCACTGTGTTCTGCATAAGAATTCATACAAGTTTGAGATGGCAAAAGGGCGAGCAAACGATGAGAGAATGATAATTTTTGGGTCAAATATTTCTTAAACAACCAGAAAGGGACAGAAAATACAGAGACACTATTTACATGAAATTGCAATTACAATATGACATTTGTGATGGTATTGCTTTTTCTCCAATTTGCATACACAAACATACACACACACACACACATATACAAGCAAACAAGTCACAGTTTTCAAAGAGTTGTTAATACTCAGGGGATGGTGACATCTGACGGCGTACAGGAGAGGTAGCAGGCGCCACAGGTGTAACACAGCCCAAACCCCCCCACGAAGAAGTTGTCTGCATCAGGGTCTACCTCGACCACTGGGAGTGGGATGATTAGGAAAATTGTGGTGGAATTCAGTGATGAGAGCAGTGTCTAGAATGTCCTCCGAGTTCATCCAGGAATGCTCCTCAGGGCCGTAGCCCTCCCAGTCAACCAGGTATTGAAGTGTCCGTCCCCGGCGTCCAGAGTCTAGGAGCTTGTGTACCCGAAAAGCTTCCTCTCCATCAATGAGGAATGGAAGGGTTCTCAGGGGTTCTTGAGGGCCCTCCTCTCTCGGAGGCATCGCAGGTTTGAGCAGGGAAACATGAAAGGTGGGGGAAACACGGTAATTAGCAGGGAGCTGGAGTTTGAATAATACAGGATTTATTTGACAAAGAATCTTGAAAGGACCAACATACTTGGGACTTAGTTTCTTGCACGGGATTCGCAGACGAAGATCTCAGGTAGATAGCCAAACCCATTGTCCAGGAGCATAGTTAGGGCCAGGGCGCCGATGGAGATTGGCCTGTTCACTCTGTTGGCGAATGGCATGCTGAAAGTGGACGTGAGCTTGGTCCCAGATAGCCTCGCTGTGCTGCATCCAGTCGTCAACTGCAGGTACATCGGATGGCTCCCCGGACCAGGAAAAGAGTGGGGTTTGAAAACCTAGGATGCACTTGAAAGGCGTGGTTCCAGTAGCTGGTTTGAACAGTGAGTTCTGAGCATATTCTGCCCAGGGCAGGAAACAGCTCCAGTCGTGCTGGTTGACTTGACAGTAGGCCTGGAGGAATTTAAAAGGTCCTGATTTAGATGTTCGGCTTGACCATTGGATTGAGGATGGTAACCAGAGCTTAGACTCACATTGATGTTGAGCAATTTGAAGAATGCAGACCAGACTCGGGAGGTGAATTGGGGACCATGGTCGGAGACAATGTCTTCGGGTAGGCCATACAAGCGGAAGACGTACTGAAATAGGTTCTCAGCACATTCCATAGATGAGGGGAGCTTGGGCAGAGGGATGTATCTACAGGCCTTTGAGAAGCGGTCCACCATGGTTAAGATGGTAGTAAAACCTTGAGAGTTGGGTAGATCCATGATGAAATCTACAGCAATATGGGACCAAGGACATCGAGGGGTAGGTAGAGGCTGAAGGAGACCAGACGGAAGCTGTCGAATAGATTTAGAGGTGGCACACACATTGCAGTTTTTTACATAGTCAGCAACCTCAGTCGCTAGGTTCTCCCACCAAAACCAGTTTTGCACTAACCTGCAAGTAGCTTGAGCGCCTGGATGTCCTGAGCAGGCCGAGTCATGAACCCACTGTAGTACTCTGTTGCGTAAGGAGGGCAGTCAGCGGGAGTGGGTTCTTGGTTCTGATCTTGGGTGATGTCTGCCATTATGTCCCATTGTACGGGAGCGACAATGAGAGTAGGTGGGATAATGGAAGTCACAGGGTTGTTGCCAGTAGTGGACCCATAAATGTGAGACAGGGTGTCGGCCTTGATGTTCTTGGAGCCAGGTCGAAAGGTGATGGTGAAATCGAACCTGGAGAAGAAGAGGGACCATCGAGCCTGACGAGGATTTAAGCGTTTAGCAGACTGAATGTATTCCAGGTTGCAATGATCCGTGTTTACCAGAAACGGATGACGAGCTCCCTCTAGCCAATGTCTCCACTCCTTGAAAGCCACATTCATGGCCAAAATTTCTTTGACTGACACAGGCAGTGGCCACTGCAGCACAGCTTGAACCTTGGAAGATTCCATGGTGACCCCCACGGGAGAGATGACATATCCCATAAAAGAGATGGTAGGCTGATGAAACTCACATTTCTCTATCTTGGCATACAGTTGATGTTGGATGAGGCAGTTGAGCACCTCTCTGACATGTTGAACGTGCTCGTTGAGGGAAGAAGAGTATATAAGAATGTCATCTATATATACACTATAACCCATTTGCCAATGAGATTGCGAAATATGTCATTTACAAAGGCTTGGAAGACAGATGGACTATTGGAAATTCCGAAAGGCATTACCTGGTATTCGTAGTGGCCAGTGTGTGTAGAAAAGGCAGTCTTCCATTCATCTCCCTCCCGGATGCGGATTAAATTGTAGGCATTACGAAGATCCAGTTTGGTGTAGATCTTGGTGTCTCGTAATTGCTCTAACGCTGCTGGTACCAGAGGGATAGGGTAGCGATACTTGATGGTGACTGAGTTCAGGCCTCGATAGTCAATGCATGGACGAAGACCCCCATCTTTCTTTCCTACGAAGAAGAAAGCAGCAGAAGCAGGAGAAGTGGATGGTCGAATGAATCTTTTTTCAAGAGATTCCAAAATGTACTCCTCCATGGCTTTAGTCTCAGGTTCAGATAAGGGGTATATCCGTCTGTGTGGAGGAGAGAAGCCTGGCAGCCTTGGCTTTGCTGAATGCCTCCTGGAGATCCGAATAACAATGTGGTAGGATCGAATTCTCCTTTTCAGGGAGGATCGTCGTGGTGCTTACAGGAGGGAGAGAGATGCGTTCAGGAAGGTTGAGGCAAGACTGGAAACAGGAAGCACTCCAACGAGTGATTTGTCCATCTCTCCAGGAGATCTCAGGGTTGTGAAATCTCAGCCATGGCAGGCCAAGAACAATCTGGTTCTTAGGAGAGTGAGTGACGAGGAACTGAATTTCCTCATGATGAAAGAGTTCAACTTGAAGACGAATGGGTTGGGTGATTTGTTGAATCTTGCCAAAGCCCAGGGATCATCTGTCTAGCGCTGAGACATGTAAAGGAGGGACACATGGGACAAAAGACAAAAGACTTGTGGCGAGAGCCAGGTCAATGAAGTTACCTGCAGCCCCTGAATCTAAAATGTCAGACAATTGATGTTCACTGTTTTGAACATGCAACATGACAGAAAGTTCAAACAGTTCAATAAGAATTAAGTTTGGAAGTTCTGAACTCATGAGTTGGGCAGGCAGCCAGTAAATGTCCCGACTGTCCGCAGTAGATACATAATCTCTCTCGGAGACGGCGTTGTCGTTCCTCAGAGGAGAGAGAAGAAAGACCCACTTGCATGGGCTCCTGATGACTGGTTGCAGCGATGTCAGAGTGAAGTGACTGTAGAGAACTGACTGGACGATGGGCTTTGATCAGATTATCCATGCAAATGGCTAGTTTGATGAAGTCATCAAGAGATCTCCCCTCATCATGACATGCTAGCTCAGATTGAAAATCAGGATTTGACCCCTGACGGAACAACAGCTTCAAAGTGTCCTCCACCCACACAGTTTGTGCTGCTAGCGTGCGGAAAGATAAGGTGAATTCAGCAACAGACTTCTTTCCCCTGTTTTAAACTCAACAGAAGTTCTCCCGGGTCCTTCCCACCCTCAGAATGCTCAAAAACCTCCCGTAAACGAGCTAGGAAGTGAGACAAGGAACCCTTTAAAATGTTTTCACGACTTCAAACTGCCATAGCCCAGTCTAGTGCTTTTCCTGACAGCAACGATACAATGAAGGAAACATGAGCTTCATCATTGGGATACATTAGAGGTAGTTGAGACAGAAAAAGCTCACATTGTAAGAGAAATCCTCGACACTTACTGGGTGATACGTAAAACTTCTCAGGAAGCGAGAGTCGAGGATAAACAACGGTTGCAGAGTGTGTTGTGCTGCAGGCAGAGTTATTAGTGGAAACCACCTTCGGAGATACTTGCGGGTTTGGCTGCACGGATTTAAAGAGTTCTTCTGTGATTGAGGTGAGCTTGCACAGCTGCTGATGGTGATTGTTAAGCATGGCTGCTTGGGCTGAAACAAGCTCATGTAACTGTTGGAAAGCTGCTGGATCTATGTTTGGTGAAGACTTCTGTAGCGAGGACGCTGAGGCAGGAGTGTTAAGATCCATATGCAGTTTTAATAACAGTATAAATAGTAAAACAAAGTAACAAAACAACAGAGAAAAAAGTCAGGCAGTGGTTCAGTACACAGGCAGAGAGTCCAGGAAGACTAACGAAGTAAATCCGACAGGCAATAAATCCACAAAACTCACAAGCAGGCTGGGAAATATGAGAAACAGGCAGGAGTCAAAATACAGGGAAAACAGGATGGGTAAATAATGCTCAGAAATGTTGACAAGGCAAACAAGACTTCGCACTGAATGCGAGAAAACAGGAAACTTAAATAACCAGAGTTAATGTGAAACAAGTGTGAGAGTAATCAGTCTGAGCGGAGGATTATGGGAAATGTAGTTCGTGAGATGTTAATACTCATGGGATGGTGACCTCTGACGGCGTACAGGAGAGGTAGCAGACGCCGCAGGTGTAACAATCTCGTAGCAAACCCTGATGCTTTCTTTATTTCGTGACACACAAAAGCTATTTTCCTATTAAAATCATGGTTTAGGTTCAGGGTTTGGGTAAGGAGTTAGACTTTAAGGTTGTTAGGTTTATGTGTTTAAGGGGTCAAATTTTCATTGATCTTTTGAAATACTGTATAAGAGGCCATTGTACTA
This sequence comes from Myxocyprinus asiaticus, assembly GCF_019703515.2. Lineage (NCBI taxonomy): Eukaryota > Metazoa > Chordata > Actinopteri > Cypriniformes > Catostomidae > Myxocyprinus > Myxocyprinus asiaticus. The sequence goes on from NC_059368.1 coordinate 29,607,478, forward strand.
TAAAAAATGTACTGTTAGTACATGCTGCCAAAATGACTCATTCTCTACTTCCTCCACATTGTGCTGTCACACTGGGGTAGGCATTTGCATCTGACCACCTCCACAACAACGAGCAAACTTTTGGATTTCGCCAACTCGTATTTTATTACCACTTGCCATGAGACTGAGTTGGATGGATTATCTTCCTCAGCACTTATTTGCGCTATGTACAGTGTGTGTGTGTGTGTATTAAGGATTGGCTATATATATTTCAAATATTCACAATGTATTCACAATTTTTTTTTGTTTTTTTTTTTTTTTACTGTATTTAGAATCTAAGTGGCTATGATTGTCACAGCCCTGTATCTCTGTCAGTCTGGGTTTTGGTCTGACTGGGCCACTGCATTATCCGTCCATGTCTGTCTTCGTGTGAGTGTGCTGTCCCTGTTCTATTCCCGGCCACGTGCTCTTCTGTCTGTCTTGTGTGAGCGTGCGGGGTGATTTATTCCAGCCGCACGCTCTTCTGTCTGTTGTGTTTCATGTCTGGAATATGGTGTCTGGGTCATGACTTCCTGTCTAGTTCGGTTCTGGTCTGTGTCGGGACCCAGGCATTCACACTCCTTGTCTGTCTCCCGCGGACGTGCGTTGCGCTCGCTTTGCGCCGTGTGGCCGGGGTGCGAGCTGTCTTCTTATTTGTACTGAGGTCACTTCGGTAAGGTGTTTGATGTGTGTGTGTGTGTGTGTGTGTGTGTGTATGTCTGTGCTCTAGGGATGCATTTCACTGTGAGTATGTTGTGTTAGAACATATTTCCAGTCCCATGAGAGACACCAGCTAATCCTAGTTTTGAACATCAGGAACATGACCCATAATTTTGAACTTTAGCCGCCTACAAGCCACAGCCAAGTCAAACACGCAACCCCCACAACAATGAACACTCTCCAAGGGGATACTTAGATGAAAAGATTTAATCTTTTTATATACACTGGTGCACACTTTGCTAATTGCATTGTTTTACACATGGAGTCACTGTACACTAACTATAATAATTTTTTTTATTAGCATCAGTGGTTGCACTCTACTTCAAGTGGGTCTCCAAAGGGTACTCTAAGAAACATTGCCAGACATCAAACAATACTTTATTAAAAGTTTTGGACTGACTTTATATTAGGTGTCTTTAACTACTATGCACTTAAGAATTTGATTCAATTTCCTTATTATGTACATATGTGTTGTTGCATTGTACTTACACATTAAATGTACCTGTGCTTAATTACATTTGTAATTACACTTATAAAGGCCTCGATATACTTCACGAAATCCAAGAAAGAACAGGTGTGACATTATTTAGAACAAAATCTGGCCAAAAAGTGAGTTCATTTCAGTGGTTCGAAACAGCTTGTCGGGGCAAAATTTTAGGAAAACTTCTGACCGGCTGCTAAACCGCTTCTTATTGTCACTGGTCCATGTCATCAGTAGGTGTGATCTAGAGCTCCACCTACCTTGAGGCCGACAGCTAATACTGTTTATGTTCTTCAGTCAGTCAAAATCAGTCAACATGAACACACCAGCATGTAGAGTTATTACCGAGCTGGTGTAAATGTATCTACATCTGTTCGATCATTTTACAAGAACATATCGTGTGATTTGTTTTTTGTTTATTTAGTCTACAAAAGGAATCAAATCTACTCAAACACTCTCAATTGCCATCTGCAGCGAAAGCCATTCACACATCTGCCCAAAGACATGCCTGTCTTATCATCATTCTTTTGTCTGTTTTTCCCCCATTAACTCTCTTTTATACACCCACTTCGCAGTAGTATCATCATAAATTACAATAACAGAGTGTAATCGGTGTGTATTATGGCTGCGTAGGGTGTTGTTAGCTCAATAGCTCATCTAAACATGACAAATAAAACATTTCTACTGCAATATATATTACTTTATATCATCATTGAGTGGTTAAAACAGTTTCTTTTACTGACCTCATGTGAATTCTACTCATAAAATGAGGCATAAAGTCATTGATAACACTTGTCATATTATTTAAGGTTTTACTGTAGTCTTGAGCATCCTCATATTTAAATGTAGGGTAAGATGGGGTAAGACGCCCCCCTTAAGAACAATGTACATTTACTTTTAAATTGTAACATATATATAGATAAACTTTTAGCATGTCAAGTCATTTTTATTTGTATAGCGCTTTTCACAACACACATCGTTTTAAAGCTGCTTTACAGAAAATCATGCATTAACAGAAAATTAAACTGTAATATCTATAAATTCTTAGAGTCATCATTGTGTAGTTTGATTAAATATGATTGTAAATTGTGTATAAAAATAAATAATTAAAAATAATTGTATTTATAACCCCAGTGAGCAAGCTGAAGCCGAATGTGGCAAGGAACACAAAACTCCATAAGATGTTTGTTAATGGAAAAAATTTACCTTGGGAGAAACCAGGCTCACCGTGAAGGCCAGTTCCCCTCTGGCTAAACAGTATGAATATAAAGCCAATATTAGTTATTTAGAAGAATGCTGTTCTACAAACATTGGAAATTAGATTTTCTTTCTTTCTTTCTTTCTTTCCTTATTTTCTCCCCTTTTTCTCCCCAGTTTGGAATGTCCAATTCCCAATGCGTTCTAAGTCCTCGGGGTAGCGTAGTGACTCACCTCAATCTGGGTAGCGGAGAACGAATCTCAGTTGCCTCCGCTCCTGAGACCGTCAACCCACGCAACTTATCATGTGGCTTGTTGAGCACATTACCGTGGAGATATAGCACGTGTGGAGGCTTCACGCCATCCACCACGGCATCCACGCACAACTCACCACGCACCCCACCGAGAGCGAACCACATTATAGCAACCAGGGTGAGGTTACCCCATATGACTCTACCCTCCCAGACAACCGGGACAATTTGGTTGCTTAGGAGACCTGGCTGGAGTCACTCAGCACATCCAGGGGTGGTAGTCAGCGTCTTTAGGAAATTTGATATTCAAAGGACAGGTTGGTATCAAAGATGATGTAGAAGACAATGTAACATTACATCCATCAAGAGTCAAATTATATTTTAGCAGCTTATTTTTAGAGGTTTTTGGTCCAATAATTAGTACCTCAGTTTTGTCGGAACTTAGTAGAAGGAAATTTCTGGCCATCCAATCTTTGATTTTATTGCTACACTGCTAATTTTGTTGGGTTTTGAAGAAATATAAAGTTAGGTATCAATGACATAACAGTGGAAACTTATTCCACAATTCCTGATAATATCTCCCAGGGGAAGCATATATAAGGAGAAAAGCAGAGGCCCTAAAACTGATCCATGTGGCACTCCATACTTAACTTTTGTTTGATTTGACAATTCCTCGTTTACACAGACAAAGTGGTAGTGGTCTGCTAAATAGGACCTAAACCATGCTAATGCAAATCCACATATACCAACATAATTCTCAAGCCTATTCAAGAGAATGTCGTGATCTATGGTGTCGAAGGCAGCACTAAGATCTAAAAGCACTAGAACTGAAATGCAGCCACGATCAGATGATAAGAGCAAGTCATTTGTAGCTCTGACAAGTGCAGTCTCTGTACTGTGATGGGGCCTAAATCCTGACTGAAATTGTTCATATATACTATTTCTCTGTTGTAGCATGTACGGGATGATGATGTATCATCCAACATATTATAAAGGGTAATAAAGAGAAACATTTGCTAATTTTGTTGTCATAGCACAACATTTAAAATAATGAAAAGGGGCACTTCTTACACCACCTGGGTAAAATGTGATAATTTAACCTCAAAACTGTTTGGATGGAATAAATCTTACAAATGCAGATTTTCAGATGAAATATCCAGATTAAGAGGAGCACAGACATTCAATAAAGGTGTTGAGATGAGATTTATTGCCATCTATGGTCAAGAGAAAAAGTTAAGGTGGTGGGGGGAGGGGGGGGGTCATCTTACCCCCCATCTTACCCTACTTCTAAACGCTGCCGTGTGGTGTGGTGTGTGTCTGAATGTTCGCAAACAGTATATCGTTGCTTGGTTGTTTCGAACTTCTTTTTACCCCTAAATGAAGAATGAAGAAGAACTTCTATGGATATATTGAGGTCTTAACCTTACCCCTAAAACTAACCAAACCCTTACCATAAACCAAGGGTCGGCAACCTATGGCACACGTGCCAGCATTGGTATGCAGAGGGGTAATCACTGGCTCATCAGCAATGGCGAGAGAGGAGTAGACTATTTTATTCATATGAAATTCTTCACCTTCATTCCAGTCGACATCTTGATGTAATCCTTCCTCATGAACACACAGCATGTTTTCATGAGCTGAATGGGAGGCTAAACAAAAAGTTAAAATGTGACGAGACTGCAGTATACCCAACAGACTTGTGCAGCGCATGTAAGCCATTCGCACATCACGAGCACATCATGTTCGGTTAATCATGCGAGTAAGTGTGCCCGCTTTGCTTCGGTCAGGCTGCGCAGATGACAGCCTACATTCCGTGTTTCATTTGTTTTGTTTTTTTGTTTTCAGAACAACAGGTGGTGTAATAAGAAAATCACCACTATTAATCCTTGAGGTTTCCATCCCAGCATACAGGTTCACCCTCCTTAAACCATGGTCATACTCAAAATTAGATGAAATGATTAAAAGAGAAGACATAAACCCAAAAATAGTCTATTCAAAATATAAATTAAACCTGGAAATAAAGTTTTAGGATTTTGCAGGTGCATTTCACCGAAAAGGGCTGAATAGTTGATTGTCTTGTAATGCGCGAATGACTTGCATGCACAGCGCGAGTCTCGTCAAACTCCCATTCAGTTAATGGAAACACACTACGTGATCATGAGGAAGGATTACTTCAAAAATTGTTAATAAAAATTTTAGTTGTCGAATAGTCGTTTGTTCTCATTTAATGTAACATGAGATCAGATATGATACTAATGATGCCGCGCGAGAGCAGCACTGCAGCTCGTGCCTGACTGAGGAGAGAAAACACACCTCACAGTCCAGATGCACTCCAAACCTTCAAAACAGCTTCAGGTGATGCAGATCGCAAAGTATGAGAAATTATACAAAAATACAAAATAACTAAATACAGAAGCACTCCCGTTGGGAAATACAGCGGAGCTGGATCTATCGATACACTGAAGCAAAATTTGCATGTCAGAGCATCTTTAAAGGAAACACCCCGCCATTATATCTTTAATGCATCCTTTAATAAAGTTCAAATAATAAGGAAACTGGCATTTCTATGTGTAGTCAGCGCCGCTGCTATGAGTCACATGATGTGACCCGATCTAAGGGCAGAGATTGAAACTGCACCCTGCTAATGTACACTCTGGCGCCGGCACACTCGTCCCTTGTGCACGCTTGCTCCAGTTAGATTATAACGTGATGGCTCACCACGAAGTGAATCATAATACATATGTGTTGCGGTGTGTATCTTATCGTGAAGAAAATCAACGATATGCAGCTCTATTAAGAAGAGAGGTTTTTTTTTTTTTTTTTTGAGAGTTAAAGATGGATCGATATCAAATCAAAATCAAATCACTTTTATTGTCACACAACCATATGCACAAGTGCAACAGTGGGTGAAAGTCTTGGGTGCAGTTCCGAGCAACATAGCAGTCATGACAGTGATAAGTCATATACCAGTTTACAATAAACATCAGATTTACATAACACAATTTACATATCTAATATACACACAACCCAATATACAAATAATAATATACAATGTACAGTATACAATACACACAATATAGAATACACATACAATAAAAATAGTATATAAAGTATATATAAAATATACAGTAGGTTGTATTGTACGGTATTGACATTCAGGCTGTCGGTTGATAGTCAGTTGCCAGTGTGTTGTTAAGAAAGAATATAATTTATGACAGTCTGGTGTGAGATAATAAGATTAATAAAGTCCAGTGCTGATGTATGTTGATCGTGAGAGATCAAGAGTTCAAAAGTCTGATTGCTTGGGGGAAGAAGCTGTCATGAAGTCGGCTGGTGCAGGTCCTGATGCTGCGATACCACCTGCCTGATGGTAGCAGTGAGAGCAGCACATGGCTTGGGTGGCTGGAGTCTCTGATGATCCTCCGAGCTTTTCTCACATACCACCTGGTATATATGTCCTGGAGGGAGGGAAGCTCACCTCCAATGATGTGTCTGGCAGTTCGTACCACACTTTGCAGGGCTTTGCAGTTGTGGGCAGTGCTATTGCCGTACCAGGCAGTGATGCAGCCAGTCAGGATGCTCTCTACAGTGCTGGTGTAGAACCGTGTGAGGATATGGTGGTTCATTCCAAACTTCCTCAGCCGTCTCAGGAAGAAGAGGCGCTGATGAGCCTTCTTCACAATGGCCTCAGTGTGGATAGACCATGTGAGTTCCTCTGTGATGTGGACACAGAGGAACTTGAAGCTGCTGACTCTCTCCACTGGTGCTCCATTGATGGTGATGGGGCTGTGTTCTCTGTCTTTTCTCCTGAAGTCCACCACAAGCTCCTTGATCTTGCTGACATTGAGGGAGAGTTTGTGCTCCTGACACCAGCATGTCAGAGTGTAGGCTGTTTCATCATTGTCAGTGATAAGAACTACCACCGTCGTATCATCAGCAAACTTAATGATGGCACTGGAGCTGTGTGTTGCCACACAGTCATGTGTGTACAGGGAATACAGGAGTAGGCTGAGAACACAGCCCTGTGGGACTCCAGTGTTGAGGGTCAGTGATGAGGAGATGTTGCTCCTCATTCTAACCACCTGGCGTCTGCTTGACAGGAAGTCCAGGATCCAGCTGCACAGCGAGCTGTTTAAGCCCAGAGCCCGGAGTTTCTCATCTAGCTTGGAGGGCACTATGGTGTTGAATGCTGAGCTGTAGTCTACAAACAGCATTCTCACATAAGTGTTCTTTTTTTCCAGGTGGGAGAGAGCAGTGTGTATTTTAGATGCAATGGCATCATCAGTGGAGCGGTTGTTGCGGTAAGCAAACTGCAACGGGTCAAGATTGAGTGGCAATACAGAGCAGATGTAATCTCTGATTAGTCTCTCAAAGCATTTGCTGATGATGGGGGTCAGAGCAACAGGATGCCAGTCATTTAAACAAGTTATTTTTGATTGTTTTGGAACAGGCACAATGGTGGATGTTTTAAAGCATGTGGGGACTACAGACAAAGAGAGGGAAAGGTTGAAAATGTCCGTAAAAACACCAGCCAGCTGGTTCGCGCACGCTCTGATGACGCAGCCTGGAATGCTGCCTGGGCCCGCGGCTTTGCGGATATTCACCCGTCGGAAGGATCGGGTTACATCCACTACAGAGACGGAGAGTGAACTAACCTCTGTAGCTTCAGCCGCGAGAGCTCTCTCCGCGAGGGCGGTGTTATTTCCCTCGAAACGAGCATAAAAAGTATTTAGCTCATCCAGTAGAGAGGCAGCAGTGTTCATGGCGGAGTTTTTATTCCCTTTAAAGTCCGTGATGATGTTAATTCCCTGCCACATGCTTCTAGAGTTGGTGGTGTTAAACTGTCCTTCAATCTTGCTCCTGTACTGGCGTTTTGCTGCTCTGATAGTTTTGCGGAGTGCATAACTGGCTTATTTATGCTCCTCCACATTCTCGGAATTAAAAGTGGAGGTCCGCGCATTAAGTGCAGCGCAAACATCGCTATTAACCCATGGTTTCTGGTTAGGGTAGATCCGTATTGTTTTGGTCGGAACGATGTCCTCTACGCACTTTCTGATGAAACACGTTACGCTATCAGCGTAAACCTCGATGTCGTCATCAGAGGCGGACCGGAACATCTCCCAGTCTGCGTGATCAAAACAGTCTTGTAGCGTAGAATCTGATTGGTCCAACCAGCACTGGATCATTCTGAGGGTGGGTGCTTCCTGTTTCAGTTTCTGCCTGTAAGCGGGCAGAAGCAGAATGAAAGAGTGATCTGATTTGCCAAATGGTGGGTGGGGGAGGGATTTGTAGCCATCCCAGAAGGGAGAGTAGCAATGGTCCAAAACCCAGTCCCCTCGTGTGTTGAAACTGATATGTTGTTGGTATTTCGGTGCGATTGATTTGAAACTAGCTTTGTTAAAGTCCCCAATCACAATGAATGTGGCCTCAGGGTGCGCGGTTTCCTGCTCACTTATGCTTCCAAACAGTTCCTTGAGTGCCCGGTCTATGTCGGCTTGTGGCGGGATGTACACAGCTGTGATAATGACCGCTGTGAATTCCCTCGGTAGCCAGAATGGTCGACACAGAAGCATGAGAAATTCCAGATCAGGAGAGCAGAAAGACTTGATAGAATATACGTTCCTCTGATCACACCAGGATTTGTTGACCATAAAACATAGACCACCACCTCTGCTTTTACCTGAGAGGTCTTTCGCTCTGTCCCCGCGGGTTCGATGGCTGAATCTGGAATCTCTGCAGACATCCAAGTTTCTGTAAGGCGGATAATGCAGCAGTCCCTCGTCTCTCGTTGGAAAGAGATCCGCGCTCTCAGCTCACAGAGCTTGTTGTCCAGAGACTGAACATTTGCCAGTAGAATAGTGGGTAGCGGGGGTCGATTTGCACGGCGTCTTACTCTGATGAGAACGCCAGCTCTGTTTCCCCTTTTCCTCCTGCGTTTCCGCGGCCGTGCTGCCCAGACAAAGGGCTCCGCTGGCGTGTTTGTAAACAGCAGGTCGGCATTGAGGAATTGGAAGTCCGGTTTTCGGTGTGCAATTGCAGAACCAATGTCCAAAAGTGTTTGTCTGTCGTAGACAATAAGGCAGACAACATCCAAGACAAAAAAACATAAGAATTGTGAACAAAACAAACAAAACATTGCTATGTTGTGTCGGAGCTCGCAACGCAGCAGCCATACTCGGCGCCATCTTGACCAACTTCTTGAAGTATCACACTGGGATGCTTTTTAAACAGTATTGAAAGAGTTCCCATCTATGTTAGGCCCTTATTATTTGGTCCAAGTCATCAATTTCAAAAACTTTTTTTTTTAAATTACATTTTAGACTAATAATGAAATAAATTAATATGGTGGCACAATTATATTTTTGTCTACAAAACTAATTTCAAACATTTAAGCATATGCCAACAAATCAAAAGATTTTTAAGATCATGAGAAACATTTCAGTAAAGTGTTTCAAAACTTTTGATCGGTAGTGTATGTGAACAGGAACATGATGAACATGCTCCTGAACACTCAATTTTTCTCTTATTTTAATCTCCCCCAGTCATTTTCAATGGCCAGTCATTTTTGACCGTGAACACCACAAGTGTGACTTTGAGCAAATTTTTTACAAAATAAAAGCATTTCAAAATAAACTTCCTGGTTAAACATTAAAGCACACTAGTGTGATATATAGTACAGAATGTTTTCATATTTTATTTAACATTGCCAAAATTATCCTGTGCATAAGCTCAGGTCAGTGAGGCCTACAATCAATAAGTTCCAAAAAGAAATACAAAGCCTGTGCTAATTGAAAGAAAACAAATTGGCAAAAAAGATCTAATCCAATATTTTGTGATAATATAGCATAATGAGATATTTATAAGCAATTTTTATAGGCTGGTCATTTTTGACCGGGAACACCAGAAGTGTAACAAAGTGGGGGGAAAAAAAAAAAAAATTATTAAATAAAAATTTGGGAAGTTGTGATACCCTGTGTGAGCAAAGTCAGTAAGTTTTAGTGCAATAGGATAACATTAACTAGCTTTTTTAGGAAACTCCTCTTCAGGTCAGAATGACCGGAACACAACATGAGGGTTAAGGTAATAATTGCAGGTTACCACTTTTTACAGCACAAGTCTGAATACATATTTGTGTGTAAATGTTACAGACAAATGTAAAAGTAGTTATATTTTGTATGCAATGACCAAAAAGTGACAAGTCATACAAGTCATCATGTTTCATTGTTAATGTATTTCAATGATCCTTGTTCAAATGCTTACATATTTAAGACGCACCATTCATTAAATACAAAAATACATTTTATTGCAAGATATGCAACAAAAGCTAAAACAATATTGTTTAAATAGACAATAAAAAAAAAAAAAAATCATTCTGATGACAGAGCCATGGATTGTTGTTAAAGATAGATGTGGTTTGTTTCGCACAACATACCTTGCAACTCTGTATGAATTTTACAGATATCTTTCTTTTGATCTGTTTTCATAGTGTGTATCTATTGTTATTTTGTTCTAGTTACAAGTATGGTAAATTTAGAATTATAATAATTGAATAATATCACACATTTTAAATTCTATTGGAGTTCAGACATTTACATTTCAGTTCTTCTTAGAGGTTTTTGAAACTGAAGGTGAGTGAATTTAACTAAAGTTTGTTGTCTTACAGACAAAATATCAGCTGGTACTATAACAAATTCTTTTATTTCAAGTTTTATGTTAACATGATTGTATTTATCAGCCGAAATATGGAAAAGTAACCATGTCTATCTGGAATGATAATCTGTGTCTTTAGTTTTACTGGTTTTGAAAACATACTGTATGGGATTAAATGTCTTAAACATGAATGATTTGTTAACTCTTTGAAAACACGGTTAAAAGATCTTTAAACATATATTTACAATTTATAAATGAGCGGAACTTAACTGACTGAAATCAACTTATAAAAGCAAGATACATCTCAACAAGGATATACAATATAGTCATAGACGTATTTCCATTGCATTCCTTGTTAGTTTAAACATGTCAGTGATGCCTGACATTGGGAGAATCTGCCTAGTTAATCATGGTTTGTGTTAGGGGTGAGTTACCGGACCTTATGCTTTTAGTAAAGCCTTGTTTTCATTATCTTGTAGGCATGTCAAAATACACTAACATTTGTATATATTTTAATTTAAGTAGTACATATAGTACATTAGAAATAATAGCGGTGTCACTACACCATTGATATAACCAAATGACCACAAGTTGACTCGTGGTGGGTTTGTTAAATAATCGTTGCAAGTGCAATTGTTTTAACATTCACTTTGTGCTTAACACAATTAAACGTGTTTAAATCTTACTTTTGTAACACCTTTCTTGATGCTGTATAATGGAGGTAAAATGAGAAAAAAAAAAAAAAATGTGTGTTTAACTCATAATGTCAAGAAATAGTGTAATGTTAAATTAATCCACATTAGGTCAAACATGTATAGGTTGGTCAACCTTAAAGTTTTAAGACCAGAAGGTTCTGTTGAGGTTATGTGTGAAGCAGGATGAGGATGTCCTGTGAAGTGGTGACTCAAGTTAAAGAGTTACTAGGCCTCTAAAAGATGTGCTATTGAGGGAAAGAGAAAGAGAGAGAGAGAGAGAGAGAGAGAGAGAGAGAGAGAGAGAGATACAAACAAAGAGAGAATTTGGAGACTTTTTATTTGAATACTCAATTACAATTAAATTAAAATTACTAATATAAACAACCAGAGTAAACCATTTAATCCTCTTTAACATTTTAAACGTATTGTACATCTCGCTCAAAACAGGTGAGTACATTCACAATTACTTTACTTTTTGTTTATTGAAATTCATTAGTCACTAAAACAACTGTTTTCCTTATTTTAAAAACACTTGGTCTATTATTGCAAATTATTATTATTAATGCTTATTTAACATTGGTACATCGGACCAGTAAAAATTTAATTTGTATCGGACACCTCACACAACCTGACCATGTCCAAAATTATCAACATGCTTTCATCGTCTTCAGTCTGTTTAGTCTGTATTATAACCCGAATCTGTGTCACTGTCTCTTGAGGAAAAGTCGTCATCAGAAGAATCTTCTGTATTAACCCCGAAGTGCCTATGGAGACATAGCTGTCTGACTTCTTGTTCATAAAATCACCGACCATTCTGAATCAGACATTTGGGGTCACGCCATTCTATACGATAATGGACAGAGGTGTGTCACGGACGGCCGTCAAAGTCTTTCAGATGTAATTATAGAAATAACACCAATCCTTTTACATGAAAAACAAAGGAGGATTGTCGAATGAGTCATCACCAACTTCTCCAGTGTAGATCTTGATGGTACGTGTTGTTTTATTAAACTCGAATCCGCCAACACTCTCATAAGCTATGGTATCCTATTTAACTCCTGTTCAGCTATATTTAAAATAATGTAGCTTCTTCATAAGCTACATTTTTCAACGAGGAGCACTGTAGTGCCACAAAATGCTACAATTCCCATAAAAAAATTAAAATAAAGAGTTCTGGCAAATTTGCAGCAAACATTTCGCAAATTTGGCAATGATTATTTTCACATGCAAATGAGCTTTGCTGCAAACTCTTCATTGTTGCCAAAGGTTTGCTGCAGGTTCACCACTACCGGTGAAGAGCTGCAAACATCTGCCAAACATTTGTGGCAAACTGCAAGCTCATTTGCATTTGCAAAACTCTAGATTTTTTTTGTAAGCATCTGCAAACTCGGCAGAGTAAACAAACACGGTCACCTAAACCGTTTCAAAGTGGCTCCCCCAACACTGGAACCGTACAAACCCAGACTACCTTTTTATGCAGACTCAGGTGTTTGAAAAAATGCTTTCACACCAACCAATCAAGCTGGACTCTGCTATCAAACAGACTCAGGTCCACATCAAAAGTTCTAGTGTGAAAGCTTCCTTGCACTTTCTTTTCCTCAGCGCTATGCTATAAGCAGTATTTACTGTACAGCGGCATTGTGACATTCCCTGCAGTGCTTTGTGCCTGGCAGGGCTTCTCTGATCTGATGAAGGGGTATTAGCATAATTAGCTAAATGTTAGCTGCAAGCCGAATGATGGTCCAACAGTTCGGCCAACCAGCAGCACCAGCCTCATCCAGGCCAATGAAGAAAGGGCATAATAATGTAGAGGAGACAGGTGGGAAGAATGGGGAAGAAAGAGAATGGGGGGATGTACAGTATATGGACCTGGCTATGAAGGAATTGCTGGAAAGACACTGGAGAGAAATAGATAGAGAGAAAGGACATCAGTAAGGAACTAGTGATTAGAATGATCAGAGGAAGTAAGAGCTAGAGAGAGAGAGAGATTAAGACAGTCAGCAAGGGAGATCTGTACTCTGAAGATGTGGAATTGGTTTTTGGTATGTCTGGAGTGTCAGAATAACTGAATATGCAACGCTTCTGTTTGTACAGAGCTTGAGGGTGTGTGTGTGTCAGCTTGGGTTTTGTGTTAAAATCCCACAGAGATGCAGTAATCCGTGCATGGCTCTGAGATTTGAGTCTCTAAGCAAAGCATTTTCCTCTATTTATAAATCTCTTAATCTGCCCTGTGAAACACAATACAGACATACATGGTGTGTGTGTGTGTAATACAAGTGTATGGAGCAATGTGTCACCTCTTCTAAACGCAGACGCAGTGCACACCACCTGAATTCAATAAGAAACGAGGGTCATTTTAGGTGCCGCTCCGTGGAACATTTCTTAAAGAGCCATCGATAATTTTGTGTGTGCTTTCACTTGATGCTTAGAGACACAAGCTGTTACATCAAAGCAGGATCAAGGTGACCTTTAAAGGAGCCTTGACCTTATGACCTGTATCCTCTGAGCTAAAGCATTTTAAAAGGAGAAGAAAATCTAAGGGAAGTTCTAAAAGCAGAATTGATAAAAGACAGAGCTTGGAGTTTCACGACGCAGGTGAAAAAAAAAACTCTGTTTCAATATACAGTATAAAAAGGTAAGCATGGTAACAGCTTACATTAAGGTTCTATTTGCTAAAATTAGTTAATGCATTAGGTATCATAAACAAGCAATGAACAATATGTTTTTACAGCATTTATTTATCTTGGTTAATGTTAATTTGTCAAAATACTATTGTTCGTTGTTTGTTCTGTTGGTGTTTATTTAATGAAAATGACCATCTGACTGTTCATTATTCAGCCTATTACAAGACTACGTGCCAAATAAATAAATAAATGCACATGAAACATTGATTTTGAGTTGAAATTATTTTATTAGCTTACTTGTAGAGATTGCACAGTGATCCGAGAAGCAGGTGAGACGGCTCGCGGTACCCGGATGAGTGGTCTGATACATGGATGTGCGGTTGTTACAGAACAATATTGGACCGTTGGATGGCACCATTGACCAATCAGAAACGAGTATTCCAGAGAGCCGTGTAATAAATAATGTTGACGCATACAAGCTTTAGTGTAAAAAATGTATGAGTATATTTAAAAATGAATATTAACCAAGATTAATAAATGCCTTTAAAATATTATTCATTGTTAGTTCCTTTTAATTATTGCATATTAACTTATGTTAACGCACACAAGCTTACTGTGAAGTGTTAAAACAACCATTATAAATTCTCCTTGGTTTTCATGGCCTAACCATAATAGTAATCCTAAACCCTATTCGGATGGGACTAGTTTTCCCTGAGGAGATCAGAGAAATTTGTGTTTCAAAGAAGTACTTCGTGATTTTAATTCCGTCCGAATTAGACAAGTCTGTGTTTTTCTCACACAACCTCTTTAAAAATTCCAGAGCAAATTACCTACTGTTTTTCGGCTAACTCAATGGTCCTCTGAGAAATCTAATCCCGTCCGAATGCGAATGTCTGTGATTGCTGATTACTGAATTTTCACAACGCTTCTCCTCATGTATTTTGACTTACTCGAACTACCGTCTAGAACGCCTGCTGCGCACCTGGCCCGTAGATTTTTTTCATCTGACGTTAAAATACGAAAATAAAATTACAGTACAAAGGAGAGCCAAATTGCGGAAACTGCACAGACTGGCCACTGTAATATCAGTGTCAGGTAAGATAATCATTATAATTTCTCCACTCAATTACGTAATGTTATAATTATAGAATTCATAGATGCATCTTGTTTATTTCAGTGGGTTTATTATAAGCAGCCACTTCTATAAACTCATGTGAAGTTTATTTTAATAGTATTTTTAAAATAAGTTATTTATAATGTATAATTAATAAATTAAAATGAAATCAATAAATTAAATAATTAGTTATTTAGAATTTATTTTTTAAATGATAAATAATTTTAAACTTAAACATGTCAAGGTTAAAAGATATGTTAATTTTATCACCTAAATTATTTCAATGTGTTCAACCTTCTGTAACACCCACATCTAGAAAACAGACACTCTCACATCTGTAACAAACACAGAGATCTTAGTCCCGTCTGAATCAGTACATGAAATCACAGACGTCAGGTGATAATAATTGTAACTCAAATGTAATCTAGAAAACTAATCCCATCCGAATAGGGCTTTAAACCCTATGAATAATTTTCAGAATCAGCTTTATTGCCAAGTATGCTTACACATACAAGGAATTTGTCTTGGTGACAGGAGCTTCCAGTGTACAACAAAACAAATACAATACAAAAACAGCAGCAAGACATAGATAATAATAAAAAAATAAAAACTAATTACAAACATACATACATACATACACACATACACATAGGTAGTGCAAATCTACTACAATCTGTTATCTGTTATGTACAGTGCAAATGTTTTTTTTTTTGTTTGTTTTGTTTTTTCAGAGGAATGAAATGGCAGAAGAGGTTGGATGTGTTGGATAAATATAAAAAAGACTAAACTGTGTATTGCACATAGTTATTGCTCAATGGGGCAATTTAACTGTTCATGAGATGGATAGCCTGAGGGAAAAAACTGCTCCTGTGCCTGACGGTTCTGGTGCTCAGAGCTCTGAAGCGTCGGCCAGAAGGCAACAGTTCAAAAAGGTAGTGGGCAGGGTGAGTGGGGTCCAGAGTGATTTTTCCAGCCTTTTTCCTCACTCTGGAAGTGTATAGTTCTTGAAGGAGGGGCAGGGGGCTACCAATAATCCTCTCAGCAGTCCGAACTGTCCTTTGTAGTCTTCTGATATCCGATTTCATATCTGAACCAAACCAGACAGTTATTGAAGTGCAGAGGACAGACTCAATGACTGCTGAGTAGAACTGTATCAGCAGCACCTGTGGCAGGTTGAATTTCCTCAGCTGGTGAAGGAAGTACAACATCTGCTGGGCCTTTTCACAATGGAGTCTATGTGGGTCTCCCACTTCAGGTCCTGTGAGATGGTAGTGCCCAGGAACCTGACTGAATCCACTGCTGCCACAGTGCTGTTTAGAATGGTGAGGGGGGTCAATGTTGGGGTGTTCACAATGTCCACAATGATCTCCACCATTTTGAGCGTGTTCAGCTCCAGGTTGTTTTGACTGCACCAGACAGCCAGCTGTTCAACCTCCCTTCTGTATGCAGACTCATCGTCATCTCGGATGAGGCCGATGACAGTGGTGTCATCTGCAAACTTCAGGAGCTTGACAGAGGGGTCCTTGGCGATGCAGTCATTGGTGTAGAGGGAGTGGGGAGAGCACACATCCCTGGGGGGCATCAGTGCTGATTGTACAGGTGCTGGAAGTGAGTTTCCCCTGTCTCACAAGCTGCTGCCTGTCTGTCAGTAAGCTGGTAATCCACTGACAGATAGACATGGGAACAGAGAGTTGGTGTAATTTATTCTGCATTTCCCTGAGTAGGTTAGGATAAATCGTGTTTCACATATGTAGTTTGTGATTTTAATCCTGTCCAAACTGAACATGTCTGTGTTTTTCCTCAAACAACCTCAGTAAAAAAATTATAGAGCAAAGAACCTACAATTGTTTTTTTTTTTTTGTTTTTTTGGCTAACTCAGGGCACTTCTGAGAAATCTAAACCCATCCGGATTGGACTGTCTGTGATTACAGTACTGCATTTTTTCCCCAACACTTATCCACCCATTTTCTTTGTTGAATAAGGTAACTAAAGCTAAATTTATTGTTCGAAAAAAGACTAATCCCATCCAAATAGTGCTTCAAAACATGTTATAGTATTTGCCACACATGTGACGTGCATTTTCTTGTAAATCACTTTTGTAAGACTGTGCCTGCTGTGAACTTAAATGTAATATAAGGCGATGCTACATCCATGACACTTTGGAAGTGTTGCCAGTGGGTTGGGATTTTCTATCAGTTTGCTAAGCCTGTTGCCTTTTTTTTCTCCCCCACACTAAGATCAGGACACATTTTGATCATTCTAGGCTAAAAATATCTGGGAGTTTTTTCAAGCCTTTGCGCATATTAGCTTATGCTATCAGCTCAACAAAATATGCGATTTGACTGTCTGACTGAACAGATTATTTATTTTATATAACCGTGTCAGAAGTAGTGAGATCAGACTCATTGTCTAAGTAGAGAACAAGACGAGCAATATTCAGGCTCTCTTTCACATGCACAAGTGCACACATGCACACACACACACACACACAAACACACTATTCACTTGTCCATTTTATAATTCAAACACAAACTGCTCAATTCTCCAGTTTGCTTCAACACCTTCATGATTTTCTCTCCTGCTACACACAAAACTGGCAAACAGCTTGACCTTGTGTTTACTAGAATCTGCCCCTCCCCTACAGTCACTGTGAGCCTTATTCAGTCTGCAACGTTTTATCTCAGTCCCATGCTCTCTCCCACTCACCACCTGCCCTTTCCCTTACCCATCCATGCTTTCTCTAATTCATCTCTTCAATCATTACCTAACTTCCCTCTCATGACTGTGCAGGATTATACAGTAGTTTGTGAAAGGACTATGGATTGTCATTGCCTCAGTCATGTGAAAAATTCTTTGGCCAGTCAAGTGACTTTAAGTGCTACCATAATATTCAATATTGATTATTGACAACATTTTGTGATGCTTTATTTGTACTGCTTTTGTATGCTTTAAAGGAACTTTAAAGGAATGCTCTGGGTTCAATATAAGTTAAGATCAATCAACAGCATTTGTGGCACAATGTTTGGTTACCAATCAAGTTGTGTTTACCATAAGGCACTTACAATTAAAGTGAATGGGGCCAGTCCATAAACATTCAAAAACAAAAAAAATTACTAGTTTAAAAGTCAAAATTAAAGTATAGCCACAAGACATAAACATTATAGGTGTTAGCATGATTTTAGTGTGATAAAATTGTTTACTAACATTCTGTGTACAGTTCTATCCAATAGTAGAAATTTGCTGTCATTACAATGTTACACCGGTAAGCCCTGTTATATGGTAAACACTGGCTGTGTCTCGTTTCGAAGGCTGTGTGCTAGGTAGGACGCGTCCTTTAAAGCCTTTAGTTTACCAAGCGTCCTCCTTTAAACAAGTCTTGTTTAAACAAGACGGCCTTCGTAGGATGAACGGAAACGTAACATAACATGGTTGCTATGATAGCACGCCACTCTTTAACAAGCACGAGCACTTCGAGTGAGAAGGGAACAAAGTCCCTTTAGAAGGGAATGTATGAGGTACATTTTAAGAGAGTTATAATGATGTTAAGAGAAAAGAAAATAGATTTTACAGGTGTACTTTTAGTCTAATACTTTATTTTAATTATATATTAATATAATAATACATATTATATACTCTGCACCCATCTACTGAGATACTTCAACTTGGGAATTAACATTACTTGTGTTTGAACATCATATTTACGGGCAAATTGGCGTTATTTTTTTTAGACATTTCCGTTGAAGCAAAGAATTGTGGGTTGTGAGTGCCCATGAAGGATACATATGCATCCTCCAAATTCCCATGAAAGAAGGATGCATTCGAAGGCTGCGTTCGAAATGTCCTACTCACTTTTATGAAACGAGACATTCTCGATGAGGTATGCGGCCTAGAAATGCGACCTCTGGAGGACGCAGCCTTCCAAACAAGACACAGCCACTGTAATGCTGATAAATCCCTGATTTTGTCATACTAAAATCATGTTAACACGTATAATGTTAAGGTTCAGTGCCTAAACTTTTGAAATAGTGTGTATATTAATTTTTATGCACTGGCCCCATTCACTTCCATTGTAAATGCGTTACTGTAACTGCAATTTTTGCTTCTTCTTTTTTTTTTTTTTTTTAAATAAACAAGGGACCAGTTGAAATCATTATTTGTAGTAATCAACAATAAGCCACAAATGCTGTCCACTGAGCTTAACTTGTATTGAACTCAGAACATTCCTTTAAGGTGGCGAGTACCACAATCCAACAGAATGGCATCAGTGAAAAAGGGTAACTGAGAATTTTGTTGGTTGAGAAAAGCTGTAAGGCTGTTTGTTTCACCAACCCCTAGCAGAGAGCCACACAGTTAAGTGTTGAGACTCCTTCCTGCTATTATACCGAAGCCACATGCACCAGACTGCCTTTGGTGAAATCCAAACAACATCCATTTCAGTGAAACAGCCAGTGCCCAGAATTCCAATTATTCTGAATCTATTCCATTTATGCCCATTTGTTTATTCACGATACAGCAAATTTTTTTAGAAGCAAATCCTATGAGTTAGAAACTTGATCTATCCACACTGCCTGTGAAATCCCTATAAATAAAACAAGCCGGCCAGGAAATGGGAATCTTATTAATATTAATATAACATCATTAAAAATCTCAAATGTACTTTAAAAGATTAAAGACTTTTTGAGTTAATGAGCACACCGGACAACTGATATCAGTTTTGACACTTGACTCTACTTTAAAATTTGAAAAAGTAATAATAATTTGTAGATCACTTTGAACAACACAGCATTCTGTCAGACTGGTACAAGGGCACGATTTTATACTTCAAAAATTAAAATTAAAATGGCCTATTACTTTTAGTGGTGTTCAAGTATGGTAAGAGTTTTAGGTGGTTCCCAAAATTAAGATCCATATATTGATGGCGTTGACACACTTCCACCCCTTCACAAGACACCTCAAAGAGTCATTTTAAAATTAGTTAGCATCTTAAAAAAAGTGCACTTTTAAACAACCTCAGAGAGACAGGCTTCAAAGTTATCCATTGAGATGGATAATGCTGAGATAGAAAACCTTGCATGCAACAATCTGGTCAGCTGGCACATGCGATTGCAAATAAAGAATGTTGCGTCCAAACCACACCCATGATTAGTTTTACCCAATCATCAAGCTTCTTCGACTTCCTAGGCCAAGGATTTCAGGGATATGAGCAAATAGGAGAAATATCACCAAACGAACACCTTAGCAGAACAAAAACGTCAGTGCATTTCAGCATAATTTAAGGCAAACTAAGCCTGTTCACCCAGTAAGTATAAATTAGCCTTTAGATAAGACAGTTCTGCCAGTACTGTGAAGAGTGCCACCAACCTTGGTCCCTCTACTCATCACTGAGATGCCCTTCCAGCATATTGGGATGAGTCTATGTAGGGCGGAAAGTCTACCCAGGGTCATGAATATCTTGTATACCCTGGTTCCTTAATTATGCTACCCCCTATCCAGAATCAATTCCTCTCCAGAAAGTAGCTTCTAAAAATATTGCAAAAAACTCCAGTTCACCAGGGGATCCTTAATAATGGCAGAACAGTGCAGGTTCTGCATGCAAAACCTTTGTGTAC
Source organism: Myxocyprinus asiaticus (assembly GCF_019703515.2). Classification (NCBI taxonomy): domain Eukaryota; kingdom Metazoa; phylum Chordata; class Actinopteri; order Cypriniformes; family Catostomidae; genus Myxocyprinus; species Myxocyprinus asiaticus. The sequence continues at coordinate 29,627,837 of NC_059368.1, forward strand.
TTCCATTACACATTCCATTGATAGAGACTTACAGAGAGGTCTGACCAGACACTTTTGAGGATGCTGTGAAAGGTGGTAGCAGAAGACAGCTATAGGTGGAAACTCATAAACCTGTTTGCCCTATTTGGCATTTAAAAGATACAGTATGCACCAGATTTCCATAGGCTTCACTCCTTTGAGCAGCTGTTGCAAGTGTGACAGACACTCCTCAGACTTATCAGCAGCCCGCTGCTGCTTATTTAAACAATTATATACTCAGAAAAACCCATAAGCCCTCAGACTCTTTATTTCCTACAACCTCTCGATTTATCACATGCACTGAAATCAGGGTACGCACTTCACTGGCAATGATTGTGGAGGACATTTTAGACATTGATTGGCCACATTCTTGATCCACATCTTCAGGTCAAGTAGAATGAATAAAGTCATTAAATAAATATGAAAAAAAAAAAAATACCATGAGAAGGGTACCCTGTGGCCTTTTGCACTGCCTATTGTCTTATGTAGCATGAGGGTCAGTTAACAAAACCACCAAATTAGGTTTGTTAGGACACCACAATAAAGAACCCATTGGGGACATGCGACTCCTAGGGCACATTGATGATGGTGACAGCTCTGATTTATTAAATAGCCAAGAGCAGTGAAATGTTAAAGATCTAGGAGGACATTGGTCAGTTGGGTTGCACACCCCTTCAGCACCCAGCCAAGGATGACATCCTCTGTGACAAAGAGCATCTGGTTGTCAGCAGGAAGCAAGGTTTTATAGCTGTAGTACTGATAAACAGTTTCCAGGAGGTCCAATCTATTTATGCCATGATGTTGATGTTCAATCTATTTTTGCCATGATGTTGATGTTGTTCCTTGTTGCCATAGACCTTAGTCAGAGTAGATGCCATATTTATTTTTTTACAAATGAAAGCAAGGCATTGAGGAATAGATGTACAGTCTGTTTAATGGGTTGTACTGTTGAATGCTTAGGTATCGACTGTTCAGCCGACACAACATTAAAAACCAACATGATCACACGGGAAGTTAGCATGCTGTTTCCGAGGATTCCAGTACCCTAGGACTGGCCTCACTATGCCGACAAGCACCATATCCTATCAGACATTTCTGCATCCGCTCCAGTGTGTTTACCTTCCCCTGTGGCATGACCAGAAGTGTGTTATGTCAGTAACATAGGAGACCTGGGTTCAGATCTCATGTTAAAACCAGGAAATAAACGTGTTCACATAATCAGTGATGTGCACAATTCAGAGGTGGCATTTTTCCCTCTAAAATTAAATTTTTACTCCACTGATGGCTATGTTTAGATTTGGGTTGGGGGGTGCAGCTTATAAAATATGCATTCCTCCTCACTGTATTACAGCTTGCAGTACTGAAAACGACTCTTTTCACAACTCAACACTCACAACTCACGACAATACACCCAGAAAATGGAGCTCACATGAGCTCATTTCCGCATTTCGGTTAGCACAGACTAATTTTAGCTAATGAAAAGTCAACCTACTGTTTCCGATTTCACTGTGAGATCAGTCTGTAAAAATATATAATGTCAAACAAACAAAAAATTTGCGGACAAGAAACTTCAGAAAACATGGGTTGTGATTAGATGTGATCTAGAACATTTAGCCAATACATCCCCCATGAACGTATTGAATGTTTATGCCTCACAGCCTTGTTTTCAGTCACGAAAAATTAAATATGGTGTCTACCCTGACTATAGTCTATTAGCACCACTTCTTTGAAGAATCTGAAAACTAGGTCATGCTTGAGCAGGAACCTCTGCAATCAGCCAATGGCTGTAGTTGGATGAAGCAGTTATTGTGTGCGAAATTGCAACAGGATCACACCGTAAATCGACATGTTGTTTCCGAAAGTTCACAAGCGCCATCCCCCATCAGACATTTTTGAATCAATTAAAAGATGATCAACTTTCCCTCTAGCGCTACTGATACCACATTGTGTGAGCAATATCTGAGACACAGGTTCTGGTCCTGTGGGTACCAAGAATAAATCGCTTTTACAAAAACAATTGTGAGTGCCATTTGTGAGGTTGCACTTTTGCTCTTAAATAAATGTATTACTCCACTGACTGTTAGGTTTAGGGTTGGGGTTTGAGGGTAGAGTTCATAAAATATGCATTCCTGTTGACTGTAATATATAATTTATAACTAAAAATACAACTCGCATTTGGCACCACTCTATGGACATTTCACCAACAAACTGAAGCTTGCGTGTGCCCATAGGTTCAGCACTTCGGCCACTGGGGGCCAGTGATTTGCATTTCAGTAAGGACGGACCGATTTCAGCGGCAGAGCACTTGACCTACTGTTGCTGCATTCACAGTATTATCAGTCTGAAAATTACCACCCCAGTTGACCAAAAAAATAAATAAATAAATAAATAAATAATTGCTAAAACCAGCCTGAGCTTGTTTAAGTTAACTGTTCTCACAAAAGTTATCCAGGAAGGAAGTAGGGACAACACAAATTTACTAGAACCATAGAACACAGAACCATAGAATAAAACCACTATATACACTATTGAGAATTCACACAGGCAAAAAGAGGAAAATAAAAGTGCAAGGAAATGTAAAATGAAATTTTCATGAAGAAAATTAACTAGATTCATTTCACACCATACAGTTCTCCTGCCTGCTTCCTCTTCTCCAATGCTCCATCCCTGTCCTCCTCCCTACTCCCTCCTCTCCATCCCCATCCTCTGACAAGCCCAGACTAGGGAGACGCTCATATTGGTTTAAAATCGATATTTAATGGGACTGCGCGTGTACGTGTGTGTAGGATTGATGTTGTGGGTCTCAAAGGATTTTAGAGGCTAAGCGTATGTCAGGGGAGATATTTATTGTGCATGTGTGTGTGTACGTCGTTAAGCTCAGATTGGTGTGAAATTGTGGTTTAATGGACAGGAAATGGTGTGTTATTTTTGGAGCAGACCTCTCTCATCGCCTCTGAAACTAATGAGCCGCAGCCTCTCCAGGAGACCAAATGCGCACACACCAACATCTATCAGTTACACACACCTCAAAACATTTAGCATTTACAAACACAGATTTAACCCTCCACCCCCTACATTCCCATCTCGCACATATAAACACTGTTACTAAAACTACATTTTAAGCCACAGTGTCAGTCTGTGAACGCACATTCAATTACTTATACAGAAATGCGCCTTCTGCTGTACATTTGAAAAGCAAATGTAAATGGTAGGGCTTTACAATATGGCTCTGAATGTTAACATTAGTCAATGGATAAGCTATCAAGAACTAACAATAATGGAAACAACGATTAATAATAATTTTGGTTAATATTATTTTATAAATATACTATTGTTTATTGTTAGTTCATGTGAATTTATAATGCATTAATGTAAAAAAAATTTAAATGTTAAAAAAGCATTAGTATATGCAAAAATGAACATTAACTAAGATTAAAGGAATATTACGAGTTGAATACAAGTTAAGCACAATGGATAGCATTTGCGGCATAATGTTTACTATCACAAAAAAATTTATTTTGACTCGTTAATTAATTTCCATCCTTTAGCAAAAAAAAAAAAAAAAGCAAAAACCTGGGTTACAGTGCAGTGAAGCGAGTTTCAAAAGTATAGCCACAAGACAAACAATATATAACAAACAATATATAAGCAAACAATATAAAAAAGAAACATCCCTTTTTCAGGCCACTGTATTTTAAAGGTAATTTTGTAAAAATCCAAATAACTTCACAGATCTTTATTGTAAAGGGTTTAAACAATGTTTTCCATGCTTGTTCAACGAACTATAAATAATTCATGAACATGCACCTGTGGAACGGTCATTAAGACACTAACAGCTTACAGACGGTAGGCAATTAAGGTCACAGTTATAAAAACTTAGGACACTAAAGAGACCTTTCTACTGACTCTGAAAAACACCAAAAGAAAGATGCCCAGGGTCCCTGCTCATCTGCGTGAACGTGCCTTAGGCATGCTGCATGGAGGCATGAGGACTGCAGATGTGGCCAGGGCAATACATTTCAATATCCGTACTGTGAGATGCCTAAGACAGCGCTACAGGGAGTCAGGAAGGACAGCTGATCGTCCTTGCAGTGGCAGACCATGTGTAAAAAGACCTGCACAGGATCAGTACATCCGAATATCACACCTGCGGGACAGGTACAGGATGGCAACAACAACTGCCCAAATTACACCAGGAATGCACAATCCCTCTATCAGTGCTCAGACTGTCTGCAATAGGCTGAGAGATCTGGACTGAGGGCTTGTAGGCCTGTTGTAAGGCAGGTCATTACCAGACATCACCGGCAACAACGTCACCTATGGGCACAAACCCACCTTCACTGGACCAGACAGGACTGCCAAAAAGTGCTCTTCACTGACGAGTCGCGGTTTTGTCTCACCAGGGGTGATGGTCGGACTCGCGTTTATCGTCGAAGGAATGAGCGTTACACCGAGGCCTGTACTCTGGAGTGGGATCGATTTGGAGGTGGAGGGTCCGTCATGGTCTGGGGCAGTGTGTCACAGCATCATCAGACTGAGCTTGTTGTCATTGCAGGCAATCTCAACACTGTGCGTTACAGGGAAGACATCCTCCTCCCTCATGTGGTACCCTTCCTGCAGGCTCATTCTGACATGATCCTCCAGCATGACAATGCCACCAGCCATACTGCTCGTTCTGTGTGTGATTTCCTGCAAGACAGGAATGTCAGTGTTCTGCCATGGCCTGCGATCTTAATCCCATTGAGCACGTCTGGGACCTGTTGGATTGGAAATGTCCGGGAACTTGCAAGTGCCTTGGTGGAAGAGTGGGGTAACATCTCACAGCAAGAAGTGGCAAATCTGGTGCAGTCCATGAGGAGGGGATGCACTGCAGTACTTAATGCAGCTGGTGGCCACACCAGATACTGACTGATACTTTTGATTTTATAAAAAAAATAAAAAATAATATATATAGATATATATATATATATATATATATATATATATATATATAATGCTTACTAACCTTTTCTGTGTAAACTTATAGAAAATTGTGCATCTTCGTTGCCATGTAAATGTAACACTCGAAACCCTGTAATCCTGCAAAAATTACTATTTAATCGACTTTACAGCTCAAATAATACAGGTTTAACAGAACAATGAATGTACATCCTTTTATAAAATGATGAGCATCACATTTCTGCCTTTAAAGGGATAGTTCACCAACAATGAAAATTCTCTCATGATTTACTCACCCTCCTGGCATCCCTGGTGTGTATGACTTTCTGTCTTCTACAGAACAGAAATTATGATTTTTAGAAGAATATTTCAGCTCTGTAGGTCCTCACAATGCAAGTGAATGGGTGCCAACATTTTGAAGCTCTAATATCCACATAAAGGCAGCATAAAATAATCCATATGACTCCAGTGTTTAGACATGATATGATAGGTGTGAATGAGAAACATATCGATATTCAAGTAATTTTTTCTGCCCAGTAGGGGGTGATATGCATGAAGACTGTGAATCACCAAAAACAGAAGGGGAAAGTGAAAGTGAGGGGAAAAAGGACTTAAATATTGATCTGTTTCTCACCCACATCTATCACATCGCTTCAGAAGATGTGGATTTAAACACTAGAGGAGGGATGTAACGGTATGAAATTTTCATGGTATGAAAACCATCACAAAAAATACCTTGGTATCACAGTATTATGGTGCTTATCTTCTAAACCTTTAATTTTAGGTTTGACACATCTGATTAACACACAGAAACATTTTTTAGTTATAAGTTCTTTAATTTTATTTTTTTGTTTCTTTAGAACACTTTCTTAATCACATGACATAAACATAAACATAAGATAATCATAAAACAAGTTTAAAAAAAGTAAAAAATATATGTCAAATCAGATTCATACTCTATATCAAGTCAGGGTAGGTTGTGATGCAAAAAAGTATGTATATTTATGTTATCTGTGCTGAGGCGGGAGCATTGTTTTAAGCATAAACCTTGTTGAATTTTGATAAATTACCCTGAAAACACAACATTATATAATATTGTGTAAATATATCGTGTAAATGATATCAAGTTAATATATCTTGAGAAAAATATTTTTTGCAGTGTAATGAATGGATGTAATTTTAAAAAGTTTATGAAATCAAATTGAGCCAAACAAGATACATTTGTGACCTGCTCCAACAAAATGAGATTTTCATTTTATTTTCATTTTTTTTTTTTTTTTAATCATGAAATTCACAAAATAAATGTTATTTTGACAGTCTTTGCCATGACAACCAGTCACTGTTTTTGCCTCACGTTCAAGCAGCGTCACTAAGCAACACTCGGGTCCCGCGGGTCTATCATTGTATGTACATTATTACAAGTGGCACAAAATGGAAAATATCAGAGATTTTAAAAGATACAGTATACATTACTAAAATGTTTAATCTGCATGGCAAATCTGTGTTTCAACCGCGGGGATTCGGCTTGTCATCTAACGCGCTACATTTACCTCATCTAATGCCCGTAGTTAATTATTTGACTAGAACAATAAATAAGAGAGGAGTATATTGACAAAATGTTAAGTATTACGGAAGCTCTGAAACGCACGGTGAAAATAATAATAATAATAATAATTTAAAAAAATAAGAGTGAAAAAAAAAAATAGTGTCTCAGTTCCTTCCTGAGCCTAAGTCTTAAATTTTTTCTCTCTTCAAAAAAATGTTTTTTTTTCTCTCTCTCTCTCTTCAAAATGTATTTTTTTTCTCTTCAAAAAAATGCATGCGGTACCATCCTTGGCCACCAGGTGCCAGTAAACATGTAATCTTATGCTTTTAATGCTTTAACACATAAATATCCACAGATTACATAATTAAATACCACACATAATTAATACACACTATCAGTGATTAGTAAATACATGCCGTTAATACCACTCAAGCTAAATATATAGCCGTCGTCAATTACATTACAGATGCATATGGAGAGATAAACAACCTGCCCTCATACCCCCACTCACACACACGCTCATGACAATAAATGCCGGGGGACGAATAAATAACATTACACATAACATTCAATGAGGCCTCCCCGAGAAAAGAAACCCACAAGCATGTAAAACAAATAACCCAACAACAAAATGTACTGCTGGCTTCCTAACCCACTACCAGACGTGGGGTACAGCATTTGTAGAACACATCAACAGCGGCCGCCTAAACCTCGAGTTCAAGATTACCTCGAAGTCGCAAATAACCCCTCCCAATTTACTCACAGCATTTTCACAATAACAGCCAGCCCACGTCCCGGCACGGCACAGCACAGCACAGCACAGCACGGCACGGCACGGCACGGCACGGCACGTCCCGGCACGGCACGGCAGCTCCAGCAAAAAAATGAGCAGTACCAAAACCCCCCCTAACAACAGAAATCATTATACTTTTATAACTTCATGCCCATACTGCTAATACAAAACAGGTGTGTGTAACCTACTATTCTCCCCCCCCGGTGGAACCCGGGGAGCGATACTATAGGTGATTCCTCACCCCTCACCAATTTGTTTGGGATCAGTATTTTACATCGGCGTAACTGTCTAGCTCATGTTTAGACAGACCAACAATATTTGGATATTTATTTGACATTCTTCTTCTGGAACTCTTCACTTCTGCAGTTGACAGTGTGTTTCAAAAGCATAGACAGCTTGTTATATTAAAATATATTATTCTAATTAAATTCCACCATGAAAGTCTGCACATGACATCCCCGTTCAGTCGCGAGGATTTAATTTATAAATGATCTTTTCGTTTAGAAATTAGATTACTTCAAAAGGACAGACATAATAATAATTTACCCATGTTTCCCGTTTCCCTCAATACATTCCTTCGCTTCCACCATGTAACACTGAGCAAACGGCATAGATGGTTTAGAAAGACCAACAATTTAAAACAAAAAAATAACTCCAGTTGTTACACAACAACGAATGCCATATCAAACATATGTAACCTGATTTTGTCTTGATTTAGGTTTGCAAACCCTTAAATAAATAATAAATGTATTATTCAGCTATATAGCAACAGAGAAAGCATTAAAAGCATAAGATTACATGTTTACTGATAGTGGCACCTGGTGGCCAAGGTTGGTACCGCATGCATTTTTGTGAAGAGAGACAAAAACTATTTTAAGAAGAGAGAAAAAAAAATTAAGGAAGCAACTGAGACACTATATATTATTTTATTTTATTTATTTTATTTTTTTCACCTTGCGGTTCAGAGCTTCCGTAAAATATAATATCACTTTTGTGCATTAATTTGTATATGTGAATTATATACAGGTGCATCTCAATAAATTAGAATGTCATGGAAAAGTTCATTTATTTCAGTAATTCAACTCAAATTGTGAAACTCGTGTATTAAATAAATTCAATGCACACAGACTGAAGTAGTTTAAGTCTTTGGTTCTTTTAATTGTGATGATTTTTGCTCACATTTAACAAAAACCCACCAATTCACTATCTCAAAAAATTAGAATATGGTGACATGCCAATCAGCTAATCAACTCAAAACACCTGCAAAGGTTTCCTGAGCCTTCAAAATGGTCTCTCAGTTTGGTTCACTAGGCTACACAATCATGGGGAAGACTGCTGATCTGACAGTTGTCCAGAAGACAATCATTGACACCCTTCACAAGGAGGGTAAGCCACAAACATTCATTGCCAAAGAAGCTGGCTGTTCACAGAGTGCTGTATCCAAGCATGTTAACAGAAAGTTGAGTGGAAGGAAAAAGTGTGGAAGAAAAAGATGCACAACCAACCGAGAGAACCGCAGCCTTACGATTGTCAAGCAAAATCGATTCAAGAATTTGGGTGAACTTCACAAGGAATGGACTGAGGCTGGGGTCAAGGCATCAAGAGCCACCACACACAGACGTGTCAAGGAATTTGGCTACAGTTGTGGTATTCCTCTTGTTAAGCCACTCCTGAACCACAGACAACGTCAGAGGCGTCTTACCTGGGCTAAGGAGAAGAAGAACTGGACTGTTGCCCAGTGTTCCAAAGTCCTCTTTTCAGATGAGAGCAAGTTTTGTATTTCATTTGGAAACCAAGGTCCTAGAGTCTGGAGGAAGGGTGGAGAAGCTCATAGCCCAAGTTGCTTGAAGTCCAGTGTTAAGTTTCCACAGTCTGTGATGATTTGGGGTGCAATGTCATCTGCTGGTGTTGGTCCATTGTATTTTTTGAAAAGCAAAGTCATTGCACCCGTTTACCAAGACATTTTGGAGCACTTCAGGCTTCCTTCTGCTGACCAGCTTTTTAAAGATGCTGATTTCATTTTCCAGCAGGATTTGGCACCTGCCCACACTGCCAAAAGCACCAAAAGTTGGTTAAATGACCATGGTGTTGGTGTGCTTGACTGGCCAGCAAACTCACCAGACCTGAACCCCATAGAGAATCTATGGGGTATTGTCAAGAGGAAAATGAGAAACAAGAGACCAAAAAATGCAGATGAGCTGAAGGCCACTGTCAAAGAAACCTGGGCTTCCATACCACCTCAGCAGTGCTACAAACTGATCACCTCCATGCCACGCCGAATTGAGGCAGTAATTAAAGTAAAAGGAGCCCCTACCAAGTATTGAGTACATATACAGTAAATGAACATACTTTCCAGAAGGCCAACAATTCACTAAAAATGTTTTTTTTTATTGGTCTTATGATGTATTCTAATTTTTTGAGATAGTGAATTGGTGGGTTTTTGTTAAATGTGAGCCAAAATCATCACAATTAAAAGAACCAAAGACTTAAACTACTTCAGTCTGTGTGCATTGAATTGATTTAATACACGAGTTTCACAATTTGAGTTTAATTACTGAAATAAATAAACTTTTCCACGACATTCTAATTTATTGAGATGCACCTGTATATTTTTTAATCTGTTATTGATGGCTGAGACTTTTCTCGTTCATTCAAAATGCGTTTGGGGGTCAAAATGACCCAAAATGATGGATCAGGTCACATTTGTAGGTAATATATTTATGTTTTACCACAGTAAATGTGACTTTCTGTGGGTTTTATTATTTTGCAAATACATCATTGTCTTAGTCTTTCAAAATGTTACAGATAAGCGCTTAGAAAGCAGAAGCACAAACGCAACGTAAGCTTATAAACCAATTCCAAATAATGGGTAACTAGTCTTGTAAACGTGTATTGCATCTGCTTATGTAGTCTACAAAAGGGTATCTATATTTTGAATTGATTACCAGACAGTTCACAGAGTTTTTTGTTTACATTCATGTCCACAAATTCTGTGGGATGGTGCTCTCCGAGATGCTGCTTCATGTTTGAAGTGTTTCTCAACTGAGCCAACCCTTTTCTCCCACACATTTTGCAAATAGGGTGTCCGTCAACACTGATGTTGCCTCTTGTGTCTTTTAAATAACTGAAATACTCCCACACAGCGGTGGGGGAAAAAGAGGCTCCTCCGAGTCGACATTTGTTTCTCAACGCTCATGTGCTGCTGTCCATTGGTCTGACAGAGTGACATGAAGTGTTCAACGCGACTTTCTCATCTTTCATTAAAACATTTTTTAATGTGTTTTTTATTTTTTATTATTAAATGAACCATTAGTAAATGGAAATATAATTAATTTACTTGGGATTTTTAAAATGTATATATATATATATATATATATATATATATATATATATATATATATATATAATTTTTTTCACACAATACCATCAAGGAAAAGTCAATGGTATGGAAACCGTCTGTTTTTAATACCATGGTATACCATCATACCGTTACATCCCTACACTGGAGTCGTCTGGAGTACTTTTATGCTCCCTTTATATGGATATTCGAGCTTCAAAATGTTGGCACCCATTCAATTGCATTGTATGGACCTACAGAGCTGAAATATTCTTCTAAAAATTTTTGTTTGGGTTCAGCAGAAGAAATAAAGTCATACACATCTGGGATGGCATGAGGGTGAAAAAATTATGATATAATCTTTTTGGGGTTAACTATCCCTTTAAACTCTCCTAAAATTGGCCTCACTCACTTCCATTGTAAGTGAATCACTGTAAATCAGTTTTTTGCTTTTTTTAAGAAAAGGACGGATGAGTCAAATTGAATTTTTGTGGTAATCAACATTAGAGCATGCCACAAATGCTGTTGATTGATCTTAACTTGTACTGAACCCGAAATTTTACTTCAATAAATGTAGCAAATGTATTGTTGATATCATGTTGACTATTGCATTAACTATGTTAATGTATACTGCCTTATTGTAAAGAGCACTTACCATGTTACCATGTAAATCAAGATATTTACTGGGAATTATTACACAATCCTGTGTTATCATGCAAGGTTGAATGTGTGTACACACACACACACACACACACACACACACACAGTTGAGGAGGACAACATAGTTGCAATGGAAGTGTCAAACACTATGTAGTTTTTCTGCTGCTTGTTCATACAAGTCATGACAAAGAGAGAGGGGAGTGAGAGATTTTCTACTGGACCATAAAATCTGCCACTGGACTAGACAGAATCAAGGCCACTATATGCCACATGGTGCACACACACACACAGTCACTCAAACTCGCCTCTTGAGTTTGACAAAACAAACACAAATTCTGCTACATATGCCAACAACCACTTAATTAGACCCAACGTAAAATTTTATTTTGGAAAATAAATTTTGCCCATTTTCAATACACAAACCATATAAGGCATGAACCAATAACTAAGCTTGTTCACGCTCTCTCAGTTAAATTACTCTATGCTCTACTGTCTTCTTTCTTTTTAATTGACTTCACTCTCATGGCGTTCCAGAGCAGGAGGCAGTGTGGTGCCACAAGGACCCTTAAAGTGATTCCTGTTGGTGAGAAAAACACTTATTACTGAATTACTGAAAGTACTTTGGTACCAAATCGATACTAAAAAAAAAAAAAAAAAACAATGTTCTACAATACTGTTAGTATAAAGTACTGTGACATGTGGAATGTTGTCTCTAACTGGGAGAAATGAGCGAACACAAGATTGGCTGTGAGAAAGCAGCTGGACTTCATTGCCTCCACCTGGGTGTTGTTGCGAAAAAGGAATGTGGGGAATATTACTTGAGTGCTCTCGGGGGCAATAAGCCCTCCGGAGACGAAGAAAGTTATTTAGGCGTGGGGGGGTTGCGTGTGTGGAAGCTGATTTAGGGCCGTCTCTGCTTTAGTGTCACCGGAACCTCAGAACGGAGAACATTACAACATATGTCATTATGTTACCTGCTGTAATATGGCTATTGTGCATGACAGTGGTCTTTACTGGTATCAGACACAGCCAAAGGACATGGACTGAAAATTATCCTTTTGTGACTTCGTCGGCCGCTGTGAATCACCCTCTCCTGCACTTCATACCCCAAGGAGGGGTCTTGCTGACCCAGGACAAGGGAAGTGTTCTAATTTACTCTGTGTAATGTTGTATGGATGAATTGTCTGTCTCTGTCCCCAGGGTGGCAACTGTATTGGGGAAAGGAAGCAGGAGAGGGGGGATTGCGTTCTATGGGTGTGCTAAACTGGGTAAATCGTGAATGAATTGAGTGGGACTTTAGTTCACCTGGGTGTTTTTATGCAGTGTGCTGTTGCATTGCAGACTCTCTGCTGCTACCTTCCCTGTGTATATATACTGCAGCCTGGACTTTTTAATCTGATGTTGTTTAATGAAGAAAACTGTCTTTGTGAAATAGTCTGGGTGGTTGCGTGATTTATCTTCTGGCATTTGCAATTAATGAAATAAATAACTATTACAGTACCATTTGTTTTTATTCCAGAGAGATATAATACAATGTATAGTATTATAAGTGTATATTAAATAATAAAACAATAATAAAAAAAAGTTTGCTACATTTACCCCACTAAATTAAGGCAGAAATGCATCATCACTGTCTGTGAAAACGGTCAATTTACTTACTTATAGGTGCCTTCTTTAAGTCGCTGTGTATGTAATGTTTCCTTAATTGAGAAATACTTGAAGTGTTCATGTCATTGCTTAAATTGATATGGTCAACATTCTTATAAATTTGAATTATTAATTTGACTTAAAAGGAGCATGTTCATAATAGTAACAGTTTTTGCGGGTACTTTCTGCGCAGCGGCGGATAATTTTGCTTCACACCCAGGCCGGCCACTGTGGTGGAAGACCTGTAAGATGTCTCGGACTGACATTTGACAAGAAATGTAGTTTGCTTAGACACAAATTTTTAAACACATTTTAAACACCAAACCTAAAGATATGAAACACAAGGCATCAGGAAAAAGTCACAACCTGATTGGACAGCTTTTATGATGCATATTTTGCGACGGAACTTGCCGAACATCCAAAACAATGCTGGCTGCTGGGCTGAATGCGCTCATTGGATTTATTGATGTACAGTTGTGCTCAAAAGTTTGCATACCCTTGGAGAATTGGTAATATATGTACCATTTTTAAAGAAAACATGAGTGAGCAGGCAAAACACATTTCTTTTATTTCTTATCAGGATTTGTGGTGTTGAAATCTTCACCACCGGTAGCCAACATACTGTTTACAAATTGTTGCTTAATAGTTTCATTTTTCAGCAATACAGTTTCCAACTTTATAGGTTTAAAAAAAAAAAATTCTAACTTTCTTTTACGACATTATTGAGAAGAATAAACAGGTGAACATGAAGTAAAACTCTCAAAAGATCAAAGAGATTTTGATCTTTCATTATATGACCATTTATATGTATATAAATACATGAGTATTTTCAATACTTTAACAGCTAAAGAGCTTTATTCATCAAATCAACTTATTCTGTTAACCTGCGTCTAACAAACACTACACACACACACACACACACCTGGGCAGGTGCTCCACTGGTATTCTGGTGTCCTTGGCACTGGGGTCATGCTTTCTGAGAATTGAATAAAACAGCTATATAAAACATAGAAACAGCTAAATAAGCTGAGGATATTCTCTTGTGGTTTAAAGGGACCAATACATGCCTTTTTTATTATTATTTTAATATGTTCCTTTGGGTTCACTTATCATATTAGTCTATATTTATAAAATATGATAATTTTCCACCCTCATTCTGACCCTCTGTCAGAAATGCTCGGTTTTGGTGCTGCTTCTACTTTAAGAATCGACAGTAAACACCCACTGTAATGATTGGCTCTCTGCTCTTGACTGACCTGCTCTCTCATTGCCATCTCACTGTTCACCACTATTGGGCGGAGCTATGGAAGTGATAACGTAAAGTAGGCATTAATATGTGTTGAGGAGGCGGTCAGATGCAAATGTCTCCCACAGTATGACATCACAATGTGGAGAAAGTAAAGAAAGAGTCATTTTTGTAAACAAATGCTCTTTTTCCAGTGAGGAAGTTTTGAGTTCTGAAACTTACATCATGTTTTTATAATCGAGTGAACTCATATGTGAAAAGATCAAG